>NC_067433.1:16232998-16872516 GCF_009764475.1 Pristis pectinata
AGAGCACCCGGAGGAAACCCACGCAGACACAGGGAGAACGTACAAACTCCTTACAGACAGTGGCCGGAATTGAACCTGGGTTGCTGGCGCTGTAAAGTGTTACGCTAACCGCTACACTACCGTGCCTGCCCCCCGAGATCTCTCTGTTGCTCTAGTTTTGGACTTTTGATCATCACTGAATTTAATTTGTGCCACGATTGGCAGCAATGCCTTCAGTTGCACAAGCACTGGAGCTCTTTCCCTAAACCTTCTCAACTCATTTTCCTCCTTTAAAGTCCATCACTTTGAACAAGACTTGTTGCCCTAATTCCTCTTTATTTGGCCTGGGGTCAAATTCTTCCTAATAATGGTGTTTGACACGCTAGCCTTCATTGGTCGGATTATTGAGTGCAGGAGTTGGGACATCATGTTACTGCTGTACAAGATGTTGGTGAGACCACATTTGGAATACTACGTACAGTTCTGGTCACCCTGCTATAGGAAGGATGTCATTAAACTGCAGATGGTGCAAGAAAGATCTCTGAGGATGTTATCGGGACTGGAAGGTTTGGGTTATAAGGGGGGGCTGTTTAGGATAAGGCTTTTTTTTCCCTGGAGCATAGGAGGCCGTAGAGGTTTATAAAATCACGCGCAGCATAGATAAGGTGAATGGTCACGGTCTTTTTTGCCAGTTTTACACTCCCCTCCCGAGTGTAAAACTAAAGGGCACAGGTTTAAAGTGAGGGGGGGAGGAAGATTTAAAAGGGACCTGAGGGACAACTGTTTCACATGGAGGGTGGTGGGTATGTGGAACTCACTGCCAGAAGAAGTGGTAGGTACAATTACAACATTTAAAAGACATTTGTACAGGCATGTGGATAGGAAAGGTTTGGAGGGATATGGGCCAAACCCAGGAAAATGGGACTGGCTCAGTTATGCAACTCAGTTGTCATGGATGAGAAGGCCCTGTTTCCGTGCTGTATAGCTCCATGACTCTAATGCTTCTGTGCACGGGCCATCTTGCTACCTTAAGCACGGTGTACCAATGGACAGTGTCGATGTGAAAATAGGACCATTCCCAGGGGTGAGAGCAGAGAATGACCCCAGTTACCAAAGGACTGAGCAGAAGGAAGGCTGTGGGCTGTCTTCTCCCTTGGGACTAAGCTCAGGGTTAGTGTTTGATATCCAATGGCAGGGGTACTCAATGTTAGATGACCAGCAAGAGTCACAGTCAGACAGCATGGAAACAGATCCTTCAGCCTACTGAGTCCACGCCAATCATCAAGCATCCGTTTTATTCTTTCCTCATTTCCATCAACTCCCCTAGTTTCTACCACTCACCTACACATTAAGGGCAACTTACAGGGGTCAGTTAACCTCCCAGCTCACTGTCTGTGGGATGTGGGAGGGAACTGGAGCACCTGGAGGAAACCCATGTGGTCACAGGGAGAATGGGCAAATACAGACAGACAGTGTCCAAGGTCAGTATGGAACCCGAGTTACTGGAGGTGGCAGATAGCAGCTCTGTAACTGCTGACGAGGAATATTTTTATACGGTGAGTTGCTGTGATCAGGGACATGCTGCCTGGAAGGGCAGTGGAAGCAGATTCCACGGAAATTTCCAAAAGGGAGCAGGATAAACACTTGAAGGTTGAGAATCTATTGAGAAGAGATGGGAATGGGATCATTGGAAGAGCTAGCACAGCATTCTGGGCTGAGTGGTCACCTTCCGTTGCGTTCATGTCTAACACCATGTTCCAGCTGCCAGGAGAGGGAACCTGTCGTCAGATGACCTACAGGGTATAATGTGCCCAGCAACTCGATGAGGCTTGGCCCGGCTGAGCTTCCTTTCCATGGATGACCTCCCAGGTTTCTGCCCACCATTCCCTTTCAGGAGTGAGTGGGCATGAGTATAATAAGGGCAACCTTTCCCTATCAGAGGTTTAGCAGAAGGAAAGGACTTGGCAATAAAACGAAAACCTTCCACATCCTCAGGAAATCCCAAAATGTTTTGCAGCCAAAGCAATACTTTCATTTTACATTCACTCTTGTAATAAGTATAAAAACACACCCCATAGTTGATGCACAACAAAACCCCACATTTCAGATGAGCTGCAAGACTTTTTATTCATGATTTGGGATGTGGGCGTTGAGCATTTGTTGCCTATTCCCAGTTGCCCTTCGAAAGGTGCTGGTGAGGCAACTTGAACGACTACATTCCTTCTGGTGAAGGTGCTCCCACAATGCTGCTGGGCAGGGCCTACTAGGCCAGTGAAATATTTCCAAGTCAGGATGGTGTGTGGCTCGGAGGAAAACACACAATCTGTTTTTTCTGTGTATGTCCAACACGGAACACCTCTCTGCTTTTGTTCCGTGTTGGACAGACACAGCTTTTGTGCACTGAATTCTTGTGTTAAGCCGTACGATCATTAATCTCATCTGAAAGATGGGACCTCTGAAAATATAGCAATTGCTCAGTACTGCACTGACTTAGTGGTCTTATATTCTGCACTTACCTTGTAGTGGGACCTTTGGTGTTCAACGTGAGAAAGAATGAAGTTGGTGCTCAATTCTCCGACGATCCTGATCCACATTTGTCTCTCCATCGGTGATAAAAGATGAGCTAGTCATTGTCACATTGCTGTTGTGTGATCTTGCTGTACACGGGTTGTTGTTGTGTTCTCTGTATTACAGCAGTACCTGTGCCTCAATGGCTTTGAGTAAATAAGGAGGATTTACTTCCAGCGATAAATTGGGCAGAGATTTAGCAGAATTGGCAAACGGACCAGATGCTGCAAGAAGGAACATTTATTTACAGAGTGAGAAGTCGTGATCTGGAACAGGCTGCCTGATTGGGGGGGGGGGGTAAAGGAAGAATTAGCCGCAACTTTTGAAAGGAATGAGGTAAATGTGTACTTATGTTAATTGGCTGTGGGATAATGAGCAGGGCTGTGGATCTAGTTGGAGAGCTCTCAGAAATCTGATGGGCCAAATGGACTCATTCTGTACTGGATTGTTCTAAGCTTCTCTGTGAATGTATGTTTGTTTCATGCATCTGTCTGATGGAAGGGAGCTGACTGAAGGGGAACAGGTGTCTGCCTTCACCCTTCACATTTTTGCAGTTTATCAAAACTCGTGATCACACATTTTCAGTTTTTTCTTGCTGGTTTTCCCCTTCAGGAAGTCCACATCCCCACTTGCTCTAGTGTTGAGTCAAAATGATGCTACATTGACCTCCGTTGTAAAGCTAACGGTGCACATTGTTCAAAGCAGAGTTCAACACCTATCATGATTCTCAGCAGAGTGTACGTCTGCTAATTCAGAGTCTTTTCAGTCAATCTGCTGTACACTTCAAATGGGGATCACATTTAAAGAGCTCCCGTGGTGCTCAGTGCAGCCTCTTTATTCAAATTACCAAATGGTTTGTGTATTGTTGCCATAAACAACACCTTAACTTGTAAAGGCGCTAGGAGATTTTCAGCTTGTGCGCGCGTGCGCGCGCACACACACACACACACACACACACACACACACACACACACACACACACACACACAGAGTCAGGTGGATGGTTGAAGAGGCTGATATTAATGACATTAATGTACAGAACTTCTGCTGTGCAGCAACACATCTTCTGTTGCACTGTCACTGGCGAGGGTGCTCCCACAGTGCTGCTGGGGAAGGAATTAGATCCAGTAACGATGAAGGAGCAACAGTATATTTAGCAACTGCTCTGTTGGAATTTGATGTGCCTAAATCAATGCCAGGTTGTCTGTTTTATTCTTTGTTCAAATGTAGCAGTAACAGTACAGATAAGTGTCTTGCTAGGTCCTCTAAGAGCCAAACACATGAGTAGGGGTTTGTAGTCACAGCCAGGCCAGACCAGATAAAGCAGCAGATTTCCTCATCTGAAGAACATCAGTGAACCAGATGGGTTTTTACAATAATCCAGTAGATATTGTGGTCATTGTTATTAAGACTAGTTGTTTCCCAAATTCCAAATTATTAACAGGATTTAAAATCCACACTTGCCCTGGTAGGATTTGAACTCTGGTCTCTGGATTGCAGTTCCAGTAACTTAACCATACCCAGTACTGGACTTCCACCTCCACCACCCGGACTTGGTCTTGTCCTGGTTCTCTTTGTACCCACAATGTTCCCCTGTGCGCAGGTGTCCAAGGCCGTTCTCATGTGCAGGACGTCCTGAGCTGCCCTGATTGGGGTTGCTTAGATTACAAAGAGGTTCAATTTGGTAGATGTAGAGAAAATGTTACTGCCCATGACAAAATCCAGAACTAAGCTCTTGGTCAGTGATATATCCAGTCAGGAATAGGGGAACCTTTCTCTCCCCGCAACCCCCCCCCCCCCCCCCCACCAGAGAGCAGTGAGAATGTGACATAAAGAGCAGAGATGCATTTAAGGAGGGCAGTTGGATAAACACAGAAAGGAGAAAAGAATCTTCCCAATACTTAACTGGCTCCTGTAAATTACTACCTGGTGTAGGTGGGTGGTAGGAAAATCAGGGGCAGGGGTTGGGGTTAATGGGCATGTGACAGAGAATAGGTTACAGGGCAATAAATAGGGGGCTGGATTGATGGGTCTGCTCTGAGAGCCAGCATGGACTCAAGGGGTCAAATGGCCTCCTTCCATGTCATAAGGAACTCTGTAATTGGAGGATGTGGTGATAAGGTGAGAGGTAGGGGAGGCTGCTCTGGAGCGAAACACCAGCAACAAGCAGCTGGGCCTGGACCTTGTGCATTCTCTGTAGGTCCTTCCGGCTCACACCGATCTCTCCACTCGCTATCCGTCCTAACGCCGTGGTCTCAAACACTCGGCCAGAGAATCTGCCGATTGCCAAACGTGTCGGTGTCCCCAGAGCCTGGGAGAGTCCCAACATCCGCACATCACAGGAAGATAAACAGTGAGTTTCCCTGGTTTGGGACTCGGTATCTGGAAGTGGCTGAGTGTGCTGCACCTGTACAGAAGTCCATCAACAGGGAAATGCATCCATTAAGATCCAATGGAAATCATTTCAATGCAAAACCCGGCAGGAGGTAATTCATCTGTACTGAGGCTGGTCCCATCCTCCCTCTCAGCAAGTTTGGCCTGGAAAAGTACAGGAATTCCTACTGGCATCATCCTGTTTACTTGTATCTCCTGATCTCTGCTGGCAGCTCGACTTCAGAGGTCAGACATGTCTTGGAAGTTTACAGCACAGAATGAGGCGATTTGGCCCATCGTATCCATGCTGGCCAAACATAAACATCAGACGAACCCGACTTCCCTGCACTTCATCCATAGACCTGAAGCTTAAGGCTCTGTGGTCATCCAGATACTTTATAGATGTGACGAGGTCTCCATCAGCCTCCATCACCCTTTCAGCTGCTCAACACTTGTTGGAGGAAATATTTATTTTCTCAACTCCCCTCTCTTTCTTCTACTAATTAACAAATCTGAACCCCCTTCCCCCCCCCCCATTACTGATTTCTCTGTTAAGGGAAATAGATCATTTCTGTTTGACAGGTCATGACCTCCCACTGTTCTATACACCTCAATCAAAATGTTTCCTGTATATCTTTACTCATCAGTTGCTTCCAATATATGAAGCTTTTCCAACCTTTTAGTTTTCAAACTGGAATAAAAGCATCCAATTATTGACAGTCCTATCCCAGTGGAATTCTGAGACGAAAATTCCATTGTATTTGCAATAATTCTGCCTGGCGTCCCAGTCCTTGGGGAAAGGAGGTGAGGAATCTTCTTTGGTGCAGCAGTGAATGACCGGGTTTGCATTCGGACCTTTGGTACTGACTGTGTGGAGTTTGCACAATCTTCCTGTGACCATGTGGGTTCCACTTTTCCACCACGGCCCAAAGACGTGCTGGTAGGCTAAATGGCTGCTGTAAGTTGTCCCTAGTGTAAGTGGGTGGCAGGAGAATTGGGGTTAGGGGTACATTGATAGGTATATGATTCAAGTCAAGTTGGGTTTATTGTCATGTGCACAAGTACGGTGAGGTACAGGTACAATGACAAACTTAAGTACAGACAACGCGTAGGTATAGACACCACACAGAAAATAAATTAAACATAAATTATTTGTAAAATTATACCATACAGTGGGGGAAAAAAGATTGTGCAAAAGCAAGACATTAGTGAAAAAAAACTCAAAGATGCAGAAGTCCATCAAAATGCAAGAGGTGGTCTGTAGCATTCCGTGGCTGAGGTAGGGTTAGGGTTGTGCAGGTCGGTTCAAGAACCTGATGGTTGTAGGAAAGTAGCTGTTCCTGAACCTGGTGGTGTGGGACTTCAGGCTTCTGTACCTCCTGCCTGATGGTACCAGCAAAAAGACGGCATGACCCAGATGGTGGGGATCCTTGATCATAAGGCCATATGATTATAGAAGCAGAATAAGGCCATTTGGCCCATTGAGTCTGCTCCGCCATTCGATCGTGGCTGATTTATTTTTTCAATCCCATTCTCCTGCCTTCTCCCTGTAACCCTTAACCCCCTTACCAGTCAAGAACCTATCAATCTCTGATGATGATAGATGACAGATGATGAGATAGAATAGATCACAAGGACATAAGTGGGGGAATGGGACAGATGAGAATTACCTGCGTGGTGGCATGGAGTCCACAAGCTGATAGGTTTCCAATGTCATAAGGAAATAGGAAATCAGAGCACAAAGACACAGCACAATAATGAACAATTTACAAGTTTCTCAGTTTGAGCACATTTAATCCTAATTGCCCCAAATATTTCGTCAGGATAAATCAAGATGAATTGGCTCTGTAGTGGATGAGTGCTTGGACCCGTGGCTCAACACTGCTGCTCAAGCTTTCCATCAAAAGAGACAGGGCTTGGACTTTTAACAACAAAGGCAGGATTTTGGGGTTGATTCTGGGATGCGGGGGGCAGGGGTTTACTCAGTCCTTCAACCCCGGAGATCGTGCCAAATGCTGCCGCAGGTGACTGAGTAAGAACAGGAAGGGGAATGTGGGCCTGTGCAAGTCAGAGGCACTCCTACATTCTGTAACACAGCACGTCAGCTCTTTCTCAGTAGCTGGGGCATGCTGGGTCTGGCTGCTAGGGTATTGTTCTGACTGAACAAGCAGCAGTGGGCACAGTTCCAGGCAGTGTTACTGGGCTGGATCTGTGCCCACTGACAAAGGGCAAGTGACTGAAAGTGGCCAATGCCACCATTAGCTCAGCTCACGGTCAAGGTGTCTGCATGGAGGGGTGTGTGATGTCTGGGCACCCTGTGTGTGGTCCCATAATCACCAAGTCCTCTAAACCTTTCCTCTTTTTAAAAGCTCAGTGGGATTCGATTTCCGACATTGAAGCCATATCTTCAGCTGCCCTACCCCGAGCTTTGGAACTCCCCCCTCAGTCTCTCCGCTCCTCTGTTCTCCTTTGCTCCTTGACTGACTTTGTAGTCACCAGCCCAAACACCACTTTACGCAGCCAGGTGCCCGCTTTGTATTGCTCCTATAAAGTTCTTACGTGTTTAAAGGCACAACTTAGTGGATAGATGCATTTTATCTTTGATTTCATCTCTGTTGTTAAGTTTATCATTCAGTGGTGAGTGGGAAATCTGAGTAAACTCTACAAACCCCTCTCAACTGAACCAATGCATTGAAGGATGGCAGACTTTCATTCCAATAGCACCTTACTCAAACATTTGGAGCATTTCATAGCCAATAAATAGAGTCATAGAGTCTCTGAGATACATAGCACAGAATAAGGCCCTTCAGCCCAACTTGTTCATGATAAACAAGCTGCTTCCTGAGCTAGTCCCATTTGCCAGAATTTGGTTCTTATCGCTCTAAACATTTCCTATCCATGCATCTGTCCAGGTGTTTTTTAAACATTGTAATTTTACCTGCCTATATCACTTCCGGAATCTCGTTTCATTTACCCACCACTTGCTGCTCGGGTCCCTTTAAATCTTTCCCCTCTCACTTTAAATCTACGTCCTCTAGTTTTAGACTCCCTTACCCAGGGGAAAAGACTGTGACCATCCACCTTATCTATGCCCCTCATGATTTTTAAACCTCTATAAGGTCACCGATCAGCCTCCTTCACTCCAGGGAAAACAGTCCCAGTCTATCCAATGTCTCCTTATAACTCAAGCCCGCCAGTCCTGGCAACATCCTTGTGAATCTTTCAGGACCCTTTCTAGCTCAAGCACATCTCTCCTATAGTAAGGCAACCAGGACTGCAAACAATATTCCAGATGCAATCTCAACAATGTCTTATACAGCTGTACCACGTTGTCCCAACTCTTGGACTCGATTCCCTATCCGTTGAAGGCAAGTATATCATACACCTTCTTTACTACATACTGCTCGGGTTAGATACAACCTCAGGGCCGTGTCTCGAGCATTGCATGCCCCACTTATTGCTGAGGTTGCTCTGAATGCCTGGCACTCGATCCCACTTTCAGAAAACCATGTACTTGTATCCCCAGGTCTCTCTGCTCTACAACACTCCCCAGGGCCCTATCACGTTCGCTGAATAGCAACTTGCCTCAGGACTGGTCGCCGACCACAACAGTGCACTGCTCGTTCTGCCACCAGATACAATATGTACAGCAGCACAGTGTGTCTCTGCAGTCAAAGTCAAGTTTATTGTCATGTGCACAAGTACACGTACGCACAGGCGCAATAAAAAACTGACCTGCAGCAGCATCACAGGCACATAGCATCATTCACAAGAAAAAACATAAATTAAACATAAATTATACATGATTTTTACAAGAAAGAACACAAATAAAACAATAAAAAACAAAGTCCATTGCAGTACAATGTAGTCATGGTGTTGCTATACTGATGTGGTGATTAGGGTTGTGCTGCTTGGTTTAAGAACTGGGAGCAAGCGCTGGGTTTGTATTTAGAGCCACAATCTGTTGGAGGAGCTCAGCGTGTCGTGCAGCATCTGTGGGGGGGGGGGGGGGGGGGGGCGCGGGGAAAGGAACTGTTGATGTTTTGGGTCAAAACCCTGCATCAGGACTGGTTATCTTTTCCTCCATATTCCAGCATCTGCAGTATCTTGTGTCTGGGTTTGGAATTAAGTTGGCACATACTATCAGCTGCTCGGGTTAGATACAACCTCAGGGCCGTGTCTTGAGCGTCGCATGCCCCACTTGTTGCTGAGGTTGCTCTGAACGCCTGGCACTCAATCCCATGTTGAAAGGGGTGGACAAGGTGCTTGCACCCTGAGCTAGCACCACTGAGAACAAAGGAGTGAAAAGTCCTGCTCAACTTTACCGTGCACCCCTGAGCTCCCTCCGCCCACTGCCCTTTGGTGCTCCCTACCACCGATCTTCAGTTTCACATAATACGTTTTCTCATCTTCTCACAACAGAAAAGGAGGCCATTTGGCCCATTTGGTCTATGCCAGCTCTCGGAGCAAACCCATTCCCCCACATATTTCCTTGTGACCTATCCTCTCTCACATGCCTGTGAACTCCACACTGATCTCCAATCACCCACCAAGACTAAGGGTAAAACAGTAACCAATGAACCAGCACAGATTTGGGACGTGGCGGGGGGTTGGGGGGAACCCACACCATCACAGGGAGAATGTGCAAACTCTAGATAGATTGAACCAGGGTGTCTGTCTGTCTCTCTCTTTCCATAGTAAATGTGACATAAGCACAATTTTCTTTCAGAAGTGCAACTAACTGATTTTTAAAACTACCTAATATAAATCTTACTTCAGTAAAGTTTTTAAAACGCAGAGAAAAATCACGACACGTGGACATTTCCTCCATTTCACCAGCCTTTGGTGCTGTTCCACAGTGCAGTGTCCCTGTCGACCCACACACGTCCTTTTCTCTCTCATTTTAAGTGGACATCTAATCCGCAGCTTTGACACAGTTTCCTTCACCACTTCTTATTATCATTCTGCAGATTCCCAGCCCTCTGGGAAGTAAAACCTTCTGCTCTCTGCTCTAAGTCTCTTGCTTTGTTTGATTTTGCCCACCTGTTTTCCTCTAAGGTTCTCCTGGGGACAGACTGCTCGAATCAAAGGAGAACTGTGCCATCGTTATGGCATTAGTGCATCAGGGAAATTAAGTAGACTGCACATGCTCAGACAGCCAAAATTCAACCGAAGCGTTGTAACTCTGGGGAAAAGTATCAGAGCACAAGAGAGTCTCAGACCTTTAAAAAGTACAAAGGACAACTCAACGGATAAAATTCATCCTACTAATCTGCAATATGTAAAGCAGAATGGGACAAGGGTGAACCAGGTGGCTCAGACTGTATGTTGGCAACCAGGCTGTTTGATTAGAAAGATTGCAAAGTAGATTAACAGAGTGACTTCATTTTTGGAAATGTTGGAGCAGGAGTTTTTGTTGGCAACAGTTAGTAAGAGGAGTGCCAGACCTGGCGTGGTGGGTGGAGGTAGATATCTGAGCCTTGAATGAGTGAAGAGGTGAACATTGAGCTACGGGTCTCCAGCACAGAAGCAGCTCATTCTGCCAACTTCTCCCGTCCCTCCACTCACCTCCCTTCACCTCATCATGTCAACCTAGCCTTCAGTCCCCTTCCCCTCAGCTTCCCCTTAAAAGCATCCAAACATTTCATGTCAACCATTCCCTGGGGAAGCTGGTTCCACATTATATTTGTGGGAGAATCCGCGGGGAGCTGTTGGAGATATGGCGGAATAAAATGGGATTAGTGTAGATGGGTGAATGATAGTCAGCATGGACTCGATGGGCTGAAGGGCCTTTTTTCCATGCTGTATGACTCCTTGGCTCCTCATTCTGGTCTTCCCCAGGCAGGCACACCCTTCCCACTGTGGCCCTTGGTATTTTTAAAGCCCTCTACTAGCTGACATCTAGGGTGTATTTAAGACCGAGATTGATGGGTTCTTGATTGGAAAGGGGGTTTAAGGGTTACGGGGAGAAGGCAGGAGAACGAGATTTTAATAAAAACAGCCATGATTGAATGGGAGAGCAGACTCAATGGGCTGAATGGCCTAATTCTGCTCCTATGTCTTATAGGAGTTTATGGGATCTCATATGTCTTATGGTCTTACCTCAACCTCCTCTCGCAGAGGTGGAGTCACTTGGAGGGAAAGAAAAGACGCATACAAGAGAAAATCTATTTTGTGTGTAAAAACCCCACTTCAAAATACACTGCAGACTCCATCAAGACATTTCTTGCACATTATACAACAAAGCCTTCGTTAAATATCCTAAGGGTTTCAGGGGATTACTGTCAGGAACAGTGTTAGCTTTCCTGCAAAACATTTGAACCTTACTCAGGGTTAAACTCACAATCTGAATTTCTGTTCAAACAACAAAGTACACCATATTCCTGCACTTAGGGAGGTATTAATCTGGTAATTGTAGTGAACGATGTGAGTAATTCATGCCCAGAGTCTGAACGTAATTACTGGGTTGGAGAATCGACAAGATCAGCAGGAGAAGTAGGGAGAGGGAGAAATTGCTGGCACTGTGGGTGAAAGTGATTCCTTCTCCACATAGAAACTCTCAGTCTTTATGAGTTTATTTTATCAAGCCAGGCAATTTCTTCCCAAATTATGCTCTCTCAATCTTTTTCCCAAAATCTGCATCTCTTAGAACCAGCAGCTATTTGCTGGTGACCGTCCACTATCTACCCCTAGTGGCAAGGTGGAAATTGGGCTCTGGTACCCCTGACAGTGCAGCACTCTGTAGGCACAACACTGGAGGACTATGTACTACATAAACTGTATTTTCCTCCTGCTTGAGCAACCTAGAACGAGGGGTCACAATTTTAAAATTAGAGCCAGGTTGTTCAGGACCAGTGTTAGGAAACACTTTATTACAAATGGCTGAGCAAATAGTTGGTACTCTCCCCCCAAAAGTCTGGGGATCTGAACGGAGATTAGTACATTTTATTGGGCGAGGTTATGAGGATATGCAGTAAGGTGGATACGCACGAGGTTCATATGGTTATGATCCAACTGAATGTCAGAATGGGCTTAAGAACTCGAGCTGTTGCTAAATATTTTGTGTTCTTCCAACCTGCCTGTAGTTAATATCTTATTAATGTTCCAGAGTTTTTGGCCAGAGCTCCAAATCTCTCCTCTTCTGGATCAGGATTCATTCTTGCCAGATCCCCTGAGCAGCTGGAAGGAGGCCATTCAGCCCACACTACCTGTACTGGCTCTGTGACACCCCTGCACTTTCCAGCGCACTTTGCTTATCCAGTTCCTTTCGAGAGCTCCTCTTGAATCAGCTCCCACTGCCCTTTCAGACAGCACACTCGAGATCACAATGCGCTGTGTAAAAATATGCTTCTGCAGGTTCCTTTGATGAAATGCATCGGGGTGTTTTTCCAATGTTCAAGGCACAATAAACAAATGAGAAGAAACACTAAACCCTTCAAACCCAGCTTGTGTGTGTCATCAGATGGAACTGATTGTCAGAAAGGCAATGGTAAATTGGCTCCACGATTGCACTTTGTGTCACCGTTAAATCAGGAACTTTAGTTAAACTGGATCCTCAGTGACCATACCAAGCCACACCCTCTAAGGGGAGGGCACTAGAATGGTTCCCCACCCCTCAACATCATTGCTTCCAAATGATTTGTGTGCAGACTCTCAGAGCTCACCTCAATGCTGCAGTGAAGCAGGAAATATTGAACCTTGGCTAAACAGGATCCAAGTTCATGGAACGATAGAATGCAGCATGGGTGGAGACCATTGTGCATGAACTGACTCTCTCAGTGAGCTGCCCGTTAGTCCCATTTCTTCCCTCCTCTGCTGCACCATAGATGTGCAAATTCTCATGTGTATTTACCTTCCCACTGAGTCAGCCTATCAGCTTGTCTATTCCAAGTTATGAACAAAACAACTTCTCTCCCTCTCCGTAGGTTACTTATTCAGTGATCTTCACTGTCAGTCCTCCAGTTACTGTATTTCTTGGCAGAATAAGGGAGGTGATTCAACAGCTGTCGTAATACAAGTTGAAACTCTCTAGTCCGGCGTTCTGTGGTCTGGCAACTCCCATGGTCTGGCATGCTTTGAATCTGGAGTACAGGTCCACGCTGCTTAACTAATTCTAACTAACACCTGTACTAATCTGTAGCTAATTAACCTACCAGTGCAACCTTTGCAATCTCAGCCAGCAGGGTTTCCAGAGAGTTGTGGACACAGTCCAGGGCATCACGGACACCAGCCTCCCCTCCTTGGACTCTGTCTTTACCTTTCGCTGTCTTGGCGAAGCAGCCAGCATAATCAAAGACCTCACCCACCCGAGTCGTTCTCTCTTCTGTCCTCTTCAATCAGGCAGAAGATACAGGAGCCTGAGGGCACATACCACTAGACTTAAGGACAGCTTCTACCCCACTGTGATAAGACTATTGAATGGTTCCCTTATACGATGAAATGGACTATGACCTCATGATCTACTTGTTGTGACTTTGCACCTTATTGCACTGCACTTTCTCTGTAGCTGTGACACTTTACTCTGTACTGTTATTGTTTTTACATGTACTACATCAATGCACTCTGTACTAACCAATGTAACTGCACTGTGTAATGAATTGACCTGTACGATCAGTTTGTAAGACAAGTTTTCCACTGTACCTCAGTACAAGTGACAATAATAAACCAAAACCAATACCAATACCAACTTATGGAAACTTCGGCTTACACACGGTTCTCAGAACCCTTATGTAACCCTGGGTAGTGTCTGTACTTAAAAAGAACAGTTCTCCTGCTCAGAGGAAGATAATCGGGGGCAATTTCTGTGGTCCAGATTTTCTGTGCTCCAGATTTTCTGTGGTCGAGCACTGGTCAGGTTCCAGGGAACCCGACCGGAGAGTTTCCGCCTTTGACATTTTGGAGCTTATAGCACCTGAAGCTCACTTTAGACTGAATCCTGTGTGGCGTGCATAACTAGAGAGCGATTGGTATTTTGCAGTCTCATGACTTCCCCAATGTACTGTACAGGCAGAGAAGCACTTTTAGGTTTGAAATGCGGGGCAGCCAACAGCTCATTTGCACACAGCAAGCTCCAACACAGAAAAAATGAGCAAAAAACAAACTGCTGGAGGAACTCAGCAGGAAAGGAACTGTCAATGCCTCCTGATGCAGGACCTCAACCTGAAGTGTCGGCAATTCCCTTCCCCCCCACGGATGCTGCTCGACCCGCTGATTTCCTCCAGCAGTTTGTTTTTTGCTCCAGATTCCATGTCTGCAGTCTCTTGTGTCTACTGAAAACATGAAATCATCTGTTTTTTGTGATGTTGAATCAAGGACAGATCACAGGAGCACTTGTTTGATCATCTTTGAATAATGCTGAGAGATCTTGTGTACCGTTATCACAGGGAACTGTTTCCCCATCTGAGGGAGGAGACAAGTTTTAGTTTAACCTCTCATTTGAAAGACGTTGCTTCAGGGAGTGCGACACCTCCTTAGTACTACTCCAGATTGTTGCACTGAAGTTTCTTCAGTTGATTGTGAACCCATGTTGAGAATACTGGCTGTTGGGACACAACTGATGATGAGGAATGGATAAATATTTCTAAATGAAAAACTGAAATCTAGAACTGAAATTTGAAAAAGTTGCTGAAAGAGCAACACTGTGGTGGCAATATTTTAGAAATCCCCAGTGACCTACACACTCAGTCTTTCCTCTCAGTCCCCACTGCTGTTCCACTGGTGCTCCTCAAAGGATTTCTTGCGCTACTGTCTTATTTCAGTGCTAGTTGGTGAGACTCCATCAAAACACAAACTGTGCCAATCTTAAACATCCGGTGAGGCTAGGACACCAGGTTAGACCACACTTAGAGTATTGTGTTCAGTTCTGGTCGCCTCATTATAGGAAGGATGTGGAAGCATTAGAGAGGGTGCAGAGGAGATTTACCAGGATGCTGCCTGGATTGGAGAGCATGTGTTATGAGGATAGGTTGAGTGAGCTGGGGCTTTTCTCTTTGGAGAGAAGGAGGCTGAGAGGTGACTTGATAGAGGTGTACAAGATAAGAGGCATAGATTGAGTGGACAGTCAGAGACTTTTTCCCAGGGCAACAATGGCTAACACGAGGGGGCATAATTTTAAGGTGATTGGAGGAAGATATAAGGGGGTTGTCGGCAGTAAGTTTTTTACACAGAGAGTGGTGGGTGCGTGGAACACACTGCTGGCAGAGGTTGTGGGGGGGAATACATTAGGGACATTTAAGAGATTCTTAGACACATGAATGATAGAGAAATGGGGGTCTATGTGGGAGGGAAGGGTTAGATGGATCTTAGAGCAGGACAAGATGTCGGCACTACATTGTGGGCCAAAGGGCCTGTACTGTGTTGTAATGTTCTATGTTCTATGTAGTGAGGGGAAGGTGGGGCATGGTGATGTTGGGGTGGTGGTAGTTGTAGGTGAAGGTGTCAGTGGTAACACCTGCATCATAATTTGATAATCTGACAGAGAATGAGAATCTTAACCTGGTGCAGGAATTCATATCATGTGCTTATTCCTCTTTGCTCGTCCCAGCTCTGTAATCCTTTCCTTCAAAGTTATTTTTCACTTTTGCAAGAAGACTGTAAAATCTTTGCTGTTTTCCTCAGTGGACTTTGTGGTCCCGTAATAAGTGACAATCTTCAGAATGTGAGCCTATTGGATTCTAGTATATGCTTTGTAAGGCCTGAATTACAGATTCTATAATACAATCCTTTATAAAAGGTACTTGAGAAAATGTTTTATATTGTACTGATTAAATACAAGTGCTTAATGCACCACCTCCAGAGTGTAACCGGTTCCTGCATGCTGCGTGAGTGTCTTTTTCCCCACGTACATTGACTTTATCGTGATTGTCATTACTTGGTGATGTCTTTTAAACTGCAAATTAAATGCGGCTTGTTGCATATGAGAACCCTGCAGTTTCTTAAAAGAAAATTCTTCCATAGTTTCATTATGGGACTTTAGCCACTTGACTGTAACAAAGCCGAAAAGCTGATCTGTGGGCTCATTAAACCAGCCAACGTTCACTGGGATTTGTGAATGAGTGTGAATTACTTCCTAATCCTAATTGTTGATTTTTGGAACATCTCAGATTGTAACACTTCATTTGATAAATCCAGTGACTCTCCAGTACCAGTACTGGGGGAGTAATGCCCTCTCAGAGAAACCACCTTTCAGATAACCAAGAACAGCTGGTGTAAAAGATTCCATGGTACTGTCCTGTTTCGAAGAAGAACAGGAGAAGTCTCCTGGGGAGAATATTTACTCTTCCATATCTGCTGGAGATTGCTGTGCATAAATTGGCCTTGCATTTCCCACAGGTGGCACAGTGGCACAGTTGGTAGGGCTGCCTTCTTACTGGGTTCAATCCCGACCCTGTCTATGTGGAGTTTTCACGTCCTGCCTGTGTCTGTGTGGGTTTCCCCCAGGTGTCACACAGCACAGAAACAGGCCCTTTGGCCCAGCTGTCCATGCTGCCCATTGATAATAATCCCATTAACCAGTACAAGGTCTGCAGCTTTCTTTGCCCTGGGGACTCAAGTACTCATCGAGATACTTAAATATTGTCAGTGCCTCTGCCTCTGGCTGATTTTGCCTCTCCTTTTTCCTCTCAACCTCTTACACCTCACCTTAAACCTATGTCCTCTGGTAATATATACCTCTGCTAATCGGAGAAGTTTACTACCGTCTACCTTACCTGTGCCCTTCATAACATTGTATTCCTCTATCAACTCCCGCTCTCAGCCTTCTTCACTCTAAGGAAAACAAAGCCAACCCGTCCGGTCTCCCCAAACAACTGAGACACTCCATCCCAGGCAACATCTTGGTAAATCTCTTCTCTGCCCTCTCCAGTGCAGTCACATGCTTCCTATAGTGTGGTGACCAGAACTGCACACAATAATCCAGATGTGGTCTCACCAATGTTTTATAAAGCTGTACCATAACTTCCTTGCTCTTAATATTTGATGTTCTGGCTAATGAAGGCAAGAATCCCATATGCCTTCTTTACTACACTGTCTACTTGTGCTAACTCCTTCAGGGATCTTTGGATTTGTACACTGAGATTCCTCTGTTCCTCAGTACTCCCCAGCGCCCCACCATTCGTCGTGTCTGTCCCAAAGTCCATTACTTTGCACTTATCAGGATTAAATTCTATCTGCCATTGCTCTGCCTAACTAACCAGCTGATAGATATCTTTCTGTAGCGTGAGACAATTCTCAATATCTACAACACCCCCAATTTTTTTGTGTCATCTGATGCACAAACGTACAAATCACACTCCCTACAATGCTAAATGGACTGCAGTTCCCTGTTCTCCCCCCACCCCCCCACCTTCCCCCATTACAGTCATGTGCAATCCTCCAGTTTAAAAGAATAATACTTTACCAGTTGTGAACTTTGGAGGCTAATACATATTTCACACTTGTTACTCAGCGCATGGTCAGTGTTTGTTTAATCCTGCTCCTCCAGTGTCTGACCACCTGACTGCCTGTGTGTTGTCCATTATCATAATTACTTTCCCCCCTGAATCCAACATTACTACTGTACTTACTCTGATACTGAAGGAGGCCACAATGACATTAAGTTGTTAATGTATGTAACAAACAGTAAGTTTTCCAGTACTGATCCTTGTTGGACATCACTGGACAACCTTTGTCTTCTAGTATCAAGCCAGTGAAGTACTTGTTAAGTGTAGCCATTGTAATGGTGCAGGAAACCAATTTTTACACAGCAACTCCATCTGCAGCAACCTGACCAAAGGCAGATGATCTCTGTTCTGTGACATTAATTGAGAAATAAATTTTGGCCGGGCACCTCAGTCATGGTCCTTCACTAAGGGAGATAGTTCTTCCCTTGGCAGCATTTAAGACTGGGATTTAGAGACAGGAATGTTTCCAACTGGAAACGTACAAAAGGTGGATCATGCATCACATCCAGAGCTCTCTCCTCTGCAACCTGTGTCACTTGTCTTCTGGGTTGGATGGGGACCCTGCACAAGATATCACAATTTAGTGGGACAGGCTGCATGGACAAGGGACTCCTTTTCTGTCTGTTCCTGCCAGATGTTCCTTATAGTCTTGGCCTTTGAGGCCAAGTCACCTCCAAACAAGCAGCTATGGAGTGCGGTGCAAAAGCTGTGCTGGTCGGCAAATTGGTTAGTAAATTATCCCCGAGTGTTGTTTAATGGCAATAAAAAATTAAAAGAGGAGCTGATGGGCATGTGTGTGAGAGAGAGCAGGTTGCAGGGTGAGAGTGGATTAAGGCAAGTGGGAATGGAACTGATGGAATTGCTTAGCAGGAAGCCAGTGTGGACCCAATGCATCGTTCTGGCCTCCTTCAGTATCAGAGTAAGTACGGTAGTAATGTTGGATTCAGGGGGGAGGGGATGGTGTAAGGATTGGGGTAGGAGGAAGAGGGAGGGAGGGAGGGTAGAGTCAGGAGCAATGGCACAAAGGAACACAGCCAAACACTGTTGTTTCAGATATCTAACACTGGACTATTGAGTCATTGTGATGATGGACAACACACAGGTAGTCAGGTGGTCAGGCTGAAGAGGTGCAGGATTAAACAAACACTGACCATGTGCTGAGTAACGAGTGTAAAATATGTATTAGCCTCCAAAGTTCACAACTGGTAAAGTATTATTCTTTTAACCTGGAGGATTGCACATGACTGTCCCTTGTCCATGCAGCCTGTCCCACTAAATTGTGATATCTTGTGCAGAGTCCCCATCCAACTCAGAAGACAAGTGACACAAGTCGCAGAGGAGAGAGCTCTGGATGTGATGCATGATCCACCTTTTGTATGTTTCCAGTTGGAAATATTCATGTCTCTAAATCCCAGTTACAAAGGGAAGAACTACCTCCCTTAGTGAAGGACCACAACGAGGTGCCTGGCCAAAATTTATTTCTCAATTAGTATCACGGAACAGAGATTATTTGCCTTTGGTCAGGTTGCTGCAGATGGAGTTGCTGTGTAAAAATTGGTTTCCTGCACCATTACAATGGCTATACTTAACAAGTACTTCACTGGCTTGATACTAGAAGACAAAGGTTGTTTTTGTGATTGAGGGAAGGTAAGAGGGGAAACCAGGGAACTTGCAGTCCATTTAGCATAACATCTGCTCTCTGGAAGTTGGCAAAGTGCGTACTTAAGGATGGAGTAACCGAACACCTTGAAATGTTTCAGCTGATCAGATGGAGCACAGCGGGCGAGGGTTTATAACCAGCATGTCACACCTTACACAGCTGATGGGAAGTGATAGAAAACAAGGAGATGGCAGATGAATTAAACAGGTTTATGGCATCAGTATTCACTGTTGGGATACATGTAACACCCCAGAAATAGCTGTAAATTAGGAGTTAGAAAGTAGGGGGGAGCTCAGCAAGATTAGTCACCACAGCAATGGTACTGAGCAAACTGTTGGAGCTGCAGACTGACAAGTCTTCGAGTCCTGATGGACTTTATCCTAGGGTTTCAGTAGAAGTGGCTCGAGCAACAGTTGATGCACAGGTTTTAATTTTCCAAAATTTCCAAGATTTGGGGAAGATTCCATTAGATTGGAAAATAGTAAATGTAACTCCATTATTCAAATAGTGAGGGAGAAAGCAGGGAATTATAGATCAATTAAATAAATATCTGGCATTAATAAAATGCTAGAAGCTGTTACTAAAGAAATTATTGGAGGACACCGAGAAAAATTCAAGGTAACGAGGCAAAGTCAGTGAGATTTGAGAAAGGGAGGTCACATTTGGCCATTTTATTGGATTTCTTCAAAGAAGTATGATATTTTGATCTCCAGAAAGCATTTAAGTAGGTCGCCACATCTAGGGTTATCGTGGTATGGGAAATAACCTACTGGCATGGATAGATGGTTGGCTGGCTAACAGGAAACAGATAGACATCATTTTCTGGTTGACAAGATGTCAAGGGTGGTGTGACACAGGGTTCATTGCTGGAATCTCCACAGGTTGTAATTTATAGGAATGACTTGGATGAAGGCACTGAGGTACAGATGCTAAATTTTCCAGTGACACAAAGATAGGTAAAAAGCAAGCAATGAGGAGGACATGAGGATGCTGTAACAAGATGTGGATCGGTGAAGTGAGTGGGCAAAGATCTGGCAACTGGATAATAATGTGGGAAAATGGGAAATTATCCATTTTGGCAGGAAAATAAAAGCTTATTATCGGTATAATAATTTTCTCTCAAAGCTCTAGGTGTCCCAGTTCATGATCCTTAAAAGGCAAGAGTGCAAATGCAGCAAGTAATTAGGAAAGCTAACAGACTGTTATCATTTATTGCAAAGGAAATTGAATACAACAGTAGGGAGGTTATGCTTCAGTTATATAGGGTATTGGTGTGATCACATCTGCAGTACCGTGTATTGTACTGCTCTCATTTAATGATGGGCGATAACCAGGATGGAAACAGTTGAGAGAAGATTTACGAGGCTAAGATTTACTGGCGTGGGCAAGTTGCTTTATGAGGAAAGGTTGGACAAGTCAGACTTGTATCCATTGGAGTTTATGTGAGAGAGGGAGGGAGAGAGAGGACTCATTGTTAAAAAATCTGGGGTCCCCCATTAAGGCAAAAAATTTTCAAATAATTTTTTCTCAGCGATGTGAGCCTTTGGAACATCGAGGGGGATGGAAGTAGATTTTCTGTACGTAGCAGAGGTTGATCAATTTTTGGAAAACAAGGAGGTGAAAGGTTATGGGGGTTTGGGATGCAGAGTTAAGGTTGGATTCAGATCACACATGAACTTACTGTATAGTGGAACAGGGTCAAGGAGCCAAGTGGTCCACTGCTCTCAGGTTGTGTGTTCACCTGATTATATTTGAAGTGGTGACTAAACCTGTGACAGGATGTTAATTGGAAGGTACCCAATGCAGTTCCACAGGAGAGACTATTGGATAAAGTTCAAGTTTAAGCTTAGTATGCATCCCTGGGAACAGCCCATAGATCAGAGAGTCCTCGGGTACACAGCTGCTTGAGATGAACATTGACAAAGACTATTGCATCCTTTTCCAGACCTTCTCTGCAAATGCACAGTCCACAAAGAGGTAGGCAATCATCTCATCCTCATTGCTGCTCTCCTGAGGGCAACGTGCACTGGGATTGAGACTGACTGGTCAGGAAGGATCTCACAGGGAGGACCTCTCTCACTGCTGCTCCAGCAAGGTCTTGGTGCTTGTTGGTGAGTTCTGGCAATGAAACAATTTGCCAAGTGGTTTTGACTGTCTGCTCAGGGAAGCAACCTGCAGGATCCACTGTGTCCTTCTCCTGCAGAGCCTGCAGGTCATTTCCTGCTGACCTGATGGATGTGGTCAAGGGTGTTTCTCTGAAGGAACATTTCCACAAAGGACAGGTAGAGAGACAATATCCAATTGAATGAAACATTGCGCAACAACGAGGCCAGGCCCATCCTACAACGCCGGGCACAGGTAGAACCTCGGCACGTCGTGACACTTGGTGCCCGTGTATGTCAGTTTTACCCACAGCTTGGTGCAGCCAGACACAATGGTGGCCATCAGGACGAGGGCAATTTTGGCGACACTTTCCTTCCGGTTCTCTGGGGACTTGTGCATTGCAACCCATTGGATGTGTTCCATCTTGGGTCTGCAGATGAAACGGAAGATTACTTGGGTGATTGCCATGGCGCAGGAGTGGGACACGCGCCACACTTGTACCATATACAACAACACCGAGAGCACCTCACACCTGATGACTACATTCTTGCCCGCCATCGAGAGGGATTACTGCACCTACAGCCCCAGTTTTTGTTGGACCTTGCCTCTCCCTCCAGTCAACTTTTATGCACCCCTTGGCCCCTCCTCCACTTTGAGTGGTCACGGGTCAAGGACTCCAAGGATATGTAGAAATCTCCGAGAAATCTTACAACGAGACTGGGAACCTTTCTTTAATGTCACCGAGTGTGTTTCTTAGCCTGTGGAAAATGCTTTCTTCACTGAACAGTCAGTGAAAATCATTTCCTGGAAATTTCTCATGTATAATTTTGCAGTAAGGAGTAAATGCAGGAATTTTTAAGCCAATTTTGCCTCTCTTCACAAGCTGCCTGGTTTACATTCAAAAGTATTCATTTCCAATGAGGCCACATGGAGAGAACCATTATCCCCGAGAGTCCAGACGTGAGCCCTGGGATGTTCTGCTACAATTACAAGGCAAATGCATTCTTTGTGCAGGAGAGGCAGGACTGGGTCCCAATTCCCCCTCATTTGCATTCCAATAACATTAGCATGGCCGCATGCATCACTGATCCAACACTGGGTGCATTTTAAATGAAGCTGAAGGAACATTTGGTTTAAGTGTTCTTGCTATTCACCAAATGTCACACAGATTGAATTAAACAGCGTAGTCTATTCAAAGAAGGCTGGTTAAATTGTTCATCATGATTAAGTACCAGCTTACGCCTTCCACTTTAAATGAAAATTAACTTACAGGGTACTCCAATTGTTTTAATTTAATTAAGCTTGCCTTTATTTTACACTATAGCGACGAGGTCTGCTGCTATCAAATTTGAGGTTGTCATTCAGGCCAGTTGCACAAGTTGAGGAAATTTTCTAAATTATGAGGCAAAAGTACTTTTGATTTAGCTTAATGTTGTAGGTATGGTGAATAGAATTGAAAGCTTTTCCTTTACCATTAGCTTAATATTGTAGGTATGGTGAATAGAATTGAAAGCTCTTCGTTTACCATTGAGCTATGATTAATAAGTTTGATTTCATGGACAAAGAAGACAGCCATTCAGCCCATTATGGTTATACTAGGTCTTTGCCAGAGCGATCTGATTAATCACACTTCCCACAGGGAAAGTGGTGCAGTTGCAGCTAACAATGGAACTTTAAGATAGAACCAAATCTAAGGAAAAGGTATTGTAATACCTTTCAGATTACAATGTTGTCAAAAAGAGCTGTATGCCTGAGGTTTGGGAAGTTTTCAGAATTCAGCAAAGGAGGACTACAACATTATTAAGGTAGAAAGCAAAGGAGGACTACAACATTATTAAGGTAGAATATGAGGGTGTTCTAACAAGAGATGTAAAAGCAGATTGAAAAAGAGTTCACGTAAAGGAAGATTAGCAAAAAGTTAATGGGGTCTCTTACACAATAAGCCAGGAGAAATTATATTGGACAACCTTTGTCATAGGCAGTCCCTCAGGATCAAGAATGACAGTTCTTTTCTGGTTCTTTGCCTTGTGACGTGACAGGAGACCAATGTGGGAACCGCAGCCTCTTCCACAGATGGGTCAGGTGGGGAATCGGTGCACTTCTCCCCCCATTTACTGAATGCTCCATTTGCATGGAATCAAGGTCTTCATTTCCATCCCGAATCCGCCTTTTCTACTTTCAGTGGTCATGGGTCAGTGGGATGTTGTATTTTCTCAAGGAGGCTTTGAGAACATCATTGGATCTTTGTCCTGTTGGTAATCTGTTCTCGTGGCAGAACATCACTCTGCTACTGTAGCTCAGGTACACAGACACTTTGACACTGGCATCACCCTAAGTGAGGCGTGATGGGCCAGGACAATGGAGCGGGTAAACCAGCTTCTGGAGTGGAAAACCAGAAAAGGAATGCCATATTCAGCAAGTGGGCTTCTCCTTTAGGAATGAGCTTGTCCGTCATCTGAACAATTCCTCCCTTGTGGAATTAATCAATGCCTCATGCCTCTTTGGCTCACTCTAACACCACCCAACATATATTAGTGCCTATGTCTCAACCCTGGAAGCTATGGATCACCCCAAGGAGAACAGCAACCTTGGAAAATTCCTAGTGCACATCCCAAAGGGACACAATCTGATCCAAATGGTTGATTTCAATACCACCAGCAAGGAAGGAGTAGGGAATTTTAATTCCTTTTGGATCCTTCTCCTGACAAAATGCTTTGACCGTGATGTTATCACAACTAGTGTAGAGGCACCAATGCACAGGATTGTAAGAGGCTGCAGAGGGTCATAGACTCAGCCAGCTCCATCACGGGCAGAACCCTCCTCACCATCGTGGACATCTTCAAGAGGTGGTATCCATCACTAAGGACCCTCACCATCCGGGACATGCCCTCTTCACGTTACTACCATCAGGGCGGAGGTACAGGAGCCTGAAGACCCACACTCAATGATACAGGAACAGCTTCTTCCCCTCTGCCATCAGATTTCTGAACGATCCATGAACGCTACCTTGTTATTCCTTTTTTGTACTATTTATTTATTTTTGTAATTTATAGTAGTTTTATGCGTTTGCACTGTACTGCTGCCACAAAACAACAAATTTCACATCATATAAGTCAGTGATAATAAATCTGATTCTGATTCTGGCCAACATCCTATTTAGTCAGAGAGATAAACATGTGGCAATGGCTCCTGTCCAAACACCGCACTTTTACCATTGTCTGAGTGAGGAACTGCAAGGATGTCTCGGCACGACAGGTACCAACTTCTGCCGGTTACATTGAGAGGTCAAAAGGGTAAGTTGAGCGAGTGGTCAGGCGTGGTTAATGGTAAGATCCATTCTGGCAGATTGTTCCCTCCTCTCAGTGGCATTGCTGCAGGTATCACCAACTAATGACCACCTGCTGATCACCCAATGAGATGGAAGGTCTCAAGCAACAAACAATCTGCTGGAAGAACTCAGCAGGTCGAGCAGCATCTGTGGGAGTCAAAATCGTGCATCAGGACCTTCAAGGTAGATTTTCACCTCCAGCTTCTTGTATGTCATGTGATAAGATAAGATTTCTTTATTAGTCACATGTATATCGAACCACACAGTGAAATGCATCTTTTGCGTAGAGTGTTCTGGGGGCAGCCCGCAAGTGTCACCACGCTTCCGGCGCCAACATAGCATGCCCACAACTTCCTAACCCATACGTCTTTGGAATGTGGGAGGAAACTGGAGCAGCCGGAGGAAACCCACGCAGACACGGGGAGAACGTTCAAACTCCTTACAGACAGTGGCCGGATTTGAACCCGGGTCACTGGCACTGTAAAGCGTTGAGCACAAAATAACAAGTAGAGGAGATGGTAGATCTGTACGAGGATTTTCCTTGTGTTAACTGAAGAGCTCAGTTGGGAGTGTCCTGTCCTGGCACCCTCTGTCTATCTCTGTGGTTCTGGTAAATTCGAATGCCTCTGTTCCCACTGCACCTCATACATTTTGTGATTTGGTTTGTTTTTTTTCTAAAAAAAACTCATGCCAAAAGAAATAAGTGATATTCCATCTGAAGTCCTGTTTGTGGCTTGCTGAAGGCAGGCAGGCGGTGACCTGCTGTCGAGCCCAGTTAGAAGCATGAAATTGGAAGCCAAAGTAACACGGCTGGCAATTTTCCAGTTAGTGGGGGAACATGCCTGACCATCTGCTAAAGGATTCAGGTTGTGTCTACTGAAGCAAAAAACGATTCTGCATGCAAGGAGGCTGCTCTGGCCTCTGTGTATTTGCCAGCTCTTTGATAGAGATATCCGGTTGGTCCTATTCCTTTGCTCCTTCTCTGTGGATCTGCACCGTTTAATAGCCAGGTATTCACTAAGACCATGGTTGATCTATTACCTGCGTTAAACCCACATCTCATTATTCACTTAGTATTCAAAAATCTATCAATCACTTCCTTAAATGTACTCAGCAGCTGACCCCTCACAGCCCTCATGGGCAGAGAATTCCAAAGATTCACTTTCCTTTGGATGAAGTTACTCCTGATTTGAATCCTGAAAGGTTGACTCCTTGTTTTGCTTTCAGCCACTGCAGCCACGGAAACATCATCCCTGCATCTACCTTGCCACACCCTTTGGAATTTTTTTCTGTTTCAATAAGATCATCATTGTTCTTCTAAACTTATCGGAGTAAAGGTTCACTGCTTAATATTTCCACCTAGGACAAAACTGCTTAAACTTGAATCCATGAACATTACCTTGTTATTCCTCTTTTGCACTATTTATTTATTTTTGTAATGTATAGTAATTTTTATGTCTTGCACTGTACTGCTGCCGCAGAACAACAAAGTTCATGACGTATGTCAGTGATAATAAACCTGATTCTGATTCACTGGATTCAATCTGGTGAACTTTTGTTGTACTCTCTCTTCTGCAAGTATCTCCTATGTTAGGTAGGAAAACCAGAACTGTACACAAAGTCCCAGGTGTGGAGTTACCAAGGCCCTGTGCAAAAAATCGGTTGGACATCTTCTTGCACAGGCCATCCGCAGGTTATGAGTGCTCAACTTATGGGCACCTGTACATAAGAACGAGCTCCCATAATATTGTTAAATTCAAAAGTCTGATGTATGTACACACGTTCGTTCCTACGAAGGGCAGACCTAGTTTCCTCTCTCTCTCCACTTTTAGTAATTGTGTTTTCTTATCAATCTTATGCGCTTTCGATGCCTTTCATTTCAAAACTGTAGTTACCATATTGAGAGATTTCCATGTACTTTCCAACTTATGGACAAAATTGACATCTGTAAAAATGGAATCTGCCCATTACTTGGGATGGCCTGTACTCAAATCTACTTGCAATAAAGGCCAACAGACTGTTTGTCGTCCTAATGTCTTATTGTACCTTCAGATTAACTCTCAGTGATTGGCAGGAACCACAAGAAAATAGGAGGAGGAGTTGGCTACCTGGTCTTTCAAACCTGCCCCACCATTCAATATGTTCATGGCTGATCTACCCCAGGCCTCAACTCCTCTTCTGTACCAGTTCCCCAGAGCCCTCAATTCCCTGGTCTTTCAGAAATGTACCTACCTCCGCCTTAAATACTTCTAATGATCTGGCCACGAAGATAGACACCCAAGTCTCTGACAACACCTTTCATTTGCTTACCATTTAATAAAAAAAGAACATAGAGCATAAAATAGTACAGCACAGGAACAGGCCCTTCAGCCCACAATGTCTGTGCTGACCATGATGCCACATGGAACAAATCCCTTCTGCCTGGACATGGTCCGTATCTCTCCATTCCCTGCATTTTCATGTGTCTGTCTAAATACCTCTTAAACACCAAATTATTCTTGCTTCCATCACCACTCCCGGCAGCGCGTCCCAGGTATCTACCGCTTTCTCTGTTTTCAAAAAAATCTTATCCCGCACATCTCCTCGAGACTTCATCAGGAAACATTGACTGTTTATTTCCCTCCATCGATGCTGCCTGACCTGCTGAGTTCCTCCAGCATTTTGTGTGTGTGTTGCTTCAGATTCCAGCATCTGCAGAATCTCTTGTGTCTGTGAAATATGAGAAAATGTAGGTGATCACCTAGCCTGAAATTGCAACTTTTTAAAATATCGATGGTGACCCTTTAAGGGCTGCTGTCTGGCACACTGTTCTGTCCTATTTCCTCTTGGGAAAATCCTGAGGGTGGTGTGGGCTGAGTACATTGCAGTTCCAAGTCCCTTCACTGGTCCAGGAGACCCCACCCCACTGAAGACAATTTTTTCCAAAGCTCTGATTGGCGGATTTAGGGCGATCTGTTAACTCGCACTTAATGCTTTTTGACAAGCTCACAACGTGCTGACTGTGGGAGAACAGGCGTTGTAAACCGGAGGATTTTAAACTGCATGGAAGTGAAGAGATTAATCTTCTTTCTCCGAAGGAGGTCTGCGAGACTTGCTTCTGTGGGTTCTGAGGTAGCTGATGAGCGACCCACAGACTCTCCACACGTGGGATGGGTGGTGATTGATAAGGACGGCGGTTTAGTGATTTGGGATGGTGTATCCTCTTTCTGCTGTTTACGCTCGGCTTCTCTGTGCTCCTGACAAATGGATTCAAGGTCCTCAATGCCATCCCAAATGCTCCTTTCCCATCTTGTGTGATCATTTCCCGGAAGTCGGCAGGAGATACGCTTTTTAAAGGAGGCTTCTCCGTATCTGCAATTGTAACACGATTTTCTACGTTCTGTTATTGCTTTTCCCTTTGTACTATCTCGATGTACTTATCCTTGGAATGATCTGTATGGATAGCAAGCAAAAATTCACTGTTGCTCAGTACGTGTGACAATAATAAACCTATTACCAATCACCATTTTGGTCTGGCCACCTGAGATCTCCTATGGGGACAGGGTTTGGAGTTGGCTACCTGTTTGCTGTCAGGCATGTAAACCGCATTGCTCATGAATAAAGGTGCAGTGTGGAAAGGCAGTGACAGCAAATCTGTGTACCGTTGCTGACAAGTAACTGTCTTTACCTAATTAGGATTATCCGTCTTTAGTTCTTTTGGGATAGCTCTAGTTGTGTTTTGCAAAGCCCCTTGAGGTGTACGTATCCCACAAAAATCTATAGCTCCGGCTGCTTCAGTAATTGTCCTAGACGGAGACCATCCTTGCCCTGGGAATGGTGGCAAGTGGCAGATTGGCTCCTGGTCCAAGGGCCTGGTATCTGGCCTGGAGATATACAGTGCTTGCCCACAGTGTTGTGTACCTGTGTCAGAAGATGGGTGAGACAGCCACCAAAATGGCAAGGACATTGCCTCGATAAGGAGCAAGCAAAAGGAACGGCTAACACCAGTGATGTCCCATCCCCATGCATTAAGCTGTGATCAATAAGTTTGATTTCATAGCAAATTTACCAGAGTATTGCCACAACTCGAGGGCCTGAGTTATAGGGAGAGGTCGGGCAGGTTAGGCCTGTGTTCATTGGAGCATAGGTGACCTTATGGAGATGTATAAAATCACAAGGGGCATGGGTAGGGTGAATGCACACAGTCTTTTTCCAGGGGAAAGGGAATCAAAAATTAGAGGGCATAGGTTTAAGGTGAGAGGGGAGAGATTTAAAAGGGACCTGAGGGGCAAATTCTTCCTGCAGAGGTTGGTGGGTATATGGGTTGAGCAGCCAGAGTAAGTGGTAGGGGCAGGTACAATAACAACATTTAAAAAACATTTAGACAGGTACATGGATAGGAAAGGCTTAAAGGGATACAGGCCAAATGCGGGCGAGTGGGACTAGCTTACGCGGGCACCTTGGTCAGCTTGGACGAGTTGGGCCGAAGGGCCAGTTTCTGTGGGGTATGACTCTGTGACTCCATCTGGGATCGAATAAAGGCTCGGGTGGAGTCTTGGTGACAAAATGACCTCCTTCTGTGCTCCACCATTCCACGACTCTCATGTTCAGAACTGTCCCGCACCAGAAGAGTAATTATGTTTCCAGTCATGGGGACTTTGCTGCTGTGGCAACTCTGTGCACATGAAGTGTGAAACTGAGTGCCTCTTCATTACTAAGAAGTGATAACTAATAACAGGAAGACTTGTGCTGACACAAGATACGGCAGATGCTGGAAATCTGGAGCAACGCACAAAGCGCTGGGGAAACTCAGCCGGTCAGGCAGCATCTATGGAGAGAAATGGACAGTTGACGTTTCGGGTCGAGACCCTTCATTTGGACTAGAAAGAAAGAGGGGAGATAGCCAGTATAAAAAGGTGGAGGGAAGGGGTGGAGCAAGAGCTGGCAGGTGATAGGTGGATCCAGGGGAGGGGTGAGGGAGGGGGGGAAGAGTGGGAATGATGTACGCTGTTAGGGGGTAAAAGGTGGAAGTGACAAAGGGCTGAAGAAGATGGAATGTGATAGGAGAGGACAGTGGACCATGGAATAAAGGGAAGGAGGTGGGGAGGGGAACCAGTGGGAGGAGTGTGTGGGTGATGGGCAGGCGAAAAGGGCGGGGGAATGGAAAGGTATGCTGAGCGGTGTTTTGTTCTACCTTCTGTGAACTCGGACATTGGTGGGAAATTTAAGAGGGTGGGGCTGAGCCAAGGTTAGCAAACGTGAAGAGGCACTTCTGGCAGGAGGCGCAGATACTGCTCTGAGCACACGACTGTCTTCATTTGTGCCTTGCAACAAAATGAGTTACCCTCCGTGTATTCCCAGTGAGATCTTATTCAATACATTTCCTGTCATGATAAGTCAGCTGATAAACCGTGAGACAGTAAAATTAATACTCTATCAAAAAGCTGATTATTAGTGAATGGCGGAGAGGGCAACATGGAAAAGGTTACGGTTATTACCGATTTTATTATATATCTGGGTCTGTGCAACAAAAAATGGGTGAACTTCATACATTGATGTCAGTGCAGGAGCTGGGGTAAGGCAGGCTGTGTTTACTTGCAGTGTGTTTCTTCTCTGTGTTGAATCACAGTGAAGGACTCGCATTTATCACCAGCTCTGCACACTTTGCATCCTTGCCAGTAATGGTCCACGTTATAATGACTCACTTGGGTTAGATGCAGTGAAACAAGGGGACAGACTGGGTAAAGGTCAATTTAGGATGGATGTGATCAACAAGGAATAAACTTTCAGCTGGATCAGCGAAAGCAAGGGCACTGAGATAAATTAAATATGGCAGTTCTGAAGGATTTTACAACAACAAACTGCTGGTAGAACTCAGCGGGTCGAGCAGCATCTGTGGGAGGAAAGGAAATGTAGATGTTTCGTGTCGAAACCCTGCATCAGGACTGGTAGGGAGTGGCATCAACTACAATACATGGTCTTGAGAGTCCAGATGAAGGGTCTCGACCCAAAACGTCGACTGCCCATTTCCTACAGAGATACTGCTCAACCCACTGAGTTCCTTCAGCAGATTGTTTATTTGATTCCAACATCTGCAGTGTCTTGTGTGTCCATGAACGGTTTTACAGTTGTCTTGGGTGGATGAATTGAGCTGAGCTGAACAGTCTTCCAGAAATGAATACTTTTTTGAACTTGTGGAGTAAAACGTCTGTTGGCTCCATTTTAGTTGCATTTCTCACATCAAAGTATTTTTATGGGAAAACAACTTTAAGACAAATTGAAATAAAACTTGGCCAGACACAACTGTGAAATGGTTGATATCACACCCAATTTGTCAGAGCAGATCTCCCGCTGACCCTGAGGTTGTTGGCTGCCTTCACTTGGACCACACTGCTCCTCTTGAAAGCTGGGAAGTCTACAGAAGGTGGCATTTACCCACTGGACTCCATGGGGACTCCCAGGGGCACAGCATGGGGCTGCTGGCAGCAGAGTGGAAGATGCTGCAGTCGGCTTGAGCCTGAGTTGGAGGCTTCTGCAAGGAAACAGGACGAGCCTGATAAAGTGCTGGGTCCCTAGACAGACAGTCGGTCCTGTTGCATCTTATTGCCCCAGAGCTAATTTCTTCATTACGCGGACAAGCACAATTATGTGTCTTACACTGCATTACAACATGGTGGGCCGAAGGGCCTGTATTGTGCTGTATTGTTCTATGGTTCTATTACTTTCCCATTATAGCCACGTGCAGCTGAGAGATATGATGCAAGTTTTCTACGCAGAACATGAAGGCAAGGGAGCTGATTGGGGTGGAAGTGAAGGGGGAGAACCTGACACGAAGGGGAGAAGCTGAGGGGAAGGGCAAGTGAGTGAAGGGGAGGAGCCGAAGGGGGGAAGGGAGTACATTAGAGAGAGCTGAAAGGGGGTGAGTGAATGGGGAAAGTCCAAAAGGGAGGGTTTGAGTGAAAGGGTAGGCTGAGAGAGGGCATGAAGGAGTGAATAGGAGATGAGGAGGGGTGGATCTGAAGGAAGGAGAGGATTAGGTTCAATGAGGAGGATGTAGACAAGAACTTTTGTGTGAGTCCAGGTGTGTATAAGTCTGTGGAACAAAGCCTAGTCTTCAAGACCAAGACCTCACTCTGTCAAATCTAAATGGTCACAGGTGAGTGACAGCCAGCCAGCTTAAAAGAGTTCATGCACAGACATCTCCCACCCCTCAGAACTGCCCAAGAAGAGAAGTGCACTACTGAGTGATGTGATAAGAACCAATAACGTGCCTGTAACAATATAGATCTCCATTCAATCGTATAGTTATGTAATATGCCCTGTTAAGATTCCGAAGTGCTTGAGGTGAAGCTAATCAGTTTCTTTTGAGTTGGATTGAGAAATGAAACATTACAGTCAGTGTTTGAGCACAATTCCATTTCTGTCAATGGTAGGAAATACTCATTTAGTCAGATAATTAATGACCTTTATTAGGGTGCATATTTAAGAGGGTCAGTAGTTTAGGAATCTTATTTGCCTTTGCCCCCACCTCTGACCCCGACAGGTTTTCTGAAGTTGGCATTGTTTACTTGTCAGTTCAATCAACCTGACACACCAATGTAAAGCAAACTATGGATTCCTGTTGTTAGTGACATATTCAGCACTAATTATTAGCTTAGAGAATGCAGTTAGAAGCCCAGCCCTTTTACTTCACTGTGAGCCCACTTAATCCGTCATACCATACACTCCTTGAGCAAAGATTTTTAATGTGCTGTTGTAGTTCATGAAGCCTCTCAGATCTCAACTCTGCCATTTATACTGCCAACAAAAAGCTTAAGATCTTTGGCATTTGTAAGAGTTTTTAACCATGACTGTGGCAATAAACCCTCAACAACAAAACATTGGGTTCTTTCTTCCTTTGAGATGATTTGACAGGCAGAATCCTAAAACATACTCAAGTCACAAAACTTGTCCTGGAGTAACTTCGGCCAATCAGAAAAGCAGCACAAACATCTAATGTATGTAACCTTCCTTCAGAAAATTCTCTGTGATGTGCACCCATGTACAAAGTTAAAGGAGTTATTCAGAATCAGAATTAGAGTCAGGTTTATTATCACTGACAATATGTCGTGAAATTTGTTGTTTTGCGGCAGCAGTACAGTGCAAGATATAAAGGCATAAAGATTACTATAAGTTATCAAAATAAATAAATAAATAATGCAAAAGAGGAATACTGAGGTAGTGTTCATGGGTTCATGGACCGTTCAGAAATCTGATAGCGGAGGGGAAGAAGCTGTTCCTGAAACGTTAAGTGTGTGTCTTCAGGCTCCTGTACCTCCTCCCTGATGGTAGTAACATGAAGAGGGCATGTCCTGGATGGTGAGGGTCCTTAATGATGGATGCTGCCTTCTTGAGGCACTGCCTCTTGAAGATGTCCTCGATGGCAGGGAGGGTTGTGCCCATGATGGAGCTTGCTGAGTCGACAACCATCTGCAGCCTCTTTCAATCCTGCACACCTGCATACCGGGTGGTGATGCAACCAGTCAGAATGCTCTCCACTGTACATCTGTAGAAACTTGCAAGAGTTTTTGATGACATACCAAATCTCCTCAAATTCCTAATGAAGTTGAGCCACTGGCATGCCTTCTTCGTGATTGCATCAATGTGTTGGGCCAAGGGTAGATCCTCTGAGATGTTGATGCCCAGATATTGAATATTTAACTAAACATTTGCAACTCTTATGTATTCAAAATTTTTCAACTGAATTTGCTTGTGGATAACGCAAGGCAAAAGGGTAATTTAGCCAATCAAGTCTTTGTAAGAGTGAGCCAATGAATCTCACTCCCCCACCCCACTATTTCCTGTCAGCCTACAGACTACAAATCCATTTTAAGGATTTATCCACTTCTCTTTTGAAATTTCTCTTGAATTTGCTTAAACTGCCTCTTCAAGGAGTTGATTCCAGATCAAAACAAGTCACTGTCGGGGAAAGATTTCTCTTAATTTTCTTCTGGGCTTTTTGCCAATAACATCAAATCCTTGCCCTCTGGTTATCAACCTTCTTGGCACTGGAAACAGTTTTTCCTTCTTTAACTATTAAAAACCTACATGATCTTCCCTTAATTCACTTTGTTTTAAAACAAATACTCACTCAAAATGTCTATTGTAAATTCCAAGCCCAGGTCTGACTTTATTGTTGCTTCGGTAAACGTGGTACAGTAAAACTTTGATAATCTGGCATCCTGCTATTCAGAAATCCTAATGGTTTGGCATCAGGATCACTCATTAGTCCAGAGTGAGAGCAGGGTGTGTAGAGAGCAGGGGGGTTCCGGATTGCGGACGGGACTAGGAAGGGTCCAGAACACCAGGGGTCAGGAACAGGGGTATATTTCTGGGCAGAGCCAGTGTCTGGAGTGTTTGCATATTTTCCTTCTTCTTTTAAACTTACTGGGTTCACTGGAACATTTATTATACAACTGAATAACATATTAACAAAGTGAAATAAAAGTGTGTTTGGGTATTTATAGAAGTAACATCCAATAGTCTGGAAAAGTCCCAAAGGTGTTGGATTATTGGAGTTTTACTGTACTCTGTAAATCCATCCTCCCTGTTACAGAACCTCCACTGGCAGGAGGTGGTAAGTACAGCACAAGATGTTCGCACTGACAATTTCAGCAGATTCTGGAATAAATACGGAGTAAGCAATTTAGGATAGAGTGTATGACTTTAAAAGAGGAATTGTTGACATGGGTCCTGGTCAAATTACTCCTTGCCCTTTAATTCACTCCAACAGAAGACAATTCTTGGTCTGGACTTCCCAGTGCAATGATACGGCAGCTCGGATAGCATATTTTGTATAACCAACCTTTGCACCGAGTGCTGTCTCTGGAAGGAGTGTACTGAGGCATCCACCTTTCTTGGCATGGCTGCAGTTGCACTAATAGGAGTGTGGAAACAACTTGCATGGTCTTGAATTTCTGGGCAGTCCCTTGGGAAATCACAGGAGTATTCAAAGAAGTATAGCTATGATAAATACTGCAACCCATCAGAATTTTGCCCCTGTAGTATCTGAAGCAGAGATAGAATAAATGGACTTTTGGGGTCTTTACTTCATCAGTTCACTACTGACAACTTTCAGCTTGATTTTTCCCTTTCTGGGGTGTGGGCATCACGGGCATGGCTAACATTTAGCCCCCGTCACTAAGTGCTCTTGGGGATTTGGTGCTGAGTCACTTTCTTGAACTGCTGCAGCCTGTGTGGTGAAGATACTCCTACGACACTGTTGGGTAAGGATGTTCCAAGATTTAGATCCAGTGACAAGTAAGGAACGGTGACATATTTCCAAATAAGGATGTCATAAAGGGGGGATGGTTGACGGCAGTGTTCCCATGTGCCTGCTGCCTTTGTCCTTCTTAGTGGTAAAAGTTGGAGTTTGAAACCATGGACAAGTTGTACCAATGCATTTTATAGATCATACGCTACTGGTGAAGGAGGCAGTGAATATTCAGGCGAGTGGATGGGTCCCGATGACGCAGGCTGCATAGTCCTGGATGCTGTCAAGTTTCTTGTGTGTTCAATTCATTGGATTCTTTTTGGTTTTCCTTGTGTTTCCTGGCAGGACCAATGGGTGGATTCAATGTGTTGATCTGGAGTTCCTTCAGCAGTTGGGGATGCCTTGGACATCCGAACCAAAGCTTGCTCTCTGGAGAATAACCTCAGATTGCCCCACCACTGATACTTCATCCAGCCACGGGCACCATGGGAAGCGTGAGCAGTCTCATACCAGGCGGCAGTTTCCACGACAAACACTGCAGAGTGTTTGAGTCCAGGAACAGGAAACCTTCTCACCTCCAGAAGTTTATTCGGCAGCAGGATGGGCTGCTGAAATTTGGTGCCGGCCACGAGCCAATCGGCAATGGTTCCCGGTGTGAGAAAACCGAGGACTTTTTCTACATCAGCATCAGCCAAACAAACGGACTGACGGCCACGGGCAAGCGTAAGAACCGTGCTCCTGGCCTGGCATCTCCAAAAGACACACCGGTTATCACGGATGTCAAAGGACCACCACCTATCCTGGTACCCTTCTCTGGGCAGCTCGAGAAGGTGAGGCCCCTCTTCCACCAGGTGCCCCACATCCCAACACCAACTCTGGCCCAAAACTACTTCATTGGCTGTGAAGTTCAAAAGCATTGTCATCAGCAGCAAGCCCATCAACAACACAAATGGGACCCCACGAGAAAGTTTGGCAGTGTGGTTTCCAGCTACAATGGTTCAAACTGTGGGCAATTGAACTGACAGCCAGAGAACACCTTTTAAACCAAGCAACAATGTGCCGCAAACAAGACACGACTGAGTGGGAAATAAGAAAGACTCCCTTCCCACGCAGTGTCCAAGGGTTGCCATGGTCACTGACATACAAGGAATCATGAGCAGCAAGGGGGGGGTAAAGAAGGCTTATGGCATGTTTGCCCTTGTTAGTCAAGGCACTAAGTTCAAGAGTCAGGAAGTTATGCTGCAGCTTTATACAACTCTGGTTAGGCCACATCTGGAGGATTGTATTCAATTCTGGTCACCCCATTATAGAAAGATGTGGAGGTTTTGGAGAGGATGCAGAAGAGGCTTACCAGGGTGCTGCCTGGATTAGAGGGCATGTGCTATAAGGAGAGGTTGAACAAACTTGGGTTGTTTTCTCTGGAGCGGCAGAGGCTGAGGGGAGACCTGATGGAAGTTTATAAGATTATGAGAGGCATAGAGAGAGGAGGCGGCCAGCGTATTTTTTGCAGGGTCAAAACGTTTAATGCTAGAGCACATGCATTTATGGTGAGAGGGGGTAGGATCAAAGGAGATGTGCAGGGAGTGGTGGGTGCCTGGAATGCACTGCCAAGGATGTAGTGGAGTCAACTACGATAGAGGCTCTGAGATTGACGCATGAATGTACAGAGAATGGAAGGATATGGACGTTGTGTAGGCAGAAGGGGTTAGTTTAGTTACGCATTTAATTACTAGTTTAATTAGATTGGCACAACATGGTGGGCCGAAGGGCCTGTTCCTGTGCTGTACGCTTCTATGTTCTATGAATAGCTGGAAAAGTCCAATGAGGAAAATCAGACAGTTGGGCCTCAGCAGAGAGTGAATGTTTTAATCTGCCCACCATCAAGTAGCGCTCACATTGGTCTTTTGTGATTCTCAAGACATTTATGGAAGTTGAAGACCACTCTGCCCCTCAATTCATCAAACCAATACTCCCCCAGTGTTCAGCCTTGTACATTTATAATAAGCAGCACATTAGGCTGTTATCTTTGTCGGCTTTTATGCTTCACTGGAACTTCCTCTCTTCCCCTCTATGTCCCCTTCGTCTATTCCTTTACCCCATTGTTTATTGACCTCTCTCCCTCCCTCTTTAACAGTCAGCTCAACCACTCCCTGTGGGAGCAAATTTCACATTCACTAGGTTGTTTCTCCTGACTGGCTTCCTTATGACCATTGTGAAGACCCTTAATTTTGTCTTGCTTTTCAGGTTGTTTCTCTATTGATTTACTAATGGACCTCATGTCGATTACTTTTGACTGTTTTCTAGGCAGGCAAGTATGACAGCCATGTTTACGCACTGTAAGATCCCACAAACAGTTTTGAAATAGTGATAGAGTTGCTTGCTGGAGGACTGTTGATAAGGATGATGAGTGGTGCTGCGGAACTTTCTGCATCTATTCGATCAAGGGCTCATTTAGTTTCCTCTTCGAAAGGTAGATATTTTGCAGGGGCTTGTCAGGCTCTGTCATAACCAAAAAATAGTGGGGTAGGTGTCTCTATAGAAGCTACAGGTAAGGTCAGCAAACCTTCACAGAAATCCTTCAGCAGGATCCTCATAGGTATCTACTCCTTCCGTTTCATGTCAAGGTCCAAGTCTTTGGGATGGGAACATCACTTACTGAGCCAAGCTAGAACTCAAAGGAAGACTTGCATTTATACTAAAGTAAAATGTCTACTGGAAATCTGAAATAAAAGCAAAAAATACTGGGAATACTCTGGAATGAGACAAATTTTCACCAGAGCAAAATTTTTCCCAGTCAAAGCACTTCACAGTCAATGATGTACTGCATTTTTTGTTAAAGTTTAGTCACTGCTATCATGTTGGAAAAACCGACAGTAGACAATTTTGTGTATAGCAAGATCCCAGGAACAGCAACTTGACACTGAATAGTTAATCTGCTGATTTAATGGGTAATTATCAACTAAAATGCTGAGAATAAAGTAGAGCCTCTGGCAAAATAGTGTCTTGGGATCCTCTACACTGCCATTGAAGAGAGCAGATGGAACCTCTGTCTAATGTTTTATCTGAAATGTTGGCTCTGTGATAGACAGTCTGACCATAAAGAAGTGGAAATATAGAAGAAGTATAATATTACTCAGACTAACCAAGTCATATTATATTTCTGCAGGGCAGTGAAAAGAGTGTTGTCAGGCCAACAGCATTCAAGGCAGTGGTACCTAGGAATGGCACCAATCTAGATGGTCCCTTGGGTCCGCAGATGAGTATGAAGCTTGCGTTTCAGGGAGGCGGCTTGAAGCCAGGAAACCATTCAGAAAATCAGCAGGGACAAGACGAACAGCACACAAGCCGTTCAGGAACATTGTCCGACTCAGGTAGAAATTCCATGTCCAGCCTCCCTACACATAGCACCGTATGCAGCCAAGGGACAGAGCACACTGGGGCTCCCACCACTCTTCGCAAAAAGTTCGGAGGCTCGGCTCAATACATTGGTTCCCTTGCGGGAATCTTAAGAAATGTAAGCAGCACATCTACCTCTGACGGAGGGCACTGCCCTGTCAGCAAAGACTCCAGCTCCTGCATCCACCCACCCCCTTCCACCGGCAGATCTGCGGCTTTGGATTGTGAGGAGAAATCCACAGGGAAAGGAGGAGAACCACAGGGACTCCAGCGAGCCCCGTGCAAGGGGAAGACAGGCAGCACCCCCAACTACAACGAGAATCTGAAACACTGCGTGCAGGGGACAGGCGGCCCAGAGCAGAGGCACGACACCAATATGAAGCAAGCCTCTCAGAAGGCGCATGGAGACTACCAGTTCCTGCAGCTGCAGTTCAGCCAACTCCAACAAGAGAAGCAGCAGCTTAAGGACAACTTTGCTCAACTTCTCCAGGAGTGCAACAACCTCAAAGCCAAATGCAAAACCTATGAAAGAGAACAAAATGAACTCAGTCCAAAGCTTGAAGAAATTAAATGGGAGGTAGGAACACCACTGTTTACTCGGAGAGAAAAGAACAGCATTGGCACTAACATAGAGTGTAGAACTGTGAGGGCAATGAGTCATGTTGGTTGTGAGGACAATTAATTCTTCTGCTTCTTGATGAAATTTTGTGCAGTTTGGTACCTGAATGATTAACAGAGTTGATGTCTCAGGTCAATAATCTTTCACTGGGCTTCCAGCTAATCCTGGACAGTTCTTGAGGTAAGGTCATTGACCAGGGATGCTAACTCTACTCAAACGTTCCTGTTCTGATTCAAAAATGAAGTTTGTTGAAGACATGTAACAAAAGCAAATGAAATGTTAGAACCAAATATGAAGTTCACGCTAAGCCTCATGTCTGTTATAGACAGATGCTAGTCTAGGAGAGACACTTTACAAATGCATACATCTAAATTGATAAAACACTTGCTGTTTGCTGAACATTATTACACATTCTTGACAGAGCTGGCGGCTGTTTGGCAGAGGGTGATGAATCTCTGGAATTCTCTTCCCCAGAGGGTTGTTGAGATGAGATCATTAGAAGTATTTAACATGGTAGTAGGTACATTTTTGGAAGATCGGGCGATTGAGGGCTGCGGGGATCTGGCCCAGAGAAGGAGTTGAGGTCTGGGGTAGATCATCCATAATCGTATTGAATGATGAGGAATGCTCGAGGAGCCAGGTAGCTGACCCCTGCTCCTACGTTCCTATGTCCTTTTGTTTTAATGTTACAGAAACCTGATGTTACAATTGGTACCAGCTAAGTGCACTGCAAACAAACCCAAACGAGCTTCACAAATATATCACAATACAGGTAGTCCTGCTACAATGTGTGATTCCATAACACAAATTGGTTATAATGTGATTGATGGATTAGGGAAAACTATCTGCATTCCATGAGCTGCATCAAATTGAATTTGATTGGTTTATTATTGTCACATGTACCGAGGTACAGTGACAATAATAAACCAATCCAATTCAATTTGTTTTGCATTCCATCCATACAGGTCATTTCAAAACATAAGTACATTGAGGTAGTACAAGGGAAAAGCAGTATTAGAATGCAGAATGTAGTGTTACAGTTACAGAGAACGTGCAATGCAGGTAGACAATAAAGTGCAAGGGCTCTGACAAGGTAGATTGTAAGGTCAAGTGTTCATCTTTAACTTACAAGAGGTCCATTCAAGAGTCTTATAACAGCAGGGTAGAAGCTGTCCTTGAGCTTGGTGGTAAGTGTTCTCAAGCTTTTGTATCTTCTGCCTGATGGAATGGGGGAGATGAGAGAATATCTGGGGTGGGAGGGGTCTTTGATTATGCTCCTGCTTTTCCGAAGTGTAGACAGAGTCCATGGAGGGGAGGCTGGTTTTTGTGATGGATTGAACTGTGTCCATAACTCTCTGCAATTCCTTGCGGTCTGGGCCAGAGCACGATTGGTTATAGCATGATCGTGATTGGGAAAACCTGTTGAAATTTATCCTTTGAAGGCAACTGTTCTGCTGTAACGCAACTTTCTATAATGCGAGACTTCTTAGGAATGTAACTTAGGAACTACCCGTGTCATGTTTTTGCTGCTTTCAAGCAGTGAAACTGGGATGCAGCCATTAAAACATTTGCCCACTTATTTTTGATAGGTATCCTTCAGAAATCGATATGATCTGATCACATGGTAAGAGTGTCTGTGCAATAAGGCAGGAGGGGAAGTTGTGATATGGTGTCACTGGCTTTCAATTCCCATTCGGACCATGGAACCACCTCCAAAACTCTTTCATCATTTAAACAAATTAATGTGGCTGGGTCTGCGCTGTTCCGTACTTCCGCATGAACTGACTTCTGATCCTGGGTGTGATGTGGTTGCAGTGGCCACAACCTCCTGGTTCCCCACTTGGCCGTTCCTCAGTGAGAGCCCAGGTGCAGAGTTCCAGCAGCCCATTAAACCACATGATAGCCAACAGCATTCTTTCAAATCCCTCCACCATCACCCCCACCCCTCTCTTTCTTTGTAATCTCCTTCAAGGTCTGTGTCACTCTAATTCCAGTCTCTTGATCTTCCCTGGACTTAGTTGCTTTACACTGACAGCTCTGCCTTTTGCCGTTAGAAGAACCTTGGGAATTATCTCCTTTCTTATTTAAAACCTCCCTCTGATCTAGCTTTGATTGGTGTCAAATCTATTTTGAGAAAACAGTTGTGCAGCAGTGTATTGGTGCAAGTTGCCGTCCATGTGCATGCATTTGCTGATAACGCATCATTACTGTTTCAGGTCTGCCAGAAGTCTGGAGTGATCTCCCTTCTAAAACAGCAGCTGAAGGACTCGCAGACAGAGCTGGTGCACAAGACTAATGAGGTCTTGACCTTCAGGAACCAGCTGAGGGAAGCCAAAGGAAAGCTGTCTTCTCGAGAGCAGCAGGTTGATGAGTTGCAGAATTCAGTCCAGACCAAGGCGAGAGAACTGGAGGTTTGCGAGAACGAGCTGCAGCGCATGAAAAATGCAGCCGACCTGCTGAGGGAAAAGGTCGGCCTGCTGGAACGCAGGATCCTCAATCCAGAACAGAACCCGGCGAGCTGGAAAGGACAAAACTGTAGAGCTGAAAGTGATGCTTCTCCCAGCTGCTCCCAGCTTGAACCGGCATTATCCCTGCAGCAGACCGAGCAAGAGTCTTCATCCCTGCAGGGACAAGTGAACAAGTTAAAAGCCCAGCTGGAGCACGAGAAGCAAAAGAATCAGGCGCTTGTGCTCGACTTTCAAAAGGAGCGGCTGCTGTGGTGTGCGGAGAAGGAGAGAGTGATTCAGTACCAGAAGCAGCTTCAGCAGAACTACCTTCACATGCACCATCAGAACCACAGCCTCGAGAGGACCATCCAGCAGCTCTCAGTCCAGCTACAGGCTAGGGCTTCTGTGGAGAGAGTGGGACAAGGTGCTGATGCTTTTGAAGAGATCGTTGCCACTGCGATATGACAAAAGGAAAATGCGTTTCAGTGAGCAAGGCATTTATTGACAACACTGCATCAGCCAACGAGTTCAAAGGTGGGGGTATGGTGAGAGGGCTTGTGAAAACAAAGGCAGTTTACTTAGAAAACAAGGTCTGTTTAAAGAGTGAAGGAGACAGATTCCATCAGTATCTTCAATTAAAACAGGAAAATTTCTGCAGAAAAACAAAGGGATAGTTACTTGCAAATTACCATTATTAATCTGAATCATTTAGAGTAAGATTGTCACCGAAGCTGGTTGACAGGGAAATTGCCCAATCATCTCCACTCTGGCTGGTTATGGTGCTGTCATTATATACAGCCTTCAGTGAAGCCCAGTGTCGATAATGGGTTGTGTGCAGTGAGTGGATATTTTGTGAAGTGTATCCTTGGCATGCTGATAGCATTTTCGAGTTACAAACAAATCAAAGTGCACAACATTTTGCTTTTTGTGGATTTAAGTTTCAAGTTGATTGTACGCTTTTAATTGCATCGCACCACTGTTTCTGTATGTTCACTGGTACTGCTGTTAAGGTAAAAGCAGCGCAAGTTGAGAATCAAAACCTTAATGTTTACACTCTTATCTAATGGCTGTTTCAAGCAGAACTAAGCCAGTTACACTAAAAGTCCACCTGATAAAGGTGGGGTTCAGGGAAAAACAGTTTGTAAGCACATGGCATTATACGCCATGCCAAAGAGCATTGCTTGCACTAGCATGACTGTAGCACCAGTTTTAATAGTACTTCCAATGGTTCTGTCCAGACATGAGCCCACAGCACATTAAATTTAGGTCTTCTGGGTCCTGGAAGACTGCAGCAAAAATTGTTACAGAGAGAAAAGATTACTGAAAAGCAAAGCCATTGAAAAGAAAACATCTGGAACAGCTGGCTCCTTGATAGCTGGTGCTGGGTGGGAGGAGTGGGGGATAATTTCTGTTTTTATTTTAAGCATGTAATTGGCCCCAATCCTTGTGTTGATCTGGCTGGCCGTCTCACCCTGACTGGTATCAACAACCTTCAGTTCAAGCATAAAGTACTCAAATGCCTGCAGTGATAAAAGAACAGCTGGCCTTCTGTGGAGATGGTCACTGCTTGTACGTGTCTTACACCTTGCCAAAAGAAAATCATCTCTTCTTTCCAGGCTAATTTATCCCAATAAATAGATTTTATTTCATGCCCTTATTTCCAAGTTTAAACCCGAACTGCAAAGGGGGAAATAATCCAGTTTACACTAGCTGCATCCAGGAGCCAGAAAAATCATGAAGAAATCCTTCAGTCAAAAGAATACGTTGCTTTTTAATTTGATCACCACTACCCTGTCCTGTGTCTATCCTTCTTACTCTGTATCCCTTAACGAGTATTTTTAACAAAAATCTATCAATTTCAAATGCATTTTGTGGGAGCAGAAATTCCAGATTTCCGCTATCGTTTGCATGTGGAAATACTTCCTGATGTCAGCCACCTCTGATTTTGTTTTACTTTCACATTCTGGATTCCCCCACCAGAAGAAACAATTCCCTACCAACTACTTTTATATTTCTTAATTAAGTTACCCCCTTATTATCAATACCCAAATAAACACAAGCCCAGTCTCTGCAAACTGACCTCGTAATTTAACCCTTTTATGTCCAAGTAACGTGCTAGTGAGTTTGCCAGCACCTTCTCCCCAGATGAAATGTTCTTGCCCTGAAACTTAAACCAGATGGGGCCAAACTGGAGCACTGTATGTTATTTGGCACATCAATCAGCAGGTGTCTGAGGGAGCTTATTCATGGCGATAAAGTGCCCAGCACTGATGACACCTTGGTAAAAGGTGTTCTGTCCCAAATGCAAAATAATTGGAAGGAAATAAAAGCAATTTGCCTGTTTTTCTTTGTTGGAGGCGGAAAATCTGGTTCCTCTTCATTTTTTAGTGAGCTGGCTTTTCTCACCACCACCCCACCCATGAAATTCCTTAATATTCTATCAAAGTGAGAGCCATCAGCGGATGTATGCGTTAGTTAAGAGGATGGTGAAGCTGTACCTGAAGAGGACATCTCTCATGTTCTATTAATCTGGAACATGGATATATCCCACTTCCTTGAGCTCTGTGATGTCATTGGCAACTCTTTCAGCCCAGGCTCCATCTTGAGGACATCAGTGTCCATTCCCAAGGTACAATGCAGTTGCATCAAGCACTGGAATGATACCTTGCTTACCTGGAGATCACACCTCTCGTGGACAATGGCTAACAACAGCAGAGAGTACTGCATAATTTTCCAAATGGCTGATTCTCAATATGCAGATGGTGCTTTCCATCTTGGTGTTTACTGCAGCCAGGCATAAGTGAACTCCGATGCTTATGTGTCCTATCCATCAATAAGAGAGTGATGGTGCAATTCACAAAGCCTTCCTTTAAAGGTTACCTTGCACTGCCAAGAATGGTGCAATGTTTATAAGATCAAGGCAACTACCCCTGGCTCTTTAGACGTCTATGAGCTATCTATCCAACTTGCATTTAACTACCAGCATCATTACAGAATTCACTACAGACGTGCTGGCACAGTGCTATGGATGCTTCCTCAGATGAGCCTTCTCCTATAATATTACTGAACCAAGGAATCCAGAATCAACAGACAGCCTGTCACATGCTTCTCTGTTCCAACAGTGACACAGCCTGGGGCCATCAACAAGTCTGTGAAGTCCAACATCAATGATCTGATCCCTAATCTTACTCAGGTTGGAGGGCAAGTCCTGCGCAGTCAGCGGACTCTCTGACCAGCCCTGCCAGGGAAGGCAGATCAGCAGATTAGGTTTGTTGCATGCACCCTGGAAGACCACAGCAGCACATAGCAAGTCTTACAATGCAGTGACAATCCATATTCAGAACACACGGCCTCGATTAGCTGAAATAACTGAGAGCGGATGGACGGTAGCTGTCCAGGGAGCAGATACCTGCTCCAGAGCCCCAAGGACAAAGCTTTAAACTATAGACCAGTGCAGTACTGGAAGATTACTACAGTGTCAGAGATGCTGCCTTTAGCTGAGATGTTGAACCAAGGTCCCTTCTTTCCTCTCAGGTGAATGCAAAGCTCCAAAAACACTCAAGAAGCGTGACACAATCGAGGACAAAGCAGACCATTTGATAGGTAGCTCATCCACTACCCTAAACATTGATTCTATCTGCCACCAATGCATAGTTACTATACATACCATCTATAAAATACACTGCAGTTACAACCTTGGGTACTCAACAGCACCTCCTAAACCTATACCACACACCACCATGGGCAACAAACATTCCAGGTGCATGGAACACAACCACCTGCATATTCCCCTTCAAGTCACACACCATTGTTGCTGGGTCTGGATCCTAGAGCTACTTTCCTAACAGCATTGTGGGAGCACCTTCACCAGGAGAACTGCAGAGCTACAAGGAGGTGGATCTCCCCACCTTCCCAGGGACAGTTAATGGGCAATAAATATTGGCCTTGCCAGGGATGCCCAGATCCCAAAAAGTGAATCAATAAAAAAGTTGCTGCAGCATTACACATCATCCTACCCCACACTTGTGTCAGAGAGCAGGCAAGAAACAGTATTGATTGGGCTGAACAGCCACTCTTAGCAGGATCAGTATTCAACCATTGCAATCAGTGTAAGATTGGCTTGGCTTATCCGCGATCTGAAAGGAAAGTCCCCACCGATATCTCCTTTTGTCAGTCAAGGTTAATGTGAGGAATAGTTCATTGACAGCACCTTCCCAGCATGGAGGCATGCCTGGGTCAGAGAATCAGCACTGGGGTGTTAGGATCTTTCCTCTGACCCTTGCTCCATGAAGGAAATTACCTCCTTAGTGGTAATGAGGTGGTCAGTGAATTTATCCACTGCTTCTATGGTGCCAAACCTTAGTACTAAATGGATGTAGCACTACTGCCAAATATGAGATTTGCAAGTATTATGCTGTTACTTTTGCATTGGGCTTGACTAAATGAGGCTGATTTGGACCTTCAGTTATATTTTGATCAGAGTTGATCAAAGCCAATTGAAGTGGGAGTCAGGATGCCAGACCATTTAAAACAGGGCTTCAATATTACACAAAGCAGTTTGAGAATCTTTTTTTTAAAACCTGAATCAGTTCACTCATTTATAAAGGAAGGGATCCATAGCCAAAGCTGCATAGTGCATCAACACTGAAGATTCTAATTGCTAATGTGGGTAGTAAAATCTGCTTCAGCTCTGTTCATTATTTCTGTAAAAAGGAAGAAACCATCAAGCACAGCGAAGCACAAGACACTGGGATCGTGAGGGTTATATCCAACTTAAGGAAAAAGCAAAAATTTGCACCTGCATAGAAACTATTCATTCTTCAGTTGTCTTTTCTTTCTAACAATAGTTAGTAATGTCAAGGTGGACTGTGCATTTATCAGTGTTATTCTATTGAACACAAAGCAGGTGTGTGTGATTAAGCTGTTTCAAGGAGCCAGCTGTAAGATTTGAAAGACAGGTCAAATGTTCTCAATGCTTCAAGTTTCTATCACTGTAATGGCCACAAGGAAGTGTTACATGCTGCAACACTAAATCATACTCAGAGGACTATAAAGGCGACAAGCTAATTTTGTTTTGGGATGTAAACTATGCTTCCAACTGATTTTGTTTCTGTTTTTGCAAAGTGTTTGAACTATCCAAAAACATTCTAAAGTGCCATACTGAAAGAATGATCTGGTGCTGTGAAATGTCTGAGCGTATGCTGATATTTACAATGTGTAAGAGGCAAATAGTCTTCTAAAATAAACTGTTTAATAAACCTTGTCCTGTTATTCATTTTGCTACAGCAGTTATGCAATTGATTTTATTTCACTGCCTGCTATACAAAGGAAAATCCACAGATCTTGTCCAGTGGTATACAACCTGCTGTATCTAATGAAGGGTCACAGACCTGAAATGTTGACTATTTCTCTTTCCACAGGATGCTGCCTAATCAGTTTTTTTTTAGTTTTTATTTCAGATTTCCAGCATCTGCAGTTTTTTTTTGATTACCATCCCTTTGGGAATTGATTCTTCTTCCTTTTAAAACCTGTTTCCTCAGTTCACTGTGCCAGGCTCGGACCATTTATAACTTGCATTTAAGGAATAGAATTGTCCCAAGGTGCTGTGTCCACATAATTAGCACATTGTTGCATTGTTTCTTCTAATGAACTTTCTCTTAGCCTGTGAGACACCCACAGAGCTGATGTGCTCCTTTTTGAGGCTGTAGTATTGTGGGATGATGCCCTCGGGAAAGAAAACCTTGTATTTAAATTTCTTTCGGTGTTGGTTGACATCCATCTTCTGTGGTGGTACTTTTGTCTCTGAGTCAGAAACTTTAATTAACGTGCTAATTGATTAATTGAAGACAAAAGGCTATCACAACCTTTCTATTTGTAATACAAAGACTGACACAATGGCATTTACAGTCTTGAAGAAAACCAACTTGCAAGGGGAAGAATATATTGTACTTGCATTTTTATGTTACAGTTGTGGTCAGAAGTCTGGTAGCACTGACTACTGTACTCTGGATAGAATAGTGGGAGAGACAACTAATAAAGAAACATTTGGATGGATGAATGAAGATATCCTTCCTCATCTAGAACTAACAGTTAACCTAAGGAGTGCCTGAAAGTAGAAATGTTCCCACTGAGAACCAATCACATAATGAACAGATGTGGATACTTGATACAGTAGTATGCTGACATGCTCACACAACTTTTCACCTGTATGTTCGAATCCCTTCAAAGTCTCACTTCTCTCACTCTGGGACCTTCAGCCCTATAGTCCTCTGAGATCTTTGTGTTCCTCCATTTCTTGGCTCAGTGCTCTACCACTGGCACCCATGACTTCAGCTGCTGCGACCCTAAACTGAGGAATTCCAGCCCTAAACTTTTCCACCCTTCAAGATACTTCTTAAAATCTTCCTCTCTACTCGAGCTTTTGGCATTCTCTTTGTGTGGTTTAGGGGTTAAGTTTTATTTAAATAAAACATGCTTCTGTGAGGAATTCTGGGTCCTTAATTCATTAAATACAAATTGTTATGGAATGAGGTGGCACAAGGTTGCTTCCCTTTATGCTGTTGATGCAGATACACCTACTACTGTAGAGAAGGAAAAAGTAAAACATTAGATAGCAAGGTATCTTAAGAGGGTGCAAAAACTGATAAAACAGCCAGCAGCTTCAGAGGACAATTTTTCTCTTTTTCCTTTCTCTGCTGCAGAATTAACCCCTTGCTGTGATACGTGTCAAGACTTTGCTCTTTCCTGCAGGATAACACTGTGGGAGCCGATTGCCCCCTCATACCCCATCCACGTGTCCTTTATTCTGTGTTAGCTTTTAATGGCAGAGGAATCAGACCCAAGGGAGACAGGGAGACTCATGCACACAATTTTAACAATCAAAAGCAGTAAGTATGTTTGATTTTCACTTCCTCAACCAGGGGATTGAAACAAATTGCAGGGCTTCTGCAATAATTTTGACTGATAACACTGTTGGATTTCCTGCTGGTGAGCATCATCCCAAGCAGCTGAATAGCCACACTTTGCACAGTGTGTCATTTCTGTAAAGCGCCACAATGCTGTATTTAAAGTACCTTCTTTATTATCTGTTTTTGTACCCATGAATTTTGGTGCTCCTGGCCTGCTCCTGAGCCAGTAGGAGTACAGCCAGGAACCAGCTGCCAGCAACAGCACTGCTTAATAACCACCACTTTGCTCTCAAGCCTTAATTACCTCGCTGTGACGAGGATTTCCTTATGGTTACAAGCCAGTCACACTTAGCTGTTCAGCCTCAGCTTGGCACAGTGCACACAAAGCACGATTTTGTTTTTTTAAGGGTGAAAATTGCACTCGGTGTTCTGCTACTGTCACTCTAGCATTTCTTTTTGCATGACTTCAGATTGCACCGTTCTGCTGTTCTGCCCTTGTCGGTGTAGTTATTGTTGTCTCTGTTATTCAAGTCAAGACGAGTTTATTGTCATGTCCACAAGTACAGTGAGGTACAGGTACAATGAAAACTTGCAGCAGCAGGTCAGGCATGTAGATTCAGACAACAGCACACAGAACATAAATTAAACAAAAATTATACACTATAATTGCAAATTATTATTACCATATATACTGCTTACTCTGTGAGCTTCATGCAAGTAAGGAATTTCATTGCACCTTAGTGTATTTGCCAATAAACGAAACTAAGTAACACATTGGTGAATAACTAACTAGGTAACATTATAGCCTTGCTGCCAGTCCCTGTACAGGTAGAAGAAGCCCGTATTGAAATAAAACACAGATGAGATATCCAACACTCAGTTGTCTTCAACACAAGTGGGACATGCAAGAGTTAACCCTCTCTGGTTCACATCTTTCTCAGTTTATAACACACAACTAATATCAGATTTCCAATGTATATAATAGATTGATAAAAGTATTAAATACGGCCTGGCCAATTCCAGGATCAAAACACTGTAAGCTTAAGCAGCTCCTGCAGTGCAGCCCTGTTTTTAAATGTAAATGCCATAATTTAGCAGCAAGACCCATAGCTGAGGTTAAAGCAGAGGCTCTCCCTCTGCTTTGTTCTGTCCTTAGAGGAAACTCGTTAGGCACATCAGCCATCTGTTAGTGCCAGTGCCACGTTTTGCAACACGCAAGACTTAATCCAATCGGTTTGCAGCCCTTTGAAGGTAAAGTCATCATGCATCTGGGTCTTTCCTCAACTAATGAGGCACCAAATTCAATGTCCCTGTCAAATCTGGCACATTCACTTTTGCTGAAGGGCTTTAAGGATTCTCTAACACAATGCCTGTCTATAAGATGCACAAACAGCACACTGAGGCTCAGCCAACCGTGCAGAGATGAAACTTACGCTACTGCTTGTTTAACATAAACTGATTTTATAGAGAAAAAGATCAACACATGTACAGGCTCTACCAGGCATTTCTCAAACCCATCTCTTCAGAGTAATGAATTGCAAACATGTCTTAGTCAGGTGCTGAAAGATTTTCCTGCATGAATTTTTTTTGTTGAAAAGCCCGTTTACAACATGAAATAATCCTGTGGAGCAGCACCTTCCTGAATCTAACTTCAAATTAAACAATAGCAAGAATGGCTGAACGTCTTTTTGAGAGTTATTGCTGTTTAATCTCCCTTCTTCCAGATCTCTCTTTACAATGTAATTCATGAGCATTATTCATAAGTGATAGTGAGGTGTATGATCATCAGCCTGCTGGTTACTGTAGATAAGTGGCTGGAGCAATGATAATCTCTTAAGCTTTGTAGGTGTTTAATTATAAGCTATGTGGGGCTTGGAATCAAAAATGCTTCAAGATATTCCAGTGTTCATCTTTCTGCAATGGCTTCACTTTATAGCTTTTTTTAAAGAGCTGGAAGTTATTTTAAAATCAGTAGTACTTAATGACCTCACTCCGATGTGCCTGCACCACCACCTTGTATGATCTTATTACGTAAAGTACCACTACTTCACAGGAGTGGTATTTAACAAGATTTTGCTGAATACTGCTGTCAAGCATGAAGGCACAATAGCCACAGCAGCTAAGTCAATGTTGCCCTGAACTCATCAATAAGAATAGTAACTGAGTGTGTAACAAATGCCCCTGTTGACATACTGTCTATTCTATCATTGACACTACCCATCAGATCTTAAACGCAAGGGGAATCTGTTATTGGTAGGGGATGAGGCTGATACCAGGTAGGAATATGCTACGACTGGGTGCAGACTTTCTAAAGTAAACCCTGATCCTTCTGTTCTGCCCTGGGTTCTTGGTCTCCATCTGCCTCACAACTTTAAAGAAAGTGAAACATCTCAATAATTATCGATGAAAGATAGACAAAATACAAAATTCAGTTGATTTTTGACTTGACAAAGTAGAGCAGACACCGCAGTTGGGGAATTTACAGACTCTGAAAGTAGATGATAGCCATCAAAGGTTGCTTCTTCAATAATTGGTATACTGACACAAATGATGATTAGTAATTATAAGCAGTTTGGTTCAAAATGTAATATTTTCTTCTAAAAAAAAACCTCAAATTACTATTTGGAAAACACTGCTGATCAGTTGAACGCAGTAGTTTAATTTCATAGAATAGACAAAATCCACACCAGGTATTAAGCTTGAGCCTGACCTCTCTGGTGCCCCACACCCACACAAAGCATCCACAAAAACACCTCTCTATTTAAGCTGAACAAAGCAACTCTTTACTCAGCTGAAAGATGCATGGAACGGTCATAAGCCATTAAGGAAATAACATAATTAAAAATAATGTACAAATAAAGATGTTAAGTGTTTATTGGAATGATTAATGCTTTGAAGAATGAAAAATAATTGATGATGAGGGATATATTGTCCCATACTGATTCTGAGAGAGATTGACAACAGAATACATTGGGGCCACGCCTTTTGTTATAGCTAAGCTTTGGTGCCTTTGCCTGCAACTGTAAATTTAAAGGGTTAATGGTATTTAAGGTCAGGCTTGGTCAGTGGTAGCACTCTCCTCTCTCATCCCTAAGATTCTAGATGAAATGTAACAACTCAGCTTCTTCAACATCTAAACCAGTAATGGTAACAAGCTCAAGGGAACACCACTACCTCTAGCTTCCTTAACTTGCCAACACTATTCTGACAGCACCTTCCAAGTCCGTGGCCTCCACCACCAAGAAGGACAAGGGTTTCAGGTGCCTGGGAGAACAAGCCCCTGCAGGTTCCCCTCCAGGCTGCACATGATCCTGATGAGGAAATACATCCTCATTCCTTCATCATTGCAGGGTCCAAATCCTGGAACTTCCTACTCCAGCAGCACTGTGGTGGCAGCCTCACATTATGGCTGATGCTGGTTCACCACCACTTTCTCAAGGGCAGTTAAGAATGGGCAATAAATACTGGTCTTAGTGGCAAAATCCACACCCAGTGAATGAATCTTAAAAAGTGTCCCAGTCCAGATTTAAATACATTACCTACACTGCCACTTCAGTGCAGTACTAGGGGAGTGCTACACTGAGAGAGATGCCACCTTTCAAGATATTGAACCAAGGCCTTGGCTGCTCTTCCCAGTGGAAAACAATGGATATCACGGCATTATTTTAAAGGAAAGCAGGGAGTTTGCAGGGAGCATATTGGTTGTCATACATTACAAGAGCGACTTCACTTCAAAAGTGGCTCATTGTCAGCCACTTAAGGATGCCCTGAGGTTGTGAAATCTCTAAACGTGAAACACGGAATAACTTACCACAGCATTACGCAGAACATAATGTTGTCATGTGATTCATCCCAAGACATAATAGGGCTCTGCTCTGTGCATTGTGCATTTACATCGAGGATATTGTATATAAAATAATTGATGTTTCAGTGGCTCACACTCAATCTCTCTCAAAATCAATTTAGGCCATCGTGTACCTCATCACGTATCCTACATTATTCCCCATCGTCTGCAATAATACCAAAGCATTAATCATTCCCTGGCAGCTGGTTTTATAACCAACACTTATTAGCAATATTACATTTGTTATGGATGGCATAATCAAATGCACATCCTTCATGCAGAGAGAGAAAGAAGGAGTGCACACATTGTACCCCAGGAGCTACATAATCTTTCAAAAGCCAGGCACTGGGAGAAATGGACTGTTTAAATAGGCTATCAGTAACTCTTTCAGCACTGTGCTATTTCATCTTCACAGATTGCTTACTTTGTTCCCTTTTATATCCCAGTCTTGAATGAAGAAAAACATCTGTCAGTATTCTTTTTATTTAACTGGACTAACTACAAGTTACTCAGACCACAAGTTCCAGTGATCAATGGCAACTGGTAACAGGGGAAAAATGGATTCTAACAATTATGCAGTGCACACCATTATCTATAAAACAAACATGTGAATGGCTTTAATTGAGGATTCGAGACATGTAATTAACCATGTTGTGGGGCATATTATTTGCATTCTTCAATGGCATTAGTAACGAGCTGTGCTTCACTCTATATTCTCCCATAATTTAAGGGGACTCTGTATTGTCAGATGCTCCCCTCCCCCCCACCCCCCACACTGCTAATTGAAGTCTATGGGCCACTATTTGAAGAGATTTTCTTTAGTAAGTTGGTCACCAATTCTCCATTGTTAGCACATTAAAAAAATAGCTTCTGCTTTCTCTTATCTGTAGTTTGAGGGATCTTGTACTGGCTGCCATGTTTGCAATGGCTATCAAGCTTATTTTACTTCACATCAGTGACTGCTCTACAAAAATAATTCACTATATTTTGGGATATGAAATGGATTTGAAACACATTATACATGAGCAAACTCTTTGTTTTTTCTTTACCAAGTAGGCACTTCTTTAAAATCAAGAATCCATATGGTTTTTAATGAAAGGAAAAGATCAGCAATATTGGTAGAGGCACAGTGTCATAGAGTCATAGAGCAATGCAGCACGGATACAGGCTCTTTGGCCCAACCATGGGTGGTGAGAAAAGTTTTCAATATCAGCAGCAAGTGTTGGCATCAAACACTTGCAATCAAATGTAGACCTAGAAATAATTTTCCCTTTTCCCATTCCAACCAAGTGTCGGATCTCTTGGAGAGGGGATCTCAGACTCATCTCTGTGACATTTTCCACTCTGAAAATGGCAAATCAGATGGCCTCTCTCATCAACGTTGTTCCTGCTGGGGCCAATATTGAGCAGAGGGCCCATAGATAAATTAAGTGAGCTGGGAGCAACTAACATCACTTCACAGCCAACAAATGCAAGTGATTTCCATCTCAGCAGTCAAATGCACTGCCAAGATGATGACTCAAAGCAGCACTACTCTCTTTTGAATCATCTCTAATCGTGTTTCTTTTGCATCTAAGAACTCCAACCATGCTGAGTTTGGCAGCACTCTGATCAACTGAGCCAAAAGTAAGCTGCCAACAAAACTCATTTCATGTAGTATAACTAATAGCTGACAGAAAATTTAAAGGTCAAGTCTCAAAGTTCTTCTGAATTTTCAAATAGCTGAAATAAATGGAAACAAATGGTGAGTCAAAAGAAGATGTTTCATCAAATGTAGTGCATTAGAGCAAGACTTAATTAGTTGCTGCATTATCCTTCTCCTCCTCTCACCACGATAACTACTTACAGCATCCAGATACCACATCTCCGTAAACACAAAGTAGAAATACTCCTGCAACTAATGCATTGTTGCTGTAAAAGAAATCTTTTAATGTTGTAAATGCATGGCAGACCTTGAGTTGTTTAATTACATTTATCAAGCGGATTCTCCTGCAGTTCATGGCATCATTTGATGTAATCACTATAATTTACTCAAGACTTACCCAGGCGCAAGTCACGGATAAATTAATAGAAATTCTGATTAAGTAATTTAGCCACACCATCAGCAAGATACTCAGCCCAGCAATAATAAACCAAGACAGTTGGATGGTAAACTAGAGAAAATTGCTGTTTGCGCCTTTGCCTGTGGCAAGACTCATTATAAGGCATAAGCTACATTTAGTGGAGTCTATTGGATGTCAAGGATCAAGGACTAATTAAAGTCTGTTTGATCTGTTTATCAACTTCTCTCCATAAGTGGATAGAAGACCACATCGATCACTTAAGAACCAGTCTTTGCATACATGCATGGAAGATAATGTTGCTTAAATAGCTCAGGCTAGGGACATGATATCCTGGTATTGATCTTAAACTTTCAATTAATTGTGTGCCTGCTCATGGATGATTTTTAGCTACGCTTTCTGCTGTATAAGCTAGTCCCCAAGCCTGTCCTTGTGCTAAACTAAGTTGTTAATATAAATTTAAGTCAAAAACTTGCACTTCGAAGCCTCACTATCTATCACATACTTTCTCTCAACTTAGTAATGACAGTAGCATTCCAACTGGCCTTTGGGACATCACACACCCTTTAAAAGAGATTTGAACACTGTGTAATGAATTGATGCACGAGTTTTTCACTGCACCTCGGTACGAGTGACAATAATAAATCAATACCAATACCAATACCAACATGCTAGGTTTCGTGCTAGAAGTAAAAGCAGAATCCCTTTAAGGACATTAATAGCAGCCATCGGATCACATCAACTGTGGGTTGGAGTATATCAAATCCCCTTGATACAGCTTGAGATTTCCTAATTTCACAGTGGCAGATGATACATGGACAATAAAGTCACATTGTGCATTAATTGTGGATGGACTCTTAATTCTTTTCAAAGACGCAGATCTGAATGTCATGCATCTGAAATGAGCCATTTTCAATCTGACAGCAGGCCTTATCCATTCCATCAAGTTTAACATATGGGCTACACAACCCAAATGAGTTAACATGCCGCTCACTCTGCCAATTAGTAGGCTTTCCATACTGCTTTAGATTATTGGTGAAGTCACATTTCAAGCCAGTCCATGAACTACCACTAAGAGGTCAGGTCACTGGCTACTTCTGTTACCCTGGTGATTGCTAACTCAAGTTGCCTGAAAGGGTAGCCAACAGCAGCCATAATGAATTCAAAGACTTTCCTCCAATATCATGAGCAACAATAAGCAGATTTGAGATTATTCTGGGAAAAATCTAGCAATTGATGGTAGCTAAGATGTCAAGAGAAGGAACTACTGGCTATAATTCAGTCAGGGTCATGGTGACCTGGTTAACTTGTTTTCTGCCTGATTTATTAAGATATTGACTTATAATAAGCAAATTTTACATTAAAAATAGGTCTATCAAAAACATACAAAATTCTAATCCCAGGAACCCCTCTAAACATTCTCAACTCTCAATTTCATATTGCAAACATTAAAGACTACAAAACTGAAGATCTGCTCAAAATATAGGAACTCTGTACAAGGACTAAAAGTTAACAATATTTCCTGCTACAGCTCTCGTAGCTGTACACTCCACTCAAAATGTGCATCGTTAGATAAATACAAGCAGTTACATAACGCATTCCTGTAACACAAGATAATCAGGAGAACAAGAGTCAACATCGAGATGGTTTGTCAAGAGGAAACATCCTTGCATTTCTATAAAATACATGAGAAGGAATTCTCCTTGCTGGAAAATCACATCATTCTTCACAGAAGATTTCTTCTTAAGTTAGGATTTTACAACATTTAGACTGCAGTTTGGAGAAAAACTGCAGTTAGAACTACCTTGGAGAAAAACTCTAAATGCTACCCACATAATTCAATCACAATACAACAGGTTCGCAAACAACTCCAATCCAACTCAAAATTACATGCAAGATTGCACTGTTCCAATTTTGCGAGAAATGATGATAATGATTTGCATTTATATTGTGCCTCAAGACATCCTGAAGCATTTTACAGCCAATGAAATATTTCTGTAATGTAGGTGCTGTTGTAGGAAGTCAAGCTGTGCATCAAAGGTTTGCATTTACTGGTTTTAATGATGTTGATTAATGGAAAAATATTGGGCAAGATACCATGGCAACCTCTTCTATGCTTCTGAAGACATAAGACGCTGTTCGGAGTCTCATCCTAGAATGGTTCCTCAGACAGTTGAGCAATCCCTCTCCACCTACCCTCAAACAGTGTAGGATACCCTCAGTACCACATTGGAACATCAGTCATTTGAGCTTAAGTCTCTAAAGTGGAACTTGAATCCAAACCTCCAGAATCAGAATGACACCAAAGGAATCATAAAGGACACTCTGGACAGGATGAATCTAACACCTCAAAGGTAATGAAACTCTAATAACTCTTTAGCCAAATAAATAATAAATAATATAGCAAAGAACTCTCTTTTTACAGGACAGAAATTTCCCAGCCATGTCTGAAACTATCTAAATATCATTGAGCTAAGTTGTACTGCAGCAAGCTTTCATTATGATTCTTGGTTTTGCAAGCAGTGTGACATAAATTATTCAGCGCAGTCCAACTTTTATATGTAAAAAATTGCAACAATTCTCAGCACATTAAGAGTTTGGTTATTTGGCTTATAAGATATAAAATATCTTTATTAGTCACGTACATCGAAACACACAGTGAAATACATCTTTTTGTGTAGTGATTTGGGGGGTGGAACTGACAGGGTAGTTAATCAAATATGCTTATTAATCAGGAATCTGCCTTGGTTGATGCAGACTCCCTCGTTGCTACAGGTCTCTCCCCCTGAAAGGCTGGTTACTGGATTGTGCTGGATTACAAAGCTTTTACTCTATTTTGTTCATCCCTTGCAGTCTGAATGTAGTTGTGTCATGCTGACATCTAGTGGAATGATTTACAAATTAATGTTGCCATCAAATTATTTGCCTGCTTGTTTCAGCCTCTGTTGTCTCCCATAGTGTAAGAAAAGAATGCAGGTATCCTGCCATGTGTCAGGTGATTTCAGGAAAGGGTGAGGGAGTGTTCACCCCCTTGAGCCTGTTCTGCCATTTAGCGAGGTCTTGGCTGATCACTGACATAGCTCCGTACACCTGCCCTATCCGCATATTCCCCAAGACAAAAATCAATCATCCTTAAATGTAAAGTTATCAGACCTAGCATCAATTTCCATTTGCAGACAGAAGTCCCAAACTACTACCACCTTTTCCAGGTAGAAGTTGAAATTTGAAAGGGATATCAGGGTGTGTATTTGGAATGAGCTGCCAGAAATATTGGCTGAGGTGGGTACATTAGCAACATTTAAAATCCATTTAAATAAATACATGGATAGGAGAGGTTTAGAAGGCTATGGGCCAAATGCAGGCAGATGGGACTAGCTCAGTGGGCAATACAGTCGGCATGGATGGGTTGGGCCAAAGGGCCTGTTTCTGTGCTGTATGACACTATGACTCTAAGTCTCTCATAGCTCTGCTCCCAGTTGACTACTACTTGCAAGTTTTAAGGCATCTTAGGCAAATCATATCCAAGAACAAACCTATCTTCTGCCCTCCTTTATTTCCAGTCTAATCAGGAGGTACCTGAGATATATATTTTTTGACATTTTGTTTTAACTGTTTGATCTAATTCAAGGATAGCGAAGTCACTTCTGTGTTATCACATACAGGTGCACTATTTTCCAGAGTTATCATTGGACCTAGGAAAATTTAGAGTGGTATTGCTAAAAATCACACTAACCAGGACTCATATCCCTCAATTCTTCACTCTAAACTTTTCAAAATAGAGGTCCAAATTTACCAATATAATATCAAACATACCTCTACAAGGGTCCTTTGCATCATTTTGTGATTTTCTATCCTTTTGATGAAACTGAATATCGTGTAAGTTGAAAGCAAATAGAAAACTGTCAAAATGCAGCTCCTGAAGTTGTTTCAACAGTTGTGATTTTCCATTGCATGGCTTCCAGACCTTGGATATTTCCACAAAGTTTTGATGAGTCCTCTGGATGCATTTTTCCAGCACCATACGATTTCAGTTTCATCATTAGGTGCCCTTAAGTGAGGGACAAAATAGATCCGCTTAAAGATCAATGTGGTTGCCTATGTGTGGAGCCACAGGAGATGCGCGAGGTCTTAAATGAATACTTCTCATCTGTATTTACCATGGAGAAGGTCATAGAAGCTAGAGAATTCTGGGAAGAGAACAGTGATGTCTTGAAACATATCCATATTACAAAAGAGGTGCAGGCAGTCTAATAAAGTATAAAGGTGGATAAATCCCTGGGGCCTGACCAACTGTATTCTAGGATATTGTGGGAAGCCAAGGAAGAAATTGCTGAAGCCTTGCACAATAATTGTATCATCTTAGCCACAGGTGACAAACCAGAAGACTAGAGGGTGGCGAATGTTGTGCCTTTATTTAAAAAGGGCTGCAAGGACAAGACAAGGAACAACAGGCTAATGAGCTGAATGTCTGTGGTGGGAAAGTAACTGGAGGGGATTCTGAGAGACAAGATCTACCTGCATTTGGAAAGGCACGGACTGATTAGGGATAATCAGCACAGCTTTGTGTGGGAAATTGTGTCCCTCAATTTTTGAGGAGGAGACCAAGAGGATTGATGAGGGCAGGGTGGTAGACATTGTCTACATGGACTTTAGCAAGGCCTTTGACAAGGTCCCACATGATAGGCTAGCCTGGAAGATTCAATCACATGGGATCCAGGGTGAGCTAGCCAATTGAATACAAAATTGGTTTGGTGGTAGTAGTCAGAGGGTGGCAGTGGAGGATTGTTTTTCAGGTTGAAAGCTTGTGATTGTTGGTGTGCCGCAGGGATTTGTGCTGGGTTCCCTGTTGTTTGTGATCTTATATTAGCAATGTTAGCATTCATTTTGAGAGGACTAGAATATAAATGCAAGGATGGCCACATTTGGAATACTGTGAGCAATTTTGGGCCCTGTATCTAAGGAAGGAGAGGGTCCAGAGGATGTTCACAAGAATGATCCCAGGAATGAAAGGCTTAATATATGAGGAGCATTTGATGTCTCTGGGCCTGAACTCAATGGAGCTCAAAGGATGAGAGGGAATTTTCACTGAAATCTACCAGATACTGAAAGGCCTGGATAGAGCTGACATGGTGAGGATGATTCCATTAATAGGAGAGTCTAGGATCCAAGGGCACAGCTTCAGAATAAAGGGATGTCCCTTTAAAACGGAGATGACGAGAAATTTCTTCAGCCAGAAGGTGGTGAATCTGTGGAAGTTATTGCCACAGAGGGCTGTGGAGGCCAAGTCATTGGGTGTATTTAAGGCAGAGATTGATAGGTTCCTGATCGGTAAGGGTTGAAGGGTTACAGGGAGAGACAGGAGCAAGGGGTTCAAAAAAAAATCAGCCATGATTGAATGGGGGAGCAGACTCGATGGGATGAATAGCCTAATTCTGCTCTGATATCTTATGGTTTTATGTTCTATATCAATGATTTGGATGAGAATGTAGGTGGCGTAGTTAGTAAGTTTGTTGATGACACCAAAATTGGTGGTACAGAGAATGGTGTAGAATACTGCGCAAGATTACAAGATCTAGAACCCTTACAACAAGACCCTTGGAGGGTGGGCCAGGAATGGCAGATGGAATTTAACTTGGACAAGTACAAGTGTTGTATTTGGGAAGTTAAGCCAGGGCAGGAGTAAATGGCAAGGCCTTAGAGAGTGTTGTGGAACAGAGAGACCTGGGGGTACAAGTACATGGTTCCCTGAAAGTGGTGACAAGAGTGGTGAAGAAGACATTTGGCATATTTGCCTAATTCAGTCAGGGCACTAGTATAAGACTTGGGACATCATGTTACAACTGTATAAGACGTTGGTGAGACCACATTTGGAGTATTGTGTGCACTTCTGGTCACCCAGCTATAGAAAGGATGTCCTTAAGCTGGAAAGGATAAGAAAAGATCCACAAGGACGTTACCAGGACTGGAGGATTTGAGTTATCATGAGTCTGGATAGGCTGGGGCTTTTTTTTTACCCTGGAGTGTGGGAGGGTGAGGGGTGACATTTAAAATCATGAGGGGCATAGATAAGGTGCATGGCCAGTCTTTTCCGCAGGGTAGGGGAGTCCAAAACTAGAGGACAAAGGCTTAAGGTGAGAGGGCAAACACTTAAAGGGGATCTGAGGGGAAAGTTTTTCTAGAGTGTTGGGTATTTGGAACGAGCTGCCTAAGGAAGTGATAGAGGTGGGTACAATTACTATGTTTAAAAGATATTTAGACAGGCACATGGATAAGAAAGGTTTAGAGGGATACGAGCTAAATAGGACTGGCTTAGACAGGCAACTTGGTTGGCATGGACAAGTTGGGCCGAAGGGTCTGTTTCTGTGCTGTATATCCCTACGACACCTTGGCCTGAAACTCTGCTGATTTTGAAGTGCAGCTTCAGTGATCCCTGTACTGGAATGATTGAATGTGGTACTATTACCAGCCTCTCTTCCACTTGGTTCAATTCCTTCCTGGAATGGATCTCCCATCAAGCCCCTTAAAACCAATTTCTCTTGAACTAACCTTTGTGACTCAAGCATCAAATTTTGCTTTGAGTTGTGGTGACTATTAAACATGCTGTTACAAATGTAAATATTTTAGATGTTAATGGCAATTGCGACTTCAGCACTGTTGCTGTCAATAATTTGTAGTAGAGTGTACTCTGAATAAGTGGTAAAGCTCATTATAATCATAGCATCCTCCTGTAACAGAACTTGCTCAGCTTTGGTTGACACCACTGTCACAAGAAAAAAGTTGCATCCCAATATAGCAATGCACAGCTTGCTGTTTCTTTTGTTCACTAAAGTTTGCTGGAGGAATGCATCAAAATGGCACCAAATCATGCCCCATTTTCAGCCTAACCTACAAAAGAACACAATAGGTGCCAACAGTACTTCAGGTGTGGCTTCACCAAAACCCTGTGCAACTTTAACAATACTTTTCTATTTCTAAGTTCCAACAAATGCAATAAATGTCAATGTACCATTTGCCTAAGCACTTGCTGCACCTACTTGTGATTCATTCACATGAACACCTAGATTGTCTCAGACCACAAGGGCATACCAGCAACCTAGACACGTCAAATTAAAATGCACATCTCGACTTCCCAAGTCACACATCAGAAGAGTAACAGATCAGCCATTAGCTGCACCTGAGAAATGCAGTACATGGGTCAGTCATGATCCAATTGCCTCCAATCTTCTTAAACCATCAGGACTGTGTGGAGTTGCAAACCAATAGATGCAATGTACTAATTTTTCTATACACAATGGGATTACAATGAAGATTCACCAGACTGATTCCTGGTTTAGGAGGAATTGTCACAAGGAGAAATTAAACAGATTGGTCTACACTCTCCAGAGCTAAGAGCAAGAGGTTATTGAAACATACAAAACCAAAAAGCCTGGCTGGGGGGGGATTCAGAACCAGGGATCATGGCTGCAAGATAAAGAGCTGGCCATTCAGGATTGAGTTGAGAAGTTTCTGCACCCGGAGGATAGCAAATCTTTAGCATTCTCTGTGCAGGATGCTCTGGAGGCTCAGCACCAAGTAGGTCTACCAGCAATGGCCACAGTATCTTTTTTAAAAAAAATGATTTTTATAAAATGAAAAAAAGGGCAGAGAAAGACACCAATGCCACAGATGTCTCCTTCAATGCTGGGGAATTATTTGGTCACTTTCTAATTAAACAATCATGCAAACGTAATTGCAAAGGTCGATCACTACAGTTTTAAGCTCAAGAACTTTCTGCAGCCTGGGGAGGCCAGGACCAGGGAACATCATTTTTAATTAGAGTCAGGACTTTCAGGAGCAAATGCAATAAACATTTCTGCACACCAAGGATGGTAAAAGCTTGGAATTTTCTCCAAATACAGATGATGCTGGATGCTGAAATTGGCAACTTTAAATCTGAAGATGCGCAGTTTTAACAAACATAGCAAGAAATATGGGGAAGAGGCAAGTGTTTGGAGTCAGATCACTGATTTGACAACCTCAATGAACAGGCTTGCTAGTGTACAGAGCCCATTCTAGTTTCTGTCCCCAAGAATGGATTCACCAGCATTAATGAAGATATACCAGCAACAATTTATCTAGGTCAGAAATATCCACTCAGAGTACAGATTTTTAGATTCCATGCAGCTGCTCATGATCAATTAAACCTTGTCCTATTCACTGGAAATGTTGCTGAGTTCATACCATCAAACTTTTCTCAGGCAGATCATTGCTCCCAGTCTGGTTCTGTGGGTTCTAAAGGTGACCAATGAGGCAACATTATAGAAAGTATTGATTCTTTGCATTATGTACTAATGTCAACAGTCTTATTCTTGGTTTGAGAGAGAGCTACTGAAAATCTATAGTTCCAATTATTGTCACATAAGGATTATTCAGAAGGCAATTCGACTGCATCACCAGCAATTGGCAGACCTTTGGAATCTATCAATATATATCAAAACAATGCAGATAAAAGCAACTGATCCAATCTTTTTAATACAAAAACATTTAATATTCTTCAGGGCACAAAAGGTACAAATTGCAAATTATTCCGATGGTTCTTCATCCCTCTTTATAAAGTAAGATGCAAATGCCTGTTCTCTTCCATGACAAAAAATTAAAAGCTTCAAATCCTTGTTCAGCGTCACCTTTCCGGTAATGCCTCAAAGGCTCAAAAATGATGAGGTCTTCACTATACTCTTTCCAAAGCTTCTAGCATGATAATGCTGTTTCCTCTAATTACCTGGTGAAGAGAATTCAAAAGATAAAGTTAAAACTCACTGAAAGGACAGCCACATGTTAATGCTGGAATGTGCATTATGTAAGACTGATGCTGGACTCCTGATCAAAATGTTTTGGGCCAGATTATGCTGATCACATTATAGAAGAGCCTTGTGGTGAAAATGCATCCAGCATTAAAAAAAAAGATGCTTCCTCACAGATACATGCACAGCAGTTTGGGTGTGTTGGAAGACGATCTCATTACTCTGACCACGAACATATCCATATTTTCCACCTTTGATTTAAAATGGCTCTGATGTCATAAGTTAGAGCAAAACAGTAAAGCACTGCCATTTGATAATATCTTTTGGAAAGTAGGATTAGTTAACATTAAAGTGACTTACAAAATCTAAAGCAGGATAAAAGAAACAGCCCCAAAGGACATTGACTTCATTAAAGCTATATGGTACAGAACATAGAACAGTACAGCTCAGGAACAGGCCCTTCTGCCCATGACGTTGTGCCAAACTAATTAAGCTAAAGACACTTAAACTACTCCCTTCCGCCTGCACATGGTCCATATCCCTTCATTCTCTGCATATTCATAAGAGCCTCTTAAACACCTCTGTTGTATCTGCCTCCACTAACAACCCACCAAACTTTGTAAAAAAAAAATTCCCCCTCTCGCCTTAAATGCATGCCCTCTAGTATTAGACAATTCAACTCAGGGAAAAAAAAAGATATCGGCTGTCTGCTCTTTCTGTGTCTCTCAGAAGTTTATAAAATTCCATCAGATACAGCCAAAGATTATTTTCTCTAGATGAGGGAACCCCCAATCAATTTCCAATCAGAAGACTACAAAATATTTAATAAAGTTGCAATGAATACAACCTCTTCCCAGCTGCAACTTCATCAGAAACACTGGTGCTAAGTGGAGTCTTGATCTATTTTGAGGTAAAAATTTACCTCACATCAAGAACTGCTGATACAAGTATCACAAATATTGTTCCAAATGGAAATTTAGTTTTGCTCATTAGAATTATAAATATGTTACATTCTTACTGAGATGTGTCCTGTAATGCGTTTTCACTCATTTTAATTAAAGCCCAGATTTCCACTTAAAGTGACTGTGGCTTTCACTCTCAGATGTTTAAACCTTCTCTGCAACTTCAACTAACAAGCAATCCAGAAAATGGGTGGTCAGAACAGCATACAGATCTAAATAACTAATTAGGTTGAGATATTGGTTAAATTAATTCACTGTAATAAACTCTCAAATAACTTACCACCATGCCAATATTATTCTGCTGGCCACCAGGTGCCATCTCCACAGATTCATCCACCACAAGATTCATGAAGGGGTCGAACCCACGTAGAATTCCTTGCACATGCCTTCCACCATTCAGTTTTACTGAACAAAACAAAAGCTTTTTAAAATCTGCATCAAAAACTCTTACTTTTGCAGCGTCCTTGATCTCTGAACAGAACTGATGGTGGACTTTTAAAGCAGCACCCCGCTACAAAAACCAAATTGGCAAGAATCCTGAAATCAGGATCACTTCCCCAGACGTATCAAGAATGAGGCAAAGCATTTCTTAAAAAAAGTATTTTGCAAATTTTCCAAAAAAAAAGAACAAGAATAACTTTAATGCATTTATAGTCCCTACTTCACAGAAGACCAGACATCTAAAGCTTGCCTTTCACAACAAGAATCACAACCAGCACAATCTAACTCTGTTACCAGGCAGCACATCACACAATTTAAGTTTAGTTCCGAGTCAACACACAACAGGATGACACAAACTATGTATGCAAAGTCTTGATGCCATATCCTTGCAGATATGCAGGATTTCTAATTTGAAATTATTGAATTATCATATATATCATGTCAGAATTAGCTGACCAACTGTACACAGAATATTTTGCTACAGGACTGGTCATTTAAAATGCTCTGCAGGATGCAAATTGCCAGTTCTGTACAGTATGTCACCACACCAGATGCATTCAATTTGAGCCTGCATTAGGTCAAAATTCTATTCTAATCCACCACAGAAAGTGGCAATATTAACACATCCAGTGTGGGTTAGTCAAAACACAGACTTTGCTTCATGTTTCCCCAGTTTTGACAGTTATGCACTGCTCAAGAAACCTTAAAAGACTTAAATTATTTCACAGAGTTCCAGTTTTGTATATTACAACTCTCCTCCATGCCCCCCACTCCCCAAAACACTTCAGTTCTTTGCATGCAATTTTAATTCAAAACTCACGTGACAACTTCTTGTCCATGAACCTAGAAAAATAAAGATGTTAAGATTAATGATATGCTCAAACTAAGTTTAGCATTAACTCAAGAGTCCTTAAATCAATAACATCTCTAAAACATGAGAATATCTAGTTACAAACACTTATTGGAAAGTGCAAAATTTATAGATAATATTTAAGAATATCACAGATCTCCTGCTGTTCATTTTTACTGTAAATGTTCACAGAATAAGTTCAGTTGCCTCTGTGTATGTGCACTACCTCAAGAAGGCAACATCCAAAGATCCCCACCATCCAGACCATACTATCTTCTCGCTACCATCAGGCAGGAGGTACAGAAGCCTGAAGTCCCTCATCACCAGGTTTGAGAACAGCTACTTACCTTCAACGATCAGTTCTTGAACCAACGGGCACAACCCTAATCACTACAGTTTAACAACAGTATGACCACTTTGACCTAAAATGGCCTATTGTTTGTTCTGATTGTGTTCTTTCCTGTAAAAATTATGCTTATGTTTTTTTTTGTAAATGCTGCATGTTGTTATGTACCTGTGATGCTGTTGCAATAAGTTTTTCACTGCACTTGTGCATATTACAATAAATTTGACTTTGATTGTTCCTGGGCCTATTAACAAATTAAGAGTTGAAGTGATGTCTAGGGCTACCAGGCAAAAATGTTGAAACCCATGTAAATTTGTTGGTCTGACAACACCTGTTAATAACAATATTCCTAAAGGATGAAAAGGTATGAAAAGGATGAAATGGCTAACACGAGGGGACATAATTTTAAGGTGATTGGAGGAAGGTATGAGGGGGATGTCAGGGGTAAGTTTTTGTTTTTACAGAGAGAGTGGTGGGAGAGTGGAACTCACTGCCGGCAGAGGTTATGGGGGCAGATATATTAGGGACATTTAAGAGACTCTTAAAACACATGAATGATAGAGAAATGGAGGGCGATGTGGAAGGGAAGGGTTAGGTAGATCTTAGAGCAGGATAAAATGTCGGCACAACACTGTGGGCCGAAGGGCCTGTACTGTCGTGTTCTATGTTCTAGGTATCATAACGCTTTGCTTTCCTCCTTACAACTATAAGTGATCCGTTTCATTCCGGTGTTTACAAAGCGGATCTCACTTTCAAAGGAGAGGGGAGATAAGACCAAATGCGCTCTGCAGAGATGCAATGGGTAAAGCTGCTCTTCGGGTTATTTCTCAGGTTTGCCCCGAGAGCTGCGGGAGTGAAGACCGGACGCCTGTGGGAAGGGGGTAGGGTGGGGAGGAGGTCAGGAGAAGGAAGGGAAGGTGGTGGGGAGGGGACGGGTGTGGAGCAGAAGCAGCTGTGCGGGGCGGGGGAGCGGCTCCCGGCTGCAGACTCGAGGCCGGCGGCATCTTCACCGGCCCCGGCCGCCCGGAGGGAAGTCCCAGCCCCGGCCCTCCCCTCCCGCTGTGCGGCCGCCCTGCCCATGTGGAGGGGCGCCGGGCCCGGCGGTACCTCGGGCCGGGATCCTCTCCCTCATCACCCCGCGGGCCCCACATGGACGCGGCCAAGGCCCAGGCCGCCTCCGGGCGGGCGGGAGCCGCGCCTCCGGGGTACGGCAGGCCCGGGCAGAGGCCGAGCGCGGGCCCGCGGGCTCTGCCACCGTCCCCCGGCCCCGCTCCCCCCGGACTCACTTCTTCAGCTCGGGCGGGTGCGCTTTGCTCATCTTCCCCTCGCCGCTGCCTCGACCCTTCTCCTCCCGTCGCTCGCCCTCTCGCGTCAACAGCCCCGGCGCAGACTTTACCGCGTCATTGACGCGCCCCCGGACCCACCGCCTCCTCCACGGGCGGAGCGCGGCAAAAGGCAACACCCTGTCCAATCAGTTGGCAGCATTACCCTCCCTCCAACCAATCGGCTTTCACTACTGCCCTTACCCCGTCCAATCATTTGGCAGCATTGCCCTCCCTCCAACCAATCGGCTTTCACTACTGCCCTTGCCCCGTCCAATCATTTGGCAGCATTGCCCTCCCTCCAACCAATCCGCTTTCACCACTGCCCTCTCCCCGTCCTCTCAGTTCCATGCCCACCGCTCATCCAATCAGATGAAGGGTCGTCCTCTACAATACATTAACTCCGGGTCTCTTCCCGCAGATGCTGCCTGACCTGTTGAATGTTCCTCCCCATTTGTTTTTATCCAGGTTGTCAGCACCTGCAGGTTTTATTTTAATTCTTCCAACTAATTCCTTCCTGCGCTCCCATCCAATCATTTCCAAGCGCTCCTCCCAGCGTGTCCAATCATCTCACAGCACATGTCACCGCCCTTCCAATCAACTCCAAGCACCTGCTTCCCCGCCCCCCCCCCCCCCGTAATTAGCTTCCAGCATTGCCAGGGAGATGCAATGGTCTGCGGATGCTGGAATCTGGTGCAAAGCAAACTGCTGGAGTAAGTCAGCGGGTCAGGCAGCATCTGTGGAGGTCGGTTTCTGCTCTAGCATTGCCTCCTCTCCATCCAATCGGCTCCCGCACTGGCCCCACCCGTCCAATCAGCTCCTACCTCTATTTCTCTTTTCACGGATGCTGCCTGATCTGCAGAGAGTTTGCAGCAACTGGCAACTGCAATTGTTTTGATTTTCATTCAGCGCCTATCAATTAGTTGTACAAGACATTGGTGAGGTCGCATTTGGAGTTCAGTTTTGGCACTCTGCCTTAGGAAAGAGGGATACGAACCAAACCCATACAAATGGGACTAGCTTAGATGGGCATCTTGGTGGGCATAGACCAGTTGGGCTGAGGGGCCTTGTTTCCATGCTGTACGACTATTAATACCTTGTTCAAAGCAACTCCCACCATTTACCCTTCCCCTACAACCAGCATCTACCAGTGTTCTGCCTCACACACTGCATTTCTAATTAATTACTGCATCTTTATTCCATCTTTTACATTCTCACATACTCTATGAACTACCTAGTAGGGCACTTAGTTTGTCATGACTGACAGGATTATGAATTGAAGGCTGGGAAGTGCTTGTAAACTTAAGCTTTTCACTTGGGCACTGTGGGCCAAACAGCATTTTCTTGTAGAGTGAATTTTTGATTCAAGAATTTGGACATAATTTACTTTGAAGTCTAGGAAACAAGGCACCCAATACATATTCAGAACAATCCCACAAAATGGTAACAAATAATCTACTTTAGGAAAGTCACTGTGTGGAAACTCTCATCATCCAAACGAGTACAATAGAGATAGACGAATATGAAGCTCTGTGAAGGTGTCTCTGAGAGGTCTTTCTTCTTCCTGATCTATGTCTAGCTCCCCCCACCCCCCAATCACAATGGACATAGCCCTGGACTATTTCTCATCTACTTCCCACACCTCTGCTCTCACCCCTCTTGGTCAAAGCAAGGATAAGAGTTCCCTGGGTCCTCACCTTCCATTCCACCAGCCTTCACACTGAACAGTTCATCCCTCAATTTCTGTCACCTTCAATGAGATTCGACCACAGACACATCTTTGCCTTCCCTTTCAACATTTCAAATGAATGAGACCGCTCTCCTTCTAATGGAACCTCCCAGTGCAACCACAGGAGAAGCAACACTTGCTCTTTCATCTCTTCCTTTCCCACCATCCAGTAATCCAATCAGTCCTTTCAGCTAAAGCAACAATTAGCTTCCACTTCAGTATACAGCATTCAGTGTTCACAACGTGATCTCCTGCGTACAACCCACGGGAGTCATTACCCTGCCACTTTAGTGTTCCGTACCACTCCCACTCCAATCTATGTCTGTAGCCTCCTGTACTGTTATAATGGGGCCCAATGAAAGCTGGAGGAACAGCATCTCATTTTCTGTCTGGGCACACTGCAGCCTTCTAGAACCAATATCAAATTCTACAACTTCAGCCAACTTGCTTTCCCTGCTGCAGCAGAACTCACCCATTCATCTGCGATAAGGCCTCAGTTTTTCACTTTTACCACAGTCTGGAATAGTTCAGTATTCAAAGGGATGAAGCTACACCAGTGTCTGCACTTACTCATCCTAAACAAGTCAGGATTTTATATTAATGCTTCATCTGGGCAACTGACTCAATTAAGTAAAATGGCACAACAACCATGAGGCCTTTTTTCCAGGGAAAAAGTTGAGGTTCGTCAGCTGTTAATGGCTTCTGAGAGAAATTCATGGAATTTATTGCAAAGGAATTGCAACCAGAGCAGATTTACAACATGGATGAAACTGGAAATGCTTACTAACAAAGACTTTCGCAATCCAGACCAAAGTATATGCCAAAAGTAAAAGGTGGGATGGTACTCCTAAAATGCAAATGCAAATGACTCACATGAACTCAAACATTGTGCAAGTGGCAAAGTGTTTGTTTAAAGGAATTGAAAGTATTAATGCCAGCGGAATAGTTCATCCAGAAGTATGGGTGAACTTGCAATTTTCCCCAGAGAGGACTGACACAAGGTTTGTTCCTTACATCCAGATGTGTTTTAATAAAGAACTAACAAGAATTAAAAGTAATGCTCCTGATGCCAGTTAACATACCCCTGCATTAACCACGGACACACTCCCCTCCATTCCCTAAGGTAATCAGAAGTCAACTGTATTTAGCTTCCACTTAAGTGCATCCAGCCACTCATCTTTCTTTATCTAGCCCCTTTCAAAAGACAAACATTCATCAGCCTGAAAGACTAATACAGTTACTGCTATCTGCAGATGTTGTTTGACCTTTGCAGCATTTTGTGCTTTCTCTTAATGGACTACTGTCTCTCTCTCTCTGACCATAAAAAGCATAACAACAGGCATAATTTAGCAATTATTTAACCATTTTATTAAAAGAATCTTGAAAGCAGACTTGCATGCAAACATCAGGTGCTGATAGAATGGGCACATACTGTTGTTTTAAAAAAAAGGCCACAAATCAAAAAACAAAAACCGCAGAAGTTCTGAAAACAATAAAAATAAAAACAGAAATGCTGGAAATACCCAGCAGGTCAGGCAGCATCTGTGGAGAAAGAAACTGGGTTAATGTTTCAGGTTGATCGTCTTTCCTCAAAATAGTGAGGACAGGTCATCACCCTAAAATGTTAGCTTTATTCTTCCCTCCATAGATGCTGTCCGTACTGCTAAGTATTTCCAACATCTTCTGTTTTTATATCGAGACACAAATAGCTGTTAAAATGCCAAGGAAACAGAAGTTGCAGCTGGTAGAAAAAAAACTAAGGACTGACCCGATTTCTATAGTCCCATTCACAACCTCAGGATATCTCAAAGCATTCACAGCCAATGAAATGATTATTATCTGTGGTCATGTCAAAAAAACAGTAGCCAACTTATACACAGCAGATAACCTGTTTCAGTGATGTTGCATGAGGGGTAGATTATTGACCCCAGGAAGACAGCCCTTTCTCTGCTTTAACACAGAATTATTGCCCCTCCAAGAGAACAGACTGGGTCTCAGTTTTATATCGCATCCAAGAGGTTGCTCACAGTCTCCCAGTGGCTGATTTCAGACCAGGCAAAATCCTCATGTTCATTACGTTGGGAAGACCCAGATGCTCAAGAGTGTCCTGTAAATCAACTTAAGCCCTCTACAAAAGTCAGGGGAAAGAAGGCCAAACTAGTAAGATAGAAGACCATTACTGCTAAAATGTCTCTATTATTGCTGTTCTTAGCCCCATCTCACGTTCTAACATTTGGTAGTCTGGCTGCATATCAGGTGCATCACCCACGCGTGATGAGTCAAAGAAATAAAACACAAATTCCCACAATGTTGGCTCTTAGCACCACAGTCCCCTACATACTCTTCCTAAATCTCTCTGCCCCGCCATCTGTCTCTTCAAGAGCCTCTGTGACTGCTTCCCATGACTTCAGGCAGGCACGGTAGTGTAGCGGTTAGCGTAAAGCTTTACAGCACCAGTGACCTGGGTTCAATTCCGGCCACTGTCTGTAAGGAGATTGTACTTTCTCCCCGTGTCTGCGTGGGTTTCCTTCGGGTGCTCCAGTTTCCTCCCACATTCCAAAGATGTACGGGTTAGGAAGTTGTGGGCATGCTACGTTGGCACCGGAAGCATGGCGACACTTGCGGGCTGCCCCCAGAACACTCTACGCAACAAGATGAATTTCACTGTGTGTTTCGATGTACATGTGATTAATAAAGAAATCTTATCTTCATTCCAATTCACCTTCAGCAGTTCCCTCAGTATATTCTTTACATGAAATCACGAAGGTCGACCCATGGCAGTGGTCTGTGTTGGTACATTAGCATTGTAAGGACAAGTGAAGAAAGAGGTTGGCTGCTGAATCTGGCACAGTGCATGCAAGACTGCTCAGAAGTTAGTGAGAAATTATTGCAAATTATCTTAATTTCCTCCATTCGCAAAGCTTATACACCCAGCTCCCAAAGTAGCACCTGCTTTACGTAACGTGCTTTTCTTTGAACAAGTCATGGGGTAGGGTCGGCTAAATCTGAGAAGAAATAAAAACCCAGGAGTCTAAAGATATTAACCTTCACAGAGAAAATATTTCATCCAATGCTTCCAAACTATTCCAAAATAGCACAGAACAAAGCAAAAACATGGACCAGCCCAGACTAGATTAATTGAGAATCATTTGGAGTAGTTACGGAGTCAGAGAGTCATACAGCACAGAAAGAGGCCCTTCAGCCCATCATGTCCAGGCTGACAAGCACCCATACAAATTAATCACATTTACCAGCACTTGGCCTGTGGCGATTCAAGTGTTCATCCAGATACTTTTTAAAACGTTTGAGAGCTTCTGCCTCCACCATCTTCCCAGGCAGTGCATCCCAGATTACACCCAGCCTCAGGGTGGAAGAAATTCCTCAGATCCCCCTAACCATCTTATTCCTCACTTTAAACCCATGTCCTCTGGTCACGGTAGTGTAGCGGTTAGCGTAACGCTTTACAGCACCAGCAACCCGGGTTCAATTCTGGCTGCTGTCTGTAAGGAGTTTGTACGTTCTCCCTGTGTCTGCGTGGGTTTCCTCCGGGTGCTCCGGTTTCCTCCCACATTCCAAAGACATACGGGTTAGGAAGTTGCGGGCATGCTACGTTGGCGCCGGAAGCGTGGCGACACTTGCGGGCTGCCCCCAGAACACTCTACGCAAACCGTGCATTTCACTGCGTGTTTTGATGTACACGTGACTAATACAGATATCTTATAAATGTCTCCTTTATGGAGAAATGTTTCTCACTGTCCACCCCTTCTATGCTCTTGTAACTTTGTCCACCTCCATCAGGTCCCACCCCTGCTCCAAGGATGACAAACCCAGTTCCAGCCTCAATATTACATATCTAGAGGCATGGGAGTAGATCTGTGAGGATGACAGCAGAGGTTCTACGCATCAGGGAGAGGCTGGACGGGGGATCCTTACAAGTGATGTTTTAGAGACGTAGGATTAGGAAGGGTTGGAGAGGAGAAGGCATTTCTTTTGCGAGGGAAGTCCAAAACTAGGTAGGAAGTCACGAATAAATCCAGTAGGGAATTCTAGAGGAACGCTGTCTAGAGAGCATTGAGAATGCAGAACTTCCTCCCAGACGGCATGACTGAGCAGCAATAGTGAGGGTAAGAGATTTGTTCGGAGCATCAACGCCAGCACATGCCGGAAGGGCAGCATAGTCTTTTCCTGTGCTGTGAATTTCAATGTAAATCAGGGCAAACATAACCTATTCCTTCAGGTGGAGGCAAACATCCAGTGTACAAAAGGCCTTGAAAAGAACACCATCTTTTCTGGTCGATTTGGGTCAGAGTTCGACCTTAACTTCTTGTAGTGTGTCTTGGTCGATCTTGTCCAGTTGCCTGAACCAGCGGTGGTGGGCAAGCAGGGCGCCATTCTTGGCAGCGATGGCCATCATCTCGAGGGTGCTGGCTGCCCATTCAATGGCGTTGAGGTGGTAAAGCTGGTCGTGGAGGACAAAGGGTGGCACCCGGTCGTCCGGGCTGTAGCGGGGGTGGGCGAGCCACTGGGCCTGGCGCACAGCAGCGTAGGATGGGAAGAGGTGCCTCAGACCCTCCTCGCCCAGGGGTTCAGGTGACAGCACCTTCCAGACCCGGGCGGGGGGTGTGCCCCTTGTGACGGGTGCCGAGACACTGGCACCCAGGATGAAGTTGCCCGAGTGCACGGTGGTGCCAATGGTGGTGGGACGGAACGGCCCAGCCCCATGGTAGCTGAAGAAGGAAGCATTTAAACGGCCCTCCACCAGCGTGACAAACTTCTGTTGGTACCGGCCCCGAGGCACATCGATCGGCTGGGAGAAAGCCCGGAAATGGATTTCCGGATCGGAACTCTGTATGGGGGCTGCAACAATTACGATGTCGTACGCCCCATAGTCAGTGTGGGGGCCCACCAGGTAGTTCACCTCATAGACGGTAACAACCTCACCTGAAATTTAAGGAGAGAACACTGCATCACCTGGATAGAACACACATCCCCTCTTCTTCTGCCCCTTCCACAATTATCTGCATTCTTACCCTCATGAAATGTTCTCATGCACCACCCAAGCAAAATTTCACCCCAAGACATTCAAGGCAGTAACTCACAATAGCTTGGAGTCATAGAGTAACACAGCATGGAAAAAGGCCCTTCGGCCCAACTGGTCCATGCTGACCAAGATGCCCGTTTAAGCCAATCCTATTTGCCCACATTTGGTCCATATCCCTCTGAACCTTTCCTAACCATGTACCTGTCCAAGTGTAGTTTATGTACATGTTGTTCGTGTACATATACCTGCCTCAACCACATCCTTTGGCAGCTCGTTCCATATACAGACCACACTCTGGGTGAAAAAGTTGCTTCACAGGTTCCTATTAAGTCTCTCCCCTCTCACCTAAAACCTGTGCCCTCTAGTTCTTGATTCCCCAACTCTGGGAAAAAGATTGTGTGTATCCACCCTATTTATGCCCCTCGTGATTTTATATACTTCTATATGATCACTCTTCATTCTCCCTTGCTCCAATGAAAAAAAAGTCGTAGCTTGTTCTCCTTCTCTCTATAACTCAATCCCTCAGGTCCTGGCAACATCCTTGTAAATCTTTTCTGCATTCTTTCCAGCTAACTAGCACCTTTCCTATAGCAGGGTGACCAAAACTGAACACAATATTCCAAAGTCGGCCTCACCAACTTCTTGTACAACTAGGCAACTTCTTTGACAGCACATGAAAATCAAAATAAATGCAGATGATGCAAATCCAAAATAAAAAAAAACAGAAAATGCTGGAGAGACCGAGCAGGTCAGGTAGCATCTGTGGGAAGAGAAACAGTCCACATTTCAGGTCTGTGACCCTTCGTTACAGCTGGGAGAGAGAGAGAGAGAGAGAGAGAGAGAGATTGAAGTTAGTTTTCAATAGGAGGGAACTTGGGGGGTGGGGGGTATGTGTAGAAGAAAGGGAATGGGGCTGTGATAGGATGATTCAAAATGGCTTAATGGTAGCACATTAAGCTTCTTGGTCCGTGTAATGTTTTGTTAATGGTAAGGTGGTGGGACAGAATGATGTTAATTTAAGTTTATTTAATTTATGTTTGTCATGCTTGTAACATCCTGTGCTGCTGCTGCAATAAGCTCATTTTCATGGCATAAATTTGAACCTCTCAGATCTGCCACTCCATCTGGAAGGATAGGGCATAAACCAGCAACGACAAGTTATACAGCTTCTTGTGGCTGGGTTTCAATCCTCCACAGCACTTTGGAAGCACCTGCTCTGAAAGAGCTGCAATGGTTCAAGGCAGTGGCTCCCAATACCTTCCAAGGGGTAGTTGGAGTTGGGTAGTAAATGCTGACCTTCATAATTATTTCCACATCCCTTGGACAAAAGATAACAGGGTGGGGACACATGTGACAGCAGATGCTGGAATCTGGAGCAGAAAAACAAACAGTAATACAGTGAATGGTGAATAAACGTATTCAGAGGTGTAGGTTTTAAGGAACATCTCAAAAGGAGGAGAAGTTTAGGGAGGGAATTCCAGAGCTTAGGATCCACACTGCTGAAGGCACAGCCACTGCAGGGAGAACCACAGGGATCCTCTGCTTTCCCCGAGCTCCCGGGCTTGTGTGGAGCTCATTTGGTGTGCACTTCCTGTGTGCACGTCCCAGAAACTGGGTAAGAAATTTAGGCATCAAAATATGCATTTTCTATAGGTTAAATGCATCGGAAGGAGGAAAGACTTATTGTGCTTTACAGTCAATGAAGAGCAGTCATCAACATAATGTAGGAGAAACAGCAGACAATTTTTCACACAGTCCAGGTAATCTGTGTTAGAAATTATTTGTTGAGGGACACCTAGTTAACACAGAGGACAACTTCCCTGGAATTTCTCTCAGCCAGCCGAGAGGGCAATTTAACATCTCATCCAGAATCCTGCACTTCCAACAGCTCGGCATGCACTGAGCAAAAGGTACAAGGAGATGACAGGATAAACTCTTTCTTGTACACAAGAGAATGGTTTTGATTTGGACCTTGCTGCGCAAGTGTGCTGGACCCGGATTCAGTGAATGGAAATGGAATTGGACCAGCATTTGACAGAGAATAATCTGTGGGGAAAGAAAGGAAGGAATGGGACTGATGAAATTGTTCTACTTGGATCCTACACGGTCTCGAGGGGCCGAATGGCCTCCTCCTCTGCCATGACAATTCTATGTTTGTACAACTGGAAGTACAAATCTGGATTTGAAGCTTCCAAGAGTTTTCACAACATTAGGATAAGGACTCAGCAATACCAATCTGTCCTCTGAATGGCAAGTGCCCAAGAACAAAGCCATGGTTGGCTCCCAATAACTTTCTTCTGGCCACCCACGTCATTGACTGATGGTCGAAACTAGAGGACTCACCATTGCGACGAGGCCTCTCCTTGGCATCTACTGAGGTGACCTTGCCTTTGATGAGGTTGACTTTAGCAGAGTAAAGCAGGCCTGAGCATATCAGCTGGTTTCCCTCTTCCACAGTCCACAGGTCGGACTCGGTCTCTGAAAGCGAGGTCATGCCTGCAGGTGGGACAAAGGCATCAGGTTTTGAGTTATCATTTTGCCTCTGATTCACAGGCTGTGGATTCAAGTCATGTGCAAATCCAGCCTGATGCTCTCTGTGCAGCACTGGGTAAGTGGCACACTGTCTGACAGGATGTTAAACCAAGTGAAAATTAAAAGAACTGCATATTGGAAGCCTGAAATACAAACAAAAGTGCTGGATACATTCTGTAGGCCAGGCAGCATCTGTGAAAAGTCATCAATCTGAAACATTAATTCAGTTTCTCTTTTCACAGATGTTGCCTGACCTGATGAATATTTACAGCATTTTCTGCTTTTACATTAAACCAAAGCTCAGCCTGTTCTCTTAAGTGGATGAGAGAGGCTCCACAACACTATTCTGCAGAGGAGAGATTCCACCAGTGTTCTGGCCAATCTCTACCTCTCAACCAAGCCACTGAAAGACAGATTACCTGGTTATTATCAGGACCATGCTGTGCACAAATTGTCTGTCCCATCTCCTCCATCACAACATTGTGGAATCAAGTATTGGTTGCAAAGTACTTCAGGAAATCCAAAGGAGTGTTATGCCATCCTGTCTTAATAAACTTCTCTTTTCTTGTTGTTTCAAAGAGAGAGAGAGATTCTGTATTGTTGGTTGGATTGCTTTATATAGAGCAATTCCTGCCTTTCCACTGCTCACACTATTTACTATTCAGCAGGATTATATTCCCATATTTTCCTTATTATATACTGTAGATGGAGGATGTTTCAATCCATTAAGTCTTTGCCAACTCACACAGCAATCCCATACCCTAACTAATTCTCCCTGTAATCTACTCTCCAGAATCCCATCAACTTTCCCTCAGATTCTACCACCCATCTACACACTCATAAAATTAACAGTGATCAATTAACCTACTGATCGACATGTCTTTGGGATTTGGGAGGAAACCCTTGTGGTCACAGGGAGAACGTGCAAACTCTACACAAGTAGCACTAGAGGTCAGGATTGAACCTGGGTCACTGGAGCTGTGAGGCAATGGGTCTACCAGCTGTGCCGCCCATGCAGAAAGAAAAGTTTTGTGTTCCAAAAGCAGCTTTCACCACCAATGGACATCCCAAAGTGCTTTATTGCCAAATTAGAAGTGTAACATAGCAGGCAACTTGCACACAGTGGATCCCACAATACAGCAATATGGTCGAGTGGATAATCTGTTTGTAGTCTTGTTGCTCCTGCAGTTAATATTGGCCGGGACATTGGAGAACTTCCCTGGTCTTCTTCAAAACAAAGAGGTTGGACAAACTTGGGTTATTTTCTCCGGAGCCTCGAAGGCTGAGGGGAGAGAAACAGAGTCACGTTTTAGGTCAGAGATTCTTTGTCAGAATCCGTCTGTGAGGGCCTTCGACCTGAAATATTAACTCTGTTTCTCCTTCCGCAGCTACCGCCCAAGCGCTTCTGCAGCACCTTCTGGTTTTAATTCAGGATTTACTGAGTGGACTGCAGGTCACTCTGGCTCTGCGCTTCCTGGAACAGTGCAAATGATATGCTCTGACATTGCAGGAATAGGAAAAGCCAAGACCTTTTCTGTACCAGCCTGCATCACGGCAGGGACTTTGAGAAGATGCCTCCTGATTCACTATCTCTGCAGGGTAACTGCAGATGGACAATAAATGCACCCTGGCCAACACCGCCTGTACCTGGGGTTTTAAGTGCTCCTAAGTACTGCATTAGATGGGAAAGTGACCACCCCCGTGTGATATTGATGCACCCCATTTCATCTGTTAACCTTGGATCGAATCTCCCAGTGGGAATTTCAGGAACCATGGAGGGGTGGGGAGGTGAAGGAGGAGGGTAAATGTTGGACAACCTTCCTGGCAAATTAGCCATGCCCACAGAAGGTTACCACAGCTGGCTAAGCCACAACCTCAACCTGCAGGACATGGAAGTTGTCAAATAAAGGATCAACGGCAATGACAACCTCCTATCCCTATTTTTGAAATACCACAATATTAGCTCTACCTGTATCCCGAGCAATCAACAAATAATGTGAAGTGCTTCTGTACCTACGAAGGCATTGACGTTGACACCTTCCCCGTAGGTCAGCCTGATGATGGAGCCAACCATCTCATCGATGAACCTCTGGCTGATGCCAACCTCCTGCAAGGCTTCATCAATGGAATGCTTGGTCATCTGTACAAAATTGTCACCTCCGAGCACCTGCAGCAGCTTCTCCATGGTTGTGAAGGAGTAGCCCTGAGCCTGGTACTGATAGATTCTGCAGGCAAAGAATACAGATGTTTCAGTCTCCAATTGAGCATTAAACTTCAAGAACAGCAAGATCATGAGTCTTAAATCCCTCTTGCAGAAGCAGCAGCAATTTGCTTTTACTTCTTTCAATTTATTTCCTGCATTTGCAGCTCTAGGTCCCCTCTGGTTTGGGTGATCACTTTGACAGACACCTCCTTTTGATCAGGTGACCCTCCATTACCCTTCATTCCTCCATCCCTCTCTGATCTCTTGATTTCCTACATTCCTCCTATGAAGCTTGACACAAGTTTGGGGACCAACGCCTCACATAATTGGACACATGGCAACCGTCTGCACTCAACACTGTATGGCACAGAAACAGGCCCTTTGCCCCAATTCATCCACGCTGACCACAATGTCTAACTATACTAATCCCATTTGCCCATATTAGGCCCATTTTCCTCTCCTATCCAAGTAGCTGTCCAAATGCCTTTTAAATGCTGTAATTTTACCGGCCTCCACCACTTCCTCCGGCAGCACGTTCCATATATGCACCACCCTCTGTATGAAAAGGTTGCCGCTCAGATCTCCTTTAAAGTTCTCCCCTCTCAACGTAAGCTTATGCCCTCTAGTTTTAAGACTTCTTCATCTAGTAAAAAGACTATCACCACCCTATCAATGCCAATGAGTTTAACAACTTCTGATAACGATCCTGTTCACACTTCTTCTAGACCCAATTTTTCTTTCTTTCTTTGGCCCATTACCACCTTTGTTCACCATGGACTATATCCCTTTCATCATTTAATTCCTTCTGACTTCCAGCCAATCACAGATCTCGAGTTCCTTCCCACCCCTCTTTCTCTGCTGCTGCATTTGCTTAAAAACTGGACATAAATGTTCCCAGTTCTGATGAAAGATCATGAAACTGAAACATTAACCCTGTTTCTCTCTCCACAGATGCTGCCTGATCTGCTGAGTGTTGGATTTACTCGGGTGGGAGGTATAATGCGCTCTCGGTGACCCCAATGTATGGTTTATCCTTGTCCTGCTCCATGAACCATCTCTAGATGGGTTGGAGCACACAACTGCAATGCTCCTGGGAGGTGGTGATTACAACCCACGCAGCTTCTGACGAAGGACATTCCTTTCAAAACTGGCAGCAGCAGGCAAAGAAACCCTGGCCTTTTATTCTCCTACACAGTGTTGGGATCATGCCTTGCATCCGTCATTGGGGTGCCTTCGCTGCTGTGAATTAAGACAGCTCACCAGAGCTTCTGGGTGCTGAGGGGATGGGCAATAAGTCCCAGAAAACAAACTGAATCCCCACTCGTTGGGAGAACGTGCTTCGTCCCTCTCACACTCCTACTCGAAACAGCCAGACTAAGTTATGTGTTTGAGATCACACCCTATCACACTCTAAACAACCAAGCTAAGCTAACCCTGCTCCAAGGGGCATGCAAATAGGAAGAGGCCATTTAGTCCTTTGAGTCTTTACTGCAATTTAATTGGATCAGGGCTGATTCTATGTTCTAACCCCATCTTTGGCTCTGTGACACTTACTCCCTGCCTTGGCAAATCTCTCCCAACGCCAGTTTTGAAGTTTACAACAGACCCCCCCAGTCTCGATGGATGCCAATTCCCATTTCCTCTGTGTGAGGTGACCGGGCTGTCAGTGTAAGGTTACACTCATCTCTGGAGCATCTCGACAGTATAGACACCTATGTTAAGACTACTGTTTATTGACTACAGATCCGCCTTCAATACTATAATTCCAAGCAAACTCATCACCAGACTTCGAGACCTGGAACTCAACACCTCCCTCCATAACTGGATCCTTGATTTTCTGACGAACAGACCGCAATCAGTGAGGAGAGGCAGCAATACCTTTGGCATGATTATTCTCAACACTGGTGCCCCACAAGGGTGTGTCCTCAGCCCTCTACTCTACTCCCTATATACTATGACTGCATGGCCAGATTCTGCTCTAACTCCATCTACAAGTTTGCAGATGATACCACTGTAGTAGGCCGTGTCTCAAATAATGATGAGTCGGAGTATAGGAAGGAGATAGAGAGCTTAGTAACATGGTGTCATGACAACAGCCTTTCCTTCAATGTCAGCAAAACAAAAGTGCTGGTCATTGACTTCAGGAAAGGGGGCGGCGTACATGCACCTGTCTACATCAATGGTGCTGAGGTTGAGAGGGTTGAGAGCTTCAAGTTCCCAAGAGTGAACATCACCAATAACCTGTCCTGGTCCAACCACATAGACACCATAATCAAGAAAGCTCACCAGCGTCTCTGCTTCCTCAGGAGGCTAAAGAAATTTGGCATGTCCCCTTTGACACTCACCAACTTTTACCGATGCACCACAGAAAGCATCCTATCTGGATACATCATAGCTTGGTATGACAATTGCTCTGCCCAGGACCGCAAGAAACTGCAGAGAGTTGTGGACACAGTCCAGCACATCATGGACACCAGCCTCTCCTCCATGGACCCTGTCTATACCTCTCACTGCCTTGGTGAAGCAGCCAGCATAATCAAAGACCCCACCCACCTGGATCATTCTCTCTTCTCCCCTCAAGTAGAAGATACAGGAGCCTGAGGCATATACCACCAGGCTCAAGGACAGCTTACGTTCCACTGTGATAAGACTATTGAACAGTTCCCTTATATGATGAGATGGACTCTTGACCTCACAATCTACCTTGTTTTGACCTTGCACCTCATTGTCTACCTGCAATGCACTTCCCTGTAGCTGTGACACTTTACTCTGTATTCTATTATTGTTTTTACCCTGTACTATCTCAATGCACTGTGTAATGAATTGATCTGTATGAACGGTATGCAAGACAGGTTTTTCACTGTACCTCGGTACAAGTGAGAACAATAAACCAATACCAATAGCCCTTGGTCTGGACTCCCCACCCAAGGTCCCCAAATCAATTCCTTTTTGTTCTCCTCTAATTAATGTTTTAATCACCTCAATCAGTCTGCTCAAGTCCATTCTTTGCAACAAGCCTCATAATTTAACCCTTTCAGCATTAGTATTATTCTGCTCCCTTCCGAGTCCAGTGGACTGGGACAAACGGGGAGGAGATCCAATGTTTGCAAAGGAGCCAGAACAGAAGTGGATAACACGGCAGTTGTCCACATGTAGCTCTGCGCTCTCAGTAACGATGGCCCTTACCTCATGAACTTGTGCTGATAATTTTCCAGCCACATCTTCACCCGTAGGAAGTCAAAGCCGTATCGCCAGATCAGCTTGAAGAAGTTAATAATGAACCACTCGCTCTCTTCAAACACAAACTGCTCCCCATCGTACACCGCCAGCAGGTTGTTGGGATGCTTGCGCTCCTTAAGACCTTGTGTGTCAATGAACACAGGGAAAATTGAGATTCTAGGATTACAATGAATTCACTGCAGAGAAGCAGGCTTTTTGCCCAACTACCCCATGCTGCTTCTCCATCTTCTTTCCCCATCCTTCTATTCTATCATGTTGCCAGGACTTGAGGGCCTGAGTTACAGGGAGAGGTTGGGCAGGCTAGGACTTTATTCCTTGGAGCGTAGGAGACTGAGCAGTGACCTTACAGAGGTGTATAAAACCATGAGGGGCATAGATAGAGTGAATGCCACACAGTCTTTTTCTCAGGGAAAGGAAACCAAAAACTAGAGGGCACAGGTTTAAGGTGAGAGGGGAAAGATCTAAAAGGGACCTGAGGAGCAACTTCTTCACCCAGAGGGTGGTCCATATATGGAATGAGCTGCCAGAGGATTTAAGGCAGGTACATAACAGTTAAAAGACATTTGGGCAAGTACATGGATAGGCAAAGTTTAGAGGGATATTGGCCAAATGGGACCAGCTAAGGTGGACACCTTGGTCAGCACGGACGAGTTGGGCCAAAGGGCCTGCTTCCATGCTATACGACTCTATGACTATAACTCTCCCTCATGTTGTTTATCCAGCCTCCTTTAAGTGCACCTTCGCTTCTCACCTCAACCACTCCGCACTGGAGTGAGTTACACAGACTCTCTACTCCCCGATAAAGAAATTATTCAGTTATTTACACTCTGTTAATGACGGATGGGGGGAGCAAGTCTAAAATATCCAGGTTTGCATTATAGAGCAAGATGAGAAAGTAAATCGTAAGGGGTGCACAGAGTGTCTGCAGTGGGGTCTGGGCAGGATAAGTGGGTGGGGAATAATAAATGGAGATGTACAGTTGTCAGAAAGTTATTTTGTAGCTGCCGTACTACATCGTTCCCTGCCACTACTACATTCCTTTTCACATCCTCAACTTGAATGGATCTCCTGACAAGAAGTCAGGATTGGAAGAGTGTTGAGTAGAATTACAGGCAATCACACAATTAACAAGAAGAATATGCAAAGATTTGAACACGCTCCGAAGAACTTTAAATTTGGACCAGGAACCAGTGTAGATCAGCGAGTTCAGTTCTTGATGGGATTTGGTGTGTGTTAGTAGTTGGGATAAACGCAGGGGAATTGGTTGCATCATTTTTTATGGAGGAACACAGTTGGGAGTCTGGTGCAGAAGTTGCAAAACCAGGGATAAAGCATTCAGCAGCAAATGGATGCGTGATGTTATGGGACTGACAACGGTCAATCCTCATGGTGGAGAGGCATTGGGGTCAGAACACACCTCGGCGTTAAATAAGCTGGAGATGGCGTCTCACAACTCCAGTGATCCGGGTTCAATCTTGATTTCTGGCAATCTCTGTGCGGAATGTGTATGTTCTCCCGTGACCAAGTGGGTTTCCATTGAGTGACTGGGTTCCTCTCACATACCAAAGAGATGCAAGTTGGCAGATTAATTGGCTGATGTAAAATTGCCCCTCATGTGTAGGTGGATGATGGAATTGATGGGAACATGCGGAGAATAGGTTACAGGGAAAATTAGTGGGAGAATTGCATTCAGTTATTTACACTCTATGTTAATGACAGATGGAGGGAACAAGTGTAAAATATCCAGGTTTGCTGTTGTTATAAAGCAAGGTCAGAACATAAATTATAAAGGGGTGCACAAAGTGTCTCTAATGGGGTTTGGACAGGATAAGTGAGTGACCAATAATGAGGAAGTGTGTAATTATCCAGTTGGCAGAAAGAATGGTAGAAAGTTCTCTGTGAGCTGGCATAGACTAGATAGGCCAAATAGCCTCCTTCTACATCAATAGGCAAAATGGAACTTGTTTTAAATCCTTTATAATGCTGGGATTGTTCTTCTTAAGACTAGGGAGAAAGTTAAAGATTTGGATAACCACCTTGAGGGAAATAATTTTCAGGGCTACAGGGAAAGAGCAGAGAAATCGAGATTAATGGAAGATTTCCTTCAAATAGTCAATAAGACAAGATTGCACTGTATGGCTTTGTCCTGGGATGCAAGGTTCAAAAATTCTTCAACAGCAACGTGGCTGAAAAAAATAGCAGGATTATAAAGGAAATACAAAACTGCACTGGATGGAGAGAGTGCTGAGGAGGTTCATCAGGATGTTGCCTGGATTGGAGGACTTTAGTTCTGGGGAGAGATTGGATAGGCTGGGCTTGTTTTCCCTGGAGCAAAGGAGGCCAAGGGGTGGCTTGGTAGAAGTATGTAAGTTTATGAGAGGCATAGATGGGATAGTCAAAATCTTGTTTCCCATTGTCAGGTGATAGAAAACAAGAGGGCATATGTTTATGGTGAGAGGAAGGAGTTTTAAAGGGGGTCTGAGGGGTAAGTTTTTGTTTTACACAGAGTGGTTACTATCTGGAACACGCTGCCAGAGGAGGTGGTGAAATCAGATACAATCACTATGTTTACGAGGCATTTAGACCAACACTTAAATAGACAAGGCACACAAGGATATAGACCTAGTGCAGGCAAATGGGATTAGTGTAGATAGGCAAAAAGGTTATCATGGACATTTGGGCCGAAGGGCCCATTTCTGTGCTGTATGACTCAAAAATTCGTTGAGTTCAGAGTTCTCTTATGGTTGAGAGTTCGATGCAACTCACCCAGCAGCTGAACAAACTCTTTTATGTGCAGACTGAGAGGGTGAATGGTTGCCGCTCCTATCTCGTGGTCCTGGCCGCTGATTGTGGCCTTGGCCAATCGTCCTCCGACTGTCCCACTCTCGTAAACGTCGATCTGGACATCCCGTCCGAAATACTGCCTCAGGAAGTGGGCGGCTGCCGCTCCACCGATCCCAGCCCCGATCACAGCTGAGGGAAGCAGGAGTGGGGGGAGGAAAGAAAACAAATACTGTTATTCTAGTCACTTAAGCAGAGAAATGTCTAAGGGATTAAAGACCACACCTGACAAGTTCAACCTAAACAAGGAGATCTTACATCACAGGAAGAGGCCGAACTAATCCATTCTACCTGGGCTGGTTCTTTGATAGAAGTACATTGCAGCTGTACAGTTAATCCTGCTACCTCACAGCTCCAGCAGTCTGGGTTCAATCCCGACCTCGGGTGCTGTCTGTGTGGAGTTTGCATGCGTTTCCCTAGGGTGCTCCAGTTTCTTCCCACATTCCAAAGACGTGCAGGTTGGTAGGTGAATTGGCTGCCGTAAACTAACCCTGGTGTCGGTGGATGGCAGGAGAATGAGGGGGGAGTTGTCAGGCGTGAGAGAGTGCATTGATCGCAGGGAGATGTTGTGGAATGGGATTGCATCGATTCAATGGGCCAAATGACCTTCCACAGCATGTCAACCTTAAAATCACAGGAGGCCATTCAGCCCACTTTGTCTGGGTAGCTATTGAAGAGAACTCTAATCCCAGTTCCACAGTCCTGAAAATGATTTCCCTTCAGATATTTAATCAATTCCTCTTCATGATCCTTTAAAGTCTCCTCTTCACCTTCTTTACTGTGAGAAGAACAATCTCAGATTCCCACTTCCCTGCTGTTTCCTCTCAGCCTTGCAAGCTTTTCCTTTTTAGTTCCCTGCTGAAAGTTCCACTGAATCTGCCTCCACCATTCCTCTCTATCACAATAACTTGGTGCCTAAAAATTCTCATCTCCTCCTCTGCCAACTTGTGTTATATCCTCTGGTTACTGGCCTTCATGCTAATGGAAATAGTTTCTCCCTGTTTACTCCATCAAAAAAGATTAGTTGGCACTTGCAACAAAATCTATTTCTGTTCACTGTATTCTAAAACTGAAATTTAATTTAAAAAAATCACAGGATATGGATTTTGCTTCCTGACTGTCCCTAATTATCCTTGAACTGAGCCACTTCAAAGGTTCGTTAAGAGTCACCTCCATTGCTGTGGGTCAGATGTCACATGTAAGCCAGTCGCATTAAGGCAGGTTTCCTCCCCGAGAGGCCATTACTGAACCAGCCTGGTTTTTCGCAACAAATCTTAGTCACCACTTCAGACCCGATTCCAGATTTTCTTTTTAACTAAATGAATTTCAGTTCCCCATCTGCTGTAGTGGCATTTGAACTTGTGCCTTTGCATCATTAGTTCAAGATTTTGGACATTAGTCCACTCTGCTAACTAATCGTTCAATGCCAAGACATCACACAAACTGAAATCTTGCCCTTTTGTAGACTGACCTCAAGTCTCACAAACAGCTTTTTGGAACAAGCAGATTCATTTTGAAGCAAAGCAGCTTGGATTGTTGATGGGATGCACGTTCTGCCAGTCTTACTGGCTCAGCTGTCCCTGCATATCCTTGCAAAGCCTATAATCAGCACCACAAACAAACTGGCATGTTCCAACAGGCCAATGCCATCCTTCCGGAAGGGAAAAGATGTATCACGCAATCAGGATTTCCATCGACCACTCCAGTGACAGTCACAGAGAATGCGACAGTTTAAGCTGTACCAGCATATAACAGCTTGCGGTCTTCATTGGGCCTGGTCCTGGGAATGACTGATGTGATCTAAATAATAACAGCAAGACTATGGAGACCTTTAGTAATGGAGAATTGCCACAGGAATGGAGATGACAATTAAATCCCACCAATAAATATTGCTTCAATTAGGTTCATGTTTGGAAGGCGATTTTAATCATGGTAAACATGTTGTCAGTCGATGCAGTGAACAGTATAACTATTTTCCACAGGATTCCCAATTTTTCTTCTTCTTCTATCACCCGGGATTGAGGATGACTTGCTTCCACTCCAGTTCTGTGGGTTCTGAGGTCAACATGGGAACCAGACGCAGTTGGAGGGGTGGTGTGTGCCTTCTGCTGCTTATGCAGGACCTCTGTGCAACCTCGATGCATGGACTCAAGGTTCTCAATCTAATCTCAAATGCTTCTTCTCCCCGATGTATCGTCATAGGCCAGAGGGTCCCAGGAGTTGGTGGGGATGTTGCACTTTTCCCAAGGAAGCTTTGCAAACATCCTTGGATCTTGTTCTCTGTCCAGCTGGCAATCTCCTCCCACGATAGAGCTCGGTACTGGGTGTCCCTTTCAGGAATTTGGTTTTGGGCACACGAGTGATGTGGTCCATCCAACAGATCCTACTGGGAGTAACTAGGTCTTCAACACTGGTGATGTTGACCAGAAAAGGACTGGAAAAATACCACCAATATTGTCCTGATGCAGGGTTACAACCTGAAACGTCGACAGTTCCTTTCCTCCCACAGATGCTGCTTGATCCAGCAGATTGTTTGTGGCATTAAGGAGAGCTGCCAAACTGGGTGTGTGAGAGAACCAGTATAAATAACCTGGGTTAACCTCAACCTCACAACCTGCTTGCTACAAATTCATTTGTCAATGGCAGGACGGACCACAGTCAAAACTTCTCAACCTCACCTTGGATGGCGAGAAGGGGAGGACATGTCAGGGGACTTCAACAACACTGTAATTGTGGACATCTCCAAGAGACAATGTGTAATTCTGCTGTCTGCCACAGGATCCTCCCCAAACACTTCCTCCCGGTGACTGAGGAACTGCTCTTGGTATCACAGTGTGGATTCCACCATCTGGAGGCATGGTGAACCTGATGTTCCATGCAGGTCATCCAAGAGGAATGCAGGGAGTGACATCAACTGCAATACACAGTCTCGAGTCCAGATGAAGGGTCTTGACCTGAAATGTCGACTGTCCATTTCCCTCCACAGATGCTGCCCGACCCATTGAGTTCCTTCAGCAGTTTGTTTCTCATTCCAGATTGCAGCACCTGCAGTTTCTTGTGTCTTCACAATACACGGTCTTTTTTAACTGTATAAAAGGCTTTGTCTTTATCAATTAAGAGGGAAGGTGGAACATCCTTCTTCTCAAGTTTGGCTGCCCACAGAAACTCATCACCACCTTACGTCCACTACACGAAGATGTGCAGGCTGCATTGTTAACCAATGGGTCCACAACAGACCCAATCTCAGTGCAGACCAGTGTCAGGCACCGTGTTCTCAATCTTTCCCGCTGCACTGCTCCACCTCGCCTCCAATAAGCCCCCTGCTGGAGTGGAGCTCATCTACAGGTCAAATGGGAAATCTTTTTAACCTGCGTCACCTCCACTCCAGAGCTAAAGTCAATCCAACTTCAGTCATCAGGCTGCAGTATGACACTTGTCTGTGTGCATGTTTGGAAGCTGAGCTCCAAGTCATTTTTGACCTGTTCACTGAAGCAAATGACAAACAGGGCCTTACAATTAACACCCACAAAACAAAGGTCCTGTAGCAACCCCAGCAGCACAACACAATCCCTTGCAATAAAGGCCCACAATGAGAACCTGTGGAATGTGGATCCGCCTAAGTTTGTATCCACCTTGAGAAAGGTAGACATCGATGATGAAAATTATCTTCACCTTCAGCGTGTGAGCACAGCCTTTGGTCATCTGAGGAAAAGAGTGGCTGAAGATCAAGACCCGAGACTTGGCACAAAGCCCGGGGTCCTCTGCACAGCAGTGATCTAGGTGTTGCTGTATACTTCTGAGTCACGGGCTTGTCCTCTCCTTGGCCAACATCCCAGAACTGAGGCCTTAATTCAATGGGCAGGTCCCTAAAAGAGACACACTTAGTTCAGCCCATCACTGTCAGAAGTTACCAGGTGGATAAAAGAAACGGTTCAAGGATGTTCTCAGAGCGTTCTTGTGAAAGTGTAACCTCTCCACTGACTTGTGGGAACCCCTGGCCACTCACAGTGGTGGAGAAGTATCCGACTCGGCATTGGGAACTGAGTGTCTTTGTCTGGAGCACAAAGAATCCCAGTGTAATGGCGGACCTCCCAAATTACACCCCTCATCCGCGCCATTAAGCCTGCCTGCTCCCTGGACTGTGGGACACACAGGGGCACCTCAGGATCCATGGAACTGGAGTGGATGCAAGTCATCCCCACCCTCGAGAGATTCCCCAAGGATAAATCCAGTACCACACCATCCTTGAAGAGACAAAGTCCCATCCTCACACCAAGGGTACCCTCTCTCCTGCTGTTTGGCACTAGTATCACACTACATGTTTCTGCCACAGTCTGCAACCTCCCGGTCCAGCTTATTATTCTCTGCCATTTCCATTAAACCAGGGTCAACCCCGGTTTAATGAGCCAAAAGGCAGTCTGCCAGCAACACCAGGTGTACCTGAGGATGAGGTGCCAAGCCAGTGAGGCAACACATGTGCACACTGACAGTGGTTAGACAGAGATAATCGATCCCACCAACAATATATCAGACAAAAGCTGCTGATGCTCATTGATGGGGGTTTATCTGAAACCCTTCCATCCCTTGTGGTAAATGTCCTCTGGATCTAACATCTCTACATTCCTTTCTAACATCAATCCAGAGCAACTCTTATGGAGGTTTAACTAAACCTTCCGGCTTCAACCTCCAGCTAAAAAGTCAATTACCATTTGCAGTTCTGATCCCCCTCTCTCATTGCTCTTTTGTCTACGCCCTGTCCGCGTCCTGTCACAGACAATGAAATCTGAAAATATTTGTCATCTCTCCACACAGGCCCCGAACTGCCGACAGATCCCAGCGCTCGTTTTGGTTTCCAATGCAATTCCAATGTAAGAGGGAAGGAGAGAGAGAGAGAGAGAGAGAGAGAGAAGGGGTTCTACGCTCCTGTCCGCTCACGTCCTTGCACTGTGATCAGTCCAAGGAGCATGTTGCTGCAAGACAAGTGTTTTCATTCGGACTCCAGTGATTTAGCAGCGCGCATTGCCCATGCAATGATTGACAAACATTTACCTATCCTCTCTGGAGGTGGTATTTCTGCGTTGGGAGTCTCTGTGACGGCTCTCCCCAGCCACACGACGAGAAAAAACAGATTCAGCTCCCTAAACTTCACCATGTTAACTTCCTGTGCGTTCAATGACACCAAATCCAACCTACCATTTGGGCGTCGCCCCTGCAGCTCTTAAAGGTGTAGGCCTCCTGGAAAGAGTGTCAGTGAGGGACTAAACAGACTAGGGGCGTTGAGCGATGTCGTCCATCTGGTGTCACGAGTAGTTTTTAAACGAACGCTCTTCAAAAGTTTGACAGACGGGAAACGTTTCCAGAGCAATGAAACGATGAGCGCTAGGACCCGCCATCACACTCGCTGCTGCGCAGCTTGTCAATTGCTTCCTGAGGGTCACTGAACACTAAGCCAGCCCTGACTGTCACCCTGTTCCAGTCCTGAGTGAGCCGCCCTGCCACATCAAATTGATGAGTTTAATGTTGTAAAATGTTGCATTATTTCCTGCCAAACATCTGTCCCACTGTCAACACCAGTGGAATCAGATCACTTGGCCGTTTAGTTGTGGGATCTTGCTGAGCGCAAAACGCCTGCTGCGTTTCTTGTGTTACAAAAGGAAATGCACTCATATCTCTTTATGATGTAGGAGACCCTTCAGCCCACTGAGTCTATGTCGGCTCTCCGAGAAATCTCATCAGAACCATCCCCCCACTTATTTCCATGTAACCTATTCTCTCCCACATGCCCAGTTCTCCTACCACCTACCTGCACTGGTAGACAGGTGCATGTGCACCATCCCCTTCCCGAAGTCAATGACCAGCTCTTTTGTTTTGTCGACATTGAGAAAAAGATTGTTGTCATGACACCATGCCACTAGGCTCCTTATCTCCTTCCTGTACTCCAACTCGTCGTTAACTGAGATACAGCCCACTACAGTGGTGTCATCTGCAAACTTGTAGATGGAGTTAGAGCAGAATCTGGCCACGCAGTCGTGAGTGTACAGGGGGTAAGGTCGGGGGCTGACGATGCAGCCTTGTGGGGCGCTGGTGTTGAGCATAATCACGTGGGTACAGGTGCATTGAAGGCTGTCATGGCGGGTGGTGACATTTCTTTCGTCTTCTGTTCAACACGTGCAGCGGATGCGTGAAGTTCATCAGAAAGGGATGCACTGTTGTTGTTGGGTTCTGAGGGGATCAGAGGAGTTGGAGAGGGGATCAGCTATGATCTGATTGGATGGCAGAGCAGGCTTGTGAAGTGAATGCACTACTCCCATTCCTGTTCGTGAGTTCACAATTATTCTTCTATCAAACAGTATCAGTGAGGAATCAGGTAAAAAAATGTTTATCGACATAGTGTCTCCATTTTTTCTCTCTCTTTGATCATTAGTTTTTGCAATTTTCGTCAAAATCCCATAGGAATCCCTGGAGGCCAGGCCTAAGTTAGCACCAGAGTGAGGTGATGCTGGCTCATGACAGGGCAAGATCCCATGCTCGAGTGACTGGCTAATCACCGACGTGGTGCAGGTCATCTTGCAGATGCAGGTTCAACCTCTGTATGTCTATTTTAACCTGTTCTCTTTTTGTGATAACACCCCAAGATTAAACACACATTCTGCAAATACCCTCCACCCTTTCATATCCCATGGTGTAAACGGTGGCAAGGTCAGCATTTATTGCACATCCTTACTTGCCCTTGAGAAGGAGGTGGTGAGCCTCTCCTGAATGCTGCAGCCCAAGTGGCGAAGGGACTGTTGAGTAGAGAGTTCTAGGATTTAGATCCAGTGAGAGTGAAGGAATGGCAATATATTCCCAAGTGAGAATGAAGTGCGATTTGTCATGTTTCCATGCTCCCACTGCTCTTGTTCTTCTGCGGCCACGGATTTAGGAGGTGCAGTTGAAGTAGTCAAGGCAAGTAACCGTGGTTCATTTTGTGGTCGGTGCATACTACAACCGTTGTGTACCAGTAGTATATCGAATGAATACCTCACGGGGATGGATGGCTTGCTAGTAAAAGGGATTGTTTTCTTCTGGATGATGTTGAGCTTCTTAGGAGTTGGAGCTGTGCTCACTTCTTTTATTTTGAAAATAAACTTTATTCCTAAAAATATATACAGAAAATACAATCATTGTGTCCTCAGTTTATTGTGCTGCCAAACATTCAATGTAAAAAGTACCAAAGCCACTCACGGGGCCTTGTGGAACAATTCGTCCTTCAAATGTTTGCAGGGTTGCACCGCAGGATCTGGTCCCTCAGTGTTCAGTGACAGCAGGACCTTAGATTGCATTCCTTCTCCCTAGAGCCTTTATTTTGTCTGCACCAAGCTTCAGCACATCCCTCCACACGTACTCCTTCAGCTGAAATGTTCCAGTCGGCAGCATTTGCTTACGGGCATCTCATTGCACGGGAAGACCCAACAAACTTCAGGCAGACCGAAGAATGTCTTTCACTGAGTTATGATCTTTCAGCAGCAGTTGATGTCTGTCTCGCCATGCATCCCCGGGAACAGCCCGTAGATCAGAGAGTCCTCTGTTATGCAGCTGCTCAGGACAGACCTCAACAAGGACTCTTGCGTCCTTTCCCAGACCTTCTTGGCAAAAACACAATCTGCAAAGAGGTGGCAATCATCTCATCCTCATCATACCTGTCCCAAGAGCAGAGTGCATTGGGAGTGAGACTTTGACTGTGCAGGAAGGATCTGACAAGAAGGGCCCATCTCACTGCCAGCCCAGTGAGGTCTTGGTAATTGTGAGTTCTGGTGATGAGGCATTCTGCCAAATAGCTTTGACAGTCTGCTTCAGGACCCATCCCACAGGATCCACCATGTGCTTCTCTCACAGGGTCTGCAGGACATTCCATGCCGACCGCTGCCTGATGGACTTGTTTTCCTGCAGAAACTTTTCCCTGGAGGTCAAGTAGTGTGGCAAGGTCCAACTGAATCCATCCTATCCCTGACTTATGCCTTGTAGATGGAAGCAAGGCCACCAGATGGAGCTCTACCTTTACATTCCAAATGATTTTAATGATGTGGTTTGTGCATCAGATGTTGAACAGTCTTCCCGCGGATGTGATCCCATTAATCTGTGGGGAGGAAAGAGTGATCAGCACTTCTCAGAACCTTTTGCAAATTCTTTGCATTTGTGATGCTGCTCACAAAGAGGAACTCTCACAGGTCTGTGTTGTGTTAACCCTTCATGAGCACTGCTTCCTTAGTTGTGGATTTGGCACAGAAAGTGTCAATAAAGTGACAGCAGAATCCTGCAGCTGGTAATTTCCAATTAATTGAGCAATCACCAATTTCTTGAAAAGTTTCTGGTGCGAGATCCCATCTTTGAAAGAAAAACTTGCTTTTGGATAATGTCTTTTTATAGGAAGGATGTGGAGGCGTTGGAAAGGGTGCAGAGGAGATTTACCAGGATGCTGCCTGGATTAGAGAGTATGGATTATGAGGATAGACTAAAGGAGCTAGGGTTTTACTCTTTGGAGAGAAGGAGGATGAGGGGAGACATGACAGAGGTATACAAAATATTAATAGACAGAGTAGATAGCCAGTGCCTCTTTCTCAGGGCACCAATGCTCAATACAAGAGGGCATGGCTTTAAAGTGATGGGTGGGAAGTTCAAGGGAGATATCAGAGGAAGGTTTTTTACCCAGAGAGTGGTTGGGGCATGGAATGCGCTACCTGGGGTGGTGGTGAAGGCTGATACATTGGTCAAGTTCAAGAGATTGTTAGATAAGCATATGGAGGAATTTAAAATAGAGGGATATGTCGGAGGAAGGGGTTAGAGAGTCTTAGGCGTGGTTTAAAGGTCGGCACAACATGGTGGGCCAAAGGGCCTGTATTGTGCTGTATTGTTCTATGGTTCTATGGTTTTATGGTTCTTTCTCAACCTGAAGATGTCCCAAACCCTCTGCAAAGAACAAAGTGCCTCTGCTGTTGTAATGCACAAACTCCAGTGGCCAACTAGTACACATCAGATTCCTACAAGCTGCTGCAATCAGATCATCTATTTTCGTGATGTTGCCTGAGGGAGAATTATTGGATACTGAGCAGAAGTTTTTAAACTGGTTCCGTAGGATAACTTACACCTACCTGAAGCAAGAACCAAACTGCTGGAGGAACTCAGCAGGTCAGGCGGCGTCTGTGAGGCAAAGAGATGGTCAACGTTTTGGGTTGAGACCCTGCATTAGGACTGAGAGTGTAAAAGGGGAGATAGGCAATATAAAGAGCTGAGAGGGAGGGGTGAGGCAGGGGCTGGCAGGTGGAACCGAGTGAGGAGGGAGGTGATGGGCAGATGGATCCAGGTAGGGGAGGAGGTGAAGGTGGAGATGGGAGACAGTGAGTGGTGGGTGACAGGTAGAGACAGATCAGGAGAGAGGTAAAGGAGGTGGCTGGAGATGTTGGGGGAGAGGAGTGTGGAGCGTGATAAGTGGAATGTTGGAATGTGATAAGTAAGGAAGGTGGTAATTGGAACTAGATAAGGGAGGAATGATGGGCAGATAGAAGGGAGGGGGAGAGGAGACCCAGCATGTATTGATCCAGAAAGAAGCAGAGGGCCCTAAGACCTTCCTGATGGGGGATAGAGGTTCTTAAAGACCGGATGTCCATGGTGAAGACGAACTGTGGCAGCCAGGGAGTTGTCAGTCTGGTGGGGGGCATGCGAGGTGTCCCAGATGTAGGTGGGAAGGGACAGGACAAGGGGAGACAGGATAGAGCTGAGGTGTGAGGAGATAGGTTCACTGGGGCAGGAGCTGGCAGAAACAATGGGCCTACCTGCACAGTCCTGTTCATGGATCTTGGGTAAGAGGTAGAAGCAGGCAGTGAGAGGTTGGGGCACTATCAGCTTGGAGGCTGTGGAGGGGAGATCTCCTGATGCGATGATGTGGGAGACAGTGGCCTGGTGTTCACTGGTGGGGTCATGGTCTGGGGTAGGTAGGCGGAAGTGTCTGAGAGTTGCCGTCTAGCCTCGGTCAGTCCACCAGGCTACAACAGCACTGTCCTTGTCTGCAGGTTTGATGATGAGGCTGGGATCGGTGCAAAGTGAGTGGAGAGCAAGACGTTGGGAGGGGATTATGGAAATGTAGAAGCTGAGGTGGTTGATGTCACATCTGCACTTGTAAATGAAAAGGTCAAGAGAGGGTGAAAGGCCCAAAGGGGTTGTCCATGAGGAGGAGGAGTGTCGGTGACGTGAGAAGGGGTCATCAGTGGGGGCGAAAGACTCTGCCCCGAAGAACTAGGCATGGAGGTGGAGGAAGAAGAGCTCAACATCATGACATCCCAGGATTCATTGAGGTGTGGGAGCACAAAGGTGAGGCTTCTGTTGAGAACAGACCGCTCAATGTCAGAGCGGGGAGGTTGCGGGGCATGGTGATGACCCGACAGGGGTTGGAGCTGGGGGCAAGGCGCGGGGTCAGGAGAGCGTGATAGGTTCGGGGGGGGTGGTGTGGGGGAAGGTGTAATGCAGTGGGAAGGGAGCTCGGAGGAGCAAGGGGAGAGAGAAGTGTTGAGAGTGGTGGTGGGGGTGGGATATGAGATCGGGGTGGGTGGTGGGTCTGGTGAGAACAGTGGCAGCATAAGAGTCACTGGAAGCCCAGTGCAGTGTCGGGGCCTGGGCCTGGAGGCAGGTGGAGGAGTGAGGCAGTCCCCCCGACCTCCATCTTACACTTTGCTGAGGCAGGAGGCAGACTGTCAGTTGAATGTCTCAGTCTAAAAACATCTCCTCACACCACGAAACATGGACTGTCAGATTTTTCTGCTCAAACTGTCTAAAGTAGTGCCTGAATTTGGGCGGCAGTGGTGCAGCTGGAGGTTACAGCTCTGGTGATCCAGGTTCGATCCCGATCTCCTGTGCTGCCTGTGGACATTGCATGTTCTTCCAGTGACCACGTGAGTTTTCACTGGGCCCTTTAGTTTCCTCCCACATCCCATGGACATGGGGGTTGGTAGGTTAAGTGGTCACAGTGAATTGCCCCTAGTGTGTAGGTGGGGTTAGAATCTGATAGGAAATTGATGGGATAGTAGGGGGAACAGAATGGGATTAGTATAAACCGGTAGTTGATGGTCAGCACAGATCAGTGGGCCAAAGGGCCTGTTTCCATGCTGTGTGACTCAATACCTAATTCAAAAGTTCAGAGTGCTCCTCAATGAAAAGATGCTCACAGCACATAGCACAATGTGTACACCATGGCTCCAGTGTGGGACACACACAGGCACTCAGCTACCCCTGCCTACAGCTACATACAAAGCAGAGTCTGGCATCTGTTGAGCGATGCAGGCTACACCAGGAAACGGAATGAAGTGTCAACGTCCAGCTGTGCACTGACACAGCTGCCAGCCAGATGTGATACAGGAGGTTTTATTTTACAATATTCATTGTCTACGAAGAGACATCATTGGTAAGACTGGCACTTTTGCCCATTCCTAGATGTGAAAGTGGTGCATTTTATAATGACAATCTCAACACTTTCCTGGTCACTTCAACTGAATCTGGCTACGGAAAAGTTGAAATTAATTCTTTAACGACCAATGCTGGGAGCTGAAGTTGTCTCCTGTTAATTATTAGTTCAGGAATGTCTCCACACAATCTGTCTTGGATAAGACAGATTGCCACTGGAATTCTCAGTACTTACTTCTGCCTGACTCGTGTTAGTCGAACAAATCTTCTGTGCAATCAAACACAGACTGTTCTGCAAAAAGTTCACACAGCACGTATAGTGCATATGATGGGTATGTCAAAAAACCTGCGGCTGCAGTGTGTACACTACATCGAGGGATGTTTTTTAAAAAATTTTATTTACAGCGTGATAACAGGCCCTTCTGGCCCAACGAGTCCGCGCCGCCCATTTTAAACCCGAATTAACCTACCAGTATGTCTTGTCAGGGTTCTGCTTGAGCCAACAGTCTGCCCCTCCTCCGGAGATATGTCCATGCCTGGGTATTCCTGGAGAGAGTACACAGTGTCCACGGGCTCTCTGGAGGCCTTCCAGGACTGGCGAGCATGGCAGGGGCTGGCGTGCATCCTGGACAAAGATAGGAATGTTTGAATATGAGGTACATTTTGCAAATATTGAACTCAGAATGATTTAAATTTTGTAAATATGTTAATCAACATTTTTTTTGTGGAAGTTTTTTTTCCCCAATGATGGGGTAATGATTGAAAAGCAGAATAATTCCTGTTTAGTTGTCAGGGGATGCGAACTGTGGGGACTTGACCATTTCCGGAAAGCAATAGTGTTTATCACACCACTGCAATCACTTTGCAAAAATGTACCATTATTTAGTAGACTTCCCTTTCCGTCCACAAGATTTTTATCAGTAATGAGGCCCTGTTTGCATTTCCCAACAGCAACAAAAGTGGCGTTTGGTTTCAGGAGAGCACTCCCATACTTACACCCCCACTCCCAACTGGCTGAGTGACACATGTCCTGCTCTGTAGGTGTGAAGGTGAAGGCACAGTTACCACACTGATGGCCTCAGCAGGAGCAGTTTATGCAGAGCTGGGGACACAGGTAGAATTAGGGTCAAGTTCCTGGGCCTATTAAATGAATCAATGATACCATGGAATGGAAATGGTCCCCTTGGGAATAACTGGTTTCAACAATAGGGATAACTGGAGCTAAGATAAGGAAAAAAAAGATTTGCATTTCTATTGCACCTTTCACATCTGAAGTGTTATGTAGCCAAAGATTATTATTGTAACGTAAGGAAGGTAGCAGCCAATGTGAACACAGCAAGAGAGACACAAGAGACTGGAATGCAAGCCTTGGGATTCTGAGCACTTTCAGAAAGCAACAGTCTTTATCATACCATTGTAATCACGTTGCAAAAATGCACCATTATTTATTAGACTTCCCTTTCTGTCCACAAGAGCACCGCAAGATCCTACAAACAGCAATGTGACAATGACCAATGAGGGTAACTTGTTCGTGACGTTGATTGGGGGATATATTTAGAGCCACGGGTACATTGCATTCCTCTTATGTTTTGAAATCTTAGCATCGAGCTGCCAGAGCAAAAGGAGCCTGAGTTTAAGGTCTTGTCTGAAAGGCAACACCCCCCAACAACACAGCACTCTCTTGGTGCGACAGTTCTACAGTAAAGTCACGGAGTGGGACTTGAACCACAGCTTTTGGACTCATAGATAAGAGAACGGCCCATTCATCAGCGCTGATCCCAATACTGCACACGCACAATGGGACCTTAAATCCACTTTGTTTCTTGGTGTTGGGTTTTCTCATTCCAAGTTGTGCATTGTGCAATTTTATAATTGCATCCAAAATGACTTGGCCAGATGCAGGCAGCACAACACACAGGTAAATAATTCCTCAGGCACACTGATGGTCACCAGATGTTGCTCGTGGTCGTATTTGTAACTACAGGAGAAATAAAAGGAAAAGTTCACATGCCTCCAGACTCAAGTTAATTTTTCAAACACTGGCATAAACATCTTGGTAATATATCAGAGTACGATTGTGAGATGATGTCAGCTTCTCCAATAAAAGGGACATTGCCACTGCCTTAAGTGTATGGCTCCCTTAAAGCCAGCACACATCTTGACAGCAGGTTTTGACGGGATACCCATCTTCCAATGGAATGCAATCCCACCAGCCCCACTTTGTCAAGGGTTTGCACGGCTGGTCACAGTGTGTACGCTCTAGTTCTGCAGATGCCTGCAGGTTAAGACTGCAGATAAGTAAAGTCAAGGAAGAGACTGGTCCGCCATAAGCTCAATGATAGAACAGTCTAGAGAGGCTGAATGGCCTCCTTTTAGCTTTCAGATTGGATGTTAAACAAGGGGTCCCAACTGCCCGGGTAAAAGATCCCATGCCACTGTTTCAGGTTCTTTCTGGTGACCTGGTCTACAAATGCCTTTTAATTAACAGTGCTAAAAATGCTCATTTATGTCTGTACGAGAACTAGCCATTTCTCTTCAATGTCCATCTGTGAGATTGGCTCAGTTTTTCTTTCTCCATTAGCATAGCCTGACCTGCTGGGTGCGTCCTAGAGCCCTGCATTTCACAACTTTTACATTCCTTTGCTTTTATTCTCATTCTCCAACTACCCTCAACCCACAACTTTTGTTCAGTTTCCCTCTCTCTCTCATTGCCAACATTAACCCATCGACCAGGTGACCTCTCCTCTTATCTCCACAGCAACCCTGGCCTCACCCTGTCAGAGATATCCCTTTTGTCCTATCAATTCCTCCCCATCTTCTCTTCAAATTAAAACTCACTCATCTTTCCCTGAAACCTATATCTCTATTTCTCTTCCTGCAGAGCTGTTAAGTGTTTGCAGCATTTTCTCTTGTTGTCTTAGATTTTCATCAGCTGCAGCTTTTATTTCTCATTTATGTCAAACAAGCTGTTACTACTGCATTTGCAGTTTGTGGGAGCTTGCTGTGCAATAGCTGCTGTGTTTCCAATGACATAACAATTTATTCTTTGCAAATGCACCTCATCGATTGTTATAGCACATGACACATTACACATCACGTGCATATTAGATGGGTGAAGAATCCTTGAATAACACGCACACTCAGCTCTTGTGTATCGAGTTATGCCCTCTGCAGTCAGCTTTGACAGAGGTTACAAACTAACTGTGTAGAGATATCTCCCAGTGTTGCCATGGGAAATCTTGAGGATTTGGTGGAGAATGCAGTTTTAATTCATGGAAAAAACAGAGTGGCTCCCTGCTGTGCCCCTCAGGCCACAGAGAGGGTTTGCCAGCATCTATCCTTCCCAACAGAGACTAACTCCACAGCTGTGTGAATGTCCTTCTCAATTATCTTGTCAATGACAACAACACATTGCGTTTATCCAGCACCTTTATAGTCCTAAAACTTGGGCAGCCGGTAGATCTGAGTCCAGTCTTGACCTTGGGTGCTGCCTGTGCGGAGTTTGCACATTCTCCCTGTTACTGCATGGGTTGCCTCCAAATGCTGTGGTTTCCTCCCACATCCCAAGGATGTGTGGGTTGTTTGGTTAATTGGACCACTAGTTTCCCCTAGTGTGTAAGCAAGGGGTAGAATGTGGAGGGAAGTTGATGGGAATGTGGGGAGAATATAAAATAGGATTAATGTAGAATGGGTGGTTGATGGTCGGCATGGACTCGATGGGCTGAAGGGCCTGTTTCTGTATCTCTCAATGACTCCATCCCATCTGCTTCATGCCAGGGTTATCAAACAATGGGCTACACTAGGCTATGTCAAGGGATGTTGGGGTAGCTGACCAAAAGTTTGGTCAAAGAGGAAGGGTATAAGGAGGATCTTAGAAGAAGAAAAGGAGACATAGGATTTAAGGAATTCCAGAGCTTCAGGCAGTTGAAGGCCATCAGTGGTGGAGTGTTTAAATTTGGAGAGAGCAGGGATCTTTGTGGATGGGGTATTGTAGAACTGGATGAGCTTACAGAGGCAGGGAGGGGCGAGGCTAGTGGAGGGAACTGAAGACAAGGTTGCGGATTTTAAGATAAGGTATCTTTATTAGTCACATGGACAGCGAAACATACAGTGAAATGCATTTTTGCGTAGAGTGTTCTGGGGGCAGCCCGCAAGTGTCGCCACGCTTCCGGTGCTGACATAGCATGCCCACAACTTCCTAACCCGTACGTCTTTGGAATGTGGGAGGAAACCGGAGCACCCGGAGGAAACCCATGCAGACATGGGGAGAACGTACAAACACCTTGCAGACAACGGCCAGAATTGAACCCGGGGCACTGGCGCTGTAATAGCGTTACACAATGCATGGGATTTCTGTTTTTGCATTCTGAGGCAGGTACTCTCACAACATTTAAGAAGCCTCCGGACAAGTACTTGAATCACCAAGGCTTAACAACTACAGACCTAATGCAGGTAAATGGGATTAGTGTAGATAGGCACAGCACAAACATGACTTTAAGGACCTGTTTTGTGCTGTGTGACTCTATGACTTTTGTTTCCTCATAAAGTCAAACACCACAAGGTGCGGATCCACAAGCCATCAACCACCCACTTATACTGATCCTTCACTGAACCCATTTTATTCTCTCTACATTCCCATCGATTTCCCGCAGATTCTACCACTCAGCTACACTGGGGGCAATTTACAGTGGCCTATTAACCTACCAACTTGCACGTCTTTGGGATGTGAGAGGAAGCTGGAGCATCTGGGGTTAACCCAGATGGTCACAGTGGGAACGTGCAACCTCCACACAGACAGAACTCGAGGTCAGGATGGAACCCTGTCACTGGAGCTGTGAGGCAGCAGCACTAACTGCTGCACTGCTATCTAGTTCTGCTCAGTTTAACAGACTTTGGCAGTATTTGGATTTCCAAGGGACCACTTGCAGTGGTGGGGCTAAAGCTATTTAATTTTTATTTTCCAGCAGGGCACAGGTCAATTTACCTCCCACAGCCCCAGACCAAGTTCAAGAGTGGACAGAGCCAGTTAACGAGGCAATCGGCTTTCCATCTCTGCCCCAGGGCTGAAGGGGTTAAAGGTGGATACTGTGGGTCAGCAAGACTTTGCTCTGCTCAGGTCCCAGGGGTAGAACGCACATCGCCAAGCAGTTGAAAGTGCCAAGCAGAACAGAAAGTTGGGAGAGATTCCCAGGCCTCCGTGTTTGCTTTATGTTTCAATTTAGCAAACCACTGATTTAAGAAATTCTGTTGAGTGGCAGCAGTGGTAATGAATAAAATAACTTGCATTCATATAACATGCAGCAAACTATACCAAGGTGCATTACATGGGGAGATCGCAATCACTGTTATACACTTGGGGGACTGGCGGCCAAAGCTTTGGTCAAGGAGAGCGTCTTAAAGTGGAGGGAATTCTAGAGCTCAGGACCCTGGCAGTTGAAGGCACAGCTGCCAATGGTGGAGCATTAAAATTGAGGAAGGGCAAGATTTCAGAAGTTTAGGAGAGCAGAGAGAGGAGGAGTGCTGGTGGAAATCACAGGGGTAAGGAGGGGCAGAGCTGATGATGGATGGTTAATGAGGATTTGAATATTAAGGCAGAAGATCAGTTTGGGGCTTGGTCCATAGGGTACACATCTGGCTTCACTGTTTCCTGCCTGTGGCCAATATGGTTCTGAGGTTGAGTAGCTTAGTAAATGGAGGCGTGAGGGTATTGAGGCAGTGCTGAGGCTGGAGTGCCTCTCTCAGTCAATGGGTTGCCATATCTAACACATCAACCTGCAAGGTGGGTGGAAGGCTGTGACAACTTTTGTCCATCTGATCAACCCTTCCCCAGCTCTGCCACGACCTCACAAGCCTTGAAACTGCACTCCGTCCTTTTTCTGTCACTACACTGTAGGCAGAGCTGCCAAGGCCCTAAGTCCTGGAAATCCCTTGGAAACCCTTCCACCCCTGTCTCTTCCTCTAATACACTTGTTAAAACCTCCCTCTTTGACCAAGCTTGTAGTAACCTACTCTAATAGCAACTTATAAAGCTCAATGCCAAATGCCAAATTTTATTTGATAATCATCCTTGGGATGATTTTCTATAGGACATTACAGCACAGTATAGGCCCTTTGGCTCACAATGTTGTGCCGACATTTTATCCTGCTCTAAGGTCTATCTAACCCTTCCCTCTCACGTAGCCCCCCATTTCCCCATCATTCATGTGGCTATCTACCCCCACAACTTCTGCCGGCAGTGCGTTCCACGCACCCACCACTCTCTGTGTAAAAAGCTTGCCTCTGACATCCCCCCCATACCTTCCTCCAATTGCCTTAAAATTATGCCCCCTCGTGTCAGCCATTTTTACCCTGGGAGAAAGTTTCTGACTGCCCGCTCGATCTATGCCTCTCATCATCTTGCACACCTCTATCAAGTCACCTCTCATCCTCCTTCGCTCCAAACAGAAAAGCCCTAGCTCACTCAACCTATCCTCATAAGACATGCTTTCCTATCCAGGAAACATCCTCGTAGATCTCCTCTGCATCCTCTCCAAAGCTTCCACATCCTTCCTAGAATGAGGCGATCAGAACTGAACACAATGTTAGATGTCTTATCAGGCTTATAGGTGGATAATTCCTTAGGGCCTGAGATGAATCCCAAGACATTACTGGAGGCAAGGGAGGAGATTTCTGCAGCTCTGAATGAGATTCTTAACTCTTTGCCGGCCACAGATTGAGATGACTTGAGGGCAGCAAATGTAGTGGCCTTATTCAAGAAAAGCAGTTGGTATAAGCCAGGTAGTTACTGACCTGTGAGTCTAATGTCAGTAGTAGTGAAGTTATTGGAAATCAGTTCTGAGGGCCAGGATTAATTCTCACTTGGAAAGGCAGGGGTTGATCAAAGATAGTCAGCATGGTTTTGTGAGGAGGAGATCCTGTCTGACCAGTTTGATTGAATTGTTCAAAGAAGTAAGGTAATGTATTGATGAAGACAGTGTAGTTGATGTGATCTACATGGACTTCAGTAAGGCCTTTTCAAGGCCAACATGGGAAACTAGTCCAAAAGCTTAGAGCCCATGGGATCCAGGGTAAGTTGGCAAATCAGATCCAAAATTGGCCTGGTAATCGGAGGCAAAGGGTGATGGTGGATGTTATTTCTGTGATTGGTAGCCTGTGACCAGTGGTGTGCCACAGGGATCAGTGCTGGATCCATTATTGATCATTATATACATTAACAATTTGGAAATAAATGTAGGAGGTATGATTAGTAAATTTGCAGACAACACACAAACATCTGTGGTGTTGATGATGGTGTGGAGGATAGCCGTAGGCTATAGAATGATATTGATTAGCTGGTAAGTAATGGCAGATGGAATTTAATCCTAATAAGTGTGAGCTGATGCACTTTGGGAGGACCAATTAAGGGTAGATTATCCATAATGAATGATAGGGCCTTTGTGAGTATTGAGGAACAGAGGGACCTCAGTGTACAAGTGCAAGTATCCAAGATGGCAGCACTGGAGGATAAGGTGGCGAAGAAGGCATATGGGATGCTTGCCTTCTTTACCTGGGGTACAGAAAATAAGAAGAGAAAGGTTCTGGTACAATTTTATAAAACATCGGTTAGGTCTCAGGTGGACTACTGTGTGTAGTGTCACTTGCTGCCCTTTAGGAAGGACATGATTGCACTGAAGAGTGTGCAGAGGAAATTCACCAGAATGTTGCCCGGGATGGAACTTATGAGGAGAGAACTTACAGGCTGAGTTTGTTTTCCTTGGAGCACAGGAGGCTGAAGGGGAACCTGATAGAGGTGGACAAGGGGCATAGCTGGGTAGATAGCAGAAAACTTCCTAGAAGCAAAGGTATCTAAAACCAGAGGTCCTAGATTTAAGATAAAGGGTAAGAGGCTTAGAGAGGGTCTGAGGAAGAACTTTTTCACCCAGGGGGTGGTTGCAATCTGGAATGCACTTCCCGAAGGGGTGGTGGAGGCAGGTACTCTCACAACATTTAAGAATTATCTAAATCAGCATTTAAATCGTCAACATATAGAAGGCTAGAGACTAGGTGTTGGTAAGTGGGATTAGTATGGATAGGTACTTGAAGGTTGGTATAGACATGATGGGCCAATAGACCTATTTCTGTGCTGTATGACTCTACGAATTTATGATTCTATGAAATTTACTCTGCATTTGTCGTTAAAAGCTTTATCCAAACACTGAGCATGAATAATTGTTTTGAAACCATCCATTCCCAGGTAATTCACCAACAGCCCCGGGTGGGGTGGGGGGGGTGGGGAAAGACGAACACAAATAGTGGTCAGTTGCTTGGGACTTTGAGAGCAAGTGTTCACGGACTGATAGATGGGGCAGGAGGTTGAGGAAAGGAAAATCAGAGAGTAAAAGATGAGGACTTCTCCCATCTTATCTGACACTGACTGCAGCACCCTCCGATCCGGAAAGATAATTCAGAAGAAGTGGATTGCAACCTTCAGTGAGAAATTAAACCTTCCAATGGTCATTTCACCCGGATAAGGATGTATTGTAACTATTGATTTTCGGACTTGGGCATGTTCTGGACAAAATCTAGATCTTCCTCTGTCAGATGGAAGTTAGGTTTGTCATATTTCCCATGTAAGGGAGCTACATTTTGAATAACCTCACAGTGAACACAATAAACCTTTGATGACTTGGGATTAAAATATTGACCTGTGCACAAGATGAGGAGGAAAATTATTCAGTAAAATCTGAAATAGGACACTTACAAAATCATAACCTCTGTTTATAACCTGTAATGTTTTGCAATTTTATTAATTTTGTGTGGAGGCGTCTACACCAGAGCCAAGGTCCATCCAGCTGCAGGAAGTGAGCTACAATCTGCAGGCAATGCTTGCATTTGCTCAAGCTCAGAGGGCAAGCTGTAATGTCATTCAATGAAGCACACCAGAGGATGGACCTTACACTCAACATCTACAAGACAAAGGTCCTCTACCACCCTGCCCCCGCTGCACCTACACCGCCCTCTGACAATCGGGAGACCCTGGAAAATGTGGGTCACTTCCCATTCTCAGGAACCACCTCCCAGTAAAGGCAGACATTGATGAAGTTCACCATAGCTTCTGATGAACCAGCACCACCTTTGATCAATAAAGTAGAAGGGTATTTGAAGATCAAGACCTCAGATCTGGAACAAAACTCATGGTCTACTGGGCAGCAGTGATCCCTGCCCTTCTATATGAGACCTGGATTACCAACAGAAAGCATCTCAACTCACTTGAAAGGTACCATGACCATTGTTTCTACAAATTCCTCTCATTTCACTGGATGTTTAAGCAAACTAATGTCAATGTCAACTCCCAGGACACCGACCCCACATTGGGGCCCTGGTACATTCAGTCAGCTCCATCATTCACATGTCCAACACAAAACTTTATTCTGAGCTCTGTACTGGGAAAAGGATACCAAGCAGGCAGAGGAAAAGATTCAAGGATGTGCTCAAAGCCTCTTTGAGAAAAAGGAACGTCGGCACTGAGTGCTGGGTAAGGCATGGCAAAGGAGCATTTGGTTTGGTATTGAGGACCTTGAGTCCATGCACTGGGAGCACACAGAAACTCTATGTACATGGTTGAAGCATTGAACCACCTGACAAACTTCCCTTCTCCCCACCAGGTACCTCCTGGAAGAGTCAGCAGTTTCTGTATTAGGTTCAGTAGTCACTTCAGAGCCTGAGTGGAGGCATCATCCTCGATTCTGAGAGACTGCATAAGAAGAAGAGGAAGAAAAGGAGTGTTTTAAGGCTCAATATTGTAACTATCTTGGAACACATTTTTCATATATATTCTGTATACATTTTTTGAATTCTGTTTTATAATCCTGTGTACATTTTAGTGTTTATGTTCAAAGTATTATCTCTAATCCTATACAGTATATCAACACTATATATATGTCCATAACACTATATCATAAGCATACTATTTCCTTTGTACTGTACGTGCTTCTTAAGCTATTGGAGAGGAGTTGCAGACAGTGTGTTTGTGAAGAGTTGAATAGAAAAGCATGCGTGACCTTTGGAAAATCAGTCAGGAAATGTCAACCCTCCATCTTGTTACCTTTGCACAATTAAAGCCTCTTTGTGTTAATTTGACAATTACTTGCGTGGAACGTTGGACTATAATGAAATCAGTTACACAACTTGACAGCACAAAATGAATGATTTGACCATAATCTTGTCTTGCAATAATAAAGGAAAAATAGCACACGGGAGATTATAACAAAATATGTGTGTGGCAGTTAACGTGAAACTTGTTTTGAATAGTCTGATCTGCAAACCCTTTCATCCAACCTAAGAACTTGTTTTTAACATTTGGTGTTGGCAGTCTTGCTGCATCATTTGGCTTCTGTGTATAAACTGACCTGTAAATAAATTCTACTTACAGTGTTAACCTATACTTGTCTTGCAGCATGATAGATGCCATCTTTTGGAGGAGATGTGAGAGGTGTCTGATGTAATTGGCTGTGAAGGAGGGGTCACAATGAAGAGGGTGAGAGGTGATTTGTGATATCTTTGAAGATGGGGAATTTATCTAGAGAGGTTGGTTAGGCTGCAGGTGTTTCCTTTGAAGTGGAAGAGGCAGAAGGGAGGCTTAACTGAGGCGTACAAGATTACCAGAGTTCTAGACGGGGGAATTGTTAGGACCTATTTCTCTTAGCAGAGAAGTACATAACTAATGGATGTAACTTTACTGTCATGGTAGGAAGGAATGGAGGGAAAGTTAATAGGGTGAAGGGGTTCTGGAACTCACTGCCAGGACAGTGGCAGAGGCAGAGAGTGTCGACAGCACAGTGATGCAGCAGATAGAGCCGCCACCTCACAGCACCAGAGACCCGTGTCCGGCCCTGACCTCAGGTGCGGTCTTTGTGGAGTTTGCACGTTCTCCTTGTGACTGTGTTGGCTTCCTCCATTTGCTCCACTTTCTTCCCACATCCTTGTTTGTGCGGATTGGTAGGTAATTGGTCGCTGTAATTTGTCCTCTGTGTGGAGGTGAGTGGTAGAATCTGGGGGGGGCAGTTAACAGGAATGTAGGGGCACTGAAACAATGGGATTAAGTTAGGATTAGTGTAAATGGTGGTAGATTGTCGGTGTGGACTCAGTGGGCAGAATGGCCTGTTTCTGTGCCATAACTCTCTACGACACTGTGACACATTTGTGAAGCTCCTTGATGAGCATTTGACATACTATAATCAACAGGACCAGGAAGTTTGTCTGAATAGTCGTTTATCAGCCAAGATGAATATAATGGACTGAATGGTCTCTTTCTTTACTATAATGATCTTCATTTCCTTGATTAAGAAACAAAAATATTGCATTTCACTTTGAAAACAAATTATTCGCATAACGTTTTCAAAAAGGAGTACAATGCATATTTAACATGAATGATTTGGGAACAAATTTATAGTTAATTAATTTATGGTGATTATCTTGTTGCTGTTTGTGGGATCTTGCTGTGCATAAAGTGGCTGCTTTGGTTCTTGCACAACAACCCTTCAAAAATGTACTTTGTGGGCTGTAAAGTGCATTGGGATGTCAGAAAGAGGTGTAAACAGTGGGACATGGGACACAGTATTGTGTAGATACAGGTCCCAATCTTCTCCTGGTTGTTAGCAACAGATTGGGCACCGTACCTCAAAAGAGATAAATGCCAATAAACTTAGTCCATTAACAAAAGTCTTTGTCCACATTTGCTTTCTGTCTAACGGTGCCTGTTGTCTTGTTGCATTGCAGTGTTGACTCAAGATATCCCAGTAGATTAAGAGCAGACCAACGTGGATACTGCAGGTTATTTGATTAAGTCCTTCAATTGTGTCTAAAGTTGAGACTGAGATCCAAGTGCCTCTGTTTGTGTGCCTCTGCTTTCTCAGTAGGCTATATAAAGCAAATGAAAAGGGCTTCTCCCTGGTGTCTGAGACAAGTGTTTGCCCTTCTGTCTACATCCTTAATCATAGATTATCCACTTGCTGTGACATTGCTGTTCATAAGATCTGGCCTCGTGCACATTACTGCAGTATTTCTGCACTTGCAACATTTATTATTGGCTGTGACATCCTAGGGATGTGGCAGGTGCTATGTAAACACAAGTTCCTTCCTTTGTTGCCCCTGCATGCCAGCCTACAAGTCTGTGCACCAAGGGGGAGTTGCATTTTAATCCAGGTTTATATTTGTATATTTTTAACAATAAATTCCTAGGATGCATGCATTACTGGCAGGTCCAGCATTTATTGTCCATTTCTAATTTCCCTTGAGAACAAGGAATTCCCCTTATTGAATCACTACAGCCTTTCTGGTGAAGGAGCTCTCACTGCACTGAGTAGGGTCTTCTAGGACTTAGACCCAGCAGAGATGAAGGACTGGTGATATATTTCCATATTTCAAATGGTGGGGGATTTGCTGGGGTGATGTCCCATGCACCTGAAGCCCTTGTCTTTCTTGGGAGGTGCTGTCGATGCGGCTGAGGTGGAAACTGCAGTGTGTTTTGTGGATGTTACGCAGCAGTGCCAGTTGCAGAAGGAACTCATGTTGAGGGTGGTGTAAAGGAGCAGGGTCGGAGCAATTAAACAGCCTTCTTATTGCAGTCTCCCACTCCCTGCTCTTCAAACCCTGTTCATGGTTTCGACACTCAGACTTGAAACATTATTTCTCCCCACAGAGGAGCTGCCTGACTTAATCAGATATTAGAATCAGGGGAATACATCTTTTAAAATGGAACTTCTATGCAATCAACATCTGGACAGCTTGTGAATAACAGAGCACTTCATCGGACTGATGGATCTGAATCATTTACATTTCTGAAAGGGTTTAAAGCTGGGGCCCATTGTGTGTTCTGCAGAGAATGTTGTGCAAATGGCAAGTGTTGAAATAGCTTCCCTGTTGCCACAACAATCGCTCATTAACATCAATAGTGCAATTTGACTTTTCCAAAAATAAAAAGCACTTATTGATGATGAGGGTGTCCCTTTTGTACTGCTGAACGTTATCTGGGCATGGAGAAGCGATGTCTGCACTGATAGCAGGTTGAAGAGGTTTACACAGAGGAGGCAGGAGTGGGACCTGAACTGGTTTCAGTACCAGCTGTTCAGGCTGGGGGTTGGTACCAGCTGCTGGTGGCTAGTGCCAGGTCAGAAAGCCCACCGTGGTCTGGCCTTACACCTTGAGCCTCGTCCCACCTCTCTGCTGACTGCACAGCCCTGAGGTTGTTCCTGCCACACAATTTTAACCTCATCTCTTTCCACCTCTGAACCAGCGCCCACCTGAATCCAGTACCCACACACCACGGGCACATGGACTGGCGTGCACTTATTTTGGCAGAGAAGGAGGCTATTCAGCCCATTGGGTTCATGCTGGCTCTCAGCAGAGCAATTTGATCAGTCCCGTTCCCTTTTCCCCTAAAGGCATATTCTTTGTCATTGCCCATCAACTCCCCTTTGATTCTTTTGCCACTTACCTACGCGACAGAGTAAGTTACAGTAGACAATTCACCTACCAGCCCGCACATCTTTGGGATGTGGGAGGAAACTGGAGAACCCATGTGTCACAAGTAGAACCTGCAAACTCCACACAGACAGCACCCGAGGTCAGGATCGAACCCGGGTTGCTGGAGCTGTGAGGTAGCAGCACTAACTGATGCACCAGTGTGCTGTGTAGAGGAGTGATTAGTCTGGAATGCCTTGAAACCTGGAGAATTAAGGGCCAACAATTGCAGCTTTCCCGGGGAACTGGTAGAGTGGAGCAGAAAGCCTGTGAGATGGATCCACCTGACCAGCTCACCATTCAGGCAGCCCCTGGACCCCTGGAACTCCACATCTCTGCACACAGCTGGGAGAAGGCACCCAAAAGAGGCTGGGGCCAGGGAGAGACCCAGAGACTCTGGTGGGCAGAGTTTGATCTTCAGGGCCTGAGTCCAGATCCAGATCAGTGAAGCAAGTGGGGGGATGTGAGATAGGAGTGAGGCGGAGGAGTGAGTGGGGAAGTGAGTGGGAATGAGGGGCAGTGAATGGGTTGATAGGGGTGAGGTAGGAGTGAGGGGGCAGTGAAGGGGAAATGGGGAGGTGAGTGGAGCAGTGAAGGGGGAGTAAGGGGGGCAGGCAGGAGACAGTGAAACTTGTGTCCTTTAACATGGCTGAAGTTGAGTCAGGAAACTTGTGTCCTTTAACATGGCTAAAGTCGAGTCAGGAACAGTGAACCTGAAGCCCGTTGCCCCATGAGTGATCCTCGGACATGGTTTGGGTTGCAGATCTGGCCCTACTGTTCAGCACTGCAGTGGAGAACTGGTCGGAGAGTTGGGACAAACGCCACAGTCCAACGACGAATGCCAGTCCCTTCGGGTGTGAAGTCAGAGGTGGTGCAAGTTTGGAACCTGTTTCCACAGAGGCAGTTGATGCTGGGTTCATTGTGATTTTTCCAGAGGTTTTCTGTAACCCAAGGTACTGCAAGATGTGGGAGATGTGTGAGATGAGCTGTGATCTCAGTGAATGGTGAACAGAACACTTCTTGCAAATCTTCAGCTAAATTACAATGACTGTTCTCTTGCTTCATGACTTTGAACTTGCTTTACTGCCTTCACGGCGAGCTGTGAAAACAGATGTGTCATGCAATGGAGGCTTCAAAGTAAATCCAATAATTCTCTAACGTTCAGGAGCAGCCCTATAAAAGTCAGACTGAGTGTGGCTAAGCAAACGTGCAGCACAGCTGCAGAGAGGCTGATCTGCGTCTGCAGTGGGAGAAGGAAAGAAAATATAAAGAGATGAAGACAGAGAGTTTGTGTTTTCATGCTGCCTTCTGCTGTCTCAGTCACACAAAGTTCAGTCCAACCAATGGAGATCTCATCGTTCCTTATGACACCAGAGGCTGTTTGGCCCATCGAATCAATGCTGTCCCTCAGATCAATCCTATCACCCCCTTATTTCCCTGTAATTCTTTCTCCCTCACGTGTCCATCACTTCCAGCCGGATTATCCAGCCAGCTTTTGGGGATAATTTACACACTGGCCAATGAATCTCCCAGCCAGTTTGATTTTGGGATGTGGGAGGAAATCAGAACATCCGAAGAAACTCACATAGTCACGGGCACAATGTGTAAACTGCACATGGCTCCTGAAGTCAGGATTGAACCTGGGCCACTGGAACTGTGGGGCAACAACATTACTGCGGCACTACTGTGCCACCCCTGTTGGTGCAGTTATTGTTGTAACGGGCAAGTGGCTGATGTGGGATTCAAGCCCTACTCCTGAGACACAGTGCGTGGCAGAGGGGCCAGTACTGAGGGAGTACTGCACAGACAGAGTATGGTCCTGAGGGAGTACTGAGGGAATGCCACACCGCCGGGTGGTCAGTACTGAGGGAGCGCCTACTGTTGGAGGGACAGTACTGAGGGAGCGCTGTACCCTCAGGGACCGGCAGTACTGAGGGAGAGCTGCAGGGTTGGTGGGGCATTTCTGAGGGAGTGCCTCACATTCTGATGAGCCAGCTTTCCAATGAAACATCAAATGCCAGCTATCCTCTCAGATGGGTGGAAGAAATCCCACCACATTATATCAACGTATAACAGGGGAACTATTCTTTATGCCCTGTGTCAGTATTTAGCTCTCAAACAGTATTTCCACAATAGATTATCTAACCATTACTAAAATACTGTTCTGAAATCCTGTGTTTAAGGTGGCTGCCTCATTTTCTGTATTACAGTGATTAAACACTTCAAAAATATTTCTTTGGCTGTAATGTGCTTTGTTATGATATGTGAGGGATGTGAAAGGTGCTATAGAATGGCAAGTCTTTTTACTTTCTGATAGAGAGAGGCGGGTGAGTTTACTTTTTTCTCGATTGCGCTGTGTCAGAGACAGTTTTAGTGAGGTGCATGACATGTTTTATACAGTTTACTTATTAATGTAATTATTTGCGGGAGAGAATGGTGGATGGGACATACTGCTCAGGTGCGAACAGGAGGCTGCATTACTAAAGAGCAAGTTCACCTCTTCTGGTACAAGGGGCCTCAGCTCTCCCAGACTGTGTGTGCGCACTGAGTCTGCCAAGAGACAGCTGCACTGTTCAGTGTCTTAGCGGACAGATTGTAGAAAACTGTGTCTTCAGTCAAGCCCAGTGCTGCCTGATGTTCAACAGTAGGTGTGAAGCAGCCAGGTTTACCAGGAGTAGCTCACCGACTCGACATCGGTGAGCAGAGCTCACAGCTCCCCTTAATGGCCTGAGCAGAACCCAGCTCAGGATCCCCCCACCAGGATCCTCAAAGGCCAAGGAGGCTCTTCCCACATTGAACCAAGTCGGTGCCTGTCCATTCCCTATAGAGCCACTGCCACCAGTGTGCAACTGGACAAAAATTGGGTGAATGTGTTTAATCTATCCAGACTTTGTTAGGGCAACTGCAGAGAAGTTCTTTCCCATTTGTTGAGAAGAGCAAAATTAGGAGACAAATTTGTCCTGCGGCCCAGTGGCACAGCTAGTGGAGCTGCTGGCTCACAGCTCCAGCGACCCAGGTTCGATTCTAACATCGAGTTCTGTCTACGTGGATTTTACATGTTCTCCCTGTGACCATGTGGGCTTCCCTCAGGTGCTCCGGTTTCCTCCCACATCCCAAAGACATACAAGTTCTAGAGGGCCTAGGCTTAAACTGAGAGGGAGGAGATTTAAAAGGAACCCGAGGGGCAACTTTTTCATCTAAAGGGTGGTCAGTATATGGAACGAGCTGCCAGAGGAAGTGGTTGAGGTAGGTACATCAACAACATTTAAAAGGTATTTGGATAGGTACATGGATGGGAATGGTTTAGAGGGATATGAGCCTGCTACAGGAAAATGGGACTAGCTTAGATGGGAATCTTGGTCGGCATGGACCAGTTGGGCCAAAGGGCCTGTTTTTGTACTCTCTGAGTTTATATTGGTATGCTAATTGGCCATAGTACCGCTGGTGTCCTAGATTCTGAGGTATTGATGGGGAATATGAGGACAATAAAATGGGATACATGTTGGTGGCTGCTGATGGTCAGTATGGATCTGGTGCTCTGAGTCTATGATTCAAGTTGTTGCTAATTGATTCAATAAGGAATTCAACAGAAACTTCACCCAGGGAATGGTGAGAGTGTGGAACTCACTCCCACAGTGAGGAGGATAGAAAAGGTAGGTCTGAGGGAAAGATCAACGCTGACGAAGAAGCAGAAGGAATACAAGGATAAATTTACAACGATCAATGAGGCGAAGGGGCTGGGAGTCGGAGGCTCCTGGGAACCTCCAAGTACAAGTGGGAGTCTAGGAATCCTACAGCAAGTTCCTCATTTCCCAAGGAATTTTCACCATCTGCAAGGAACGAGTCAGGGATGTGATAGAATGTCTCCATTTGCCCAGTAAGGGCAGCTCCAACAACACTGAGTGCGCCATTCAGAACAAAGTTTGATTGGCACCTCTTGCATCACCCTAAACACTCAGTCCGTCCAACACTGGTGCAAGTGGCTGTAGCCTGTAACACCTGCAAGATGCACTGTAGCTACTCACCCAGGCTATCCCAACAGCATGGAGGTTGAGGGGAAACTTGATAGAAGTTTATAAAATGATGAGAGGCATAGATAGGGTAGAGAGCCAGAATCTTTATCCCAGGGTAGAAATGTCAAGTACTAGAGAACATGCATTTAAGGTGACAGGGGCAGACTGCCAGGGGTGGTGGTGGAAGCAGATAGGATAGAGGCATTTAAGAGGCTTTTAGATAGGTACATGAATATGCAGGGAATGGAGGGAGATGGATTATGTGCAGGCAGAAGAGGTTTAGTTTAATTTGGCATTATGTTCAGCACAGACATTGTGGGCCGAAGGGCTATTTCCTGTTCCATGTTAAACCTGTGACCTCTATCAAGTGCATGGGAGCATCACCCCTTGCAGGTGCCCTTCGAAGTTGCACACTGTCCTGACTTGGATATCTGCAACAGTTCCTCCATCGTCACTGGGTCTAAATCCACGATCTCCCTCCCCAGCAGCACCGTGGGAGCAGCTTCACTGGATGGAAGTTAGGGGTTCAAGGCGGCTCACCTCCACCTTCTCAGGGGCAGTTAGGGATGGGCAATAAATCCTGGCGAGGCTACTGAATGAAACCCATAAATAAAAGAAACAGAAAGGTTCTACTGGATGGAATGGCCTACATCAGTGCTGTAAATTCTTTGGTCATACACGGCAAGCACTTGGTATAGCAGGGGTTCTGTTTTATGAGGAGTTTGTTGATTATTTTCCTGAGGTGTGCAGTTGGAATTATTTCAACCACATGTCCTGAATATGCCATTTCTTGTTTGCTGAGGAGCCCAGCGATTCAGAGTGAGGAAAAGAAAACACAAAGGCACATTTATATACTGCACTTCTGAAAGTTGATTCCATTGAAAGTAGTGAGTCTGAATTGTGGAATTTCAGGATAATAAGATGAGATATCTTTATTAGTCACATGTACATCAAAACACACAGTGAAATGCACCTTTTGCGTAGAGTGTTCTGGGGGGCAGCCCGCAAGTGTTGCCATGCTTCCGGTGCCAACATAGCATGCCCGTAATTTCCTAACCCGTACGTCTTTGGAATGTGGGAGTAAACCGGAGCACTCGGAGGAAACCCACAGAGACATGGGGAGAATGTGCAACTCCGGCCGGAATCGAACCTGGGTCGCTGGCACTGCAATAGCGTCACGCTTACTGCTACACTACCATGCCTGCCCAATGCAGCTCTAAACCACATCATGAGACCAAGGACAAATCTCTACCCCCAACTATCCACCTATACACACTGCAATACCCTCCTCTCTGTTGGCCTCAAGAAACGGCAACTGTTCAATACCGATCAAGGTATCATATAGAAAGGAAACAAATTGACTGTTCCCTCTCTACCCACCAATCCCTGATAATCTGTAAATCTGGAATGCAGGGATCTTCTCTTTTGATGAACAAAGTAAATACTCAGGCAGTTTGTTCAAATCGACTTTTGAGATTTTGTCCTGATAAGCAGATTTGGGGCCAGGAGAGAACATGCCTGTCTTGCCTGAGGTCACCAGGGAATGAATGGAATAAACAGCAGGATGTGTTGTTGCCAGGAAGGCCTGAAGTGTTTGGCTGGGTGGTGCCTTTGATGCTCGGAGAGGATGGGAGGGAAGGCAAAGAGAAATGTCACAGTGCCATGTACCGTCTTCACAAACAGTTCTAATTCCTCCTGGAAATGGATCCAGGCGAGAATTCTAGGAACTTGGCGAGTTATATACAGGCTAATTGGAGACTGATTTGAGTTCCAGATAAGATCCTGCTGTACATGATCCCAGGTTGCAAATTGCACAGCTTCTGACAGCTGCTGAAAGATGTTTCATACTAATTCCCATTATATGGAACAAATGCCACAGCACCAAAAATCGTCAGCTCACAGAAGTCCACCAAATCACTGTCCATTTGAACTAAATATGTGAAATGTGTGAAGTTGTAGCTCTTGTAAATCTCAAGTAGTTTTACACAATATCTTTGTAGTTTTTCAGGAGGGAGATGGGGGTGAGACAAGGGTGGTTTCAGGGTCCATACATTGGACTGTCAATTCGCAGTGCTTGCAATTAGAATACCTCAATACACCCATACCCACTGCCCCCATATTGTCACCACACCGCCTCATACTGATGTTCAGTAATCCTTCCCACAAGAGGAAGGGGGAGAGCATTTGATATTCATGTGGAGCAAGCAGCCTGCAAATGAAGTATTTCCCCTCTTGTTTTTAGCAGAAACTGGCCATTCGGCCCCACCAGCCCATGCTGGTATGTTTCCTCCAAATCAGCCTTCACTCATCCTTCCCCATTCCTTTTAGCCCTCATGTGTTTATCCAGCTTCTTCTTAAACACCTCACTGATATTCAGCTCTGCCACTGCCTGTGGGAGCAAGGTCCACACTTCCAACACTCTCTGGGTAAATAGCCTTCTCCTGAATTCCTGGATTTACATTCCTTTTTTTTCTTCACCGTCTTTTATAATTTATGTTCTGTGTGTTGTCTAAACGCCTGTAGTGCTGCTGCAAGAAAGTCTTTCATTGTACCTGTTCCTCACTGTACATGCTATGACAATCAACTTGACTTGACTTGAACTTTTTTGCCTCTGGGATGGTCTCTCCCCACAACAAGCAAGCACATCTAACCTAGCGAACTCCTATGCAACTTTCAGAACCCCTCCAACCCCTCGTCTTCTCCTCTCCTGAAGTAAGGAGCCTCCTCTGGATGTGGGAAGGGGCTGTTTTCCAGTGGAAGGGTGTGGAATGGATACTTTATGCTGAATATATGGTTTGCAGAACAGCAACGAGCATGTGCCCTCAGCACCGACTCTAATCAGGCTGCTGATTACCAGCTCTTTAGAAAGAAAACAGGAAATGGAGAGCTTTGAGAGCGCTTTCATTCTTGACAATAATGGTAGGAAGGGGATGAGAAACAGGGGAAAGGACGCAGATTGCATTGTCTTTGAACAGCAGCCTGAAGACCCACTCCTCAAAGTTCAACAACAGCTTCTTGCTAACCTCCATCAGGTTCTTGAACCAACCTGAAAAACCCTATTACTACCTCGAACCATATTTCCTTTTTCTTTCTCTCAACTTGCATTAATATTATTATATTTATTTTGTGTTTTTGTGTTGTAAGTTATGTACAATTTATGTTAATTTAAGTTTATGTTGGCTGTGTTATGTTTGTTATGCTGCAGAAAGCTAATTTTCATGGCATTTATACCCTGGGTATGTCTGCCTATGACAATAAACTTGAACTTGACCATGCAGTGCAGGGAAATTGTGCCAGTGGAGTTCTCCTGTGCAATTATTGCTTCGGCCTGAACCTCCTAATGGGAGTTGGTTAACGGAAGCACAGGCGGTTTAGTCCATGAAGCAACGACATTTAACATAGCAGTGGAATGAGGGAGCAGGAAAGAGGGTGAAGCAGAGGTGAAAGAGGCACGGAACAGGAAACAATGCGAAGGACAAAAGATCAGGTTAAGAGGCAGGGAGAATTTTTTTATTTTAAGATATTTATGATGCAATGAAAACAATTCTTTCACGGTGAGATGTCAACTGCCTTTTGTCAAATCTCATGCCATCCCACACTCCCTGTTATTTTCTCAGCAGATTCTTGTCACTTTGACAAAAACTGTGTTTCTCGCCATTGTGAGATTTTCACACATGCTCACTGTTGCTTCACCTTGCGGGCCAGACCACAGGCCCATGTGGAGGCCTTCTCCACTATTCTATCAGAATGCAGCTGATACATACTTCACCATTTTTGCTCCTTGTTCCTCAATACCTTTGCCAAACCAAATGTACTAACCTTATTACTGAAGGCCCTTGTATGAGGGAGAAAATTACATCTTTCCACTGTCTGAGAGTATTTCCCAGTTGTGCTCCTGAATCCCCTGGCTCATATTCAAACATTCTGCTTTATTGATTCCCACACCAGAGGAACAAACTTCCCGGTCTCTATTCTCTCTGAACCTTTCATCATTTCAAAGAGTTCAGTCTTATAAGTTCACATTTCAACCAGCTTAATCCTTTGAGCCCTGCTATCAACTTCCAAATATCTCTTACATAGAACATAGAACGTCAAATATCTCTTCCCTGAGTCTGATGCCCAAAACGGAATGCTCGGCTCATGATCTGATTTGAAGGTTCCTTGTGTGAGTCTAGTTCATGTGATTCTTTGTTTTATTGTGGAGTTTATTGATTGTTTCTCTGAGGTGTGCACTTGGAATCATTTTAACCCTGTCTTTTGAACATGCCGTATTTTATTCACAGGGGAGCTCAGTGAAACCTCTTGAGGAAAAGGAAGCAAGAATGCATATTTACATAGTGCCTTCTGGAATCTTGGAACACCCAAAATCATTTAACAGTGAAAAGTATATTTTGAAGTTTATCATAGGAAACATGGAAGGCAATTTGTGCACAGCAAGTTCCCACAAACAGCAATGAGATCTGATGATTTGTTTGGGTAACATTAGCTGAGGGACACATATTGGCCAGGATACTAAGGGTAACATGACCTTTTCTTCTTGACACTAGCAACATGGGGTCATTATATCTGAGACAGCAGACAGGGCTTCAACTCATCTGTCAAATGGTATAATCAACAGTGCTGCATTCTCTCAGTACTGCACCAGACTGACTGATTGAATCACATACTTGAGTCTCGTTAGTGGGATTTTAGCATCTGGATGGGTTTAACCTTGGATTCAGGCTGCAATTACACTGTGAAAAAGGCAATACCTTCCTGTACACAAGTCTGTAGAGTGGGGCAAACCCACAATCTTTTGACTCAGAGGAGTGAGTGTTGTCCACTGATCCACCGGGAGAGATGTTCCATTGATTGTTTGTTGATGTAGGACAAAGTGAGAGTATCTAGCCATGGCCTCATCCCAGGTCTAACTCAAACACTAAGCTGTAGAATTTGAAACTTTGAATAAACAGAACATTTTATTCTTTTAGGGGATGCAGGGGTTACTGGCAAAGCTCCCTTCTTGAAGTCTTCGCGATAAAGGATTCACACAGCGTGTAGTGGTTTGTTTTGCTTGAGCATCCTGAAGGACCATTCCAGAGGGCAGTCAATGGTCAACCACATGGCACTACTGTGGACAGTGTACACAGCTACCAGGTGCAGATGAATTTCTGGGCATATATTCTTTCACAGCTTGTCTGTAATTATTGACAGTTTGAAATGCAAACTTGGTAATTGTTGACCAAGGCAAATTGGTTTAATGCCTCATTAACCCACTCTCATTATAATCCATTCAGCATCAATGTAACATTTGTAAAGGCTGCAGCGCTGGCCTGCAGTTAGTCGCATTACTGGAAGAAGGCTTCATTACCTGCAAACTCACCCCCAGTCAGGAATGTTAAAGACTTAATGGAATGGATATCAGAGCCAGAGGACAAGGTGCTGCTGCTACCACAGAAGATGACCAATGCTGCTGATTTCAAGGCCCATCTTTTGGCCTGCTGTGTGCAGGGACTGACAGAGAGACCTGTACAACACGGAAGCTTCTTAATTGTGGACTGAAGTAAGTTGGTTTAATGCTTCATTGCTCATCTTACATGGCTATGGGTCTGGAGTCACATTTTGGCCAGACTGGATAAAGGCAGTGGGTTTCCTTCTCAAAAGTCGGTTAGAGCAGCAGGTAGATTTTATTTGTATTAAAAAAAACAAAAAAAAAACTGTAGGTGCTGGACATCCAAAATTCAATCAGAAAGTGCAGATCAGACATAGAGAGAATAACAGTTAACATTTCAGGCCAATGACCTTTGGTCAGGATTCTTATGGCAGTCGGGTAGTTTAATGTTTACTGTTGCTGACATTTAATTAATTGAATTTAAGTCCCACAGATGCTGTAGAGGGATTTGAACACCTCTATCTCTAATTCTCTACACTTTCAAATCTGTGGATTAATGCTCAGGAACATCATGCTATTGTGTAAAGGTAACAATTCCAATTTGGAAAACTTCCAGCTGGAATGTTGTTTTAAATTGCTGACTCTGGCACAAGGTGATCGATCAAGGGCCACATTGGGTCATCAAAGGTAGATGGAGCTGTATGGTTTGCAGGTTCGGAGCTTCCGATCAGTTCTCCAGCTGCTTGTTTCCATTCACGTTAAGGAACTTGGTCAGTGGTTCTCTTCAAACTGATTTTCCATTGTTTGTTTTATAGTCATGACACAAACCCAAATTGAAGTCTGTGGAGTGTACATCTAAATATATTAAACTAAGGCGCTTTGTCTAACTGCAGGCCAGCATTGCAGCCTTTACAAATGTTATATTGTTGCTGAATAGAATATAATGAGAGTGGGTTAATGAGGCATTAAACCAATTTGCCTTGGTCAACAATTACCTAGTTTCCTAGTTCTGATAAAAGTCATCAACCCGAAATATTAGCTCTATTTCCAGCATTTTCTATTTCAGTAGAAAGACCCTTCTTTTGTTAATCAGCCATTTTGCCATCCAGATAAAGCGCACGTAAGTTGAAACAAAAAAAAGTGATACTCACTTTTGAGCAGTAGTAGCTCAGCCAGCAGAGCCACTGCCTCACAGCGCCAGAGACCTGGGTTCGATCCTGACCTCAGGGCCTGTCTGGCTGGAGTTTGCAGGTTCTCTCTGTGACCGCGTCAGTTTCTGCCAGGTGCTCCGGTTTCCTCCCACATCCCAAAATCATGCGACTGGATCCTTATCGGGAAACCACAGTCAGTGTGGATCGGTAATAACATCTCCTCCTCGCTGACAATCAACACAGGCGCACCTCAAGGATGTGTGCTCAGCCCACTGATCTACTCTCTCTACACTCATGACTGTGTGGCTAGGCACAGCTCAAATGCCATCTGTAAAATTTACTGATGACACCACTGTTGTTGTAGAGTGTCAGGTGGTGATGAGGAGGTGTACAGGAGTGAGATAGATTGGCTGATTTGGTGGTGTTGCAACAAAAACCTCACACTCAACGTCAGCAAGAGCAAGGAACTGATTGTGGACTTCAGGAAGGGGAGATCGGGAGAACACACACCAGTCCTCATTGAGGGGTCAGCAGTGGAAAGGGTGAGCAGCTTCAAGTTCCTGGGGGTCAACATCTCAGAGGACCTATCCTGGGCCCAACATATTGATGCAATCATGAAGAAGGCACGCCAGTGAGCCTACTTCATTAGGAGTTTGAGGAGATTTGGTATGTCACCAAAGACTCTTGAAAACTTCTATAGATGTACAGTGGAGAGCATCCTGACTGGTTGCACCACCACCTGGTATGGAGGCTCAAACACGTAGGATCGAAAAAGGCTGCAGAGGGTTGTAGACTCAGCCAGCTCCATCACGGACACAACCCTCCCCGCCATTGAGGACATCTTCAAGAGGTAGTGCCTCAAGAAGGCAGCATCCATCATTAAGGACCCTCACCATGCCCCCTTCAAGTTACTACCATCGGGGAGGAAGTACAGTAGCCTGAAGACCCACTCTCAATGATTCAGGAACAGCTTCTTGCCCTCTGCCATCAGATTTCTGAATGGTCCATGGACACTACCTCATTATTCCTCTTTCGCATTGTTTATTTATTTTTGTAACTTATAGTAATTTTTATGTCTTTATGTCGTGCACTGTACTGCTGCCACAAAACAACAAATTTCACGATGCATCATTAATAATAAACCTGATTCTGATTCTGATCAATGCAGGTTGGCAGGTTATTTGGCCACTGTAAACTGCCCCTAGTGTGTAGGTGAGCGGTACAGTTAGGGTGGGGGGTAATAGAAGAGAATGTGGGGTGAATAAAAAATGGATTAATGTTGGATTAGTGTAAAATGGGTACAAACTCGATGGGCTGAAGGGCCTGTTTCCCTGCTGTATCTCCCTGTGACTCCATGACATTCAGTGTGGTAGAACATCCAGTTTAAGGCACCAATTTGATTTGAATTGTTTTATCGACACAACAGCATAGTGGTGATGTTACTGAATCAGGAATCCACAGGCCTGTACTGGTAGTCCAGAAATCCAGAAAAAGGCATTCAAATCCTCCTTCCTTTTATCAGGCACTTCGAAGGAGAGTTACTTGTCACGAACCAGCAACAAAAGAAACACACTGAGCATGATTCAGTGTTAAAAACTATTTTATTAATTACTACTTATGATAATACGTAAAATAAAAGTAAAAATGTTAGTATGTTAGAATTCAAAAATGTTAAACCTCGAATGTTAACCCCAAAACTAAACTCGTTGTGTGTGTGTGTGACAAAGTCTCAAACTCCAAGTTCCGGAATGGTTCTTAAAGTTCAGTTCCGCAAGTCATAAGGTGAAACATGAGCAAGGGCTTCTTCAACAACCACCGTTGTCTTAAGATAAGACGTAGATGTAGAGAAACATAGAGAGAGTAAATACGAAATCCAAATGTTCCAAGATGGAACCCAAACGACACTTCAGTGTTTACTCGGTAGTGACTCCCTCACCCCGAAAAGCATCCGAATCGTGGTTGTCCACACAAATACCTGTTTCCTTCTACAGGTCAGCAACAAAGTGAACTCCACCGGATTACTTCCAACTTCCATACATGGATTTCAGTGGCAGACACAGTTATTGTTTCTCATCCATCGATAGAGAACACTAGCAGGCTGGTGTCTCTCTCCCTTCTCTCTCTCTCTTCTTCTTCTTCTTCTAACTTCTTCAACAACGTCATTACGTCCTTTATCTTCTATTGACGTAAGCACGCCCCACACACACATACACACACACTCTCTATCTTAAAGGGACTTTCACTGAGTCTGTAAATTTAGTCTCTCGCATGAGGAAAATGCTTGACTAAAAGCGTGGTCAAGGAGGTGGCTGCTAAAGGGTGTTTTAAAGGTGGAAGTGGTGAGGTTTAAGGAGAGAATAGCAGAGCCTAGGCCCTGAAGACACAGTCTGGTGATTAGATTCCTGAATGATTAGAGGAAGCAGGTGAGAGTTTTAGATTCAAGAAGCAGAGATGTCGGCAAGCACGGGGGTGAAAGGTGAGCAAAACTTGGTGAGAGATGAAGCAGCAGAGTCTTGGAGGACTTCAAGTATGTTGAGGGTTGAAGAAGGAGGCAGGTGTGCATGGGTGTAATAAAGCAATAAAGATATGGATGAAATCCGTCAATCTCTGTCTGTCGTGGCTTCCCAGCATCCACAGCCTTTGGGAATAGTGTTTTATTTCCCCTGAAATAGAAAAAAGTTAATCACTTTTGGCTAAGAAAGCTTGAAAAGACTTCAGGTTATATCAAAGGGATGTGATTGATTATATGAGAACCAGAGAAATATAAACTATGACTCTTGTCTTAACCCAGCTGGATGGAGATGAAACAATTCCAGCTTCTCAGGCCTGAGACGCTCCTATACTTGGCTTCTGATTACTCCCTAATAAACTTGCAGCAAATTTAATTCCTTTGCTGTGAATGTCCTTGTAAGTTAACAATAGAATTAAGCCCTCACATAAAGTAAACAATGTCGGTTAAAGCAAAGCAGATTCAATGAATGATACTGTGATAAATCTAATCTTAGAATCATAAATTGCTCCAATTTTGCTCTTCAAACACAAGGATTAGCCCCTCCATTTTTCCCATGCGTTTATTATTCCTTTTAAAGCTGTTAGTTGCCAGACAAGGTTCTTCTCAAAGTTTTTTGGACCAGTTTTATTTTAATTAAGACTCAAATTGCTCATCAACTATCAATATTTTTATTCCTGCTAACTTCTGCAAGATGATATTTCAGAAGCTCTGCTACAAAAGCAAATAAATCAGGGTAATTCAGGATATAATCAGTCGACTTCATTTGGGGCCTAATTTGGCACACATACACTAAACCACATCAGCCACCGTTCATCTGTTATCCTTGTGCTCCCTGGCTCCATTTTTCTACTTTAATAGTCTCTGTTTCTGCTACTCTCTGTCTCTCCGCTCTCCGTAATGTCCTCCGACTCTACAACCCTCTGAGATCTCTGCACACCTTGCGTTCTGGCCTCATCCAATTTCCTGATTTTAATGAGCCTCTCACTGGTAGCCATGTGCTCAGGCACCAAGGCCCCAAGTTCTGGAATTCCATCTCTAAACCTCGCTGGCTCGCTGATCTCCTTCATATTGTCCTTACAGTCTAAAGTTTGGATTTAATTCCTGAACAGAAAGTTTTGTTAGAAAATGTGCTTAACAACACAGCAAGTCCTGACTGGTTAAGTATGATTTTCAGTACTGATAAATGTCTTTGTTCAATCTGCCAAACGCTGAGCGGTTTTGCAGTGTTTCCAGTCCATGAAATGATGTATACTTGATCAAGGCAGGTCATGGGAACAGCAGAGGCTTGTATTACAGAGGAATGGAGAAAAATACTGGCTGGGTAGGAACGAGTCATCCACCCATTTTGAATCTTTAAAATCGCTCGAGGTAGCTCAGGAATTCTCTTAATTCCTGTCAGAATTCCTAATGTGTGCTCTGGGCAGGCATATCTCTGACTCAGGAGCAGTGCTCAATAACTTTATTGTCCTGTGAAGATAGAATTCACACTGCATGGAGGAAGCCATTCAGCTCCTTCAGCTCGTGCTAGCCCATTGGGAGAGCTCTTCTTCCAGAGTCTAGAATATTTTTCTTTTTAATTTCCCTCTTGAAAGTTGTTGTTGATTAGTACATAGAACGGTACAGCACAGGAACAGGCCCTTCGGCCCACCACATCTGCACCAGCCATGATGCCAAATTAAGATAACCCCATCTGCCTGCACATGGTCTATATCCCTCCTTTCCCTGCCTGTCTGTCTAAATGCCTCTCAAACATTGCTACGATATCTGCCTCCACCACCTCCCCTAGCAGCGCGGTCCAGGCACCCACCACTCGTTGTGTTAAAAAACCCTCCCAGCACATCTCCTTTAAACTTCCCCCCTCTCACCTTAAAGCTATGCCCTCTAGTGTTTTACATTTCCGCCCTGGGAAAAAGATTCTGGCAGTCTACCCTATCTATGCCTCTCATAATTTTATAAACTTCTATCAGGTCGCCCCTCAGCCTCCGACACTCCAGAGGAAACAATTCAAGTTTGTCCAACCTTTGCTTATAGCTAATACACTCCAATTCAGGCAACTTCCTGGTGAACCTCTTCTGCACCTGCTCCAAAGCCCCCACATCCTTCCTGTAGTATGGTGACCAGAAGTGCCAACAATACTCCAAATGTGGTTGACCAAAATTTCATACAGCTGCAACATGACTTCCCAAATCTTATACTAATGCCCCAACTGATGAAGACAAGCATGTTTGATGCTTTCCTTACAAATCTATCCACTGCCACTTTCAGGGAGCTGTGGACCTGCACCCCAGGATGCTCAGAAGCATCCTGCCCATGAAATTGCAGAGGGTTGTGGACACAGCTTGGTCCATCATGAAAACTAGCCTCCCCTCCGTGGACTCTGCTCACATTTCCCGCTGACTCGGGAAAGCAGCCAACATACTCAAAGACCTCTCCCACCCTGGATATTCTCTCTTCTTACCCCTTCCATCAGGAAGAAGATACAAAAGCTTGAAAGCATGCACCATCAAGCTCAAGGACAGCTTCTATCCCACTGTTATAAGACTCTTGAACAGACCTTTTGTACAATAAAGATGAACTCTTGACATCACAATCTACCTCGTCATGGCGCTTGCACTTTACTGTCTATCTGCACTTTCTCTGTAACTGTAACACTATATTCTGCATTCTGTTATTGCTTTTCTCTTTGTATGACCTCGATGTACTGATGTTTTGAACTGATCTGTAGGATAGCATGCAAATCAAGGTTTTTAACTGTACCTCAGCAGGTGACAATAATAAACCAATTACCATTTTACCAATTTACTGTTTTACCCTCTTGCATTTGACCTCCCAAAATGCATCACCTCACGCTTGTCCTGATTAAACTCCATCTGCCACTTCTCTGCCCAAATTTCCAACTGATCTATACCCTGCTGTGTCCACTGACAACCTTCCTCACTATCCACAACTCTGCCAGTTTTCGTGCTGCTTCCGCCACCCTTTCTGACAGGTCAACACAAGTCACTACTTGAAACCATTCCTCCACATCTCCTTTGCATTATTGTGGACACCAGAATTATCCTTCTACCTCCACAAGATGACCATTAACTTTTCTTTATATTCTCCAGAGATTCACAAATGACTTTTAGTGTTTCTCTTTATAATCTTTCCTAGATCTATTTGTTAAGTCCTTATGTGCTCCCGCACATTATCCAGTGAACTTCACACATATCATCCAAAGAACCTCCCTGGAACCCTATCTGGGTCTCCCTGGGAGTATAATGTCTCATCTGCAGCCCTTCCAAGCTATGATGTACCCCCGTGCCAGTGAGTACTCATTAACAAAATGTCTTGCAAACTGTAACTGTCGCTAATCATCATTGAAAACTGCAGTAAATTGAAGTGTTGTGGAAAATTGTGCCCATTGAAAGCTGGTCTTGGAAGCTAATGGATGTTGAGATTGGAAAATGTGTGTCTTCCTTTTTAGCAACTGTGCCAAGTAAACACTGGCAGGCATAGCAAGAGTTTCCACTTGATTTGGATTCTGTAGCTTTTGACAATAGGAACAAGTTAAGCAGTGTAATGTGAATCAAGAAAATGGAAAATATAGGATCTGTCTCAGTTGAGCACAGATCAGGTTCGTGGCAGCACTTGGCTTTAACCTGTTAGACATGCTCTGTGGGTGCTCCTCTGACAATGGGGCTCAATACTGAGGGTCTTCCAGGAGGTGTTAAACAGAGATCTTGTCTTCCATCTCAGTTGGACATAAAAGATTGCACAGTATGGTTTTGGAGAGTTCTCCCTAAGTATTCTGGACCATATTAATCCAGCACAGAAATAGATAATGTGCTTGTGGGGTTCTGCTATACTCTGTTCTGCCTGCTTTACAAAACCAAACGCTACTCAAATTCTGGCCAGTGTTGTGAAGTTGACCATCAGCCTTAAGAACAAACCACCCATACAGTTATCAATCACTTGCCTCATTTTCAGTCCCATGTCAGTCAATGATTACAATCTCACCCAGCCCCTTAACTAACTGAGAACTCTGAGCTCTTCTAACTTCAGCCTAAAATTCATCCAAAATTTTGACCTCTCCATTACAGGTGGCTGTGCCTTCAGCTGTCTGGCTCTGAAGCTCTGGAATTCCCTTCCAAACCTCTCTCGTCTTTTGACACTTTCCTAAATACACTGTGACTAAAGCTTTCAGTCACCTGATGAGGTTCACCGTCAATCCTTGGAGGAATCGTGAATGTGTTTGCTTTGTTAAAGGTGATATAAATGGAAGCTGCTGTTCATCGTGTACCTAAGTGTAAGTGTGTCAATTGGTATGACCCTTGATACAATGTTGTGTCAGACACTGCTAATAGTTGAGAGCTATTGGCTTCAGTAAAGAAGATTTTATTGGTAACCCTACCTACACCTGGATCCACCTGAAGAGGAGAGTGTGTGCTGAAACGAGAGGTGAGTGGTGAAACATGAGGTCTTTCTAGGAAGAGGCAAGGCAGCAATTTGACTGAACAGAGCAAAGATAGCTCAAGAGAGTGCGGATTATAGAGCCAAGGGCTATGATGAGGTCACCTGGTAGTGAATGGGAATGTGAAATCCTTCGAACATTTGTAATGGAAGTGGGCTATATCAATAAAGAATATACTTCACCTGACGTAAATAGAATATTTTGGGAATTCTTTGAGAATCATTGGAGAACAGTTCTGGAGTTCAGATATTAGACAGTAAGGGTCAGATGTTGGTCTATTTCTCTGTGAGCAGCAACTGAAACAGACTTTACATTATAGTGGCAGTGCAATACTGAGGCAGGTGATGTCGATGACGGAAGGACTGCAGTTGTTGCCTTGAAGTTGCAAAACAGACCTCCAAAGTGAAATAACAAGCTGGGCAGAGCATTAGACAGGATGAGGTGTCCCAGAAGAAGGGATAGTCCAGTGTGAGTCTGACATCGCCTGGACAGTGATTTAGCAAGTTCAGAGCAATGGGATAGTTCATGAATCTCAATGTCAAGCAGTTCAGAAGGAGAGTCTGCAATCCATCTGGACTGGTTTGCAGGATTTTCAGGGTGACAATATGGAAAGAAAAAGGCTCAGCACCGGATGCTGCTGGGACTTGATTTCAATTGAGTCAGGTGCAGAAAATGTGGTTGGAGATAAGACTAAGCAAGTTCTAGGAAAGAAATGGGGGTTTGAAGGGTTTTTATTGCCTGCAGAATCACTGAATGGATTGAATCAAGCGCGGATTGAGTTGGACACTTTAAGAGAAGATGGCATAGTAATGTGAAGACAAAGTACGCTAGCTCCTAAGAAAGATGTCACAGTGGATATGGATTTACTAATGTAGTAAGGGTAGAAGTAGATCAGATAAAAACAGGCATGGCAGAATTGCAAATAAAAAAAACTGCACTGATAGAAATCCAAAATGATTTAATTGTTCTGATGAAGTGTCTTCGACCTGAAACATTAACTGTGTTTCTCTTTCCACCTGATGAGTGTTTTCCGTTTTTTCTGCTTTTATGGAAGAATTGAGAGATTTGGAGGTTACCCAAAAAGGGAAAGTCTGAGTGGTCAGAATGCGAGACAAGTATGAAAACAGAGGCATGAAGATCGAGCACCTTAAGAAGTAATCGAAGTAGAAATTATGATTGAGTTCATGGCAGTGAACAATGTACCAAATACAATGCATACTTGTAACAATTGTAATAGTTGAAATGACCTCACATGTATGAAGGCTTTTTGGAGAAGGAATCCACTGGAAATGTAACCTGAATGGATATTTCAGAGATGTTAAGTGCAGCTTACCGTAAAGAGTTTTGTAATTGAGAAGACTGAGTCTGGATGAATTCATGTTTGCCTCATTGTGTATCTGTGAATAATTATTTAACTGATGAATTTCAAATCTGAATATAATTTACATGGTATAATATTATGCATGTAGATAGTGGATGTTCTTTATGGGTTTTTTATATTTTAAAATGTAGCAATGTTGTGTACATAAGTGTAAAGAGAAGGTCATAGAGTTATGCAACACAGAAACACGCTCTTCACCCCACCACTTCTATGTCAGTCATCAAATACCCATCTCTACTAATCCTTTTTACCAGTACTTGGTCCATAGTCGACTAGGCCTTGGTGATTCAAGTATTCATGTAGATGTTTCTTAAACATTGTGAGAGTCTCTGCCTCCACCACCCCCTTAGGCAGTGCATTCCAGATTGTAACCTCCCTCTGGGTGAAAAAAATTCATCCTCCGATCCCCTGAAGACCTCTTACTCCTCACTTTAAACCTATGCCCCCGGTCTTAGACATCTCTGTCATAGAGAAATATTTCTTACTATCTTATTTGTGCCTGTCATAATTTTATACACCTCTCTCTGGTTCCCCACATCCCCAGCCTCTTCCATTCCATGGAAAATAAACACAGATTACTCAGTCTCATCCCAGGCAACATCCTGATAAATCTCTTCTTCATCGTCTATTGTGTGGTGACAGAAACTGCACACAATATTCCAGCTGTGACCTTACCAATGTTTTATTAAGTTGTACCAATGCCCTCCTGTTCTTATACTCTATGCCCTGACAAAATGAAGGCAGGCATCCTTCATGCCTTCTTCACCACCCAATCAACTTGTGCTGCCACCTTCAGGGATCTTTGGATTTGTGCACCAAGGTTCCGTTCTTCAGTACTCCTTATGGCCTTGCCTTTCATGGTATGTGTCCTATCCTTATTCGACCCCCCCCCCCCCCGCCCAAACATACATCTCCTTACACTTATCAGGATTAAATTCCATCTGTTATTCCCTTGTTCAGCCTGCCAGCTGAACAATATCTCTCTGTAGCCTAGGGCTACCCTCTTAACTAACCAATTCTCCACCATCACCCTCTGTCACTTATTACTAAGCCAATTTTGGATCCAGTTTGCCAAATTGCCTTGGATCCCACTGGCTCTCACCTGTTGGATCAGCATTCCATGTGGGACCTTATCAAAGGCCTCACTGAAGTCCATGTAGACAACATCAACCACACTGTCCTCATTTAATTACCTCTTCAAAAAAACAATTAAGTTAGTGAGACAGATCTCCCACCAACAAATCTATGCAGACCATCCCTGATCAATCCCCCCCTTTCCAATTGTAGATTAAAACTGTCTGTCAGAATTTCCTGACTACTCTTGTTAGGCTAACTGGCCTGTAGTTACCTGGCTTATCCTTGCTGTCTTTCTTGAATAAGTGAACCACACTTGCTGTCTTCCAGTCATCTGTCATCTCACCTGTGGCCAGTGAATCATTGGCATCCGGAGGAACCCCACGTTGTCACAGGGACAATGTGCAAACTCCACACAGACAACAGCTGAGGTCAGGATTGAACCCAGGTAGCTGACACTGTAAGGCAGGAGTTGTACTAGCTGTACACCGTGACACTTCTCTGTCTCCCACTGACTGTTGGGAGGCCTGTAGTATTAACCCAGCCTAACCATCGGCCCTCTTTTATTTCTAAGCTGTACCCATATGGCCTCATTTGAAGAGCATTCTAAGACATCCTCCTCATTTCTGTAGAGATAGTCTCATTGATCAATATTGCAACATTCCCTTCTCTTTTACTTCCTCCTATTGTACACCTGAAGCTTCTATACCTGGATCAGTGAGTTGCCAGTCCTGACCTTCCATCCAACATATCTCTGTGATAGAAACAATATCATATTCCCACATGCTGATCAATGCTCTAAGTTCATCTGCCTTACCAGTCAGGCACCTTGCATTAAAATAGATGCAATTTAACCTTCCAATCCTCCCATATATGCTCTGGCTAATGGACTGACTTCGTTTTTTGTCTATATTTGACTTAACCTTGCCCTCAGCTGTACAGTCATTCTGTGACCCATCCAACTGCCAAATTAGTTTAGCCATAGCATGAGGAAACACTGGTCCCATTCTGGTTCAGGTGCAACCCATCCAGTTTGTACAGGTTCCACCTTCCCCATCACCAGGAGAAATTCAGAGATTACAACCTTCATGATCCTGCTCTTTAATCTGATACCTAACTCCATAAATTCATGTTGCAGGACCTCTTTCTTTTTTCTACCCATGTTGTTGATACCAATGTGTACCTTGAGCACTGGCTGTTTGCCCTTTCCCCTTTAGAATGCTGTGCAGTTGCTCTGAGACATCTGTCATCCTGGCACCAAGGAGGCAACATACAAGTTGAGTGTTTTGTTTGCAGCTACAGAAACGCTTGTCTGCTCCCTTTACAACCAAGTCCCTGTCACCATAGCTCTCCGAGTCCCCTGCTGTGGAGCAGAGCCAACTGTGGTGCCACAGACCTGTCTGCTGCTGCTTTCTCCTGAGAGGCCATTCTCCCAACACTAACCTACACAGTCTATCTGTTTGAGAGGGGGATATCAGCAGCACATTCAGAAGTGAATGTTATGAGTTTTGATGCTAGATTTTATCAGGCACTGCTCTAAACAGAGATTGTTGGCTTCAATAAAAGATGTTTAGGTGATTCTGTCTACTAGTTACTTCAACAAAACAGCAGCATTAAAGACTGTTGTTGCTGCTATTCAAATGCAAATTTTGCAGATAATCTGCAGGGGATCAAGAATGGATGGAATGAATAAGGTTTCACTGAATTCTAATTCCTTCCTCTTTGACCGTGTTGCAGACTGGGAGATTGTTTAAAGTTTGGAGCAAAACAATAATGCTCCTGTGGATGATATTAGTAGTTACAATATGTTCTTCAGTGGATGGCTGCATTGCTTCTGAAGCAGAGGTGAGATATTACACTGAGGAATATCACAATATCTGCAAGGAGGAATTGTTGCTTTTGCAAATGCTGATCCTCCGCTGGAGCCATCAGTAAATCCTGCATGTGGAGAATAATGCACCTGAATAATGGCTGAATTCCTGCAAAATACAAAATTTTTGTGGATCTGAACAGTAACGGACAGGCCAGCAGTGGAATCCTGACCAAACTGTGAAGATTTCTACCTTCTCACTTCAATGGTGGCTGAGCTTTTACATGGTGTGAAAACTGCCCCCTAAGCAAGCCCCTGTGAGGATTTTGGCTTCTCACTTGTGAGCTCATGAGGTTTCTGCCAGTATCAAGGCTGATGATGGGCTGTGTGATTGGCGATTGGTTGGTTAAGCAGCTTGCGTGATGCCAGGAGTGATGGTCAACCATGCCAAGATGGTTGACATGGGTCAGCGTCCGAAAAGCTAACTTTTTGTTGCCCCAAGTTCATTATTCTGTTTCAGCATTCAAACATAAAATATTCTGTTTAGAGAAAGAGCATCTTCAAAATGAAGCCTGTGAAAAGCACTGATTTGCCTTTGCTGGATAATAAAATTCCTCCTAAAATTGGGCTATCCTTTGCTTATGGGCAAGTTCTTCAGAAGGTAGCATTGTCCTGAATCATGAACTCTGTTCCTCTATCCACAGCTGTTGCTCGACCTCGTGAGTACTTCCAGTGTTTTCTGATTTGATTTCAGATTCCCAGTATCTGCAGTTTGTCTTTCATTTAGTTTGTACTTTTGTGTTCCAGCTATTGCGCACAGAATGCAGACTGTCATAGAGTCAAAGTGGTGTATAGCAAGAAAAAAGTCCCTTCGGCCTGACTTGTCCATGCCAACCAAGACGTCTTCCTAAGCTAGTCCCATTTATCTCCATTTGGCCCATATCCCACTAAACCTTTCCTATCTGTGTCCCTGTCCAAATGTATTTTAAACTATGTAATTGTACCTGCCCTGCCCTGTACTCAGTGCTCCATCCGATGAAGGCAAGTGTTGAATACACTTTCTTCACCATCCTGTCTACCTGTGTTGCCAATTTCAGGGAACTATGTATTTATACCCCTAGGTCTCTCTGTTCTACAACACTCTCCAGGGCCCTGTCATTCACTGTGTATGTCCTGTCCTGATTCAAATTCCCAAAATGTATCACGTTGCACTTGTCATTTTCTGTCTGGTTCTGAGAGAGCGCTGTACTTTCAGAGGCACTTAATTTTGAAGACATATTAACCTGCCCTCCAATTGGATATAAACATCCAATAGCTATGAGCAGAAGAGTCCTCCCCCACCCCTGCTCTCCTTAAAAAATTTTAGCCCTCATTCAAAAATATCAATATCCACTCATTATCACAGAGACACGAGAGTCTGCAGAAGCTGGAATCTGAAGCAAACAAAACCAAACTGCTGGAGAAACTCAACGGGTCAGGCAGCATCTGTGGGAGAAATTGACAGTTGACTTTTCGGGTTGAGATCCTTCATCAGTGTAAATTGAACCTTTGCATTTCGTTACTCTGCAACAGAGGCTGCACATCAAAAGTAGGTTATACAGTCATACATCAATTCATGAAATCTGTGCCAACCATCAAGCACCTGTTTATTCTAATCCCATTTTATTCTTCCCACAATCCCATCAACTATCCCCAGATTCTATCTCACAAGAAAGGCAGCTTGTAGCTGCCAGTTAACCCACTAACCTGCATATAATTTAGATGTAGGAGGAAACTAGAGCACCTGGGGAAATCTACACCATCACAGAGAACATGCAATCACCACGCAGAGAGCACCGGAGGTCAGGATTGAACCTGTGTCGTTGGAGCCATGAGGAAGCAGTTGTGTCACTGTGCCACATTGGTTGAAAAGTGAGTTGCAATCTCCTGAGGTCATGAAAGGTTTTATGTACTTTGTGTTGAAAATCCTTACTTTGCACTGTACAAGTGCCTAGACAATGAGGATAAGCAACACGAGAAAACCAGCTCTCACCCCCTGACATTCAATGACATTGCCAGCACAGAATATCCTGGGGAGTACCATTGACCAGAAACTGAACTGGAGTAGCCGTATCCACAATGTGGCTACAAAAGCAGGTCAGAAGCTAGGAATCCTACAGTGAGTCGCTCACCTCCTCACTCCCCAAGGCCTGTCCACCATCTTCAGGGCAAGTGAGGAATGTGGTGGAATACCTTCCACTTGCCTGGATAAGTGCAACTTCAACAGCACTCAAGAAGCTCGACACCATTCAGGACATAGCAGCCCTCGTGATAGGCACCCCATCACAACCATTCACTCACTCCACCACTGACACACTGTAGCAGCAGTTTGTACCATCTACAGGATGCACTGCAGCAACTCACCAAGACTCCTTAGACAGCACCCTCCAAACCCACCACCTCTACCAGCTAGAAGGACAAGGGCAGCAAAAGCACGGGGAAAACCTCACCTGGAAGTTGCCCTCCAAGCCACACACCAACCCAACTTGGAAATATATCGCCGTTCCATTCACCGTCGCTGGGTCAAAATTCTGGAACTCCCTCCCTAACAGCATTGTGTGTATAGCCACACAGTAAGGACAGCCACCACCTTCTCAAGAGAAACTAGTGATGGGCAACTAAATGCTGGCTCAGCCTGCAAAGCCCACATCCTTTGAATGAATATAAAAAAAAGTTGGTGTGAATGTAATTTCACCAGGAAACTAAACGTCCGACATGCAGCTGATTAATGGAAATGTTTGGTCCATTTTGAACCACAGTAATGGGCTGGATTAAAAACATCTGTCCAACAGCAAGATTGTTACACTTCATCTCGTCTGCGATCGAGAAACATTCAGCAGCCCCCAGAGTAACCAAGTGTCATCAGTCAGCCCCTGGCAATAGGCAAGTAATATGCTTGCTTCATTCATCATCGTTGTCGTGTGGTAAACCAGAGCAAAGCACAATTCCAGAAGCGTGATTTGTCAGCCCAGACACAAATCCCCATCTCGTCTTTCCACCTTTGTTGTTTTTATCGTTTGCACAGATTCTCAAACAAAGGGCTCTTAGATAAACGTTGCTGCAATCTGTAAAAATGGACAGGAATGGATATGAAGGCCTCAAAGAGGTCTTAGAGTCAAAAGACCTGCATTTTGACAGCACCTTTCATATCCCCTTCACTATGTTTCGAAGCACTCTGCTCATGGAGTATATTTGAAATGTGGTATATTTTGCAAAGTTGGAAATATGGCTGCTAATGTGTGCACAGCAAGCTCCCATTAAGGGCATTGTGACAATAAGAAGATAATCTCCTTAAAGAAATGTTGATTGAGGGATAAATATCGGCCAGGGCAGAAAGAATGATAGCTGCCCTACACTTTGTTGGAAGGTGCCATGGAAAATTTTAAATCCATCTATAGGGCAGTAGTTTAATATCTGATCTGAAAGGCGGTGCATCCAAGAGTCCAGCTATATTAATACAAATTCTTCCTTTCTTTCCTTTAATCTCATCATCAAACAGATGCATTGCATGGTGCTTGCACGTATTTGGCTCTATGCTTTCTCACATGTGTTTTTGCAAACTGATCTACATATTGGATAGGACTCAAGTCTGAGGTACATTTCCAACTCATGCCAAACCTGTGTATTGAGCGATAGGCTCCTTTAGCATGTGGATGGAAACAGTTACCTTCAGAGTGGTCTGTCATCTGTTAATCTTCAGGCACAGCATTTAACAGTTACCTCTCTTCCTCTGTGCAACTACCTGGTCACGGTTTTAGAAAACTGCAGAGCATAACCTTGGTGAGTGTGAGAGGTGAACTGCCAAGCTGCCACTGACAAATTAACAGGGACGTGTAATTAGCTGGAGTGGCCATGCATTCTATCCCTGCCAATATTTAATGAAAGGAAACTGATTCAACGCAATGGCTTAAGGACAGACTGCCAAGCAGTGTGCTATCGGCAGCTAGCTGGGTCCTTGAATGGATTGGACTGGAAGTACTAAATGTTTTGTCAAGCCAGATGACATTTTTCCAATGGCTGTTTGCCTTCAATTACATTCCTTTAACGTAAAAGCACACAGATTATTAATTGAATGGACAGTTCAGGAAGACATTCTGTGTCCAGCCCTGGCCTCAGCTGGCTCGATATTTTGTAAGCACCCGGAGAAGTCTTTATGATTCAATTCCTTCTGAAACTCCCTGACGGGTTGGCTAGTCTTCAGCTCTTGAACTCAATTCATTCCAAGCTAGTAGTAGGACAAAAGGTTTTGGATTATAACCTCTATAATTCTTCTGTATGTGCATGTGGTAATGGTTATGGTTTAGAAAACATACATACATAAAACATACATAAATTCCTTTCACAAGGGTACTTTCCTGCACTGACCCCTCGATTCCCTTAGTATCCAAGATGTATCACAATCATTCTTGAATATATTCAACCGTTGAGTTTCCACAGCCCTCCTGGTTAAAGAATTCCGAAGATGAAGACATTTCTTATCTCTGTCCTGGATGGCTGACCTCTTGTTTTGAGGCTGGGAAACAAGATGTTCTACAAAGTGAAATGATCATTTTTCGCAACAACATCTTGCCTCTCACATTGTGTTTATCAGATCGTGAAATGTACCGAAGGAGAGGTGTGACCCAGAATTTCAGCAAAAGCTGAACTATCTAAGGAGACATTGGGACCATTTGTCAAAAACATTTTTCAGGTGATAGGTTTTAAAGGATGCCTTAAAGGAGGAGACAAGGGGAGAGGGGTTCAGGCATGGAATTCCAGAGATAAGGGATTAATCAGCTGACCAATATGCAGAGGAGAAAGAGGAAGTGTGTCTTGTCCACCTACACACTGGAACTTTCATAGGACCATAAATTAGACCTTTCAACCTCCCTGTTTATCCACGTCCTTCAGCATTTTAAGATTGTGTAGATTTGCCCTTGTTTATCCTTCCCCCAAAGTATAAACCCAACTTATTAATAGTATATGGAGTCTTCTAGAAATGGCCCAGTATTGCCCAATCAACATATTTCCACATTTCCTTACAGCATAGGAGGAGCCCATTTTCATCCATCAAGCCTGTGTCATCAACAAACAGCTAATCAGGATATTGTTATTTTGTGGTTTGTGGGATTCTGCTGTGCATATCATAGCTGGCATGCTTCCCTGCACAACAGGACTCCATTCTCTGTGAAGTATTTTGGGATGACTTAAGGCCACGAAAGGTGCAATAGAAATGGAATCATTTTGGCTGGCTGGTGTTAATTTGAGGGAGTATGTCTCTGTCAGAGGTCCCATTTTACAACAGAGATTGGCCCTGTCTGATCACTCAACAATCACCAGATTCTGAGATCTCACTTCAGGTGCAAATCTGCAAATTCTCAGATGTTCACAATCTGCCAGGGTGGGACTTGAAACCCTGACCTTTGTATTGCTGAGCCTTTGGATGGGTTATGCCTGAAACACCTGTTTCCACCATCCCCTCTGCAAAAACTTTGATCACCTACTTTTGCTTCAGATTTTTGTAACTTGCCACCTTTCAGCCTTATAATTCAGGTAATTTTGCTGGGTTCAGAGGGAGTAAGTAGAGGGAACTGTACATGTTAGTGGGTGCTTCAGAGACCAGGGCATCAAGATTTAAATTGATTGTCAAAAGAGAAGAATGTGACGACAATTATTCTACACAGAGAGCAATGATGATCTGGAACTGGCTACCTGTAGGAGTGACAGAGTCAACCAAGGCTTTCAAAAGGGAATTGGATAGGCACTCAAGAGAGAATAATTTGCGGAGTATGACAAAAGAGTGGGGAAAGGAATTGACTTGATTGTTTTACAAAAGCTAGCATAGACTTGATGGCCACCTTCTGTCATAACAACTCTATGATTCTATGAAATGGATATCAGACAACAGATACTGTGCTCCAAGGTGATGTCTTCACATAGAGCACCGAACAGTCAGTCGTCAGAACTGAAAGAGCAGGGGAAACACATAATTACAGAGCAATAGGTGTTCCTATGCTCTGTTGGGTCCTGTGCAAGCACCAACTCCTCAAGTGGAGATACCACATTAATCACAGCTTTCTGCCCTTTATTCTTTTCATCCATCTTTTCAAAAACTGATTTCTTTCTAAATGATGGTACACTTTCTGCCTCAATTGACATTTCAGTCAAAGCATGAAGCAACAGGCTTGCATTTTCAATAGGAAGTTTTTCATCCCAAAGCACTTCACAGTCAACGGAGTATTTGTGAAGCGTAGTCACTGCTTTGATATTAGAAACATAGTCAGCAATTCGTTCTTCTTCAAAACAGTGCCGTGGGGCCTTGTAATCCACCTGAGGGGTCAGGTAGGGGCGAGACTCATCCTTAAGATGACATCACTGTGCCAGACTTGATCACCTGCCTAGACTTCTGAGCTCAAGTCCTTGGAGTCAGTTAAATGCAGAAACCTCCCCTGACTGAGTTGAGAGTGAGACCCCAGCTCATCAGCATTATCCATCAGTTTGGGACCCTGCGTGTTAAAACTTTACTTCCCATTTTCCCAGTTGCTGAAGCTCCTTGATCTGTTCACCTCAATCCAACTCAATAGAAATAAATGGCCATGATTTGCCGTTGTAAAATCATTCACCTTTCTGAAAATCATTAAGAGATTTTTAGTTAAGATAAGATATTTATTTATTAGTCACATGTACATTGAAACACACAGTGAAATATGTCTTCTTGCATTACTGAGAATGTGATGGGGGCAGCCCGCAAGTGTCGCCACTCTTCTGGCACCAACATAGCACGCCCACAGCTCCTAACCCGTATGCCTTTGGAATGTGGGAGGAAACCGGAGCACCCGGAGGAAACCCACGCAGACACGGGGAGAATGTACAAGCTCCTTACAGACAGCAATGGAATTGAACCCAGGTCGATGGCGCTGTAATAGCGTTACACTAACTGCTACACTACCGTGCCACCTAATACAGACAGCACCTGAGGTCAAGATTGATCTGTAACAGCTGTGCCACCACCTCATTTGGATACTCAGAGAACAGTTCATAGCTTTGTTCAGGAGAGAAACAATTTACATTCATAGGAAATATTAACATTCTTAGAATGTCCTGAAATTGCTCCACAAATTGCTATTTCAAAGTGTTTCTGCTGTTTTGAGTGCTATAATTTTAATCCTGGCATTTTGATATATCTTTTACATGGGCCTGCTGGACTTATTAAAATGGAATGCAAATAAACTTGAGTCAATCCCTTAACGCAGAGAAAGCTGTGAGGACATTAGATGGACGTGTTCAAAACCATGGAGTATAAGATATACTGTAGATAAGGTATTTATTTATTAGTCACATATACATCGAAACACACAGTGAAATACATCTTTTGTGTAGAGTGTTCTGGGGGGCAGCCCGCAAGTGTCACCACACTTCCGGCGCCAACATAGCATGCCCACAGCTCCTAACCTGTACGTCTATAGAATGTGGGAGGAAACCGGAGCACCCGGAGGAAACCCGTGCAGACACGGGGAGAACATACAAACTCCCTACAGGCAGCAGCAGGAATTGAACCCAGATCACTGGCACTGTAATAGCATTACGCTAACTGCTACGCTACTGTGCCGCCCTTTTAGCTACTGTACCAGTGAGTATGTGCTCACTGTGCAAGAAGACAAGGGTTAAGAACTGGAGGACACAGATATAGTGGGGTTGGTTAAAGGACCGAGGGTCTTCTATATTTAAACATTTTTATATTTCAGGATCTGGGTGTCACCAGCAAGGCCGGCATTTATAGCACATCCTTAACTGCCTCTGAGAAGGTGGCAGGCACCACTTTCTTGAACTCTGGTGATGGTGCCCCACAGTGCTGTTGGGGTGGGAGTTCCAGGATTTAGACCCAGTGACGGTGAAGGAATGGGCATATATTTCCAAGCCAGGATGGTGTGTGAATTGGAGGGAAACCTACAAGTTGTGGTGTTGTCATGTGCCAACTGCCCTGATTTTTCTTGGCGGTAGAGTCGTGGGTTTGAAGGTTCTGTTGGAATAGCCTGGGTAAGTAATTGTAGGTTTAATACACTACAGCCACTGTGCACTGGTGGTAGAGGGAAGTTAATGGTGTGCTCAGGTGGGCTGCTGTCTCCTGGAGAGTATCTATGATGATCTGAAGTTCACGGCTAGAGGGTACAGGAAGCTGAGCCATTTCTGGCTTCCGAAAGGATCTTGGTTAGATGCTTGAAGGGAAAAACAAATGTTGGGCTGTGCGGATGGTGTATGGAATGAGACTGATTGGTTTGACGGCACAAGCTTGATGGGCCAAGCATCCTTCTCCTCTGCTGTCAGAATGTTCTGATTTATGTAAGAGAAGTGATGACTGTACAGTGCTTTAGGTGGCAAAGTGTCACAAGCCACATCTTTACAGGAGAGAAATCGAACAACATTTGACACTGATCCACACATTGGGACAAGAGACCAAAAGCTTGGTTACATCTGTAGAAAGCAAAGAAAATTTATGACACAGGAGGCTGTTTGACTCACTAAGTCTGTCCCAGTCAGAAACGAGCTCCCCAACCTAATCTCACTTTCCAGCACCATGTCCATAGCTTGCAGGTCACAGCTCTTCATGCACACAGCCAAGTTGTTTAAAGGCGATGAGGGCTTTTGCATCCTCTACCTTTACATGCAGTGAGTTTCAGATCCCCGCCACCTCTGGATAAGAACCATTCTTCCTCAGTTCCTTTCTCCTTCTACCAATGTATTTAAATCTATTGCTGCTGAATTTTGCCCCCTCTGCTAATGAAAATATGTTCTTCCCATTTATCCTATCTAGGTCCCTCATAATTTTATATATACACATCATTTAAGCCTCCCCTTACCCTCATTTGTACCAAAGAAAATAACGCTAAGCTATCAAATCTTTCCTCCTAGCTACAATTTTCCAGTCCTGATAATATGCTCAGAAGTGTCTCTGGTGGAAGTGTTTCAAGGATAAAATTAAGGAAGGCAGAATTACATTTCTTGGTACTGCAGTGGAGTTTCAGCCTGGATCATGAGTTCAGATCCCTGGGTTGGATTGGAACTCACAACCTTCGGACTCAGAGGCAAGAGTGTTGCCATTTAGCCGACAAATGGAAAATCTAAAGGGAGGAGAATGGCATTGTGGGATTGAACTGAGTGTAAGAATGCACATGGAATGCTTTGCACTATCTCCTCCAATTAGCATTAACGTTTTTAATTCAGAGCAGGGGAACTCAGTAATTTAAGAGTTGTTTATTCGATGCAGATAATGGATTTCCACTGAGATTAAGAAATGCTGGTCGATGTTGAAATTGGCCGTCAATGAACTTTGTGAAAAAGCAGGGCAGCAAACCACAAACATTAACATGCACCATTATAGAAACTCTACTGTTATTGTCAACATATATCCCTGGGGCAAATATCTCACAGAAAATCTTGACAAAAGCTGATCTTTTGCAATTACAAGTGAACCCGAGCACAAATCTTACTGAAAGGAAACCAGTGGTCCACATTTCTTAACTAAACAACCTCCTTACCATTTCCTTACTGGGATATGCATTCATGCACCAGTTTAAAAATTGATTCCCTGAATAAGAATGAGGCTTTGCAGCTGTGACAGGCTGGACTGTCCCTGGATTCAGTCTGAACTCACTTTGCCACTTGCTGTATTCACTAGCCTAGACTTACTTTCTCCCTAAGTAGAACAGCAAGTGCGATTGTGATCCATGTCTTAAATTGCTGAGTTCCTTTGCTCTGAATTTAAAATAAAATTAAATGCTAAATGGAGGTGGAGCACATTCTACCAGCCCCAGAACATCCTAAAAGCCTTTGATGTCTTCTTGTCAAAGACTCTTGAACTATTTTTAAATATTGCAGATAATCAGAGACAGCTTTCGAAAAGATTTCAAATAGACATTATTCAAATTGAAATACAGATGTGGGAGATACATTAGGGACACTTAAGAGTCTCTTAGACACATGAATGATAGAAAAATAGGGGGCTATGTGGGAGGGAAGGTTTAGATAGATCTTAGAGCAGGATAAAATGTCGGTACAAGATTGTAGGGTGAAGGGCCTGTACTGTGCTGTAATGTTCTATGTTCCATGTTCAAATTCACTCTGCAAATAGAATTAAATTATTAAAAAAACATATATTTAATTGAAATACTAACAATTAATTTATACCATCAAAATATAGTAGAATTAATTCAAGTACTTTCTAGCACTGACTTTTTTAAATAGGATCAGTGATCCCTCTGAATGAATGAGGTCACTGTTTGTACTCCAGTCCTCTCTGGGGTGAAGCTCAGGGCCAGATGTGAGGTATATCAGAATTCTCTCCTCAGCACGTGGTTGCATCGGGGAATCCAGCAGCAGAGTGGAAGGTATGTGGGGTGTGTTAGACCTCTGCATTTCACACATGTGGAAATGTGAGGTGCACTGAACATTAAGCAATTGATAGGTTGCAGGCCCGCACAGAACAGCCCGCTGCAGGTATGCATACATTCATCTCAATCAGCTCAACATAGTGAAGGAGTCTCCAAAAAAAGGAGCTCGTGTCTCTTGTGTGGATTCTAAATTCTGCTCTCAAAATTCAAATGATAAAAAACAAGAAGGCCTGGCTCTAATTTTTGGATTAAACCCACAACCAACAGTAACAGTTTCTTGCAATTCACCTGATCAGTTCCCTGTAATTTCCTGAAAATTTCACTCTAATTCACACCTGGTCAGATGACCACACCTTTGGAAGAACATCTTGGTGTTGGATGTGGGGCTTAGATTTTGCAGAATTAGGCCTGGATCTCAATGATTATTTTTTTATTGTTTCCATACAACACGGAAGGAGGCCATTCAGCCCTTCAAGTTTATGCTAGCTCACAGAGCCATCCCATTCTCCCACTAATTTTCCCTGTGACCTATTCTTCTCACATCCCCGTCAACTCCCCCCCAGAATCCACCAGGAACAATTTACAGCAGCCAATTAATCTACCGACCCGCGCACCTTTGGGATGTGGAGGAACTGGAGCACCCAGGGGAGATCCACACAATCACGGGGAGAATGTGCAAACTCCACGTGGACAGCACCTGAGTCCAGGTCACCAGTGCAGTGAGGCAGCAGCTCTACCAGCTGTGCCACTGTGCCACCCAAGAAGAGGGGATTATATAACTGTAGTCACCATAGTTTAGCAACACTTTGGCAACTTTGACCACTTTGATCACTTTAAACTAAAATGGACTTTGTATTTGTTTTGTTCTAATTGTGTTCTTCCTTATAAAAATCGTGCATAATATATTTAATTTATATTTTTCTTGTGGATGCTGCTTATGTAACGCTATGTGCCTGTGATGTTGCTGCAAGTAAATTTTTCATTGCACCTGTGCACACATGTACTTGGGCATATGACAATAAACTCGACTTTGACTTTGACAAACTAAGGTTGTTTATCCAGGAAGACAAAGGAGTGATTTGTTTAATGTTTTCAAGACATGGTAAACTGATAGGGACATGAAGATAAACCATTCCATTGGTCAAGAAATCTGGAAAGAGGAGACTGTATCTGAATAAATTGTGCCTGGTGTTTTAGAGATAAAAATATAAAGCACTTCTCCACACAGAATAAGGGGAGGTTTTGAATGCTCTGCTGCAAATGGCGACTGTTAATTTTACATCTATAATTAATCAGTTTAATCAACCAATTAATCAAGATTTGGGGTTAAAAGATGAGTATATGAAGTTGGACCAGTAAACAATGGAACAGTACAAAGGGCTGATGGTCATCTCTGGATCTGAAACTCTAAAGGTGCGAAAAATTAAATCTCCATTAACGACTTTAGACAGAAGAGAAATGAGAAAACATCAAGCATTTCACCAAACTCCTTTCATGAATAGGCTCATGGCTCTCGATCACAAGCCTTGCCGGAATTCAATATGAAACCACATATATGTCTGCTGGAGGGAGCCAGGTCACTGCTTGTAAAAATCTACATAGACACCTCTCAATGTCAAATTTGTGAGTGGCTTAAAGTAAACCAAGAGCCTGGAAATTCATTCATACAACTCCAGAACAAAGTGCTTTGGAAAAATCAGTTTAACTCAGAGCAAAGCAAATTTGGACGTGTTTCCGAGTGTTTTGGTGCCTGTTGGGAAACTTGTCTCATTTTTTCAGCAGGGTTTTCATTCTTCCTTGTACCTTTATCCCTATTGGAAACTCCCACAACTGATGTCATTTCCTGCAACACACAAAGTTGTCAGAAGTAATATTTTTGACTTCACTGGTCCAAAAATAACCGTGCTCATTTACTCACAGATAGTGACGTCTTACTAACCCCGTTTTCTTTGAAATCCTGCCATTTAACGGGTCAATGCTTGAACTGCATTCTACGATCTGCGATCTCCTGCAACCTCAACCCCACACGGTTTCCTTTACCATGTTGCTCATGTAGGTCAGGGTCACAGTCACGGTCACGGTCACTCTCAGCTTCCTCGCCTCAAGATCATTCCAGCCTGCTGCTGCTGATCTCTGCTGCAGCTCCCGGTTTGCTGCTCACTGTGGATTGAGACAGGCCACCCATACTCCACATTCAAAGAGAGAAGACTTCATCCGCTTTTCCTTTGGCCACAGGAGCAGGCAAAGTGACAGAGACTGCAAGTTTCCCAAATTGCAAGCATTCATACACTGCACTCATTTCCTCATATGGAGCTCCCTGGCTGTAGCCCTGGACTGTTTCTATGGTTGCCAGACAAGATGTACATGCCTCCAACAGGCATTCCTTTTCATCAGCCTGTTCAGGTCTTCTGATCCCGTGGGTGGAGTCTCCCACCCTTGCCCGTCATTGCAGCATCCATTTCTTCAGTAGCAGCACTCACCTGGAGATGGAAGAGTGTTCTTATTTGATAATGTCCCTTTAAGAGCTGGCTGCAAGGATCGCACCTGCTGGGCTACAGGATAACAACTGTGAGAACTTGCAACACATCAGTGGGGAATGTTGTGCGGAAACCGTTGATGTCAGTTTCAGTGCCGTGTTGCACAGGGAAAGCTGACAGTGTTGTTCTGTGAAAAAGCACAAGCTGCTGGAGAACTCAATGGGCCAGGCAGCATCTGCGGAGGCAGAGGGGTAGTCAATGTTTCGGGGGGAGACCCTGCATCAGGGCTAAATGAGAGGGAAGGGTGAGGCAGCAGCCGGCAAGCGATGAGTGGATCCAGGTGAGGAGGGGTGGATTGGCAGATGGAGCCAGGTAGGGGAGGGAAGGGGTGGAGATCATGACAAGAGGCTGGAAGGTGATTAGCAGAGACAATGAAGGTCAACAGATTATAGAGTCAGATAAGAAAAGAAGGTGATGAATAGAATCAGATAAGGGAGGCAGATGTGAACAGTAAGGAGAGGGGAGGGGCTGAGGGACCATGTGAGTTGAGTGTGTGGGTGATGAGCAGATGGAACAGGTGGGGGGAGGGGAAAGAAACTGGGTAATAGGGAGCAGGGGAAAGGCTTGGAAAGAAAGGGGTGTCCAAGATGACCTGGGTGGATCAGGAGGAGAAAGGAACAGAGGCGGTGTGTGTTACCTGAAATTGAAGAATTCAATGTTTGTGCCAACGGGTTGTAGACTACCCCAGTTGGAATATGAGGTGCAGTTTCTCTAGTTTGCGTTTGGCCTCACCCTGGCATAGGAAGAGGCCAAGAATGGACAAGTTGGTGCGGGAATGGGAAGGGGAATTGAAATGGCTTGCAAGTGGGAGCTCAAGATGGCCATTGCGGACAGAACGCAGGTGCTCGGCAAAGTGGTTGGCCAGTCTGTGCTTGGTCTCACCGACGTAGAGAGCACCAAGTACAATAGACAAGGTTGGAGGAGGTGCATGTGACCACGTGGGTTTCCCCAGGATGCTCCAGTTTCCTCCCACATCCTAAAACCGTGCAGCTCCGGATACAAATTGGCCACAGTAAATTTTTCCTGGTAGAGTCCTTGGGGGGAGTTCTTGGGGATGTGGGAAGAATAGGTTACAGCGAAATTAATGGGAGAATGGGATGCCTCTGTGAGCCAGCTCACTGGGCTGAATTCATAATGACCTTCCTCACCTGGTTCTGTCTGTTTATCACCCACTCGCTCACATAACTCACTCAGTCCCTCATCCCCTCCTCACCCCCCTGATTGTTCCCATCTGCCCACCACCCTTCCCTTATCTGATTCCACTCATCACTTTCCTTTCTTATTAGATTCCATAGTCTGCAGCCCTTTGATGTCTCCACCTGTCACCTCCCAGCCTCTGTCACTGTCTCCACTCTTCCCTCCCGCACCTGACTCCATCTGTCAGTCAGCCCCTCCTCACCTGGATCCACCGAGCACTTGCAACCCCTGCCTCACCCCTTCCCCTAATCTCTTTATACTGGCTGTCTCCCCTTTTACACTCTCAGTCCTGACGCAGAGTCTCAGCCCGAAACCTCGACTATCCCTCTGCCTTCACAGATGCTGCTCAACCGGCTGAGTTTCTCCAGCAGTTTGTATTTTGCTCCTAATCCCAGCCTCTGCAGTCTCTTGCATCTCAGTGTTGCTCTGTGAACCTTGCAATAGAAGTTTTGGCCCTTTATGTGATTTCACAGTGTTAGCTGAACTACAGTGATGTTTTAATTGCAAAACGAATCAGTGTGCAGCTATCTCTTGCCTAAAATGTCCTAAGGTAGTTCTCAAAGCCTTTGGGTTGCACATATCAACCAACATTTATGAAAGAATGTTCCACATTCCTTTATATTGTATATAAAATGTTTCTTATCTTAATTCCAGAAATCCTGCTCCTAATTTTGCACCATGGCCTCTAGTCCTAGACTCTCTAACTGGTGGAAGTAACTTCTTCTTGTCTGTCCTGTCAGGTTCCCTTCATATCTCGAACATTTTTGACTAAATCACCCCATAATGATTTGCCCTCAATAATGTGAGAACTTTAAGATAAACAAACAGATAGAGGGTACAAAATAGACAAGCTCTTCCTCTGCTGGTCTTCTGACTATATTTCACTTCGAGAACATGTTAAGATTTGTTGATAAAAGGAGGCTGTTTGACCCTGTGCTGGCTCTTTGAAAGAGCTTACAACTGGACCAACTTCCCATTGCCCTGAAGATTTCTCTTTTCCAAGTATTTATCCAACTCCCTTTTGAGTTGCTCACCACGTCTCCAGCCCTACAACCTTTTCCATTGCTGTGCTCCTCCAGTTTTGGACATCCCCAAATCGAATAGCTCCACTGCTGCCAGCTTTGCTTCCAGCTGCCTGAGCCCTAGGATCTGGAATTCCCTCCATAAACCTCTCTGTCCCTCTAACTCCCTTTAGTCTTTTAAGGCGTCTTTTAAGTCTAAATTTTTGATCATCTGGATTAACATCTCCTTGTGGCTTCAGGTCAAATTTCGTGTGACAATGCTCCTGTGAGACATTTGGAACACTTCAGCAGGTTAAAGGTGCTAAGTTACATACAGACTGATTTTGTTTGCTGTATAAATAACAAGCTTGTCACAGGGGCACAAAAGAGCTGGGCAGCGTTGACTGAGCTGGGTTTGACAATGTGTTTGCCATCACCATACAGCTCAGTGTTGCTCTCAGTCTGCAGGCATCAATCATCCCGATGCCGTCTATCTTGTTCTTCAGCCATTCAAGTCAAGTCAAATTTTCCGCATCAAATTGTGACAGAGCTTTCCAATCTCGTTCTAATGTCAAGCACAGATGCCCTCTCCTTGTTCACAATGCACCCAATTGAAGCAGATGCATGTTGTTTGTATATGAGTGTATGTGTGTGTGTGTGTGTGTGTGTGTGTGTGTGCGTGTGCTTGTGTGTGTGTGTGTGCTTGTGCGTGTGTGCTTGTGTGTGTGTGCGTATGTGTGTGTGTGTTGCTTGTGTGTGTGTGCTTGTGTGTGTGTGCTTGTGTGTGCGCTTGTGTGTGTGTGTTCTTGTGCGTGTGTGTGCTTGTGCATGTCTGTGTGTCTGCTTGTGTGTGTGCTTTTGCGTGCGTGTGTGTGTGTGTGTGCTTGTGCGTGTGTGTGTGTGTGTGTGTGTGTGTGTGTGTGTATCTCAACACATCAGGTGTCATTGGTGGTTACAAACATACAAACATATGCATTAGGACAGGAGTAGCCACTCTGACTCTGGACCTCAAGCCTGCTCCACCATTTAACAAGATTATGACTGATCTAATTGTAACTCTAACTTTGTATTCTCCTCAACCAATATTAACCTTTTACCTTCTTCCTTATCCAGTATCAATCTACCTCTGCCTTAACAATCTTAAAGACCCTGCTACCACTGACCTCTGAAGAAAAGGTTCCCAAGTCTCACAATCACCTGAGAGAGAGAAAAAAAATGGCCTTATCTCTGTCTTAAATGGGCCACCCCTCATCTATAAACTGCTACCCTCTAGTCTGAGATTCTCTCACAAGATGCAACATTCTCTCCCTCACCCTCAGCCTCACATCTCCAGTGACCCAAGTTCGATCCTGCCCTCTGGTTCTCCAAGTGTAGAATTCACCCTGTGGCTGCGTGAGATTCCTTTGGTTACCTGGTTTCCTCCTGCTCTCCAAAGGTATGCTGGCTGGTAAGTTAATTGGCTGTTGTAAATTACCCCTCGTGTAGATGTGTGATAGGAGACTCAGAGGGGAGTTTATGGACATGTGAGGGAACAAGTTGTGGGGAATAGGATTGATGGGTCTGCATTGTACTGGCATAGACTCCATGTTTTTGGGAATTATGATTGCTTTAGAAAAGGCCAAGTGGGAATGTATTGGAGCTTAATCCTCATTGCTGAGAATGTTTCCCTTTTAAGCATTTATTATTTCCTTTTGAACCTATTACTGAATCTGCTCCCACTGCTCTCAGCTGCTGCATTTATATCACAACTCATTGAATGACAAAATGCTTTAAGTATGTGTCCTCTGGTTGCTGCCAATGGAAATAGTTTCTCTTTGTTTATCAAGAACCTCCAATATTTTAAATCCCTTTATTGCAACTCCAACCCTCTCTGTTCCAAGGGGCTTAAGCTCAGTTTTCCCTGCCCCTTCAAAAATCTGCAATCTGGGAAAATGGACTCAAGGAACAGGCAATACTGCCCAATCTTAAAGTGAGTTCATCAGCTTGTAAAGGCAATACTATTCAGAGCTTGATTTACAATTGGATGGAGACATAATTGAGTTTGGCGGTTGTTCATCCAGCATACTTTAATGCATTTACAATCCAGGAACAAGCAACTTGACCCAACTGAACATGCTGGTGTTTCTGCACCACACGTACTTCCTCCTTCATCTCTTTTATCACTACGTTTCCCGACTCCTTTCCCCCTCAGTTGTTCATCCAACTTCCCCATATACTGTATACATCCATAATTAGATGACTGCATTGGTGCTGCCTTCAGAACCTGTGCAGAACTCGTCAACTTCATCCACTAAATGCAACTGCATCTGTGCTGCCTCTTGCACCCGTGTGGAACTTGTCAATTTCATCAACCCCTTCACCGCCAGGATCCTAAACTCCGGAATTCTTTCCCTTAGGCTCTCCGATTCACTCGACAAGTTTCTGCTCATCTGGTCTAATCTCCGCTTCTATCGAACTGTGTCGGAAATAAGCCTAGCTGCTGTGAGAGCTTTTCCAGTGGCCTAACAAAGTAGGGGTACGATATCTAATAATGTGTAGCTGTCTCCCCAGTTCTCTCTGCTCCTCTTTTCCAATGCAATCGATTTTCCAAGGAGCCTGTTGTTTCCTAACTTCTTCTTACCAAAGCTTCCCTCCCCCTCCACCCCTCTGCACTGAAATTCACTTTCCAAGTACAGACCCAATGCCCAGAAGTTGGAATTCACTCTCTTCACCTTTATTCATGTTTTCCTGTGCTCAGCTTTAACTCTGTTCAGCCAAATGGTGTCAATGGCAAAGTTTAAAATCACACCTCCCCTTCATATAATTGGTGTAGTTTGTGAGCAGTCATGGGCCCAACACCGATCCCTGTGGATTGCTCTTCTCCACTCTTTGCCAACCCATGATCATGGTCCAAGCCCCACTCCAGCGTGACCTTGAGCGTGGGCTTGTGAATCAGAGCCAGGACAGCAAAGAAAGATGGGAGGGGAGAAAACTGCTGTCGTCTTATTGATAAAATTAGCAATAAATCTAAAATTAAAAACTGAATAAGTCACACCACTCCCAAAGGGAAAATTAAAATCATGCCTCTGTGTTTAAGACTGAAGGAAAGTAAATTTTATTAAATCCCCATAGTAACGACTTGCTGAAAATCATTCAGCAATCTTGCATTTTTCAGTGGAATAACATACATTTTACCTTAAAGAGTCAGATAGAACATAGAACATAGAACACTACAGCACAATACAGGCCCTTCAGCCCACAATGTTGTGGCAACATTTTATCCTGCTCTAAGATCTACCTAACCCTTCCCTCCCACATAGCCCCCTATTTTTCTATCATTCATGTGTTTATCTGAGTCTCTTAAATGTCCCTAATGTATCTGTCCCCACAACCTCTGCTGGCAGTGCATTCCACGCACCCACCACTCTCTGTGTAAAAAACTTACCCCTGACATCCCTGTTTTACCTTCCTCCAGTCACCTTAAGATTATGTCCCCTTGTGTTAGCCAATGTCGCACTGGGAAAAAGCCTCTGACTGTCCACTCGATCTATGCTTCTTATCATCTTGTACACCTCTATCAAGTCACCTCTCATCCTCCTTCTCGTCAAAGAGAAAAGTCCTAGCTTGCTCAACCTATCCTCATAAGACATGCTCTCCAATCCAGGCAACATCCTGGTAAATCTCCTCTGAACCCTCTCTGAAGCTTCCACATCCTTCCTATAATGAGGCGACCAGAGGCGATAGGTTTAGAATTGTAAAGCACAGAAACAGGCCATTCAGCCCACTGTGTCCAGGCCAGCCATCGGGTACCTATCCCTATTTAATCTAATTTTCCAGCACTCAGCCCATAGTCTTTGATGCCATGCTGCTTCTGACGCTCACCTACATATTTCTTAAATACTGTGAGAGTGCCAGATTCCACCACCCCCTCAGGCAGTGTGTCCATTGTTAAATGCTTTGCTCTCAGGAGGCCAGAAGTGGTGTGGATTGGATTTAGCGTTGGACTAACGTCAGGACTCGCTGACTGTCATTGAGACCACTTTTCTCTGTTGGTGATCTGTCAGTCACTAAAATCCTAAACTCTGGAATTCCCTCCCTAAGACTCTCCAACTCTGCTTCACTCAAACCCTGCCCTTGAGACCAACCTTTGCTCATTTCTGACCTTGGCTTCTGTCCAATTGTGTCAGATTCTGCCCTGTAATTTTTCTAAAACAAAACTTGGGCTGTTTTTTTTGGGTTAAGGGTGATATACACGGAAAAGCAAAATGCTACAGGAAATGCCAAAATCCTGTTGGAAACATTCAGCAGGTCAGGCAGCACATGTGATTTAATGATTCAGGTCATCTGATGAAGGACCTTCAACCTGAAACATTCACACTGTCTCTCTTTTCACCAATGCTGCCTGAGCTGCTGAGTGTTTCCAGCATATTTTCTGTTTTTGTGCTTTACAAATGATAGCTTGTTCCAGATATCCACCACCCTCTGTTTGAAAAACTTACTGGTCAGGTCTCCTTTAAGTTTCTCCCCTCTCACCTTAAACCTGTGTCCTCTAGTTCTAGGTTACCCTGCCCTGGGACAAAGCTTCTGACTATCCTATCTCTGCCCCTCATAATTTTATAAACTTCTAAAAGGTCAGCCCTCAGCCTCCTACGTTCCTGTGTGAATAAGTCCAGCCTATTCAATCTTTCCTTATAACTACAGCCCTCCATTCCAGGCAACATCCTAGTGAATCTCTTCTGTTACCACACCTGCCTGTAATGTGGTGACCAGAACTGTACACAATTCTCAAGTGCAGTCTAGCCAACTCTTTATACAACTGTCCCAGTGAGTGTCTGTAGATGATAGAGTCATAGAACCATGGAGTAATACAGCACAGTAATAGGCTCATTGTCCCAACTTGTCCATGCAAACCGAGATGCCAGTCTAAGCCAGTCCCATTTGCCCGCATTTGGCCCATATGTCTCTCAACCTTTCCTATCATGTACAAGTCTAGGTGTCCTTTAAATTGTATCTGCTTCAACCACTTCCTCGTTCCACATATGCACCATCCTCTATGTGAAAAAATTGCCTCTCAGGTCCTTTTTAAATCTTTCCTCTCTCACCTTAAACCTATGTCCTCTAGTTTTTGATTCTCTTTCCCTGGGAAAAAGACTGTGTGCATTCACCCTATCTAAGCCCGTCATGATTTTTTCACCTTTATAAGGTCACCCCATTCTCCTATGCGTCAATGAATAAAGACCTGGACTGTCCATCCTCTCCCTATAACTCAGGCCCTCCAGTCCTCTCAAAATTCTCATAAATCTTCTTCACACTCTTTCCAGCTTAATGACATCTTTCCTGCAACAGGGTAATCAAAACTGTACACAATATTCCAGGTGTGGCCTCACCAATGTCTTGTACAACTGCAGCATAACATCTCAGCTCCTACTCTTAACACCTGGACTGATGAAAGCCAGCGTGCCAAATGCCTTCTTCACCACCCTTTCTAGCTGCAGCACCACTTTCAGGGAACTATGTACTTATACTCCATCCTACAACACTGCCCAGTGATCCAACTAACTGGCCTGCTGTCTGAGCAATGTTTTACTGAATGCGACAGGGCAATGGGAAGACAGTACAAAGAAAGAGCTGCATTTTGATTGGCTTTTCCCTACTTCGGGATGTCCCAAAGCTCTTCACAGCAAATGAAGCACTGTTTTGAAGTATAGTTGCTGTTGTAATGTAGGGGTCATTGCATCTAATTCATACTCAGCAAGTTCCCATTAACAGCAATGTGGTAACGACCAGATTTAGGGATGGTTACTACGGGAAGAATATTGAGGAATACTCCCCTGCTGTCCTTGAAAATAGTGTCACAGGTACCCTTTACCCACCTGAAAGTGCAACTTTGGACAGTGCAGCACTTACTTGGTAATGCACTTGATGGTCGGCCTGAATTGTTGTGCTCCAGTCTGTGGTGTGGATCTAAAGCCACAATCCTCTGACTCAGAAGACACTATTGCCATCTGTTGTTTTGAGTCCCATCAAGTTCTAATCCATGAGGTCTTCAGGAGGAAACTGAAGGTTGGGAAGGTTGAGAGCCATCCTCTTGACCACTGTGAGCCTTTCTGGTAAAGTTACTCCCACAGTGCTGATGGGGAGGGAGTTCCAGGAATTAGACCCAACAACAGAGATATATTTCCAAGTTAGGGTGGCATGTGACTTGGAGGGGAACCTGCAGGTGGTGGCATTTCTATTCTCCCGTTGTCTTTGTCCTCTGAGCATCATAGAGTTATACAGTACGGAAACAGGCCCTTTGGCCTAACGCGTCCATGCTGACCAAGGTGTCTATCTGAGCTAGTCCTATTTGCCTGTGGTTGGCCCATATCCCTCTAAACCTTTTCCTTACATGTACTTGACTGAATGTCTCTTAAACATTGTATTTGTACCCGTCTCTGCAGCTTCCTCTGACAGCTTGTTCCACATACCCACCAAATTCTGTGTGGAAAAAGTTGCCATTTTCAAGGAACCATGTACCTGTACCCTTTGGTCTCTCTGTTCTCCAACACTCTCCAGGGCCCTGCTATTTACTGTGTAAGTCTTGTCCTGGTTTAACTGACCACAATGCAACAACTTGCACTTATTCTGAGTCAAATTCCATCTGTCGTTCCTTGATTGACTTTGCCAGTTCATCTAGATCCTGTTGTAATCTTAGATAAACTTCTTCACTGTGCACTAAACCACCAATTTTGGTGTCATCTACAAACTGACTAACCACGTTAACGACATTTTCATCCAAATCATTAATACATATGACAAACAACAGTGGACCCAGCACCAATCCCTGTGGCACACACTGGTCATGGGCCTCCAATCTGAAAAACAACCCTCCCCTAGTACTCTCTGCCTCCTTCCTCCAAGCCTTGGTGGTGGAGGTCATGAGTTTGGGAGATGGTGTTAGAGTAGCCCAGGCAGCGTATTTTGCAGCTGTTACACAGAACAGCCGTGGTAATTGGTAGTGGGCCGAAAGAATATGCAGGGAAATGGATAGAGTGTCAATCAAACAGTGTACCTTGTGCTGGATCACTGTCTTCCTGAACACCTCCCACTCTCCAGTTCCTGGGCAAATGGCCACAATCTGTGGGAAAGACCTCTGGGATTTGTGAAATTCCCTGAACCACATTTATTTAACTGTAGTTACCACTGAGTAGTTAACAAAGAGTACTCTGTTAAAGCTTTTCATGTGCCCTGTGGCTTATCTCTTTCTCCTGCATGGGAGGACATCTGAATCTGTGCCTGCTTTCACCCAGGAAGTTAGTTGCTGATCCAGTATGTTAATCTCGCTGAATCAGGATACAAATCTATTACAACAGCATGCATTTATAGCAAAAGTGACCCCAGGTGCTTCGGAGAAACATTATCAGATTAAAATTGACACCAAAACTAACAGTAAGGCAGGTGAAAAAGAGCTGGGTTAAAGAGATAGGCTTCAAGGAATTTCTTAAAAGGGAAAGAAGTTGAAGGGACAGAGAGAAGAGGTACTGGGAAGCCCAGAATGAAGGCATGCCTGATTAAATTTGGGAGGCTGGAATTGAGGGAACTCAGATATCTCAGTGTGTAGGAAAGCTGGAGAAGGTTACAGAGATAGGGAGGGGTGAGATTATGGAGACATCGATCAATATTTACAGGGAATCCAGGATCTGCATCCTTGAAACAAACGACTTGCTTCACTTCTTCCATTTGAAACCACAATGTGATTTCATCTGTGCTGCAGAAACAAAATGCAAATTGCCTGATCCCTTTTTCAGAGCACCCTTCAGTCAACAAAGGTAACCCTGTTCTTTCAGTTGATGTCAGTTTAATTCTCCGCCCCACTCCCATTCTGATCTCTCAGTCCTTGCACTGTTCCAACAAAACTCAACGTGAGTCTGAGGAACGGCAGCTTATCTCAGAAGCGGACACACGGCAGCCTTCAGGACTCAACACTGAATTTGACAATTTCAGGTGATAGGCCGTTCCAGTCAGGGATCTTTCAACTCCTGCATTCCCTCTTTCCTCCCACTTCTCTTCTGGTATTTCAGATTTTATTTGTCTCCTCCTACAGACATTCCTTCATCATCTTTGTTCAGCCGATACCACCACCATGTCATTCACTCTTTCCTGACAAGGTCTTAAGCCTGTCACAGACCTTCCCAATCAGGATCAGAATCAGAATCAGAATCAGAATCAGGTTTATTATCACTGACATATGTCGTGACATTTGTTGTTTTGCAGCAGCAGTACAGTGCAAGACATAAAGACATAAAAATTACTGCAAGTTACAAAAATGAATGAATAATGCAAAAGAGGAATAACGAGGTAGTGTTCATGGATTCATGGACCATTCGGAAATCTGATGGCGGAGGGGAAGAAGCTGTTCCTGAAATGTTGAGTGTGGGTCTTCAGGCTCCTGTACCTCTTCTTTGATGGTAGTTATGAGAAGAGGGAATGTCCTGGATGGTGAGAGTCCTTAATGATGGATGCTGCCTTCTTGAGGAACTGCCTCTTGAAGATGTCCTCAATGGCAGGGAGGGTTGTGACCGTGATGGAGCTGACTGCATCTACAACCCACTGCAGCCTCTTTTGATCCTGCACATCTGAGCCTCCATACCAGGCAGTGGTGCAACCAGTCAGAATGCTCTCTACTATACATCTGTAGAAATTTGCAAGAGTCTTTGGTGGCATACCAAATCTCCTCAAACTCCTAATGAAGTAGAGCTGCTGGTGTGCCTTCTTCATGATTGCATCAATGTGTTGGGCCCAGCATAGATCCTCTGAGATGTTGATGCCCAGGAACTTGAAGTTGGTCACCATTTCCACTGCTGACCCCTCAATGAGGACTGGTGTGTGTTCTCCTGACGTCCCCTTCCTGAAGTCCACAATTAATTCCTTGGTCTTTCATGGAGTCATGGATTCACACAGCATGGAAACAGGCCCTTCAGCCCTCTGAGTCTGTGCTGACCATCAGGTACCCAATCCTACACTGATCCTACTTCTTTCACTCTGGCCTTCCGCATTTTCTCTGCAACTTATTTTATTTATGGCATTTCCCAGCTCTGATGAAGTGGCTTCGACCTGAAACGTTAACTCTTTCCATAGATGCTGCCTGACGTGCTGAGTTTTACCAGCACTTTCTGTTTTTACTTCAGTTCCCGGCAGTTTTCTGCTTTTGGATGTGCATTTCTGAATTGACGGAATGTTTACAAAAAAACCTCTCTGCGAGCATTAGTCCAAATCCTGCTCCCATTAATCCCCCTCTGTTCCACTGACTGAAGCTGATGGATATTGGTGTTTTGAATTGGGAATTATTCAACAATAAGTCAACAACTAACATCAGCAAGCCACATTCCTCTGTTCTCACTGGTAATTGAAGTTGGTAATTCAAAACATATGTTGACTTATTTGTCACATCCAGTAACGCCAAAAGCTGTGTGAAGACTTGATCCCTTCAGATGCACAAGCAAGTCCACCGCATTTGTTTACAGGTATTGGAGGAATGTTTAATATTCTCAACCTCAGGTTCAAATTCCATGACCCTTCTCACTTTCAGTTACGTCCTCAAGCTTAACTCCCCTCTCTACCTCTGTAACTTTATCTGGCCCTAAGATCCCTGCAGTTCTTGAACTCTGGTCTCATGTCCATCTCTCAGATCTCATCGTTCCTCCCTTGGCAGCCGTGCCTTCAGTGGTCAAGACCTTAGCTCTGGAATTCCTAAACCAAGGTCTTTTCTTTCTCTCCTATTTTAAGACACAAAAGTGAACTCTTAAACCAAGCCCTTCATCTGGATTAGAGTCAAATTTTGTTTGGAAACCTTCCTGGAAGTACTTTGCGATATTTTATGACGTTAAGGACAATAAGTTATTAATTTGACTTGCACATGAGAAAGAAAGCCTGACATTTGCAAACCACTTTTCATGACGTAAAGATGTTTGAACATGCATTGCAGACAATGAAGTACTTTTAATGTGGTTGTAATGTGGGAAGCAGGGGCAGGTTATGTGTACACAGCAAGATCCCATAAACAGAACTGTGAGAGCAACCATATCACCTTTTTCAAAGCTGTTAATGGAAGGAAAGATATTAGCCCTGGAATCTTTCGGAGAATTCCCTCTGCTCTTCATTGCGATAGTGCAGTGGTATATTTTGCATATATAGTTTATGATAGGGCAGAAAGAAGCCATTGTTTAATGTCACTTCTGAAAAGCAGCAATTACAACAGTGCAGGCATCTGCATCGATTAGAAAGTCAAGTCTTGGGTGTGAGACATGAAACCCTATCCTCACATCTTGCAGACGACAGTCATAGCTGACAGACCTGGTCTATTAATTACATCGATCGTGAGCTAATGATCGGTACAGCTCCCAGGGCTCTGATGTTGGATTTATCCCACCACAGAGAAAGTAGGTCCAAGAACAAGCCTCTCCAAACCCACGTGCCCTCATGCACCAAAGAAATAGAAGCTCAAATGGGGCACAGTTTTGCGGCTTGGAGACGACTGGTCAGCTCACCTGCTGTGACCAGTTCAAGGTGGAAGTTGCAGAGTGTTTGTTACCTCACCAAGCAGAACTCTGCATCAGAAACCCTGCCCACACCTGCTCCCCCCAATACTTGGAGCAGCTCCCCATTTCGTGAACCAGTGTTCCCCAAGGTCAGATCCTCCACCTTGATACGCTGCCATTCAAATGCACAGGAACGTAAGAAGCTGCAGAGAATAGTGGACTATGCCCAATACATCACGGGCACATCCCTCTCCACCCTCAGTAGTATGTGCACGAGGTGGTGCCTCAAGAAGGCAACATCCATCATCAAAGATGCCCTCCATCTGGGCCATGCCATCTTCTCACAGCTACCATCGGGAAGGAGGTAAAGAAGCCTGAAGTCCCACAATATCAGGTTAAAGAACAGTTACTTCCTTTCAACCATAGAACATAGAACATGGAACCCTACAGCACAGTACAGGCCCTTCGGCCCACAATGTTGTGCTGACATTTTTTCCTGCTCTAACATCTATCTAACCCTTCCCTCCCACATAGCCCCCTATTTTTCTATCATTCATGTGTCTAAGAGTCTCTTAAATGTCCCTAATGTATCTGCCCCCACAACCTCTGACAGCAGTGCATTCCACACACCCACCACTCTCTTTGTAAAAAAACTTACCCCTGACATCCCCCTTTTGCCTTCCTCCATTCACCTTAAAATTATGTCCCCTTGTGTTAGCCATTGTCGTACTGGGAAAAAGTCTCTGACTGTCCACTCGATCTATGCCTCTTATCATCTAGTACACCTCTATCAAGTCACGTCTCATCATCCTTCTCTCCAAAGAGAAGAGCCCTAGCTCGCTCAACCTATCCTCATAAGACATGCTCTCCATTCCAGGCAACATCCTGGTAAATCTCCTCTGCACCCTCTCTAAAGCTTCCACATCCTTCCTATAATGAGGCGATCAGAACTGAACACAATCCTCCAATTGTGGTCTGACCAGAGTTCTATAGAGCTGCAACATCACTTTGCGGCTCTTGAACTCAATACCCCAACTAATGAAGGCCGACACTCTATATGCCTTCTTAACAACCCTATTGACCTGCTTGACAACTTGACGGATCTATGGATGTGGACCCCAAGATCCCTCTGTTCCTCCACACTGCTAAGAGTCCTGCCATTAACCCTGTATTCTGCCTTCTTGAACCAACTGGCACAACCCTAATCACTAAGGTTTAGCAACACTATGACTGCTTTGACAACTTTGCACTAAATGGACTTTTTTTTCGTTCTGTGTTCTTTCTTGTAAAAAATTATGTTTTATTTATGTGTAATTTATGTTTTTCTTGTGAATGCTGCTTATCTGATGCTATGTGCCTGTGATGTTGCTGCAAGTAAGTTTTTCATTGCACCTGTGCGTCCATGTACTTGTGCATGTGACAATAAACTCCACTTGACTTTGACTTTGATTACCAACAGCAGGAATTGTTTCAAAACCAAGATTGCCATTACCAGCCCCAAAGTGGCCCTGGTATTGAGACAGTGAATTCTCATAAACTCGACCCAGCAAAGATCGTTTCTTCACATGTATGGGTGCAGGAGGTGTATCTCTGACTGGTCAATCCTCTCACTAATCATAAGCCGACTTATAAAACCCATATATGGTTGATTCCTTCTATAATATTATTTTCAGCTGTTCCCAGATCAACTGAGGAGGAGAAAAAGAAACAAAGCATTAGGAATCTGCAATCATTTTTACTGGAATAGTTTAATGTTGATACTAAATTTGTAGAATCTTATGAGAAAACTGTTGATGCCCAGTTTCGTAAGCCTCTGAGCCAAATCAACTACCCTCAGGGCACACGGAGAAGCCTAATGTTCTTCTTAAAGAACATCACTCCCACAATCTGACAGGATAGAGGAGCACCATACACAGAGTATTGCAATGTGTGAGTCCTTGTTGCCTGGAATGAAGGGCTGTAGTTATAAGCAGAGATTGGACAGGCTGGGTTTATTCACACTGGAATGAAGAAGGCTGAGGGGTGACCTTATAGAGGTTTATAAAATTATAAGGGGCATAGATAAGATAGACAGTCAAAGCCTTTTTACGAAGGCAGGGGAATCAAGAACTAGAGGGCACAGGTTTAAGGTGAGAAGGAAGAAATTCAGAGGAGATCTGAAGGTTAAGATTTTCACACAGAGGGTTGTGGTTATCTGGAATGAGCTGTCAGAGGACGTAGTGGAAGCAGATATAATTATAATGTTTAAAAGGCATTTGGACAGGTACTTGGATATGAAAGGTGGAGAGGAATACAGTCCTAATGCAGACAAATGGGATTAGTATAAATAGACGTCAGAGTTGTAACAGATGAGGTGGCCAAAAGGGCCCGTTTCTGTTTTGTACAATTTTAGGATTCTATAATTCTATGATTAATAAGTTGTGGATTTCGTTACTTCATGTCTGTTTGACGGGGTCTCAGTTTGATGTCTCACCTGAAGGACAGGACATCCGGCAGTGCAGTGTTGGCTCAGTACTACACTGAAAGTGATGGCCAAGGTTATGTTCAGGTACTGTGGGGTCATGGGATGGGGCTTGAAAGCCACAGCCTTCTGAATCATAGACCAGGGTTATACTCATTAGCCGAAGCTGAAACTGAGAGAGGCAAACAAGGCCTCTCCACCTTCCGAGGATGAACTTTGTCAATGTTAACAATCTGCTTAGATCGGTGAAGATGCCTTCATCAAATATAACTTGTTACCACATTGAAGTTGCAATAGTTTTCCCCAAGAAGCTGGGTGCAATCGATCTCTGGATACAGATGGAGTAATGCACAGTCCTTCAGGGAAAGGGTCATCTGGCGTTGGACACCCCTCCAAAATTTGCACCCGGAGTGAAACAGACCTCTTGATTAGATCTGGTTATTAAGATCAGGTGGTGGTTCAATTCAGTGCCACTCCCCACTCGTGCAAGGGGTCATTAAATAAGGAGGAAAGAGTGGAAAGGAAATCTTGGCTTCACGGCTTTGAAAGGAGGCAAATGAGAGGTGATGTTGAGGAAGTTACAATGGTAGTTGGAACACGGAAGGGAAAACTCAAATGAAATATAAACAAGTTGGCTACTGCAAGTTGGAAATAGGCCATTCAGCCCCTTGAGCTTGTTCCAGCATTCAGTCAGATCAGGACTGATCGGTACCTCAACACTGTTACCCACTTTAACTCTCTGATATCTCTCATTGAACAAAAGTCTATCCACTCAGTTTTTAAATTGCCCCTAGTATCCACAGGCTGCCCTGAGAGAAAGAACGAAAGATTCACTCCTCTTTATATGTTTCCAGGTATCACTCCCATGGCCTTTCTCCCATTTCAAGGCTACATCACCTTGCTCTTCATCCCACTGACAGAGACAAGAGTTCCTACTTGGTTCACCACTGGAGGGTCTGAGGTATCCATCCTCGAGTCCTTTAACCATTTTGCACCTCGATCAGATCATCTCCACTCAGGTGCATTCATTTGACCTCTCCACCATCTAACATCACCCAATTAACCCCTTCCTCAGCTCATCTGCAACTGAAACCCACATCTATTCCTTCACTGTCTCTCGACTATTCCGATACACTCCTCATTGACCACCCTCCTTCCACCTCCTGTGACCTTCTGAAGGGTAATAATTGATGAGCAACAAACAGATGCCCATGTCCAATCAAGCAAATAAAAACAATTTGCTCAGTGATAATGCAAGTTGTGGAGTAAAACAAAATTGTGATCTGAGGCAACTAATTCATTCCTTACCAAGGAACAGGCTGCAACATTGGGATAGAACTTTGCTGGATTTATCCCAAAATGCTACAGTCCTTTCAGAAGACTACTACAAAGAAATCCTGGAGGAATTGCAGGGATTCTGGTTTATCTGCTGGGGGTGTGGGGTGTGGGGGGTTTCCCTGTGAAACGGTAGCCTGGTGATCCTCACAGGAATATCCTGTTCATGGGCAGCACAGTGGCACAGCTAGTACAGCCACTTCCTCACAGGTTCGATCCTGACCTCAGGTGCTGTCTGTGTGGAGTTTGCATGTTCTCCCCGTGATAGCTTAAGTTTCCCCTAGGTGCTGCCGTTACTTCCCACATCCCAAAGATGTGTGGGTTGGGAGGTTAATTGGCCATAGTAAATTGCCCCTGGTGTATAGGCGAGTGGCAGAATCTCGGGGGAGTTGGTGGGAATGTGGGGAGAATAAAAAATGGGATTAATGTAGGGATGGGTGTAAAATGAGTGGTTGTTGGTCAGCACAGACCTGATGGGCTGAAGGGCCTGTTTCCCTGCTGTATCTCTCCATGACCCTATGTTATGACTCTATAACTCTCAGTGCTATGAGAGGTGGTAGCTTACATAGAGCCCAGGCTCAACAGTGTCTGTAACTTGACAACATCTCTTCATCAGGTGGATGTGAGAACAAAACCACAGTTCAGAGAAGGAACATGTCAGCTCAGCTGCTGGGTTGCCGAGGTTACTATCAGCAATGATTCAGCTGACTGCAAATGACTCTGTGAGTTGCAGTGTTAGTGCCTGTTCACTGATCTCCACACAGGCTGGGACAGCAGTAATGGAGGCAAATGACTGCTGATGTAACCAAGCAGTTTGATCATTGCCCAGCACCGTTGGAGGACGAGCTCAATCTCATCCAAATCTGTCATCCACAGTGACCAAAGAAAGGACACTGTTAGCTTCGAAGGACAGACTTGCTTCATAGGACTGCACTGGCTGATGTTAATGCTCTACTCACAGTTCCTCCTGTATCACCATAACCTTCTGTACTCTTGATCTTCCAGTCTACCTCGACATGGCCCTTGTACTTTATTTGTCTACCTGCACTGAACTTTCTCTGTAACTGTAACACTATATTCTACATTCTGTTCAGTTTTCCTTTAGTACTAACTTGATGTACTTATGTATGGAATGATCTGTCTGGATGGCACGCAAACAAAAGCTTTTCACTGTATCTCAGTACAGGTGACAATAATAAACTAATTACCAATTGCCAATTCTCTTCTCCCTCATATGCTTGTCAAGTCCCCACCTTTAAATGCGTCTACACTATTCACTGCAATGACTCCAACTTATAGAGAGTTCCACATTCCCACCCCTCTTTCGACAAAGAAGCACCTTCTGAATTCCCTATTGAATATTTTGGTCACTAACTTACATTGATGGCTGCTTGATTATACTTTTTCCCACAAGTGGAGATATTTCCTCTGAGTATGTTCCATCAAAACCCTCATAATATTAATGATCTCTAGTAGGTTGCCTAGCAGAAGGCCTACCTCTGTTCATCCTTTCTTGAGGTGTACAGCCTCACATATCTGGCCTGATCCTTGTAAATCTTGTCCATGCCATCTCCAGTGCCACTACATCCTCTTTATAATATGACGACAAAAACTGGATGCAGTTTCAGAGCAATCCTGAAGTGTTTTTCAGTCATCAGTTGTTTTGGCAGTGAGGTAAACCAGGAAACATAGCAGTATATTAATGCACAGCAAGCTCCCACAAATAGCAATGTGGTGGTGACAAGATCATCTGCATTAATGATATCAGTTGAATACAGAGCGCCAAGGAGAACACTCCTGGTCAGAGTCAGAGAGTCATGCAGTGCAGAAACAGCTCTGTGGTTCACCATGTCTCTGCTGACCATTAAGTTCCATCTGTAATAATCCCATTTACTAGCACTTTCTCCACAGTCTACAGTCCCTTGGCAATTCAAGTGCTCATCTAGATGCTTCTTAAATGTTGTGAGAGTCTCTGCCTTCACCATCCCCTCAGGTAGTGCATCCCAGATTCCAATCACCCTCTGGGTGAGAAAATTCTTCCTCAAGTCCCCTCTAAATCTCTTATCCCTTGTCTTAACTCCAGATCTTTGGTTACAGGCACTGCTGCCATGGGAAAGTTTTTCACTATCTACTCCCCTCATAATTTTGTATACCACAATCAAGTCTCCATCAGCCTTCTTCACTCCTAGGAAAACAAAACTCAGCCTATCTTGTCTCTCCTCGTAACTGAGATGCTCCATCCCCGGCAATATTCTGGTGAACCTCCTCTGCACCTTCTCCAGTGCAATCATGTCCTTCCTATGACATGGCAACCAGAACTGCCGACAATACTCTAGTTGTAGTCTTCTTCAATGTAGCGTCAGGTGACCACAATGTCAGGTGACCACAATATCAGGTGACCACAATGTCAGGTGACCATAGAAAGCTCAGAGATTAAAATAAGCAAATGTTTTTCCTGATGAAGGGTTTTTGCCCGAAACGTTGACTGTATTTCCCTCCACAGATGCTGCCTGACCTGCTGAGTTCCTCCAGCACTTTTTGTGTATTGCTCCAGATTCCACCATCTGCAGAATGTTTTTCCTCCTCCTTTCAAAAATTCCCTCCCTCTCCCTAAACAAAGACACACACATAGTCAATACACACACACATGTGGACATGCACGCACGCACACACACACACGCATGCACGCACACACACAAAATCCCACCTCCCCCAATCCTTTCCATAAACTCCCAGTCTGGAACATTGCCTCCATGCACCCTGCCTCTCTCTCACACTACCTTCCACCCCATCACAATCACAGTAAGAACCTTGGATAAGTTGATACATTTTCTGCAAACCAGGAATGTCACCGAGGGGATTAAGACTGGAGAATGGGAGATTTACAGTAATAATCTTTCAGTAGCAAATATACAAGCGAGACATTAGCTAGGCACAAAGCAGTGATGTACAAGCAGTGAGGCACAAGGCAGGGTGATGTGACCACATTTACAATGGCCAACAGTGCAGCACTCTGCTTGCGAATGAACCTTGTGAAATGAGAGCTGGGTGGATGCTGCCACGCAGGAGGAGGGAGTAGGGATTTACTCACCAGCAGACGGAGGCGGATTGAGATCCAGGTGAATTTTGGACCAATTCAAATCAGCTTTGGGATCTGTTATCTGCCTCTCCATGTTGACCCGGGTTTGCAGGAGCCTCACTGCCGGAGCTGGAATGCCTCAAATATTTCTTGCTATGCTTATCAGGGCAGACACTGATCAGCAGTAGTGGGCTGGAAAACTCAAACTCCATTCAACATGTTTTAAAGAGACAGTGGCCCACAGCATCGGAAAAAATGATCCAAAGGGTCAGTGAATTTTCCAAAGGATTAAAATAATGACCCAAGTTGCTCTTAAATTATTGATGAGTGTCCCTTCTACCACCCTGAGCATTCACGCACTCCCACCAGTCACTGTGACCTGTGATGGACTCTTACCTGCCTCTGAAGTGGTCGAGGGGCAATTAGGGAAGGGTAATAAAATTTCAAGTGATGTCTCCACCCTCGAACAAGTAAGTAAATGCAGTGTGCATCATCTAGAAAACGCACTGCAGTTACTTGTCTTGACAGCTCTGCCAGCATTCCCTGAATTCCCTGACTCTATGACGAATTAAGGCAAGGGCAGTGGGCAGGTGGGAACATCACCATCTACAGGATCCTCTCTGAGTTGTCCCAAACTGATTTGTTTGTTTGTTCCTTTGTTTTCAGTGGGTCTGAAACTCCCAATAGCAATATCGAGGTACATTCAGACCAGAGTGACGACTGCATTTCAGGAAGGCGGCAGGCTACCATTTTCTCAGGAGAAGTGGGACTGTGGAATAAATATCGGCCTTGTCAGAGACGACCACATCCTGTAAATGAATAAAAAAATACTGCGTAGAAAGCATTCAGTATGTGGCCTGCTCTCACTGAGGGTCCAGATACATGGCCTGCAAATTGGCTCAAGACTGTTTTGATTTCAAAGGACCTTTGCCTTGATTGCCGTTTTCCCCAGAGATCTTCCCACATTGCTCCGTGCGCACTCTGTGTTCCATCAATTCACACACTGTCTAGAAGCTGAATTCCCGTTCATGCAATGTTAGTACAAATGTCAACAATGCATAATCATTTTAGCTGGGAAGCTTGCAGGAATCTGTATCTGCTGGTAATTTCATATAATTTATTCAGGGTTGACCAATTTTTATGGCCTGTCACTGTATAACTGGAAAGGAAGCAGCTGTAGATAGCTTCTGAGATTTCAGGTTTTCCTTCCAGTTTCCAGTTTTCCACCACTATTTCATGCTGGTGTCCTGTGCAATGCAACACTGACAGCAGATCCTTGCAGTTCTTGGTGTCACATCTTGAAGTATCTCTGCATGATGAACAAAGAGGCTGTGCAACTCTCCCAGGGGCTTTGTGAAATCGTTATTGGCATTTATTTATTGTTCAGAGGGTGGGGTCACTGGCAACACCAGCATTTATTGCCTATCTCTAAATGTCCAAGGGCAATTTCAAAAGAAGCCAAGAGTCAATCACGTTGATGGTTCTGTAATCACTTACGGCTAGAACTCCTCCCCTGAATGTCATCAATGAACCAGAGGGAGCAACAAACTATCTGCTGAGGGAGCTCAGCAGGACCTGATGCAGGGTTTCAACCCGAAACATTGACAATTCCTTTCTCCCGACTGATGCTTCCTTTAGAAGCTTGTTTGTTGCTCCAGATTCCAGCTTGTGTCTCCAATGAACCAGACGGATTTACAATAATCTGCTAATTTTAAAGTCATGATTATTGATATCACAGAGAAGACAAATGCAAATTGGAAGACAACATCTTATGTTCTGCTTAGGAAGCTTCCAACCCAATGATATGAACACTGACTTTTCCAATTTCAGGTAACCCACACCCCTCGCACTCTGCTCCCACACACACTCACCTGTCCACCTCGTTTTCTTCTCCCTTTGTTCACCTTTCCCATCCCTTCTCCCACCTGGTTCAATCTGCCCATCGTCCCCTCCCAATCCGGTTCCACCTATCACCCACCGGCCTCTATTCCCCCCTCCCGCCCACCACCCCACTTCATACTTCTGTACACCGACAATCTTTCCTCTTCCCTCTCGGTCCTGATGCAGGGTCTCAACCTGAAAGATCGACTCCACAGGTGCTGCCTGACCCACTGAGTTCTTGTTCCAGGTTCCAGTATCCACAGTGTCCTTTCCCTTCACAATTATTGATGCTTCTTTAATTGTAGACTTTATTGCTTTATTTGAAGTTAAGTTCCCAAGGTGATGTGGTTCACAACCTTCCTGTCATTTCTAAGTGACTCTTGTCTACACAGCCAAGGCATCAGTGGGTCTGCCTACCCTCTGCTCCAATACATTGTCAGATTGGGGCCACCTGCTGCAGAAACCAGGACATGACCTTGTTACTGCGGACCTGACCAGTTCGACAGCTGGGTTTCTTCCTTCTCCTCTAAGCAAACTTCATCACATCCCAAACTCCAGCCTGAGCTTCCCGAGTCCCAACCTGCAGCAGGTCCTGTTCAGCCACTGCCCCGTCCTTGTCGCGCTCTACCTTGTTGAGCAACAGCTTGATTTAAAGATTCTCATCCCTATTTTCAAACTCCCCCCCACCCACGCCCCCCCGCCCAGGGTCTCATAGCTCCTTGACTGTGATCTCCCATCACCTTACAACCATCTGAGATCTCTACACACTCCCAAACCAGGTCTCTTGTCCATTTTCTATTTCAATCTCCCAATCATCAGTGGTCGTGCCATCACTTGCTTGGGCCTCAAGCTCTGGAATTCCCTTCCTGAACCTCTCAGTCCCCTCGAACTCTCTCTCCTTTAAAAATTTAACAGTCTTTTGTCCATCATCTAGTGTGATAGGTGTCAGCGGCTGTGTCTTAGGCAGTTTTACTGCATTAAAGGCACTGTCTGCACACAAGTTATTGTGCTGATTGCAGCCAAGTGCTGTGTGTGAAAGGGTTCAAGTATTTGTGTTATTGTAGCGATACATCACTATATGTTTGGCTCGATCCACACTCTGATAGTTTACACTGACATGTCCCCAAGTCAAAACTGATTCTTATTTAGACCAGCTGAGAATTTTGGCATAGCTGGAAATGAGGCCAGAGGAATTTTCCACTTGAGGAAATCCATATTCTATGATGTGTATGTATCTGCATGTGTGTGTGTGCGTGTGTGTGTGCGTGTGTGCGTGTGTGTGTGTGTCTGAGTGAACATATTTACATGTGTGTGCATGTGCATGCATGCATATGTGTATGTGCTTGTGTGCATGTGCATGTACATGCAGATATGCATGTAGACATGCATGTACATATGTGAGTGTGCATGCATGCACGTGTGTATATGCATTTGTGTGCATATGTACTTATGTACATATACATGTGTATGCACATGTGTGTTTGCACATGCGGATGTGCATGCAGAATGTACCTTTCTATCTCTGTTCCACTGCCAGATGACGAACATAATTAAAAGAGGAAGACACCGGTCTGGCACAAAAAATGGAATTGTTTAAACAGCGAAACAATTGTATCAACACAGGCATGTGTTTTGCATTAAACCAAATTTTGCAAAATAAATAATGATTTTAAATTATATTTGCATTTGAATTAGACCATTAAAATGCGCAATGTTAGCAAGGTCTTGAGTGTCATGAAGATTGATCAAACTTCAAACATCGATCGGAAAAATCCAACAGTTTGTAAAAGGAGATTGACTCTTTTGTTGCCAATAATCTGAATGTAATGCTTGAAGGACCACAGTTTATGGGGCCAAATTGTAATGATGTCACCCATTAAAATCAAATGACAGGTTTGTGCTAAAAACATCAAGCTGTCAATAGAGGCTTTGGGAAAATGTCCAGGCCTTTGAATTTCATATTCTGCAAATCAGAAGTCTGCGTTTTACGATTTAAAGCAAGCAAATTAAGTATAAAATAAATTCCAATAAAACCATGAGAAACAATGCAAATTGTCAGCTGCAAATCATCACATGGACACAGTTGCCAAAAAGCTGCAAAATTTCTGGAGAAATGATAGTTCCAGGAAAGAAACTAGAAGTATTCAGTAGATCAGGCAGTGTCAGTGGAGAGAGAAGCAGAATTAACATTTCAGGTTGATGATCTTTTGTCAGAACAAGATAAAATGAGAAAGAATAGATTACAGCTGGGGGAGAAAGTTCTATGTGGCAAGAACAGTCTGAAACAATGGGTCTACCATGGCAGTTTGGAGGAAGGTAGAAGGCGGCTCTGTGTGGGACCATAAGAAGTTAGTCTGTGGAGGGAGGATGTTCAAAAGAGATAAGATTAGCGACTGTCTGGGAATCAATGGCCTGATGATGAGCAGTGGGACCAAAGTCCAGAGTGAGATATTGGGAGGTGTTGAAGAGTTGGCATTCAGCCTCCATTGAGGTGGGGTCAGTTTGTCAAACAACAACAACAACAATGCTCTTGTCAGCGGGTTAAAGGGGGATGGGGTTTGTCGACTTCAGAGGAAAGTAGGTTAGTGTGAGTAAATGGATAGGAAAGGTTGAGATGGTCAATATTACACAGTAGTTTATGATGATTAGATCTAGAGAGGGTAAGAGGGTTAGGGAGAGCTCAAGGATCAGGAATTCTGAAGGTGGGCCCACAGTCTGTGCTGAAAACTTCCTTCAAAGAAATGATAGCTCTCAAATGTCATCAAATGCTGCCTGACCTGCTTAGTGCTTCCAATATTTTCTGCTTTCATGTCACTTTCCAGCAGCAGTGGTATCTTGCTTTTGCATGGCAATGTTTGGTCTTTGTTATCTAGGGGACACTCTTTGAAAAAAAGAAATTCTCACAAATAGCGAACATCTGCCAGAGTACCAATTGTCAGCAGTGTGGTTCAAGTCACAAAGGTGTTGGAGGATAGATGTGCTTATGATTCTGTTATTCCATAAGGACCACTCCAGAGAGCTGAGCACAATGGTGGAGGCTGACACTCCTGCGCATTACAGAGCGAGTGCTGTGGTCTCAGATGTGCTTTCATTCAGATGAGGTGTTAGACTGAGGCCCCATCTGCACTCTTAGCTAGGTATAAACAATCCCACAGCTTTATTTTGAAGAAGAACAGGAGAGTGTTTCCTGGTGTTCTGGACAGCATTTATCTCTCACTTGACATCGCTGCAACAGGGTCTTTGACTGTGGGATCTTGCTGTGCACAAATTTTGGAGGTTTTGCTTTACATTGCATGAATGTACATTGGGACATCCTGAAAGTGCTCCTAAAGGCAAAGAATACAAAAGTTTCTTATTCTTAACATAAGGGAGCAGAGGTATGGTAGGACTCGAATAACTCAGAAAACCAGGGTGAGAATTTTGAAACTGAAGCACTGTTTAATGGGGAGCAGAGTTGGAGAACAGGGCTGGGAGAAGGTCAGGACACATACAACAGAGGCTTGGATGACCTCAGGTTTCTGGCAAGTGGAACAGATGAGGCCGGGAAAACACTGGAATAATTATGTCTCGAGGTAATAAACTATCTTTTCACTTCCTGCATTAACTCCCCCAATCTCTTTCAATCATTTGCATTTGCATCCTTATCATACTAAAGGGCAGACAGCCCAAAATAGTCCTGTCGTCCACGTACCCACAAAATTTGCAATCAAAGTCAGAGGATATATTTACTTTGAGGAAGTCGGCATAACAACAAATTGAGGCTGGAGCACCAGGTTAATGTCAATCTGCAATCACAAGGCACAAAAAGAGGCTGCTTGACTCATCATACCCAGCCTGTGCATTGGATTTGATGGAGACTACAACTGAATGGGCTGTAAGCATGGTACTGCATCCGATCCTATCGGGTTCTGATGGGCAACTGAGGATGGGATTGGCTCAAGAGAAATTGTACAGCACAGAATGAGGTGACTTGGTAGCATAGAGGCACCGTGTTGCAGCAGGTAGTGTGGCAGCTCAAGCAAGATGGATTTGATTCTGACTTTCAGTTCTGCCTGGGCTGAGTTCACACAATCTCCCGGCGACCACTTGGGTTTCCCCAAGTGTGCTGGTTTCCCCCCACATCCCACAGATGTGCTGGTTGCTAGGAGTAACTGTAAATTGCCCCTTGTGTTGGTGGATTGCAGGATATTCACTGGGGAGTTGTTGGGCGTGTGGGAGGGAATAGGTCACAGGGAAATAAATGGGGGAATGGGATTGATGGAATTGTTCTGTGGACTGGCATGGACTAGATGGATCGAATGGCTTCCTTCTATGTCATTGGGGAATATGGGCCATCATGCGTGAACCTGCCCTTTGAAGGAGATCTCCAAATGGTCTTCTCCCTTGCACACAAAATTCCTGTGAGACTTGACAGGGTAGGTGCAAGGTTAATATTTCTCCCAGCCTCGGAGCCCAGAAACAGGAGTCAAGTCTCCTAATAAAGGGTTGATTATTAAAGACTAAAATGAGAGGAAATTTCTTCACCCAGAGGATGGAAAATCCTTGGAATTATTCCTCAGTTATTGAGTATATTTGACAGTGATAGAATTTTCTGTATTGTGTTGTTAGTGCAGGAAAAGTTGCATTGTGGTAAGAGATCAGCGACAGTCATGTTAAATAGCATGGCAGATGGAGCGGCAAATTCCCTACCCCTGTTGCTATTTCTTAATTCTCTGTATATATTTTTCTTCCAATTCTATTTGAAAGTTAGTTTTGAATCTGCTTCTACAGCCTGATTGAACAGTGTGTTCCAGATCACAACCGCTTGCTGAGTTAAATAAATTCTCCCAGTCTCCTGACACATCTCACACTGCTTGCTGTGCTTGTGGAGAACATCCTAATGACTGGTTATGCTGACTGCAGAAAATATCGACAGTTCATGGAGAGTTCAGGGATATTTCTTAGAGTTCCCTCACATGGCAGTCCAGAGCTTATGCAAAAATATTGCCTCTGCCTTCAGACATCACTGAATATCATAAGCTCCTTTTGCAAACATACTCCCTCCTTGCCCTTCCTGTCCCTACCTCTACTTCTGCAAACTCCATCCATCCGAACACTCCTCCCAATCTGCCCTCCTTAAGCATCTCTCTAACCCTCTTTGTCTGACCACTGGGGTTGTAAGCAGTGTTAGCCCAAAGCTTCGTAGCTCCCTCTCTGAACCTCTTACCCTGTCTTTAAGATGCACTGTAAAATTCATCATTTTGACCAAGTTCTCAGTCACTTGTCTGAATTTCTGCTTTGATTCACTGTCATATTTTGCCTGAGGAAAATGAGGCGAGGTGTCATTAACCTGAAACAGTTTTTGTTTCTCTCCATGGTCATTGCTGACCTGTGGAGTATTTCCAGCACCTTGTGATATTAGTGAATAAAGTGGGTCTTTACTCACCCTGTTAAAAAGAATGTGAGCTGATTTCATTGAGACAAACAAGTAGCTAACAGGTAGAAAACTGCAGACATCTGCGGAGAAAGAAACAGAGTTAATGTTTCAGGCCAACGTCCTTGGTCTCCACCCTATCAACTTAGAACAGCCTTGTTTTATCACCTGAGAACCCCCAGCATTTTCCCTTTTCTATCTGAGAGGCATTGGCAGGGTAGAAGCTGAGAAGCTGTTTCATTCACTGGAAAGAACTGTCGGACATGGTTTTAGGATAAGTGAGAGGCCATTTAGGACTGAAGTAAGGAGGAATTTCTTTAATTAGAGAGTTTTAAATCCGTGGATTTCTCTACCTCATAGACTTGGAGATGGTCATTTATTGAGTCTCCTCATTAACTTCCATAATACTATTCCTCCCCTAATTCTAATTTCTTTCAGTACCTCAATCACACAAAGTCCACTATTTCCAATATTAATTATGACCCCTTTATGATGACACAAAGTAATTATTTAATATCTTTGCCATTTTCTTACTCGACATCATAAGATAAGATATCTTCATCAGTCACATGTACATCGAAACACACAGTGAAATGCATCTTTTGCATAGAGTGTTCTGAGGGCAGCCTGCAAGTGTCGCCACGCTTCCGGCGCTAACATAGCATGCCCACGACTACCTAATTTCTTCTACCTCTGTTTATAATGGGACACAACCTTACTTTAGCTAATTTCTTTCTTTCTACAGACGTAGTAAAGGTTTCACAACAACCTGCTTTTAAGTCACTCACTGGTTTATCCTCACTTTCTACTTTCAATTGGAGGACAAGAAGTAATTCAAAGTCAAAGCTGAGTTCATTGTCATACACACAAGTACATGTATGCACAGGTGCAATGAAGAACTTACTTGCAGCAACATCACAGGCACATAGCATCAGATAAGCAGCATTCACAAGAAAAACAACTAAACATAAATAGTATGCAATTTTGACAAGAAACAACACAATTGGAGCAAAAAATATCCATTTTAGTGCTAAGTGATCATAGTGTTGCTAAACTGTAGTGATTAGGGTTTTGCCAGTTGGTCCAAGAACCGAATGGTTGAAGGGAAGTGTCCATTCTTGAACCTGGTGGTGTGGGACTTCAGGCTTCTGTACCTCCTGCCCAATGGGAGCTGTAAGAAGATGGCATGCCCTGGCTGGTGGGGATCCATGATGATGGATGTCGCCTTCTGTAGACACTACCACCGGTGGGGAGGGATGTGCCCTTGATGTATTGGGCAGAGACCAATACTCTCCGCAACTTCTTACATTCCTGCATATTCAATTGCCGCACCAGACCATGACGCAACCAGCCAGGATACTTTCAACAGTACATCTGTAGAAGTTTGTTAGAGTGTTCGGTGACAAGCTAAATCTCCTTAAACTCCTAAGAAAGCAAAGATGCTGTTGTGCTTTCCTTATGATTGCATCTATGTGCTGGGCCCAGGATAGATCATCTGATATGTTAGCAGCCAGGAATTCAAATCTGCTGACTCTCTCCACCGCCGATCCTCCAATGTAGACTGGCATATGCTCACCCTCCTTCCCCTTCTTGAAGTCAACTATCATCTCTTTAATTTTGCTGACATTGAGCAAGAGGTAATTGTTGTAGCATCACTTAACCAGTGGTCCTGTCTCACTCCGGTGAGCTGTCTCATCACCACCTGTGATTAGTCCAACAACAGTGGTGTCATTGGTGAATTGGTATATGGCATTGGAGCTGTGCTTAGCCACACAGTCATGTGAGTATAGAGAGCAGAGCAGGGGTCTAAGCACACAGTGTTGATGATCAGTGAGGAGGAGATGTGGTTACCGATCCTCACTGATTGAAGTCTGCCGATGAAGAAGTCAAGTATCCAGTTGCAGAGGGAGGAACAGAGGCCCAGGTCTTGAAGCTTGATGATGAGTTTGGTTGGGATGACTGTGTTGAACGCCGAGCTGTAGTCGATGAAGAGCAACTTGATGTATGGGTTCCCATTGTCCACGTGGTCCAGAGCAGAGTGAGGAGCCAGAGAAATCTCATCTGCTGTTGACCTGTTGACCTGGAAGGCAAATTGAAGCAGATCTAGGTTATCTCTGAGGCAGGAGTTGATTCATGCCATAACCAATCTCTTGAAGCGCTTCATTACAGTTGAGGTAAGTGCTACTGGACAGTAGTCACTGAGGCAGGTCACCACGCTCTTCTTGGGCATCGGTACAATAGATGCCTTTTTGAAGAACGTGGTAGCCTCAGACCAGAGAAGCAAGAGGTTGAATATGTCCATAAATACTCCAGCCAGTTGGTCTTCACAAGTCTTTAGTACTTGGTCAGGTACACTGTCTGGGCCAGACGCCTTTCGTGGGTCCACCCTCTTGAAGGATGCCCGGACGTTGGCCTCAGAGACAGAGATGAGAGGGTTATCAGGAGCTGTGGGGGCTCATGTGGCTGTGTCATAGTTCTCCCTATCAAAGTGAGCATAAAAGGCATTGAGCTCATCCAGGAGTGATGGGTCATTGTCACTTATGTTTACTTACAGGGTTGCCACTTAACAGGCAGATAGAGTGCAAGGGCAAGGGGTGGGAAGTGGATTGTGGGTGGAGTATACACACAGAACTCTAACTGAAGAAGGTATTGGTAAGACCACACCTGAAATACTGCATACAGGTTGGAACTTCTTATTTAAGGAAATATATACTTTCCTTGGAAGCAGTTTAGAGAAAGTTAATTAGGTTGATTTCTGGGAGGAAGGGGTTGCCTAATAAGAAATGAGTAGATTTGGCCTTTACTCATTGGAGGTTAGAAGGATGACAGATGAAGCTATTGAAACAAATAGTTTTGAGAGGTGCTTGACAGGGATGATGCTATCAGGATTGCTCCCCTTGTTGGTTAATCTAGAATCACAGGGGCATAGTTTCACATTTAAGACAGAGATGAGGAAGGATTTCTTCTCTCAGGGGACTGTGAGTGTTTGGAATTCTCTATGCCAGAGACCAGTGGTGCAGAATCATTCAAAATATTCAAGGTGGCAATCAACAGACATTTAAACCAGAAGGGAGTCAGGGGTGTGGGGAGAGAGCCGGTAGGTGGTGTCGAGGCCAAGACTGGATCAGCTGCAATCATTGTGAATGATGAAGTGGGATGGAGGGACAGAGTGACCCATTCATGTTCCTGTTTCTTCTTTTCTCATTTTCAGCTGTAATTTTCCCCTCTGCTGAATTTTAAACTCCCCCGAACCCCAGGGTTAACTGAAACAGCAGTCTGCTGACCTTTGATTGGGACACTAAGGCACCATCTCAGTAATTTCCAGCCGATGGATGTGTTTATTTCTGATGCACTCTCTTATCAGAAATTTGAAAGTCAAATGTTTGAACTTGCCCAGTTTTTGCCTATTAGCGAAATCTGTAGCTGACCGAACATGATGGCACAACATGGTGGGCCGAAGGGCCTGTATTGTGCCATATTGCTCTATGGTTCTATGGTTTGGTTACCTTTTTAGCTCATTAAACCTATGGATATTTCAAATGCTACGTGCCTTAGGTAGCTATGTCCAAGGCGTTCTAGAGGCACACATCTTCATTGCAGTGACACACACAAAAAAAAGAAATACCCTCACAAACACACACAGGAGAAAGCTAAGGCTACTCTACAACCAAGCACAGTGCCACAGCTTGTAGAGTTCCAGCAGCCCAAGTTCAATTCTGACCTTGCACGTGCTTCCTCTAACTCGTTAGGTTTCCACAGATGTGCGGGTTGGTAGGTTAATTGGTCACCCTAAATTGCTCCTGAGTGTGTAGGTGAGTCGTCGAATCTAGGGGGAGAATAGGTTGTAGGAAAAGTTAGTGGGTGAACGGCATTGCTCTGTGAGAAGGCATAGACTCAATGGGCCAGACTAGCCTCTTTCTAAATTGTATGGAAATATGGAGCAAGGGTAGAACATGTCAGCCAAGCAAGGGTGTAAGCCACAGTTCAGTAGCTCACTATCTCACCTTTGAGTTGATGGGGGGGTGGATATAAGTTGCACCTGGTTCTTTCCACCTTCATCCGCTTGTGGCCACCCTGTCAGACCACACTGCCCCTGACGTGTGGAAGGTTTTTAAAATTAGTCTTTCTGTGTCATTCGTTTGATTGAGAGGTGATTGGCTTAAAGGCTTACATGTTAGATTTTGGGATATTAAAGGAATCAAGGGATGTAGGGTTCGTGCAGGAAAGAGCAGCTGAGGTAAAAGATCTATCACAATCATGTTGAATGTTGCAGCAGAAGCAAGGGGCTGAATAATCTGCTTCTATTTCTTATTAATTATTAACTGCCCACTGTATTAGTCATCCATTTTTGTCAGTGGTGTTAGGTCTATCCCCAAGCTCAAGGCCTTTCCCAAGACCACTACTGATTGTCTTCAACTTCTACTCCCTACTCGTAAGGAGGTGTAAGCTTTCACTGGGCTAGTTCCTCAGATCTCAGGGAAACAGAAAAGACTCATTTGATGTTTAACTCCATCGATCAAATAAATCTCCAGCTTGGATTGAATTCGCTGATGAAGTTAATGCTTCCCTCTTCTCCGTACTTTCACCAGATTCTGTTAACAAACGTAAAATGTTCTTTCCCATTGTAGCCAAAGTCCCACCCTCTTGTGCTGTCCAATGACTATATTAAACCATTGGTTGCTCTTCACAATTACTGAATTGACTGTAAAGTATTAATGGAGGCCCTGAATGTGTAAAATAGGCGGCAGAGCATCACTTTGTATACAGGCTGGTAATCGTATACAAACCAGAGTTCTGCATTCAAACTATTAGTCACTTCACAGACCAGCAGTCCATATACAGTCCAGGGCTCCACACACAGATGAGAGGTCCATACTTCAACCATATTTAGAGAAGGGCAATTAAAAACTAGGAGGCATAGAAGCTGAGAGATGAAATATTTAAAAGGGACGAGGGGCAACTTCTTTACGCAGAGGGTGGTGCATACAGGGAATGAGGTGCCAGGGAAACTGGTTGAGGCAGGTAAGCTAACAGAATTTAAACGAGATTTGATTAAGTACATGGACAGGAAATGTTTAGAGGGATATGGGCCAAATGCGGGCAAATGGGACAACTTGATGGGCACCATGGTTAGCATGGACGAGTTGGGCCGAAGGGCCTGTTTCCTCCGCTCTGTGATGCTGATCTGTACATGGGCTAATGTTCTGCATGCAGACCAACAATCTGTACGCAGGTCACCACTCCATACACACAATTCAACACTCACTGTACAGACCAACACTCAACGCACGAACCAATGATCTGCATATAGGCCAACGACCCATATGCTGACCAATGTTCTACACATTGACCAGCTCTCCAAACACAGACTACACAGACCACCACTCTGTACATAAACTAATGGTTTGTATACAGATCAATGTTCTGAATACATAGTAGCATTCTATACACAATCCAATGTTCTGTACACAGACCAAAGCGTTGTCCATGGACCAACTCCGTAGATAGTGTTCAGTACAGAGACCAGATCTCCATGTATAATCCATGCTCCATCGACCAGAAGTTTGTACACAGAGCAGCACTTCTCATGAACCCTTATCAAAAAACACAGCAGCAACCAGCTTCCAATCAACACAGAGCCATGAGATTGATCCTCCATTCCTGTGGCTCAAAAACCAATTACGAGAAGTCTCCCTCATTTATAGGGGAGATTTCCTGCCTGGGTACGGCTGGCCACAAGAGGCAAGGTGGACATTTCTTGTGACTTCCTGCTCGCGAAGTGAACAGCTGAAGAAGCTTCATGCAGCAACAGCTGGATTTTTGCTTGTGTTGAGCTGGGGATCATGGTGCCTGTGAAGGCTCTGTAATCTTGGACACAGATATGAAATAAGTTCCAGATGGGTATAAATTGGAAATGTCCTAAGCTTCTCTCCGAGGAATCCTAGGAAACTCTTTCAACTGACTGATGGATTAAGCGTACATGGGCCTGTTGAAGAAATCTTCACTGTCAGGGCATCCCCAAGAGCTCAGACCCAACAGCCTCAAACCCTACAGCTATGCAATGCGACTCATTGCAATGTCTTGCAAGCAAGAAATCTCTCCATTGAGGCCACTGGCATCAGCTTACTGGGACCGGATGTGGTTTTCCATGAATTGCATTGAAGACAAGTTTGGACACGAAGAAAATTGGATATGAGAGTGTCGAGAATAGATAGCAAATACTTCCTAGCTTCCTAGGTTAAATATAAAATGAGCTGTGCACCATTTACCCATCAGCTATGGCAAAAGTGGAGACGCTATTCTCCATTTAAGAATTAAATGAGAAGGGGTAGGAGATACTTAATGGGCACTGTATTGGAAGGTGTTGTCACAGATTTGGGTGTAGTTAAATGCTCAGATATTGAAACAATAGGAATGAAACTAGAGTATTCAGTAATGGAAAACAGGATGCATGTGTGATATCTCTGGAAGATGTTTATTGTGAGGATGAAAATTTTATCAGACCACAGGTGAAAAAGTGTCTGTGTAACATTTCCATGGTTCGTACAATGAACTCAGTCTATTGGCTTACCCAGTATCACTTTATTTTGAATGCTATCAACAATAGTAATCAGTATCAGTAACAGTAATCATGATAATCTTATTCCCAGTAACACTTTATTCTGTATTCTGTTATTGTTTTCCCTTGTACTACAATACACTGTTGTAATGAAATGAGTTGTATGGATGGGATGTAAAACAAAGTTTTTCACAGTACCTTGGTACATGTGACAATAATAAACCAATTTACAATTTATCATGAACAAAGAAGTAACGTTATCTTTTACCCATTGAATATAACACTGTTTTGGGGGGGTAAAGTCGTACGGCTTAGAAGATTTTCTGAAAATATCACTTGAGGTAACTAAAGAATTGAATGAAATTGCCCAGGAATTGTAAAGAAAGGAGGTTAAAATGGTTTATTATCAGGAGAATTATATCGAATGGTTTAGGCAGACTTTACTGTCCACCACTGGTGAGATAGTTTCAAGGGGATATTTAAAGGCCAATATATATTTCTGAAATTAGTTATTCATCTTGTAATTGTTTGTTTTAATGTTAGTATTGGTTAATATGGGTGTTCACATTAATTGTCAAAACCCTAGTTACTGAGAGAAGTGCAGTATATTGCCAAATCAAGGCATTGTCTCTTTAACGACTACAAGAGAGGTGAACCGTGGAGTCAGAGGTGCTGAACTGAACGAAAGGACTGAGAGAGGAGCAAACATTACACGTTTATTGACCAAATGTATGGTATGATTGGACTTGTCAGACGGCGGCCAGACAGATTCCAACATTGCTTAAAGGAACAACAAATATACATTAAGTGCACTTGTGGAATGTGAAGTGTAACAAAATGTGTGAAACTTGGGTTCACTGGAGAGAGCAGAAAAGAGAGAGAGTTTGGGCCCACCTGCTTATTTGCACCATTCTATTTGACTGGATAAGAAATGGCAAAAAACTCTCCAAGTCAGAGGACCATCATCGTGGCTATCCCTCGAGGTCAAGGATGATGGTGTTCGTTCCGTTGATCTATTTATGGGCTCTCAAGTGGCTTATGTCCAATCTTGGCTCTGAAAGTTCTTCCGCATTCAGGGCAGGTAGTTCCAGATGGCAGATCGGGCTTTGGTTGTTGCTGTGTCTCTTTCCATTTTCTTCTCTTTTCCTCTAATTCTGCACATCTGTTGGCTTCGAAGGTTGCCCACAGAGCGAAGATGCCTGTGCGTGTATTTGTTTAACGTGTACTTGATGTTGCACTACAAAAAGCACACGATACTTCACAAATCAACCAACTGATTCCAATGGCATGGAAACCATGACAATTGGAGCTGATGGATTTGTTGCAGCCTTCATCCGCCTTCACAGCCGTTGAGTTCAAGTAACTTCGTCCGCCTGTTCCACCACTGAGGTCTTGGTTGGATTGTTCTTTGTCAGGGACCTCACCATCGACCTTACCGCCACGGGTGACCCTACCAGGAGCATAGCTCCAGACAGCATCGCTCTCGGGATCTCAGGACCACACAAACTTCTCCACCACGACAAGGTGACAATCCACGAAGAAAAGTCAGAGGACCAGAGCTTCAATCAACATCACCGTGAGCGCTTCATAGGAAACCTGTGAGGACTGGCCGTTGAGATCAAGTAATATCTGTAACTTCAAAGTAACAATACGTCAATGAGTTTGACATGATTTTGAGCTCATGATTGTTTAAAAACATTTATTTTCGGAATTTGTTACAATAATTGACAAAGACCCAAGGGACATTAAATTAGACAGATGTCATCAAGGAGAGAATCACTGGGCTTGCCCAGAGGATATGTTAAATACAATAGAATCTCGTTGTGGATTTACGCATTGTAATAACTATAAGCTTCTTCTACTTTAGTGTAATAGAAAAACAATATAAGAAGCTAAAGACCCTGATATTTGGCAACCAGATAGGAGGCGAAATAGGCAAACAATGATTACTCCCGGAAGGGTGTTATTTAATATGGCTTCCCTGGGTGTGGCCAAGGGCCAGAAGGGGGGAACTGAAGAATGAATCTCTAGGAATCATCAGAAAATTGTGAAAACTTTGCAATATGATCAACTTAAGTGTCATACAAACTGGAAAGAGATGATGGGGAAAATAGGTCAATAGTGGAGGTAGTTTAAAGGTTATGATAGAAAAACGGAACAGTCATTAGGTTAGGGAAGTGCTCAGATTGCAAGACATGGCTAGCTGGAGCAGAGATAAACAGATGGAAGTTGGGATGTAAGCTAAGTGCCGGAGCACTGATCATAAGATAAGCAGAGTCACGTCAGTAGGACAAGACCACAAATTAGAACACCCGGTTGCAGAGAGACTTGGGGACATGGCTGTCTGGCAAAGGAAGGCAAAGTCCCATCTGTCAGGCAGATAGAGGTAACTCCTGCAGAGATAAAACAAAGATCAGATACTACAAGGAGAAATGGGTTACTAATGAATTATTGTGAAATTGTAAAGTCTGCATTGTAATGCAAATACTGTAAATTGCTGGAAATTTTTTGGATCAGTGGAGTATCTTTGAGCTCTGACTCGAAGTCCTCCCCAGTGTACACTGTATCAGGGCCTGAATAAACTGATTTGTTTGAGATATTGACCACTGTTGTCTGAGAGATTTGTTGTACTGAGGCAAAATTAAGAGGGCAACTGGGCCCCATGTGAAAGCCAGATTCAGAGAGCAGGTTAAACACATGAATCCCTCCAACAGGAGGAGAGCTGACTTGACCCACGCATGACAACATCTCCCTATCTACTGATATCTTACATCATCTACTGGCCATCTCCCTAACCCTCCACCATGACCTCTGATGACCCAATTCCTCCTGAGATTAGTGTAGAGAGCTGATGCTCAGCATGGACTTATTGGGTCACAAGGCCTACTTCCATCTTTAATGACTCTCAGACTCTATGCGATTAGACAAAAGGTCCAGAATCAGGGAGGAATTGGACAGTGCAATGTTTTTTCTGCAATTAAGCCTTAGGTAGGTTCCATAGGATCTAACTGATTTGTGGGAAAGGCTTGAGGAACTGAGAGGCCCACTCCCATTGCTGTGACCATACAGCATTACTCTAGTTCAGTGATATGGTCAAGTCACTCCCATGAACCATGAACTCCCTTCACCGGGGTGTAGCTGCAGGGAAACAATGGGAATCAGTTATTCCATTCCAACTGGTTCAGTCACTGAAATCTGAAGTAACACTGAGGGTTTGACCAAATGTGGATTCATCATAGGGAGGCCCTTTAACTGGACAAACCGTGACATGACAGAGCAAGCCTCAGCCTCACAGTGACCATTATGGGCGTAGCAATAGGTTTGTAAATGGGATCAGTTTGTGGCAGGAGCCTGTAGAACCTGAAGGAAAGGAGGCTGCAATGACGGTGGCTCCTGAGGCTTTCTCTGCCCCCAGGTGCTAACCCAGCACTGGAATGTCGCTCCTCACCAGTGATCCTAGTGACCTGATTGAGCATGGCACCTGGCTAAATTAAGCAGCCTCTCAATGAACTAGCACAAGTTCAATGGGATGAATGGTCCAGTCATGAGCTGGAGGACTTCAAGACTCCATCTGGGATTTTGATGCAACTTTGAATGGTATTTCTACGTTCTCCTTGTTGGAAAAGCAGGTACAAGTACCGTAACTGGGACAGACTGCGCCAGCACACTGTCTGAAAGGATGAGGTGTGCAGAAAAAAAGAAGACAGTGAGAGAGGGAGATTTGGAGAAGCGCAGAGATGGAGGAAGGAAAGCGTTCAGGGAATGGAGAAATGACTCTATATATGGGGGCTCCCTTCACATCCTGGTCCTGAAGGAGATGGGGAGAAATTCTTGCTGCAGGTGTTCCTGGTGCCTTGGACTTTGCTAATCCCTGTGTCATTACCGAGGGCTTCCTACTAGGTCTGGTTTTGCTGCCAAGGGCACTCTGGTAGGGTCCACAAGCCCCTCATGCCCATGGTCCCAACTCACCTGTGGTGCTGCGGATGGTTGGGACCCTCCCCCGTCTCAGAAGGGAGTGTCAGTTGTCCAACTGCAGAGAGGGGGATCCTGCTTCTGTTAGTGCTCAGGCAACAACACAAACTGTGGTCAGTAATTTGACATGATAAGGAACAAGGTGACAGGTTTCACACTGGACATCTGTATTAAGTATTTACAGCTTGAACCGTTTACTGAACAAGGAGAGCTATAACATTCCCTGTAGTTGTCTTGATGCATTGCAGGGAGTTTTCACTGAGTTCCCAGACAGAAGGACATAGCTGCGTCAAGGGGATCAAATGGAAATGGGCAGATTTATTCCACCTGTCACCAACTGTAGCTGTGAGCAACTAATCCACAAAGACGTGGGTCACATACAGGAGACAGCAAATTGAGATCCATCCAGTGGGAGCAGAGATGGCAGACAGGAGGGAGCAGGGCAAATGAAATTCTCTTCATGCCACCTGTTCACCTGCCACCTGAGTCTCAGTGAAAACCCAGCGTCCTTTAATTTGTGCTGCAGTTAACACCCAGGAACGATTGAACTGTTGAGATGTTGGTAAACCACCTCTATCCCTACCGGACCATTTCATTTCCTTTCCATCTGGGGGCTGTGGACCTTGAAGCTCCTGTGGGAATTATTCAGAGAGTCATATCTTGTTGGTTTTGAAATTGTCCCTCACAAACTCTCCTCCTCTGTTCTCTCCCTCGTGGGAAGAGGTCAATGTATCTGATCACGACGTCCCTGCATCAGCATCAAGCCTCAATGCCCTGCAGCTTCAGGCTCAGGTCTGTGAGGCCCAGCGTTACCCACAGTGGCTCCGGATGGGACCTAGCCCAGTGCTTCATCTACAGTCAATGTCAACTGGTGGGAATGTCCACCTTTGAACTCGGCAGGAAGGTCCCAGTTGTTGCCTCACTGGTCCAGAGCGGGAAGGGCTTGTTAAGTTGCTGCTCCCCCAGACCACACCGGTCAGTGAAACCCAGTGCCAAACAATACTGAGGCTTTCTCTGAATGAGGAAGAGTCCTCAGCACCAGACATCTCTGAGTACAAGTGAGAATCAGTCCAAAGGGACAACTGTTGGTAATTTCTCCAGTTGAATTTATTGCTGGACCCTAATTCCACCATTCTCCTTCATTGCGGCATTGAACTGGAGCTGCTGATCCCGGGAATCCAATCTTCAAAAAGCTGGGATTCCTTCCTGGACTCCTGTGTCCAGGTGATGTGTTGTTTCTCACTGGGGACTAAATGGCATAGTAACACCCTTGTCCACACTTGGTCAGAGTAGGCTAATCAACACACTCAGTTGATCTGCAGAGCACCCAAATGAGGATTAAAGATTCCTCTACCTTTCTCTTAAGGGTAATATTTTTCATTCCAGACTCTGAATTGGTCATAGTGACCATTATTCACAGCCACCTGCAGCTGGTCCAAGCAGGAAGCTGAAGCCGCAGGATCTGGACCTCGTCCACATAAGCTTTTGACTGACGTTTCATTCTTGAGGTGGATTGCTGTGTGGTGTTCATAGGGGATATTCACCTTATCATATTTGTCCTGGTCACTTAAATCTCTCCAGGCCTCTGCACCCTCCATGTCCTCAGTGCCACTTGGCCAGTTGCCAGTAGGAGAAGATAACTCCCTCGTATGCTGAACCATTGGATTGGGTTCTCTTGGAAACTCCTTTTCTTTCTTCAAGTGATACGACAACTTAGAGCTACCCGATTACGTTCTGGATTTCGTGGGGAGTGTTGGTGGTGTTTCCGATCCTCATTCTGGGTTGTCTTTACATGTGGACAAGAGAGCCCTTGTGTGTGTGCTGATAATTACTACGACATGGGAGCCAGTGAGCGTGGTGAGGAAGCGTGCCCTATAATCTCATATGTAAAATGTTGTCAAACTTAAGCCGTCTTAGGCAGGAGATCATACCTTAAGAAATTTTCCCCTGACAAATTATGCTGGGCATGCCAATAATATGATTGGCCTTGCCCCTCACTTCCAGCCCTCAGTGTTTGGAAGCTGATATTTCATCCATGCATCACTCAAAATGCTGGAGGACCTCAGCAAGATGAAGGGTCATGACCTGAAATGTCAACTGTCCATTTCTCTCCATAGTTGCTGCCGGACCTCCTGACTTCCTCTAGCATTTTGTGTGTTGCTCCAGATTCCAACGTCTGCAGTCTCTCGTGTCTCCTTTCATCTTTGTGTGGTCAGTTTAAAAACTCAGTTCCACTCTACTAAACAGGACTGGGATTACAGGAATGGCATCAGCTCTCTATCAGTTAACAGCTGTCATTCAATTTGGAACATCACATAAGACGGTTCACTGGGCAATCAGCCCACTGGTTTCCAGTCTTCACTGACAAGTGTTGGTGTTTTGGCTGCTGACACAGAGTTTGTCTGGAGGTCACTGGAAACCAAGCACCATGTTAGGTAGAAAAGCAATCACTCTGGAACGTAATGTCTCATCTGGGTCAGAGTGATATTCTGGCCTAATCTCAGTCACCTAAGGGAGAGGAATTTGTTTTTGCAAATTGTCTGTTGTTTTTGTCTGATGTCTTGCTTCTTCTATTAGATCACCTGGTTTCTAGTCAAGTGGAGATCAATGAAGTTACATCATTTATGTTTCAGAATACACAAATATAAGAAATTGAATCAACAGTAGACCATTCAGCCTCTCGTGCCCTGCCATGACAGTCAATAAGATCATGGCTGATCTTTTACCTCAGCCTCACTTTCTTGCACTCACTCCATATACCGTGATTCTTTGAACGTCCAAAAATATTTTGATATCTGACTTGAATATTCTCTGCAACTGAGCCTCCACAGCCCTCTAAGGTAGAGAATTCCAAAGTTTAACCACCTTTGGATGGAGAAATTCCTTCTCATTTCTGTCCTGATTGGCTGACCCTTTGTTTAGAGAATGTGACCTCTGGTGGTAGACATTGTAGCCAAGGGGAAATGTGTGCTTCAATGAGTACCTCCCATCCTTCTAAACTCCAGAGAGTATATGCCCAGTCCAATTAATCGCTCCTTGTTTGATGAACCCATCATGGCAGAAATCGACTTGGAAAATCTTTGTTGCGTTCCCTCTATCACAAATAGGGAAAGCAGATCTGTATGCTATATTCTGGATGCAGTCTCTCCAGGGTCCTATATAATTGGAATCTCTACTCTCATACTCAAATCCTTTTGCAATTATGGGTAACATACCATTTGCCATCTTATTGCTTGCTGAATTAGCACATTAACTTCCCCAGTTGTTAATGTTCAAGGACATCTGGGTCCCTCTGAATACAATACTCAGACATCTCACTGTGTTACTTTAGTAACTTAAATGTGAGCTTAACATCTGGAAGTCTACAGGAGACACATGAGCATCCAGCGAATTTTCCGATTTGTGTATTTATCACAGCAAGGAAGAGAAAAAGGAGAAGCTGTGATTTCCAAAGTGAAGTAGGAGACTGGGCATTTTCTTTGGGCTCAGAGTCTGAGTGGATGAACTCACGAAGCCAGACTTCCGATAGACCCAGGCACAATCCCCACACATTTTGTTTCAGGTCCATCAAGCTCACCCCCATTGGTTCAAGGCCTCAACCTCACCCACTGACATCATACCTAGGAACAGATAACGAGGCCAAATCAAGCAAACCCCCTGGCAATTGCTTCTCATCTCCCTCTTCTTCCTCTACGACATTCCCTTTTTAAGTTAAGGATGACTTGCCTCTACTCCAGTTGAATTTTGAGGTGGCTGAAGAATCCTGTGCATCATTTGCGGACTCTGATACAGGAGGGGAAGGCAGAGATTGACAGGGTGGGTGGGTATATAGTTTGGGATATTGTATGCTCCTTTAATTACTTCTGCTTGATCAGTGAAGAGATTTGAGGAGCTCATTGCCTTCCAGGATGTTCCTTCTCTATTTTGAGCAGTTATGAGCCAGGGATTCTTGTGAGTCAGACAGGATGCCATATTTTATCAAGGATTTTGAAGGATTTTCATGGTAATCTCTTTCTAGATTCTCATGATAGAGCTCGGAGGAGAATGCTTGCTTCGCAGTCTGGTTTGAGGCATGTGGATGATATGATCTGCCCACAGGAGCTTCAGCCTGAGAGATAACCTGACATTGATTCTCCCATCTTGACAATCAATTTGGGACATTTTACAGAGAAAGTATTAGTAGGGTTTCTTCGGTACTTTGAGGTGTCCATGTAGGCTGACAAGTCTCAGAAGTACACAAGAAGACAGTGATAAAAACAGCTTAGTAGACCATAAGCTTGGTCTTGTGCTTGAGGTGTTGGCTTCTGAGCATCCTTTCCCTTAGTTCAGTTACTAGCTCATCACATTCAGTTGACAGTGTAGTCTCACCCTTTGCCTTCTGTCCACCAGAATAGGCGGAAGATCTCAGTCAGGCAAAGTCTCTGGGTGAAAAGCAGAAAAGATACCGGAAATAAGTGGCCATTGACTTGAAATGTTAACTCTGATTCAACGGGGTCACTAATGTAGTTCCGGAACAGAAACCTGTTGCCCTTGCCTAGTTTGTCCAAAGGGTTTGAGTTGCAGATTCCCTCCAAAGTGGCCCAGTAACATCCTCAAAAGCAGTGGTCCTCTTCCAGCAGTTCATGAAGAAGGCTTGACATCAACTCTGGATAATGGGGGATGAGCAATAAATATCAGATTGCTTGAGCCATTCTCATCAGGAGGGTATTTTTATTGTGACCTTAAGGTTCATTCCTGGGTTTCAGACACAGTATTAACAAAGACTTAATTACCTTTCTATGTCTTTCATCTCTGGTCTAAACGGCACCACAATGAAGTACCCAAGATCCCACTGTCAACCAAAACAGATAAGAACACTGAGGATATCATAGTCATGACTAACATCAGATTAACATCTGTGAAATTAGCAGCAGAACTCTTGATAAGCAAGTTACAACATAGACTTTTTTAAAATTTGTGTTTGGGATGTAGGCATTGCTGGCAAGGCCAACATTTATTCCCCATCCCTATTTGCCCTTGAGAAGGTGGTGGTGAGCCACCTCACAGCACTTCTCGTGGAACTTCCTCAGTGCGGGATCTAGACCCAGTGCCAATCAAGGAACAGTGACGTATTTCCATGTCAGGGTGGTGTGTGACTTGGAGGGAAGCCTGCAACTGCTGTTCCCTTCCATCTGCTGTTCTTGTCTCACCAGGTGGTGGAGATCATGATGTGGGATGTGCTGTCAGAGTGGACTAGGTGAGCAACAACATTGTATTCTGTAGGTGGTGCACACTGTATCCACTCAGTGCTGGTGGTGGAAGGACTGAACATTTAGGGTGCCAATCAAGTGGGCTGCTTTTTCCTGGATGACGTCAAGCTTCTTGCCCACTGTTGGAGCTGCACTCAGGCAGTCAAGGATAAATCCTTATTACACTCCTTGTGAAAAGAGTAGCCACAAGGACATCACATGACTGTGCTCAGCATGTGCCAGAGAGTGGTCGGGAACTGGAACTCAGTGTGAGAGTGGTGGAAGCAAACACCCTCATCACACTTAAACAGATGTTGGACATGTACTCGAAGGGCTGTGACGTGCAGGGGTTCTGTCCTATTGCTGGAAGCTGGGGTTAGGTTAGACCGTTCTTTCTTGACGGATGGACTTAATGGTCTCTAATTATGTTATAGATTTTCCTTGGTCCCACAAAAACTGATGGATCCCAGATACATGGATTCACCCAAACAGCCACTGCAGAACTCAATTCCCATTTATCCTTATTCTTTTTTAACTGATGTTCGTTCAGAGGAACAAAAGAAAGGAGACTAAGATGAGGGGACACATACAAGAGGTGTTTGATAGGAGATTAGTCCTTGGCTACAGGTATGTACTAATCAGTTGGTAAAATGACAGAGCAAAGGCAGATGAAATTTAATACTGATTTGATGCACTGTGGGAGGACTAATAATACTCGGACATACACAGTGAATGGTTGGGTTTTGGGGAATACTGAGGAACAGAAGGGCTTCTGAGTGCAAATCCAAGGATCCCTGAAGTTGGCAGAACAGGTGGATAAGGTGGTGAAGAAGGCATGTGGGATATTTGTCTTCATTAGTTGGGGCAAAGAATATAATAGCAGAAAGGTTATGGTACCAGTTTATAAAACATTGGTTGGGCCACAGCTGGAAGATTGTGTACATTTCTGGTTGCCACATAATAGGAAGAACGTGATTGCAATGGAGAAGGTGCAAAGGAGATTCACCAGGATTTGCTTGGGAGGGAGGACTTCAGTTATGAGGGAGACTGGATAGGCTGGGTTGTTTCCTGAGGAGGGACCTGGTCGAGGGATACAAAATTATGACGGGCATCGATAGAGTGGGTAGCAGCAAACCTTCCCTTCAGCAGTAGCATCTAGAACCAGAGGGTAAAGGGGAAAGAGATTTAGAGGGAATCTGAGGAAGAATTATTTGACTCAGAGGGGAATTTGAATCTGGAACGCACTGCATGAGGGGTGCTGGAGGCAAAGACCCTCACAACATTTAACAAGAATCTAAAGGAGCACTTTAGAATCTAAATCACCAACTCATAGAAGATTACAGACCAAGTGTTCCTAAATGGATTAGTATGGCTAGGTGTAGATGGTCAGCATGGATATGGTGGGCCGAAGGGCCTGTTTCTGTGCTGTATGACTCTATGACTAAGTAGAATGAGGGATATGGACATTTATGCGGAGAATAAAATAGAGATAGAATGTGGAGAACGAGAGAGAATGGACAGAAAGGGAGTGAGGCAAAGAGAGGAAAACTGAGAAGGGGGGCGGGAAGAGAGAAGTGGGAGGGGGAGAAATAGTTCCCTCATTCTTGGAGCAAAATGATCTTGTGTTTGGACTTTATTGTGGGCGAGCGTTTTACTCTCGTTCACTGCATTCCTGAAGTTCTTGTCATGTGACCTCTTCCAATCACCATCCTTCCCAATTCCTTCATTTATTCAAATACCAAATGAAAAACAAACAAGAACAAGCTCACTGTTCGAGTTTGATGTTGCTATCATCTTACATTGGATCGCAGAGCACGCAGAGCACTGAAGCCAAGCACTGGGCCCATCTGGTTTCCATTCACTTTCCATTCACTTCTATTGGTCAGCCCTCTGCATCTCCCTCTATTGGAACATCCTTCTATTCCTTGCTCCTTTGTGTGCTTTATCCAATTCCCTCTTGAATGCATTTGCACTATTTACCTCAACTACTTGCAAGCTCTGGGCTGGTCAACCAGCTTGTTTTTAGCAGTGTTTGAAAATTAATCTTCATATTCTAGAGATTCCAGGGCAATTCTGGAGCTCTCGACAACCCCACACTTCATGAACATACATGTGAGTTCCTCATGGGTCTTACCTCAGTAGATTAATGTACATGTGTAATGGGATAATTGGATTATCCCATTAATCATTTTGCTTTCAGACAGCCCCTTCTAATCAGGCACAGTGCCTCACTATTCAAGGGGAAATGGGTGGCAGACTTGAACCGCAGAACCTAAGCAGCAAAGGAGAGGAACAGACTGTCTTTTCTTTCATTTCTACAAGTCATTAATAACGCAAGATGGGAAGCTGAAAACAGTTGGGATGACCTCAGTTATGGGTCCATTCCAACAGGCCTAATTAGCCCTGCTGAAAATTAAATGAGAGGCAGAATTCAGGAACATTAGATCAACAATTGACACAGCTTTTCAGCAATGCAACAATGCGACCCTTTTTTTAGACTTTGCCCTATTTCGATGGTTTTCTATCAAGGTTTGCAGCAAATCCAAACATAACACAGACTGCAAATTGTTCCTGTTTTCCAACATGGTCCTAATTATATATTGACATAGTGCGGTTGCTGGGATTGCCAGGCTGCTTCTATTAGGAGCCTGGTGGTTGTGCACGTGACAAAAACAGAACCCAGGGCAGGGTCCTTCAGCTCACCCAACCAGCCATGCCACCTCTCACAGCCCTTCTGGGAAGCTTTACTTAAGACAATTTTTCTGCAACCTAATTGGGAAAATGCTGCAATTCCCCGAGGCTTCAATAGATTGTAACCACCGACCACTTGCTACCGTAGGGCTGCACCTTGGCTTATCACAGCTCCTTCCCTGAAATGTTAGCCAAGTACCACCTTGTGGGGAGGCCCTTTTAATAAAGTTCAGCAGCTTCAGAGCACAAACACGAGCTCCATTTTCTTGGACAATGCCTGTTTATAATTATTTTTCCATTGCCAGAGAGTCAAATTCTGTTGAATTTCTCATCTGAAAGACAATACCTCTTATGAATCAGCATTCCACTGGTATAAATTTCTCTGCTCAGTCTCTAAAGGGGTCTTGTAGAATCCTGGAGGCATAGTGCTCGAAGGTTGAAGTGGTAGGATTTTCAAAGTTTGAATAAAAGAGCAAAGCAAACAGTTAGATCAGCCTGAGCAAAGCTCAGTGCAAAACTGATCCCAATGTTTCGGGAATGAATGTTAACCAGGAACTCTCCTGATTTGACCCCAAACCTCTGGATCTGTCTAAACTTATAGTTTGGGGTACTCCTACCTTGTAATCCACTTTATTTCACAGGAAGAAAGACTCTCAAAGTAGTGAGTGATGGCTGATGTGCTGACTACTTTTAGACAGGCGCTGCACTTATCACTACACATTGAGAACACTGGGCCATATTGGGAGCAGGAGATGTGGAGATCTTCACTGTGTTGCTCCTAACTATTACATAAGCATTAAATCATTACATTCATGTGCTTTTCTTTCATAGTTCATGAAGTTTTCTTATGTCTTTATTAAATAATTACACTTAAACTCAATGTCATTTATGGTAGTTATTTTACCTTGCACTAATGGAAGATAAGCATTCCATTTGGAAAAATACTGAAAACATTGACTTTAGTGGAAATGAAGTACAGAACTGAGTATAACTGGTGACTGATACTCTCATACACTTAGTGCTGATGACTACATGGTAATCTCTCCATTATCCCTTGGTTGTAAAATTTTCAATGCACAGCAGGATTTACCATAAGGGTCTGCAGAAATCGGCAGCCTCTATGATGAAGGGTGAAATCACAGCCTTGGACGTTTCCCAGTGTTTGCAGTGGGTCTTGCACATAAAATGTTGCTCACAGGAGGCAAACCTGAGCACCCTTGCTGAGTTGGTAAAGGCACGATATAACTGTCATTTTGGCTGCAGCATGAAGCATCTTAGGGTCAGCAAAATGCAAAGATTCCCAAGTTGCCAGTGCAAGTTGAAAATCTCCCTCAGTTTCCTTTGCCCCTGTTCAGCACATGGCTTGGAATTCTTTTTATTTATATTTCATGTTTCTTACAACATAGGAAGCAATTCAGCCCATCAAGTCTTTGTCGGCTCTCAGAGCAATCTCATCAGTCCTTTTCCCTCACTTCCTTCCTTGCAACCTACTTTTTCTCATATGCCCTCAACCCCACCCTAACTCCCTTACCACCCACCTACTGATCTCCACTCAAGGTAACCTACAGCAGCCAAATAACCTACCAATTGGCACATCTTTGGGATGTGGGAGGAAAATAGATCACCTTGGGTAACACGCTTAGGCTGAGGCTTTACTGGTTCTTCAGTGATTCAATGAGACAAGCTCAGATTCTGCTTCTCTGGAACAGGAGTATTTAATTATGAGGACTATAGAATCATTACGTTTCAGAAACCCATCCATTATGGATCTCAATCACTGGAACTTTGATTCTTGGAGCAGAGACTGATCTGAAGGAGTGTGAGAAGGAAGCCAAGCCCCATGTGTTTGTGTGACAGCTTGTGTTCAGCACCACATAATCACTTGAGCTTGGGACAATACCAGGTCAGCAAACTGATCTTTTTTATTCCTATTTGTTGTGATCAGAGGACAAGTCAGAAAGTTTGTACATTTCCATTCCGATTTTATTTCCAGATGTTAAAATCCTCACACTTGAACTATTGAAATAACAGATACTGAGGCTTCAGTGACAGAGGTAAACATTCAGACAACTGCAAGATCTTGTGGGTAACTTCTCACCCAAACTCTACGATCTCCTGGCAGAGGCATGGAATGAAAAATCTTGGAAATTCCTTTTCTTTAGGGGATTGAGATTAGTTCAGGATATCTGAACTCTGGCTCCAACTCTGGCCCAGATGAGGTGATCATTCCAAAGTGATTGCTTTCCACTTATGCTATCTCAGCATGGACCCTAATCTCTTGTGTGCTGTTCATGTTTGAATAGAAACTGTCACCAAGTCTCTTCTCTGAGTAAGAACTGCGATTGATATAAATGATTGGGAGCTACTGCCATTCCCTTAGGCCAGGCATACTCAGTGGAGTGGAAGTAAATTTCAGATCTGGCAATGCTTAGATGAAATACTAGCTCCAAAGTGTTGAGGGGTAGAATAGTGGGGGAAAGAGGACCAAGTTATTGGAATGCATGGGAATAATTTGTCAAGGGAAGTTGCCACATCACTCAATGAATGAAGAGGAACTTGCAAGTGCCAAATGGTGAGCTTAGAAAGGAGTTCGTCTTCTCCTGGGCATTCTACTAGCAATGACACACAAAGAGGGTGGAGAGACTCTGTGGAAGGAGACTTAAGTGACACAGACAGAGAAGATAATGTCAGCATTCCTCATGAAAGTCACGTTGCTGTAGTGCCCTTATCTGACTGGTACTCCACCTCAACAGCCAAGCATCAGACAAAAGCCAAATGGTCTGTCTGGATCAGCCACTGGTGGCTGTGAATGACCATCACTTTGATCAATTTGTTTTGGGATCCGGTGTCTTTCCCCTTGCCTTTCCTTGAGGAACAGTTGGGCAGTGTTCACTGTGTGCAGCTTTTTAGTACAAAAAATATCACCCTTAAAACAAGGGTGGAAGGATCTTTAATCGTGAAATGGTTTTGCAGTCTCCTGTTGGACCCGGCGCATTCAACACCAGGATGTGTTGAAGCACAGTGTGTGAGGCCAATAAAGGGTTAACCAGGACGAACCCTTGCTGTAACATTCTGCAGCATCCTGGAGATTCAGCAACCCTGCATAACAAAATCCACTGACAATGATCCGAAGACTGTTGGGCTCTGATCCTAGCTGAGCAAATTCAAACAATCTGGTAATCTCTTACTCTTGAGGACAGATTGCACTACCTCAGTGCCGATTGTCCACTCATTAAAGACACAAGAGATTGCAGATGCTGGAATATGTGGCAACAACAAAATGCTGGAAGAACTCAGCAGGTTGAGCAGCATCTGTGGAGGGAACTGGACAGTTGACACTTCAGGTTGAGACCCTTCATCTAGCAGTCCAGATGAAGGGCCTCAACCCGAAAAGTCGACTGTCCATTTCCCTCCACATTTGCTGCCTGTCTCGATGAGTTCCTCCAGCATCTGGGTTATTGTCCACTCATTAGTCTGCTCTGACCATGAACGGACAAGAGTGTCACCATGTCACTTAGTCTCCAGTGAGAGACAACACATCACCTGGACACAGGGACTCAGGAAGGAATCCCAGCTTTTTGAAGATTGGATTCTTGGGATCAGCAGCTCCAGTTCAACGCTGCAATGAAGGAAAATGGTGGAATTAGGGTTCAGCAAATTCATCTGGAGAAACCTCAAACAGTTGAGCCTTTAGTACTGACTTTCACTTGTGCTCAGAGCTACTGATGTATGAGGATTCAGTTGGCACTGGGCTTCACTGAATGATCTAGTCTGGGGAAGCAGCAATTTAAATAGCCCTTCCCATTCTGAATCAGTGAGGGAAAATCTGGGACCTTCCTGCCTGGTTCCAAGGTGGACGTGCCCACCAGTTGACATTGATTGGAGTTGACTCTAGCCCAATGTGATGATACATTCCAAGACCTTTACTTTTCCACTTATGCCATCTCAACATGAGACCTGATCTCTTGTGTGACATTCGGAGTCTCTGTGGGTAATGCTGAGCATCGCCAATCTGAGACTGGAGCTGCAGTGATTTGATGCTCAATGCTGATGTAGGGACGGTGGTGTGTATATGGAATGAGCTGCCAGGGAAAGTGGTTGAGGCAGGTATAATAACAACATATAAAAGACAATTGGATAGATATATGGATAGGAAAGGTTTAGAGGGAACTGGGTCAAATGTAGGATAATGGGATTAGTTTAGATAGGCATCTTGGTTGGCATGAACGAGTTGGGCCAAAGTGCCTGTTTCCATGGTGTATTATTCCATGACTCTATGATACAGGGACATTGAGACCAGATACAAAGATATCCCCCCATGGGGGAGAAGATGGAAGAGTAGAGTGTGTGAGGGACAATTTCAAAACCAACAAAACCATCATCATCTACTTCATTTTCACAATCTACTTTGTCATGGCCTTACATCTTACATCCACAGCCCCCAGACGGAAAGGAAATGAAGTGGTCCAGAGGTGGTTTACCAACATCTCGACAATTCAACTGTTCCTGAGTGTTAAATACAGAACAAATTGAAGGATGTTGTTTTCACTGAGACTCAGGTGGCAGGTGAACAGAGAGCAGGAAGAGAATTTCATTTGCTCTGCTCCCTCCTGCCTGCTCCCTCCCACTGGACGGATCTCAATTTGCTGCCTCCTGTGTGTGACCCATGTCTTTGTGGATTGGTTGCTCACAGCTACAGTTGATGAAAGGCGGGATAAATCTGCCACTTCCACTTGATCCCCTTGACATAGCCGCGTCCTTCTGGCTGAGAAACTATTTTAGTGAAAACTCCTTGCAATGCATCAAGAATATAGGGAATATAATAGCTCTCCTTGTTCAGTAAACAGTTCAAGCTGTAAGTACTTAATGCAGATGTCCAGTGTGAAACCCATCACCTTGTTCCTTGTCATGTCAAATTACTGACCACAGTTTGTGTTGCTGCTTGAGCACTAACAGAAGCAGGATCCCCCTCTCTGCAGCTGGACAACTGACGCTCCCTTCAGAGACAGGGGGAGGGTCCCAACCATCTGCAGCACCACAGGTGTGTTGGGACAATGAGCATGAGGGGCTTGTGGACCCTACCAGAGTGCCCTTGACAGCAAAACCCGACTAGTAGGGGGTCCTCGGTAATGACACAGGGATTAGCACCAGGAACACCTGCAGCAAGAATTTCTCCCCAACTCCTTCAGGACCACAACGTGAGGGGAATTTACAATAAGAGGAAATCTTTTTCAGAAGACAGGATGAAAAGCATTTTTATTTTCTGCTCAGAATAATCACTGGTTTACCTTCAAAAGAGTGTTTACAAATATTGTTTACAGCACCAAAGAATGGTTGGAATGTGTAGATTATCTCTCTGCTACACAAGCAGCCTGTAATAACCTTCTCATTTTGTTAAGGTCTTTTTCACCTCCCTCGTTGAGCTCTGAGCCCCTTTCAAAGGCTCCGTGTCTGTCTCTCTTCACTTCAGATGAATAGTCACTTCTGAAATGTTAATACTGTTTTTCTTTTCACAGATGCTGTCTGACCTGTTGTGTTCCCAGTATTTTCTGTTTTTATTCCAACTCTTCAATGTCTTCTCTCTTGCTCCAGTCTCCAAAATTTTCCCACAGTGTGTTGACATAGTCTGTTCCACTTACGATATCTTTGATGAGTTTTCCAATGAGGAATGCTCAGGAATGTTAATTGAGACTGCATCAGGCTTTGACTGGAACCCTGGAATTGTACAGCCCGTGATGAAGCCATTCATTCCATCAAGCTGGAGTCATAGAGCTGTAGAGTCATACAGAACAGAAACAAGCCCTTAGGCTCCCACTGTTTTTCTCATGTCTGTGCTCGTTCTTTGAAGGACTTCTCCAATCCACTTGGACAAGTGCAAAGTGTTGCATTTTGTTAAGTTAAACCAGGGCCAGACTTGCACAGGAAATGGCAGGGCCCTGGAGAGTTTTGCAGAATGGAGAGACCTAGGGGTACAAGTACATACTTCTTGAAAAGTGGAAGCGCAGGGAGACAGGGTGGTGAAGAAATAGTTTGGCATGCTTGCCTTCATCAGTCAGGGCACTGAGTACAAGAGTTGGCATAACTATACAAGCTGTTGGTGAGACCACACTTGGAGTATTGCGTGGATTTCTGGTTGCCAATCTATAGGAAGGATGTCATCAAACTGGAAAGGACATAGAAAAGATTCACAAGGATATTACTCAGTCTGGAGGGTTTGAGCTATAAAGTGAGGCTGGATAGGCTGGGACATTTTTTCCTTGGAGTGTAGGCTGAGGGATGAGCCTACAGTGGTATATAAAATCACGCGGAGCATAGATAACGTGAATGGTCCCAGTCTTTGTCCCAGGGTATGGAGCCTAAAACTGGAGGGCATAGATTTAAGGTGAGGGGAAAGAAATTTATAGGGTTCCCGAGGGGCAAATTTTTCGCACAGAAGATGGGTGTGAGAATAAGCTGTCAGATGAAGTGGTAGAGCTGGGTAGAATTACAGTGCTTAAAAGCCATTTGGACAGGTTGGGATGGGAAAGGTTTAGAGGGATATGGGCCAAACACAGGTAAATGAGACTAGCTCAGGTAGGCAACTTGCTTGACATAGATAAAGGCAGCATGGTAGCATAGTGGTTAGCATAATGCTGTTACAGTACCAGCAATCGGGGTTCAATTCCTGCTGCTGCTCTGTAAGGAGTTTGTACATTCTCCCAGTGACTGTGTGGGTTTCCTCCGGATGCTCTGGTTTCCTCCAATATTCCAAAGACATACAGGTTAGTAGGTTAACATGCGTGTAATTGGATGGTGCAGGCTTGTTGGGCCGGAAGGGCCTGTTACTGTACTGTATAAATAAAGTTAAAAAAAAGTTGGCCCGAGGAGCCTCAACCAATTACCAATTAACTCCATAACTCTAATTAGCCAGGTTCAACATCAAACAGAGCAGCTCCAGTGGGATTGCTGGTGAGGAGGGACAATCGCACCGCTGGCTTAGCATTTAGGAGGAGGAAGAAGCCTCAGGAGTCACCAAGGGTGCAGCCTCCTTTCCCTCAGTGAGATGTGTTGTACAGGCTCCTGTCACAAAACGATCCTATTTACAAACCTATTGTGATGCCCATGATGTTCATTGTGAGGGTCAGGCTTTCTCCGTGATGTCACAATTTTTCTAGTTAATGGGTCCTTACCATGATGAACCTGTATTTGACCAAACCTTTGAGCTGTGTTTGGATTGCAATGACTTGACAGAGTTGTAGGTAATGTGTTTCCATGGTTTCCTTCTATCTACGAACCTTGGAGCAGAATGTGTGGACGATGGGTAGGAATGGAATTGTTTGTCCTTGTGCCTCCATCGTCCATTGCTGGAGTGAGGGAAATCCAATGCTTCAATGGCCTTTTGAAACAGTGTTTGTGTTGCTGGGACTTGTGTGCTGTAGATCTGGATTCAAGTTGTCAGTGATGCCCAATCCCATGGATCCCTCCAGTGCTAGGCTGGTGTCTGAAGGGCTTTGTGGTGGGCTGAAGGACCTGCTTCTGTGCTCTACGACCCTATAACTCCCATTGATACTTCAACAGGATGCTCACAGAAAAAAAATCACAGGAGCATGAAAAATTTGTCATTTTCTTTGCGTTCTTGTTTATTAGTTATGCTAAAGGAGTTGATTGATGCTGGTGAAGGGGCCATCGATGGAATTGAGCCCAAGTCCTGCAGGACTCTATCTCTTGTTGGACCTGAGATTTTGCAATATCATGCCTGATTGAAAGTCATGGGGAATAAAATAATTCTGTTAATCCTTATTTTGTATCAGCAGGTGGCTGTGGGTAGATACCTGACTGAAATTTAAGACTGGAGATCAGCAAATATGTGACTACTGGACATCATCTTGAGCACTGCCATGGGAAGGATGGATAACTGTCTGTGCAGAGCAGGAAGTGAGCTTATTTGGTAGCACCATGATCTGTGTCAGAAGATTTTGGGTTCAAATCCCACCCCAGGGCGGACCCTAAATCCTGAGCTGACCATCTGGGGGAGTACTGAGGGAGTGCTGTAGTCTCTTTACAATCAGACTAAATTGAGGCACTGTCTGCTTTCTTGGATGGACGTTAATGATCCCAAGGCACTAGTTTGAAGATTAAATTGCATAAACACACCCACACATGCGTACACATACATGCACACACGTGCGTGCGCACACACACACACAAACACACATGGGCAGACTATCATGGGAAGCAATATGGCTCTCTATGACAGGCCAGATGGATCATTATCCACCTTTACTCATTTCACAGCCTCAGAGAATGTATAGGCTGGGTTCCTTTTCCTTGGAGTGGAGGAAGCTGAGGGGGCACTTGTACAAAATTATGAGAGGCATAGATAGGGTGGACAACGAGAAAAGTTTTCCCATAAAGGAGAGGGTCTAAAACCGGAGAGCATTGGTTTAAAGTGAGCAGTAATAGGGTTAAAGAGAATCTAAGGATATCTTTCTTACCCAGAGGGTGGCTGGAATCTGGAATGCACTTCCTGAGAAGGTGGTGGAAACATTTCAAGTGTATCTGCCACAAGCACTTGAATTGTCAAGGCATAGCCAACTACGGACTAAGTGCTGGTAAGTGAGATTGGTACTGGTGGTCAGTATGAACGCAATGGGCTGAAGGACCTGCTTTTGTGTTCTATGACCGTATAACTCCCATTGATACTTTAACAGGATGCTCACAGAAAAAATATCACAGGAGCATGAAAGCATTGCCATTTCCCTTGCATTCTTGTTTATTAGTTAGTTAAACATTTTGTAGAGGGGGAGAAAAGCCAGCTTGATTAGGCAGGTTACTTAGAGAAAAAAAGATCTTGTGATGAAACGTCCTATAGTTGATCATCCTTCACTGACCCTTTGTGTTCCTGTGTAGTGGGATGTGCCTCACCACCAGCCAGTGGGTGGTAAGTTGTGAAGTCTTAAGCAACTTGATCTCTTCTTAATTACTTGATTAATTTGCATCAAATTACATCAGCAATACAGAGACATGTTATTCAGCACAGTGGGTCTGTGCAGATATGATCTACAATAACCTCTTCCCACACCACTTCAGTGTCAGTTCTTTACGTCTCTTAACCCCCTTGTGTTTACTTCGCTTTTCCTTAAATGTTTCTCCACAGTTTACCTCAACTACTCCCTCTGGGAGCATATTCCCCATTCTCAACACTCTCTGGGTCAAGAGGTTTCTCCTGAATTCTACAGGTGATTTTTTTGGTGACATGCTGATGTGCTTCTCATTCTGGTTTCTCTTACAACTGGAAGACATTCTCTCTACCTCCAATCTCATTCAAGTAAAGACTTATATCAGGTCATTACCCAAACATTTTTTCAGAAAAAAAAATGCCGCAGTCTGTTCAATTCAAGATGCATGATAAGACAGTGGATATGTTACTCTAACTGAAAGTTTTGACTAACCATCTGCTGATAAGAGTTCAACTTCCAAATATGGAATTTAAATTCAGGTAATTTTGGAATTTTAAAAACACTAGTAACAGTAATAGTAACCACAAACCTACCAGATTGACATTAAAACACTAACTCAATCACATGTTTTACGAAAGCCATTTCACCATCTTTCCCTGGTTGAAGTCTATATTTGACTCCAAACACACAGCACTGTCATTGATTCATAACCGCTCTTTGAAATGACCCAACATGCCACCAAATCTGAGTACAATTAATAGTGGACAATAAATGTTAGCCTAAGCCGCAAAACCCACATCCTGTGAACAAAGAAGTAAAAGAAGTGCCTCTCTATGATTCCAATCAGCTGCAGTGAAACTGAAGCGTGTTGCAGATAAGATGGTTGTATTATTTTGGATTCCCAACATGTATTAGCTTGACTAGGGATACAGAAATAAACTCGATGCTGGTCGAGATACCAAAAAGGCTCGACCCCTGCGTGACTCCACAAATTACTTCAAGGAAGGAGAGCTTATCAACAGGGGCAAGTCTCGGCCTGTTGCCCAGTGTACCAGGACAACTGCAAAAGCACTTACAGGAATGGGGAAGCAGGTGAATACGATATCATCATTCCCTCAGCACTTCTTCCTTCATTAATGGCTTGGAGGGTACTTGATCAATCTTCAAAAACATTCAAGACCTCAGTTATCTTCAAAGAACAGATTTGGCAACATCCTCCCTTTTGGGGTTCCGTCAGCCAATCCACACAAGTTGGCTGCATGAAATTGTTCTTTAGAACTAATTTCTCCCCTCTTTCTATCTTCTGCAGCTGTCAGGTTTCCTTGCTGTCTTTAGAGGTCTATTTTAGGACTGGGTTCAATGATGCATGCTCAGCACAAACCAAAGTTCAGGTACAGCGTAACATTATTTTGAAACTACATGATAATTGCTGAGTAAATTGACCAAGATTGATGAAGTGATGATCGTAGCAATATCCTGGAAAAAAAAACGATAAATGTGGGCCATATGTGGATGTCGAAGGTTGTACAAACAAGGAAAACGGAGATTTAACAATGAATAATGCTACCAGCATTTCAGCTGGGCTGATCCTGTTACAATATTTTTCCTTGTAAGGTTAAGCTCAGTACATTCGTTTGCATGCTGCCATTTCTGTTATTCCATTAATTTCTTGTTACTCTGCTGCCTTTGGACATCTGGATACCTTGCCTGTGCCATAACAGCCATCTCAGTCCAGCATTTAGCAACCTTGAACACAGAGCTGGATGATGCAGCAAGATACCGTGATTTAGCAATGGTCTCTGCATGTTTGTACATTGCGATAGATAAGGATATAGTGAGTAACTGACCTTCAAGACCCAGCCTTTCTACGTATTAGATAGATTATCCCCAGATTAGTAAATGAATGTAGATCTTGTCTCCTTTTTCTCACACATTTACAGAGTGTGGGTGTTGTTGGCAAGACCTAAGCAGCTGGCTGGGTCAATTGAGAGGGCAGCTACGAGTCAACCACATTGCAGTGGGCCTGAGGTGACATTATCTGTGAAGGTGTGGATGGCAGACTTCCTTTCCTGAAAGTGAATCGGATAGGCCTTTACAGTATCCAATCATTTTCCTTGTCACCATTGCAGGTACTAGCTTTTAAATCCAATTTAACTAACTGAATTTAAATTCCCTGGTTGCCTTGGCGGGATCTGAACTCATGTCTTCAACTCATCACTCCAGCTTTCTTGGTTGTTTGCCTAGTAACATTACCATTGGGTTACTATGTCACAAAAGTCATTAATAAATCCAGTAGGGAATTCAATGGTAAATTTCTTTTGCTCCCAGAATGCAGAGAACATGGAACTCATTCCCACAGGAAGTGGTGAAGGAGATTGTATCGAACAGGGATTCTCCAGCCTTTGGTGTTTTGAGTGGTTTCAGCTTGAATTAGAACACTGCAGGGTGAAATTGTTGCTGTCATATTTGTGCATGTGACATTACAGTGCCTGGAGACTAAGCATACTCAGGACAGGTTGAGCGAGCTAGGGCTTTTCTCTTTGGAGAGAAGAAGGATGAGAGGTGACTTGATAGAGGTGTACAAGATGAGAAGAGGCATAGATCACGTGGACAGTCAGAGACTTTTTCCCAGTGCGACAATGGCTAACGCGAGGGGACAAAATTTTAAGGTGATTGGAGAAAGATATAAGGAGGATGTCAGGGGTAAGTTTTTTTAGACAGAGACTGGTGGGTGTGTGGTATGCACTGCCGGCAGAGGTTGTGGGGGCAGATACATTAGGGACATTTAAGAGATAGGCACATGAATGATAGAAAAATAGGGAACTATGTGGGAGGGAAGGGTTAAATAGATCTTACAGCAGGATAAAATGTCGGCACCAGATTGTGGCTGAAGGGCCTGTACTGTGCTGTAGTGGTCTATGTTCTATATTCTATGTTCTATACTCAGTGATGTCACTTCCGTGAAACTTTAAGGTGCTTCCAAAGATCAATGAAGCTGGGTTTAAGTGGAGGTTTGATGCCTGCTTCAGTGTTAGTTAAAGAACCTGACCATACCTGGGGATTCCACCTCCTCTTGGTAGCTGTCATAGTAAACAGGTTGCTGAAAATCTGAAATATTCCTGGAGAGAAAAGTGTGGATCTAGGCGAAAGGGGTGGGGCAGGGGGACAGTGAGGTAAATGTTCAAACCAATGGCACCTGGTTTTGCTGAGCCTTCTGGGAACACGGTTGAGAGCCACAAATACATGGCGATGAGAGGCAGTGTTGGAGGGTCTCAACTTTCAACCCCTAGCTAATCACTCAGGAGGAGTCAGCACAAGTTCATTTCAGTGCAACAATTAGGCTGAAGAGCAACATTCCTGTCTGAATTATGTGAAGAATTTTTAAAAGACGAGATCCAGGAATATTACCTCACTTCGATTGGGCTTCAGTTTTTCAAGTCTGCAATTGAACTGAGTGCACGCATGAAGGCAAAAATGCATCAACAGTCAGTGATGAAAGCTTTGCAATTAGCTTCATACCAGAGAAAGTCTCTTTCTGAGGCACCAGGACCTAATTTTACATAGCTATCAAAAGATCAGGGTTATGCAGGAACTAGAGCAGTTAGTTCACTAGAGAATACTTTCATGCTTTACTGCCTGATGGATTCCTATTTTGGTTTATGTTATTTTCATTCATTAATCCTTCCTTCTTGGACATTTTTCCATCCTGTTGTTTAGGTTGTAATCCAAATGGTACTTTGAGATGAGGAGGTGCAAGAACAGAGGGATATGTGAATGGATCATCACAAATCGCAGTGGGTGCTAATTTGAGAAGCTGCTTAACGACAACAGCCACTACACCTTAATCACAGCAAAAACATTGCAAGGCACAAGACAAGAGTGTGAGGAAACAAGATAACTAGCAAGCCACAACAGGAGATACTGAGATGGATGACTGATAGATTACGAAGGGGGTGTCTTCAGCAGCTGAGGGGCTGGTCTCCAGTTGTGGATTGATTAAATTAAACCAGAATTGGTGCAGGGATTAGATCAGAGAGGGTATTAGGGTTGGAGGAGGTCACAGTGATAAAGAGGGAAGGATTTTAAAACAAGGAAGGAAAATCTAAAATAGAGCTGTCGCTTAACTTGCAGCCAGTACAGATCAGCAGCAGAGGGATGAAGGGTGAATGGGATGGTGCAACTTAGGACGTGAACTGCAGTGTTTGGAATGAGCTTGTTGGAGGGTAGAACAAGGTGGCGTAACCAGGAGGGTGTTGGAATAGCTGAGTCTAAACTTAGAGGACAATGAGCTGCGAGAGTTTAGTCTGCAAATGTGACGGGTAGAAGTAGGTGGCTTTAGACTTAGCATGAGAATGAGGCTCAAGCTGGGGTCAAATATGACATTAAGTTTGCAAACTTCCTGCTTTAGTTTCAAAATTGCTGGGGCTCTGTGCGGTAAATAGGAACATTACGTGCAAAACCAAGAAAGCTGCCTGCATGAATTGAAAATCAGAAAAAATGGCAGATGCTGAAAATCCAAAATAAAAGCAGAAAATAGTGGAGAAACTCAATGGGTCAGGCAGCACCAATATTCCAGATAGAGAGGACATGTGACTTGCCTGTCCCATCCACAGGTAAAAGATGTGCACATATTGATTTGTTTTGAGCAGGTGACAAAGGGTGAAGAAAAGGATTAAATAGTTTGTTGAGGAGGCTGATGGACTGACAGTAAAAGCTTTCCACCTAGACAGAGATGCATAAAGGTTGACAGCACACTGGAGGCCACTTTGCCCTTTTCACTTACAGTCACAGAGACATACAGCATAGGAAAAGGAACCTAAGCCCACTGAGTCTGTGCTGACCATTAAGTATCCATATATACACTAATCCTACCCTAACCCAAAGATGTAACACCACCTGCTTCAACCAGGGATTCAGAATCGGAGGTAGGTAATTGGAGCTGAGCTGTAACTTAATTAAGTGGCATCATGAGCTCAAGGTTTTAACTGGCCTAGTCCCAGTTCCTAAACCACTCCAGGGAACCTTCTGTCACTCTGTTATAGAGTCCCAGAGTCTCACAGCATTGAAACAGGCCATGCTACTGCCCAACACGGCCACACTGACCAGTGAGCTTCTATATTAATCCAATTTTCCAGCACTTGGCTGGTAACATTCATTGCCTAGGCAATTCAAGTGCTCATCTAGACATCTCTTAAATGCTGTCAGTGACTCTGCTTCCATCACTCTCTCTGGCAATGCATTCCAAGAACTCACCACTCTCTGGGTGAAAAAGGTCCCACTCTGATCCCTTCTAAATTTCTTACCTCTTCACCTAAATCTATGTCCTCTAGTTTTATTCACCTCTGATAGGGGGAAAAGTTTCCTGCAGTCCACCCTATCCACACCCCTCATCATTGTATATAACTCAATCATGTCCCCTTTTAACCTCCGCCACCCTAGGGAAAACAGATCCAGCCTCTCCTGTCTCTCCTCATGACTAAAACATTCCAGGGAACATCCCGGTGAATCTCCTCTGCACCCTCTCCAGTGCTATTTTGTCCCTTATATCCACATTCAAATCAGTCACGTAGATTATTAACAGCAAGGTTTCCAGCACCAATCACGCTGGAACACCAGTAGTCAAAGGCATCCAATCATAAGAACAGCACTCTACCATCACCCTCTGTCTCCTATTATATATACAGTCATGGATCCATCGAGTCATAGAGTCACACAGCACGGAAACAGGGCCCATGGCCCATCATGTCCACGCCAGCCAAGGTGTGTAACCGAGCTAGTCTATTTGGCCCATATCCCTCTAAATCTTTCTTATCATTGTATCTGTCTAAATGTAACTGTACTCACCTTTACCACTTCCTCTGGCAGCTCATTCCATACACCCATCCCCCTGTGTGTGAAAAGCTTGCCCTCAGGTCCCTTTTAAACATTTTCTCTCCCACCTTTTATATACATCCTTTAGTTTTAGACTCTCCTACCCTGGGAAAAAGACTGTGACCACTTACCTTAGCTATGCCTCTCATAATTTTATAAACCTCTATAAGGTCACCTGTCAGCTTTCACCCTTACAGGAACATGTTGACCCTGAACTCTCACTGTTTCTGCTTTGAATGCTTCCCACTATGCAACTGTAGACTTCCCTGCATGTAAATTCCCGCAGCCTACCTTTACCAGGTCTAGTCTTATTTTAATGAAATTGCCCTCCCCCAATTTAGCATGTTTATTCCTGGTCTATTCCTATTTTCTCCATAACTACTTTGAATGTAATGTTATGGTCATTATCTCCAAAAATGCTTCCCCAGTGACACTCCCTCCCTCTGCTGCTGCTGCATTCCACAAGACCAGGTTCAGTAACGCTCATTCTCTCATTGGTCTATCCACATACTGTGTCAAAAAACTCTCCTGGACACCCCTCAAATTTTAGCCCTTTCTGAGGATTTAACGCTTAGGCAATTCCAGTTAATATTTTGAAAACTGAACCCCCGCTCCCCCCCCCCCCCCCAGGAATATAATCCTATATTTATCACATCTATGTGCTATTTGTCAACAAATCTGTTCCTCTATCTTCTGTTAACTGTTTGGTGGTTTGTTATACACCCCCAGCAAAGTAATGACACTCTTTTTGTTTTGAACCTCTACCCATATAAATTGGTAAATTGGTTTATTATTCACATGTACTGAGGTACAGTGAAAAACTTCGTTCAGCACGCCATCCATATAGATTATGTCACTGCAACAGTGCATTGAGATAGTACAAGAGAAAACAATAACAGAATGCAGAGTTGAGTGTTACAGTTATAGTGCAGTGCAGGCAGACAATAAGATGCAAGGCCATGATGAGGTAGATTGTGAGGTCAAGAATGCATCTTATTATACTGGGGGGCCATTCAATAGTCTCATAACAGTGGATAGAAGCTGTCCTTGAGCCTGGTGGTACGTTCTTTCAGGCTTTTGTACCTTTTGTCTGGTGGGGGGGGGGGTGGTGAAGTGAGAATGTCCGGGGTGGGTGGAATCTTTGATTATGTTGGCAGATTTACTGAGGCAGCAAGAAGTGTAGACAGAGTCCATGGAGGGGAGGCTGGTTTCTGTGATGTGCTGAGCTGTGTCCACAACACTCTGCAGTTTCTTGCTGTCATGGGCAGAGCTGTTCCCATACCAAGCTGTGATGCATCTGGATAGGATGCTTTCTATGGTGCATCGATAAAAATTAGTGAGGATCAAAGGGGACATGCCAAATTCCTTTAGCCTCCTGATGAAGTCGAGGTGCTGGTGAGCTTGTTTGGCTGTGGCGTCTGTTTTTGGATCAAGGCAAATTGTTGGTGATGTTCACACCTAGGAACTTGAAGCTTCCAACCCTCTCGAACTCAGCTGCATTGATATAAACAAGATAGTGTGCACAACCCCCCCACTTCCTGATGTCAGTGACAAGCTCTTTTGTTTTTCTGACATTGAGGGAAAGGTTGCTGTCATGACACCATGTCACTAGGCTCTCTATCTCCTTTTTGTACTCCGGCTCTTTGTTATATGAGATACAGCCCTCTGCAGTGGTATCATCTGCAAATTTGTAGATGGAGTCAGAGCAGAATCTGGCCACGCATTCGTGAGTGTATTGGGAGTAGAGTAGGAGGCTGAGGACGCAGCCTTGTGGGGCACCAGTATTATCATGGAGGAGGTGTTACTGCCTATCCTTACTGATTGTGTTCTGTTGGTCAGGAAGTCAAGCATCCAGTTGCAAAGGGAGGTGCTTAGTCCCAGGTCTAGGAGTTTGGAGATGAGTTTGCTTGGAATTATAGTATTGAAGGCGGAGCTGTAGTGAATAACCAATTGTCTAACATAGGTGTATTTATTGTCCAGATGCTCCAGAGATGAGTGTAGGGCCAGGGAGATGGCGTCCACTGTAGACCTGTTTTGGTGGTAGGCGAATTGCAGTGGGTCAAAATTGTCTGGGAAGCTGGAATTGATGTGTGCCATGACCAGCTTCTCAAAGCAGTTCATGATGGTGGATATCAGAGCAACAAGATGATAGTTAGGGCATGTTACCTTATTTTTCTTCGGTACTGTGATGATAGCGGTCTCTTAAAGTAGGTGGGAACCTCAGATTGAAGCAGGGAAAGGTTAAAAATGTCTGCAAATACCCCCTCCAGCTGATCTGTGCAGGATCTAAGGATACGGCTGGGTACCATCTGGGCCAGATGCTTTTTGTAGGTTTACTCTCCAGAAGAACGATCTTACCTCCGCAATGGTGACTGTGGGTTCAGGTGCATTCGAGGCTGTTGGGGTGGGTGCTGACATACTAATCCCCTTCTGTTCAAAATGTGCATTAAACTCATTGGGAAGCAATGAACTATTATCAGCAATGTTGCCTGACTTTGTTTTGTAGCCTGTTATAGCCTGTAAGCCTTGCCACAACTGGCTGGTCTGGGACTCGATTTTGGACTGATGTTGCCTCTTGGCATCTCTGATAGCTTTACAGAGGTCGTATCTCGATTTCTTGTATAGGTCAGGGTCACCTGATTTGAACACTGCAGTCCTGGACTTCATTAGGGAGTGGATCTCCCAATTCATCCATGGTTTCTGGGTTGGGAACACCCAGATTGACTTCTTTGGTACACTGTCCTCTACATACTTGCTGAAAAAGTCCGTGATGGTGGTGATGTCCTCATAAAGTCTGTGACAGTGGTGACATACTCTGTATAACATATGACCTAATTTGAGGAGTCTTTTAGATTATCCTCCCTTAATACTGAAGTAATGCATTCCTTGACTAATGGTGCAATGCCACCTCCTCTTTTACATCCCACTGTGTCTCACCTGAAAAGTTTATACTCCCGAATATTGTGTTGCCAGTCCTGCCCATCTTTCAGCCACATCTCAGTGATGGCAACAACATTGCAGTCCAACATGTTAATTAAAGTTTTGAGCTCACCTACCTTACCAATTAGATTCCTTGCATTATATTAGAAATGTATTCCCCTTGTGAGCATTTACCCACCCACTCTGCCCACTGGACTTACTAAATTTTTCTCCTCGAGGTGACTGTACCTTCCTATCTGAACATCTACTCTGGACAGCATTCAATGTAACCCTTTCCATGCCAATTCAGTGTCACCCTTTCCCTGCCAGCTCAGTTTAAATCTTGCCCAATAGCACGAGCAAATCTCGCCACTAGGATGTTGGTCCTGTTCCAGTTTAGGCAGAATCCATTCCTCTTGTTCAGGTCTCACATTCCCCTGAAATAGTCTGGGATTGGAACAAGCCCTGATTCTGGACTAAAAGCACAGCGGGGAAGGAACCCTGAGAAGAAAGCATGAACCTGTACTGGATTATTGTCAGCAGTTTATTATGTTGGCACCGGAAGCATGGTAACACTTGTGGGCTGCCCCCAGAACAGTCTGTGCAAAAGATGCATTTCACTGTGTGTTTTGATGTACATGTGACTAAAAATGATACCTTATCTTATCTTATTTCTTGGAATCACAGAGGATGTCGCAGTAGCTAGCCTTTCCCACGAGTATGTCGATCTGCCACTCAATGTAGAATGACGCAGCTGTGGTTTTGGTGGCAAGTAACTTAGTCAATAAACTAATGCCCAGCATCTTCATTTGTTGACTGGGAGACATGAGTATGGATCTCACTGTAGCAGCTGAGGAAGGTAAATTCACGTAACTAAATAGATCTGGAATTAAAAGAAGCTGGTATCAGCAATGTTGACAATAAAACTGTTATAAAAACCTACCTGCTGCACTTAAGGTATGTTCTTTAAGGAGGAAATCTGGAGTCTGCTGTGGCTTATATGTGACTCTGGATTCTTGATTATCAACTCTCAATTCAGGGGCAATGATGTATAGATAGTCAATGCCAGTGCTGACTGCTTCCTGTGAAAAAATATAGCTGAATGATCACTGTTGAACTGGCCCCACCTCAAAGCTGAGTGAACTCTATCCAGACGCTCTAAGATACGAATTCATCTAATGGAATGCAAAGTGAAAACAAGAATTTGAATCCCTGAGCTTGTGTCAGCTTCTGCGATAGCATGATGCACATCCAGTGGAGCCAGGTCTGCCGGAAGTCATGAGGAGGTTAGTTTACCTCTCATGCAGTTGATGAGCTGCAGGACCTAAAGGCCTGATTGTGTTAACCTAGCACCATCAAAACAACAACATGCTATTATGGCACCTCTGAAATCCCCATGTGCTTCTCAGGAACCGAATGAGGGTGAGGATGGGATACCGAGCCAAATACGACGATATCTGGGAAGGTGACCAAAAGCTTGAGAGCAGGGACAATGGGCTGAACATCCTCTGCTCCGCTGCAACTTCTGTCATTCCAGGAGGTGGAATGGGGCCAGCCACGGCTGGAAGAAATTAAGTCTTTTTCTGGCCGATAGACCCTGCATTTACCACCACCATAACTCATAGTATTTAGAAAGCAAAGCCAAGGTCACAGTTCCAGTAGACAAAGATGGGAAAGCCACCAAGAAATGCAGGCCTTTAGTGCTGACATTATTTTCAGCGAAAGGCTATGACAAGGACATAAAACTCCTTGCTTGCTTTAAGGTGAAAGCAACACTACCTCCTCTCCTGACGTCTGTTCCGCCTCCTTCAGTGCCTCTTTTATCAGACAAAGAATTCAGTAACCTTTTCAATGCAGCACAAACGGCGCTGATAGATTGAAGGCAAGCTGAAGTGAATACGTGGCGAAAGTAGCGAAGTTCGGAATGATCCACTCAGTTTCCACTGTCTGCAGTTGTTACATGAGAAAGTCCTTTTTCCAAAACAATCATCTCGTCCGACAGCCCTGAAAGCAATTGTGACAAAGTGATGCGCTGAAGAATTTAGTCATGCCTGCACATCGTTAAAGTGTTTAGCACATATATAGCTGGGGATGTATCACCCTCCAGTAAACCCCCTGACACATGCCTCACACATATTTTCAAACATCTGCGCTGCACAAAGACATGATGAAAAGAACAGGAGAAATCCATGGAAATACAGAGAAGCTATCACTGTCCAGTGTTGGATTCATCAGGGAAAATTGAAGAAAATAACAAGAACTGCTGAGAGGCTTTTGCTTATCCTCAAGAGAACGTGAATGCTTAAATATTTTAATCTCGTTCCAGGGTGTTTATTACACTAAACGCTGTTCTGTGCAGAATGCTTTCATCTCCTTGTATGTGTGGCCGTGTAGCTTTTTATGTTGGTTCAACATTTTCTCATCCGTGGTAATTCTACTGATTTCTTTGGCAAATGAAATGGGTTTGAATCTTGCAGTCATTGCAGCTGGACCCACTTCACACTCCAATGGTCCAAATGATGAGTCCAAGCCCCAACGTTGCCTTCTTGACATCAGTGGATAGTGCCTTTCTGTCATCTGAGTCAAAAGGCCATGGGTATGTCCCACTCCATATCCAGGGTTGATCATCCCACTACAATATCAAGGGAGTGACTACACTGATGAAATGAGATTTCTGACCAAGGTACTGTCTGCTCTCTCATGTAGAAAGATTGAGGAAGAGCAAGGGATTTCTCCCTGGGGATTTAGCTGATGATAATCCCTCAACGAAAACATAAAACACTGACCATTTATCTTAAATATCCTGTGTGTAGAAACCTGTAGTCTACAAATAGCCTCTTGTGTTTCCTCAACTTCTTAAGTATTCCACTTGCCATACAGATGGAAATTATGGGAGTCCTGAAAAAGTTTTAATAAATTTCTTTTGTCAGAAAGTGGAGGGATTCAGAGGAAGATGGATTTCTGGACCAATATAAACAGGCAGGAGCAAAGTAATAAGCACGATGGGATGGATAGGTTGAAGTGTGTTTATTTTAATGCTAGGAATATTATTGGTAAGGATGAAGAACTTAGAGCATGGATCAGTACATGGAACTATGATGTTGTGGCCATTACAGAGACTTGGTTGAGAGAGGGGCAGGACTGGGTGTTTAATGTTCCAAAGTTTCAATGTTTTAGAAAAGATGGAGAAGGAGGTAAAAGCAGGGGGGTGGGGTGGGAGGTTGTTACACTACTAATCAGGGACCACATCACTGCTGCACTCGAAGGGGACATAATGGAGGGCTCATCCATTGAGTCTATATGGGTAGAATTCAAAAATAAGAAAGGTGCAATTGCGTGATGGGATTATACTACAGACACTGCGCCCAACCCCCCCCCCCCCCCCAACAACCACTGGGACATTGAGAAACAGATATGCAGGCAGATTAGGGAAAGGTGTAAAACCAATATGGTTGTTGTCATGGGGGACTTCAATTTATCTAGTATAAACTGGGACTTCCTCATTGCAAGAGGTTTAAATGGGGCAGAATTTGTTAGGTGTATCCAGGAGAGTTTTTTAAATCAACGTGTAGATAGACCATAGTCCATCAAGAGGATGGGTCGTACTGGACTTGGTGTTGGGTAATGAGCCGAGTCAGGTGACTGACCTTTCAGTGGGAGATCAGTTAGGGAACAGTGATCACAATGCTTTAAGTTTTAAGAAAGCTATAGATAAGGATAAGTATGGACCTTGCAGGAGAGTATTAAATTGGAGCAGGGCAAATTACGAGAGCATTAGGCAGGAACAAGGGAAAGTTAATTGGGAACAGCTGTTTTTCGGCAAGTCCACATCTCAGATGTGGAGGGTGTTTAAAGACCAACTGCACAGAGTACAGGAGAAGTATGTTCCAGTGAGAAGGAAGGACAAGGGCGCAGGGTAAGTGAGGTGGTGAATTTAGTCAAGAAGAAAAGGGAAATGTATGTAAAGCTAAGGAAGCTAGGATCAAATAGAGCCCTTCAGGATTATAAAGAAGCCAGAAAAGAACTCAAGAGGAGAATTAGGAAAGCCAGGAGGGGCCATGAAAAGTCCTTGGCAAGTAGGATTAAAGAGGATGCCAAGGCAATCTATACATACATCAAGAGCAAGAGGATAACTAGAGGGAGGGTAAGACCACTCAAGGATGAAGGAGAGGACATGTGCTTAGAAGCAGAAGATGTGGGTGAGGTCCTAAATGAGTATTTTGCATCAGTATTTACCAAGGAGAAGGACATGGAGGACAGGGAGATCAGTGTGGAGCATGCCAATATGCTAGAGCACTTCGAGACAAAGAAGGAGGTAGTGTTGGGTCTCTTAAAGAGCATTAAGGTGGATAAGTCTCCAGGACCTAATGGGATATACCCCAGGTTATTGAGAGAGGCAAGAGATGAGATTGCTGGGTCCTTGTCCTCTCTAGCCACAGGTGGGTAGCTAATGTTGTCAGACTATTCAAGAAGGGAAACAGGGATAATCTTGGAAACTAGAGACCAGTGAGTCTCACTTCAGTGGTATGGAAGTTACTGGTGAGGATTCTTCGGGATAGGATTTATGAGCATTTGGAAAACCATGGCCTAAATTATGGACAGACAGCATAGCTTTGTGCAGAGCAAGTCATGTCTTACTAACTTGATTGAGCTTTTTGAGGAGGTGACAAGGGTGATTGATGAAGGTAGAGCTGTGGATGTTGTCTACATGGATTTTACTAAGGCATTTGGCAAGGTACCTCTTGGGAGGATCATCCAGAAGATTAGGATGCATGGAATCCATTGTGAGTTTGCTGTTTGCATTCAGAATTGGCTTGCCCATAGAAGACAGAGGGTAGTGGTCGATGGGACTTATTCTGGCTGGAGGTCTGTGACTAGTGGTGTTCTGCAGGGATCTGTACTGGGACCTCTGCTGTTTGTGATGTACTGTATATAAATGACCTGGATGTAAATGTAGTTGGGTGGGTTAGTAAGTTTGCAGATGATACAAAGACTGGCAGTGTTGTGGATAGCATAGAAGACTGCAAAGGATTCAGCGGGATATTGATCAGTTACAGATATGGGCAGAGAAATGATAGATGGAGTTTAACCCGGCCAAATGCGAAGTGTTCACCTTAGGAGATCAAATGTAAAGAGACAGTACACTGTTAACAAGAAGACCCTTAACAGTGTTGATGTGCCTAGGGATCTTGCGGTCCACGTTCATAGCTCCCTGAAGGTGGCTGCACAGGTTGATAGGGTGGTAAAGAAAGCGTATAGCATGCTTACCTTTATTAGTTGAGGCACTGAGTTCAAGAGTCAGGAAGTTATGCTGCAACTTTATAAAACACTGTTTCAGCTGCATCTGGAGTATTGCATTCAGTTCTGGTCACCCTATTATAGGAAGGATGTGGAGGCTTTGAAGAGGATGCAGAAGAGGTTTACCAGAATGCTGCCTGGAGAAGAAGGCATGTGCTATAAGGAGAGGTTGGACAAACTTGGGTTGTTTTCTCTGGAACGGCAGAAGCTGAGGGGAGACCTGAGGGGAGACCAGATAGAGGTTTATAAGATTATGCGAGGCATAGATAGAGTAGACAACTGGTATCTTTTTCCCAGGGTTGAAATGTCTAATACCAGAGGGCATGCATTTAAGGTGGGGGGTGGGGTGGGGCGGGGGGATTAAGATCAGTGCGGGGCAGGTTTTTTACACAGAGAGTGGTGGGTGCCTGAAATGCGCTACCTTGGGTGGTGGTGGAGGCAAAAATGATAGGGGCATTCAAGAGGCTTTTAGATAGGCACATGAACGTGTGGGAAATGTAAGGATATGGATATTTGGGTGCAAAGGATTAGTTTAGTTGGGCATTTGATTACTAATTTAATTAGATCAGCACAACATTGTGGGCTGAAGGGCCTGTTCCATGCTGTACTGTTCTATGTTCTATCTGTTAACTTTGAAATCCATTTGCAAGGTTTTAGAAAACAACATCAGCATATCTCCGTCAGCCAATATCACCTCTGGAGTCAACTCCAAACAATATCTCCACAAAGCACAGAAGTCATGACTGAGCTACAGCAAAGTCTTCCAATGAAAGTATGAATACTTCTCCAGAATAATGCAGGATAATTACATAATACTGGCTACATGCATACATCAATTCTGGCCACATACAGCACGGTTGTGCTCATTCTGTCCAGGACATCTGGCAGCCATTATACAGAAATCCAGAGAAGCTTAAACAAGTTGGGGAAGTCTCCAAGTATCAATTAAGCTTCTGCCTTGAGGACAAGTCCATAAAATGAATACCCATCAGACCTACCAGCCACTGTTAAAGGTGACTCAACAGGTGGTACTTTAATAGACAACCTCTGAAGAATTTCTTTCACTATGAATGGCTCAACTCTACCTCTGTTAAGCTGACTTATTCAGCACCTCTCCACTGGAGGAAAAGGTTTTCTCTATCAAATTCATCAATCATCTTCAGCAGCTCAGTTAGATCCCTTCTTAATCTTTTATAGTTTAGAGTATAAAACTGGTCTAACCATTATATTTTTGCTCTACAACCCCCAGTACTAACCCTGTGTTGCATTCCCTTCCAGTTCAATACAGCTTTCCTTAGGTATAGTGCCTGGATTTGATCACAATGGGGTTAACCAGAGCCTTACATAAATGAAACCTGACTTCCAGTGCTTTGCATTCATCTCTGTGAGATAATGACCAAAACTCCAAAGGCCTTACATGACATCAGACTGTGGTCAACATTTTCTAAACTGTACAGCATTTATGGGTGCATGGGCACGCATGTAACCCCCTCACCTAACTCTCCTCCTTTAAGGTCATCCTTCAAGCTCACCATTTTAACTTGTCTTTGATTATCCTTCAACAATTCTCCCAAAACTTGACACAATCCAGGATAAAGCAGCCCACCAGCTACCTTAGAAACTGCCCTCTCATTATCAGAGTACCATGGCCGTCATGTGCACAGCTGTGACACATAAGAACTTATTTTTACACACACTCCAACCTCCACCGTCACCTAGAAGGATACAGGTAACACGTGCACCATTGACTCAGTTCGATCCTGACCTCCAGTGCACATTCTCCATGTGACCGTGTGTTTTCCCTTGGGTGATCTGGTTTCCTTTCACATCCCAAAGATGTGCCATTTGTTAGACCATTTGGTATTGTAGGCAGGTGGTGAGAGAATCATGGAAATATCTGAGAGAATACATTTTGCACAGCAATAAGGAAGGGGGGAATGGGATTGATGGGATTTATTTGAGACCTGGCATAGACTCGATGGGCCAAATGGCCTCTTTCAAAGATGTGAGGAAATATGAGAACATGAGGGAATCCTGGAACTCCATACTCACCAGCACCTGTACTATGTATACAGAAGACAGATAAGAAATTTTATTACCAGCTTCCCAAGAGTGACCAGGAATGGGCAAAAAATGCCAGTCCTACCGTTGACACACACAACCCAAGCATAAAAAAGCCCAAGAAAAAAAACAGAACACCTGGTAAACTAAATATTCTGGTATTTCATCTTCTTTCACCTTGTGGTAAGAATCACTCATTACGTGCCATCAAACCATTCCAGTGAAGCCAATCATCTGATTCTTTCACAATACAGTTTAACAGTGCAGTGACCATGCCAACTAATGGTTGTATTCCAGAGATAAATTACAATGCAAATGTCTTTTACATGCACTGCAAACAGCCAAGAAAGAAAGGCTTGCATTTCTATGGTGCCTTTCACATCCTTATCATGATTCCTTCAAGCACTTTGCAATCAATTAAGTATTGATGTCACTATTGTAAAACAGAAAATATTGATACCAAATTGTACACAGTGAACTCCCCAAAGAACAATATGTTAATTACTTAATAATCTTTTTCCAGCGAAACAGTGGACAAGATAATTCCCATCTTCTTTTTCAAGGAAGTGTCACAATATTGTTTGCTTCAACCTGAGGAAACAGATGGAGCCTTGGTTTAATATTTTATGCATAAGACGGCACTTCTCAAATTCCACGTCAGAATTTTTGCGTTCAATTCTCTGGAGTGGAACTCAAACCCAGGACCTCTGATTCAATCGCTACAGAGTGCTTCCTGCTAAACCACGGCTGACATTTAACCAAGCAAACAGAAATGGTTAGCTTTACAGCAATTGGTGTGTTAAAGTTTGCTTAAATTATACATCTGATGATTTCCCTTGAAGTATTCGAAAATGTAGTTATCCCTGTTTTTGCTCTATTTATAAATCTCCATTTTGTATCAGGAAATTTATCACATATTTTTAAACAACAGGGCAACTTAGACATTCGTTAAAATAAGCAGTAAAAGATTACATACTGGTAAGAAAGAGCTTCTATTAGTGGGAATGGAGAAAGCACTTCTGCAATTAGATGGAACTTTGCATTTAAGTTCCTCCATCTGACTTTCACATCAAACTTGGAAGCTGGCTTATTGAATAGTTTCAGAAACAGTGCTGGACATTTCCAAATACAATCATTTTTTAATGAGATTGCAGAATCAAATATCATTTAGTTGAGACATTTTTGGAAAGATTGTTAATTGGCACCAACACTGTCCTGTTTCAGATTGATATAGGCACTTTTGTTTTTGTTTGGCTTCTGGATTCGAATGCATAAATTTGTTTGAAACAAAAAACAAACTGCTGGAGGAACTCAGAGGATGGTTTGGGTCCAGACCCTGTATCAGGTTTTGACCCAAAATGTCGACTATCCCTCTGCCTCCACAGATACTGCTTGACCGGCTGAGTTTGTCCAGCAGTTTGCTTTCTGTTCCAGATTCCAACATCTCTTGTGCCCACATTTGTTTGAATGTGTTTGTGTATGAGCGGGTGCTTTGGCTCACATATTTCTTTGCTTATGTTTCAGGGCATGTTTAGACTCCAGACTGATATTCTGGTTCAGTACTGAGGAAGTGCTGCACTGTCAGAGGATCTGTCTTTGAGATCTGATCTGCGATTGACGTCCTCTGTTGGGCACTTCTGGGAGATCTAGGAAATTTTCCTCATTATCCTGCCCAATATTTATTGTTTAAATCAATATCACTAAGCAACATTATCAGGTCATTATTGCATTACAATATGTAGCAGCATGCTTCAATGATGCCCTGATGTGTGAAAGGTGTTACATAAATGCAAATCTATGTTTCTGTATGTTTGACTGCTTGTGCTTGGTCAGGCAAATCTGATGTTCATTTTCAGGTGCATAATTCTGAGTTTTCTATCTGGGTTCATATTTGAGTTGCATGTTTAAGCTTATATTTGGACCCTTGCATTAGAATATACCTCTCTGAGATTTCCAGAAATGTTATCATTGAAATGCACAAGAAGAGACCTGACAAGGAGAGAAATTCAGTGCTGAATCAGAGACAAGGAAGAGAGGTAGCACTTTGGTGTAACAGGAAAAGGATTCCTATGCTAATAACACACATCACAGGTGTAGTGTCATGGGCTGTCACTCTCAGAGTTGACATGTCCATGTTTCTGAAATGAGCCATCATTTCTATCCTCTGCATGTAATTCCAGCACTTGTCTGGTTCTGTGGTGATATCCTCCATCAAATACCCTGTGTGAGCTTCACAAACAAGCTTGCCCATGCATTTTCTTAAAAGCAATTGTGATGTCAAAAGTCAGACAATAGCACAGTAGCAATCAGTGCTTTCATTTTGTTGACCAATTTGTCTAATCACCTCTCTTTTCTCCTTAAGATGCCCTTTGAAACCTACCTCATTGACCAAGCTTTTGTTCACTTTCTCAAATTGTGGTATAACACTGGGACTTTTTCCTTCATTTTCTTTGTGTTCCACGAATTGCCACAAATAGGAATGACCAACTTCTACTATTTAGTACTGTTATTATGTGCTACTGATATAAATTGAGGCATTTACAAAATAGGCCCACAACCACCACTCAAAGACCCACATAATGCACAACATCTGCCATTGGAAAGACCTCGCAGAAATAATGGAACATATCAACAGATGAAGTAACTCAACTTTAAGAAATGGTTGCAGTACTGTGAAACCCTAGTTCTGTAAAGGAGGTAGTTAAACAACTGCATCTCTAACTGGCTGAAATAAAACAAGGAAATGTTTCCTTTCTTGTGCTTTATCTAAACAAATCTTTCTGTTTTGCTTGCAATTTGGTTAACAACCAAAGATCTGCCACATATTATGTGACACTTCATTAAAGATAGTGGAAGATGTAAAACTGTTTCTAAAAATGCACAACAGCCTGAAGACCAGGGAAGAACTTCACTATACTGCCAGTAGTGCTCTAGGATCACTTACCTTTATTTGCGGGTGCAGATGGGCCTTAGATTTACATCCTAGCAGCAAAGTGACACTTCTGACAGTGCAATCCGAACCTCAGTGCCGTTGAATCAGCCTGAGTTATCTGCTGGAGTCTGAAGTCTGGTTTAAACCTGATTCTGAGGCGTATGTGCTAACCATTGAGCCACAGCCAACACTTGAAACTGTGAAATGAGGAGCAAGCTGCAAATTGTTAAAGAAGGGCAATGCGAGTGCAAACATTTTAAAAATAATTCAACCATGTATTTCATTTGTAGAGAGTTAAGTAATTTATGTAGGAACTGTGCGTGTGGCATGGAGAGTTTGCATTTCTATAGAGCCTCAAGATATCCCAATGTGCTTTACATCAAATTAAGTATCGATTTGCACTGTAATTACTGTGGTAACTTGGGAAATATGATGATGAGCCTGTACACAGGAAGCTGCCAGAAACAGGAACACAATGATAGTGAGATAATTTGTGTTAGTGATTCGCACAACATCAGGGTTAACTCCTCGGTTGTTCTTCAAAAGAGGGCAGTGAAGTCCTACAACCACCTCTGAGAGAATAGACAGGATCTCAGTTTAAAGTTTCGCCTGAAAGGCGACACATCTGACAGTGCGGCACTTACACAGTACTGCCTCAGAGTATCAGGCTCGAATTTTATACTTAATTCTCTGGATTGACACTCAAACCTGGAATTTTGTGACTCAGACAGCCACCTGAGCCTTGGCTGAAAGCAACACAGCGCAGCTGAGCTCATTAGGATTTCATACTGCATTTCATAAAATGGAAAAATTGCCCACAGACATTGTAGTAACAGTTAATTATTTTATAGTGGCTCCATGTATTCCAAAAAGAGCATTAATCTTAGCTTGGCCTCTGATGATTAAAATCATGCAAAGCTCTTTACAAAAACCACTTGGGATTATTTGCTGCAACTCCAGTGCCAGATTCTCACATGTGGTAACACTCCAGAAAATGATTATGTAAACTAAAACACAGAGTCAGTCAACTAACAGGCAGGAAAACATATGGTGGACAAATACTATTTTGGAACTCTGAAGAGAAATGGTCGGGTTATTGTTTTCTTTATAGCACTTGACAGGGGCAGGATGATACTAAATTTAATTACTTGATGTGGAGGTACTGTCGAGAAGTTTGGGCAGGCTACAAAGAAAATTTGGGTCGAAAATCATTAGGGAAGTCATTGTAAAGTGGAAATCAGTTTTTGTGCTGTGAGAGTGGATTGCTTACAACTATTGCTCACCCAAGGAATGAGTCAGATTATTGTTGCTAAATTACTTTTTAATTGGTAGTCATGGAGTTAGTGGGCTTGAACCCTCTAATGATGGCTAATGTGCAGCATACTGGCCTTTAGATTTTCCTGTCTTGATTGACTCACTCGGTATGGGAAAAACATTATATATGGAAGCCTCTGCTCTGTGATAATGATAATCTTTTTGCCTATTTGACATAAAAGATCCTGACCTTCGATAACATAACTATTTGAACTGCTCCTCTGACAGTGGCTTAACACCAGCTGAAGGAAATGTAGACATGGGATAGGCTGGCATTTTGTCTGGAATTTAGAAGGTTAAGTGATGATTTGTTTGAACCGTTAGAGATATGAATGAGGGCTGATAGAGTAGATAGAGGGAATCTATTCCTCCTAGTTGGGGTATCTAGGGGCAGAACCTAAAAAAAAGGTTCAGGAGTGAAACTAGGAAACATCTTTACACCCAGAAGTTGGTAGAAGTTGGGAACTTTTGAAAGTGATGTCTGGTCGGTTGTTATGTTTAAATCTAAATCTGGCCGATTTTTGTTGGCCAAAGGTATTAAGGCATATGGAATAGAGCTGGGTGTATGGAATTATGTCACAGTTCAGTCATAATCTCACAGAAAGGCAGGACAGGTTCAAATAACTGAGCCACCTCTTACTCTTATGGCCTGATGTACTTCACATTGAAGTGTCATAGAGTCATAGAGTCATACAGCATCTAAACAGGCCCTTCAACCCAACTGGTCCATGCTGACCAAGATGTCCATCCAAACTAATCCCATTTGCCCAGGTTTGGCCCATATCCCTCTAAACCGTTCTGATCCATGTACCTGTCCAAGTGCCTTTTAAATATTGTTAATGTACCTGCCTCAACCACTTCCTCTGGCAGCTCATTCCATATACTGACCACCCTCTGGGTGAAAACATTGCCCCTCAGGTTCCTATTAAATTTCTCCCCTCTCACTTTAACCTAAGTCCTCTAGTTCTTGATTCCCTAACCCTGGGAAAAAACACTGTGTGCATTCACCCTGTGTGTGCCCCTCATGATTTTATACACCTCTGCAAGATTACCCCTATACTCCGATGAACAAACTACTCAGTTATGAAGTTGTCTCCAGTCAACAAGGAAAAAACTGTCTCCACGACAAAAATTTAAGGATTTTCAGAATGTTAAATGGTCAAAAGATTTAAATTAGATGGGCAGGTGGATAAATCAATCTTGTATTAGCTGGAATAAAACCAGAAAATACTGGAGAGACTTGGCAGGTCAGGAAGCATCTGTGGGGTTAACAGTGCCAGCTCGATAACATTTGATCAAAATGGAGGAAAGATAAAAATTAAATAAGTTTTAAGTTGCAGAGAAAGGGAGAGGGGTAAGGAGAATAAAAGGAAAGTCTGGAAGAGTTTGACACAGTACCAGTGGTGCTAGCTGAAAGGGGGTGGTCGAGGTATTTCTGGAGGAGTTGTAAAAAGGAGATAAATTAAATCTGAAACACTAGAAGAGATCAACACAGACTAAATGCTGGAAATGTGATTTGTAAGACTAGAATGGCAGATTCGGAAACTGATGAATTTAATATTCAGATCTAACGGCTGCTCTGTGCCAAGTTAGAGGGTGAGATGCTGTTCCTTAAGCTTACGTTGAAATTCTTTGGGATAACACAGAGTTTAAATGGAGCAGGGTCAGAATATTGTCATTTCCAACACCTCCAACGTGATGCCACCACAAATACAACATTCCCTCCCCTCCACTTTCAGCCTTCCGAGGGGACCATTCCCTTCTCTGATGCTGTGTTTCACTCTTCCATCACTACCGATACCCACTCCCCTTACTGGGGCATTTTCCCATGCACTGGAGGACATACACTATCTGCCCCTTGATGTGCTACGTCCCCATTGTCGAAGGACCACAAGAAGTGAAGCAGTGATTTACCAGTACTTCTTCCAAACTAGTAGCTTGCATTAGGGTCTTGTCTACACTGGGAAACCAAACACAGATTGGGTGGCAACTTTGTGAACACTACATTCCATCTGTAGTCATGGTCTTGAGCTTCCAGTTGCCTGTCAATTTAATTCTCCACCCCACTCCCACTCGGAACTCTGTATCTTTGGCCTCCTGCACTATTCCAACCAAGATCAAGGTGAAGAAACAAGACTGCAGATGCTGGAATCTGGACCAACACAGAAGCTGCTGGAGGAACTCAATGGGACAGGCGACATCTATTGAGGTAAATGGATAGTTGATGTTTCAGGCTGAGACCCTTTATTTGGACTCAATGTGAGTGCAAGGAACAGCAGCTCACTTGCAATGTGGCACAGTGCAGCCTTCGGGGCTCAAAGGTGAAGTTGACAATTTCAGGTGATTGGCTGTTCCTGTCAGGCATCTTTCAACACCAGCATTCACTCTCCACTTCTAGTGTTTCAGTTTCATTTGTCTCCTCCTATTTACATCTCCCCTGGGCACTCCTTCCCCACCTTCTCTCAGCCAACACCATCACCACGTGCCACACAATCTTTCCTGATCTCCACCGGGTCACAGACCTTCTCTCCAACCCCTGCCCTCTCCCCACCTCTCTCTCTGCATCTTAAAACTTGCTTCTACTTTAACTTTTCTCAGCTCCAATGAAAGTTTATTGACTTAAAATTTGGAATTGGAATTGGTTTATTATTGTCTCTTGTACGGAGGTACAGTGAAAAACTTGTCTTACATACTGCTCATACAGATCAATTCATTACACAGTGCATTGAGGTAGTATAAGGTAAAACAATAACAGAGTGCAGAATAAAGTGCAACAACTACAGACCAAGTGCAGTGCAGGTAGACAATAAGGTGCTGGGTCATGATGAGGTAGATTGTGGGGTCAAGAATCTAGTTTATCTTACTAGGGAACATACAATAGTCTTATAACAGTAGGATAGAAGCTGTCCTTGAGCCTGATGGTACATGCCTTCAGCCTTTTGTTACCTTCTACCCGATGGGAGAGGGGAGGAGAGAGAATGTCCGGGGTGGGTGGAGTTTTTGATTATGCTGGCTGCTTTATCGAGACGGTGAGAAGTATAGACAGAATCCATGGAGGGGAGGCTGGTTTCCATGACATGCTGAGCTGTGTCCATAACTCTCTGCAGTGTCTTGCAGTCATGGGCAGAGCAGTTGCCATACCAAGCCATGATGCATCCAGCTAGGATGGTTTCTATGGTGCAACAATAAAAATTTGTGAGTGTCAAAGGGGACATGCCAAATTTCTTTAGCCTCCTGAGGAAGCAGAGGTGATCATGAGCTTTCTTGGCCCTGGCATCTATGTGGTTGAACTAGGACAGGCTATTGGTGATGTTCACTACTATCCCTAGATGCAGCCTGACTGCCCCTGAGTATTTCCAGTGTTTTTCTGTTTTTACCAGACTTCCAGTATCTGCAGTACTTTGCTTGAGGGAATATTGCATGGTCACCTAATTAAGGTGCTGAAAATGCTTAAAGTGATTAAATGAACAGAGTGAAACTATTCCCGTTGGAGGTTGGAGATTGGGATCCAGAACATGGGGGGGTGAAAAGACATTCAATTCAAAGGACATTACTTAGGAATGGACAACATCTGACAATGAGAGTGAATGAATAGTTCCAGTTCCTGACTGCAATTTTGGGTATGACAGGAAACAAAAGATTTGATCCCATGAAGAAACAATGAAAAAGAATTCTGTTGAAACCACAGCACACAGGTGGTAACTTACACACATTAGTCTGAGCTGAGATTGATGTCCAATGCTAGCCTCCCACCACACTTCATTTAATTCTATCACTAAAATTCAAATAACCCAAAACAAATGGAGTTTGAGTGCCCAGAATCAGAATTAGATTTATTATCACTGACTTAGATGATGGGAAATTTGCTGTTTTGTGGTAGCTTTGCTGTTTCAGTATCCTGTTATCTTCTTTCCCTCCACATAACTTGCTCCCACTCCTGGTTTGTTGATTCTGAGGTGGCTGATAAAGCCAGAACAGGAACTGCAGACTCTTCCACAGATGGGGCTGGAGGTAGCTGACAGGGCAACAGGGTGGGTGGTGTCTAAGGAGGTATGATTCTTCTGCTGCTCATCCAGGGTTTCTGTGCACTCCCAATGCACGATCTTGAGGTTCTCAGTGCTCTTGCTCTGACTTTGAGTGGTCATAAGCCAAAGGTTCCCAAGAGGATGCTCAGAGTATATCCTTAATTTTTTTTCTCTGTCTACCCAGTAATATCTTCCTATTACAGAGCACAGGATAGAGCGCTTGTTTCAGGAGTCTAGTGGCGGACATGTGAAAATGTGGCCTACCCAATGTAACCAACTGAGTGTAAATAGAGCTTCAATGGGGGATGCTAGCCTGGGAGAGGACATTAAAGTTGGTTCACTTGGGAGGATTTTGTAGAGCTAGAATTGACAGTATATTTGTAGTGCCTTGAAATACCTGCTAAAGGTGGTCCAGGTCTCAGAGATGTATACGAGGGCAGAAGTCACTGCTGCCTGGTAGACCATGAGCTTATAGCTAGATCTGAAGTCTTGATCTTCAAATACCCTATTCCTCAATTAGGCAAAAGCTAGGCTGGTGCATCAGAGATAGTAGGGAAGGGAAGTGGTCCACATTTTCCAGGATTTTGTCATGATCATTTATTGTCAGAGGGCAGTGTGGTGTGGTGGACGCAGGTCAGTAGAGGACCTTGGCCTTGCAGCTATTGAGTGTAAAGCCTATCTTTTCATATGCTTTGGTGAATAAATTGACAACATAGAGTCAAACAGTCATACAGCCCAGAAACAGGCCCTTCCGCAACCATGGCCCGGAGCCTAGTCTCCAAGCATGTGAAAATGCAAATATCATCTGCGTACTGCAGTTTAGGTGACCATGCTGCTGGAGTGTAGTCACTGTAGGTTGGACAGACAACCTTCCAGAGACAGTGCTGTTCCCTGAGCCACTATCAACACTTATATTGGTATTGGTTTATTATTGTCACTTGTACCGAGGTACAGTGAAAAACTTGTCTTGCATACCGATCGTATAGGTCAATGCATTACACAGTGCAGTTACATTGAGTTAGTACAGAGTGCATTGACATAGTACAGTTATAAACAATAACAGTACAGAGTAAAGTATCACATCTTCAGAGGAACTGTAGTGCAGGTAGACAATAAGGTGCAAGGTAACAAGAAGGTAGATTGTGAGGTCAGAGTCCATCTCATTGTATAAGGGAACTGTTCAATAGTCTTATCACAGTGGGATAGAAGCTGTCCTTGAGCCTGGTGGTATGTGCCCTCAGGCTTCTGTATCTTCTGCCTGATGGGAGAGGAGAGAAGAGAGAATGACCCAGGTGGGTGGGGTCTTTGATTATGCTGGATGCTTCACCAAGGCAGCGAGAGGTAAAGACATGGAGGGAAGGCTCGTTTCCGTGACATGCTGAGCTGTGTCCACAACTCTCTGCAGTTTCTTGCAGTCCTGGGCAGAACATTTGTCATACTAAGCTGTGATGCATCCAGATAGGATGATTTCTTTGGTGCATCAATAAAAGTTGGTGAGTGTCAAAGGGGCATACTGAATTTCTTTAGCCTCCTGAGGAAGTAGATGCACTGGTGAGCTTTCTTGGCCGTGGCATCTATGTGATTTGACCAGGACAGTCTATTGGTGATGTTCACTCCTAGGAATTTGAAGCTGTCAGTCCTCTCAACCTCAGCACCGTTGATGCATGTACGCCGCCCCCTATCTTGAAGTCAATGACCGTCTCTTTTGTTTTGTTGACATTGAGGGAAAGGGGGTTGTTGTCATGACATCATGTCACTAAGCTCTCTATCTCCTTTCCGTACCCCAACTCATCGTTATTTGAGATATGGCCTACTACGGTGGTATCATCTGCAAACTTGTAGATGGAATTAGAGCATAATCTGGCCACACAGTCATGAGTATATAGGGAGTAGAGTAGAGAGCTGAGGACGCAGCCTTGTGGGGCACCAGTGTTGAGAATAATCGTGCTGGAGGTATTGCTGCCTATCCTCACTGATTGTGGTCTGTTGGTCAGAAAGTCAAGGATCCAGTTACAGAGGGAAGTGTTGAGTCCCAGGTCTCAGAGTTCGGTGACAAGACCTGGGACTTGATAACAGTGTTGAACCATCAGAACTTAATTGGTTGTTTCAGGAGTCAAATTAAAAATAACTTTCTTGCACTGCTCCTCTGTTTCCAAGGGATTGGCACAGATGTCAAACTTGTACATTCTTTTTGCCTTTGAGATCTTCATTGCTCAGAGCAATCCAGAAATTTTTTTGTATTATTTAGAAAATCGCTAGGTTGGCTACATATGTTATCTGGCATCACATTGCTAAAGAATCCTCATCAACAGACTGGTCACAGCTGATTCCGGATAAACTCCTGGATAATGCAAACAGAATACTGAACCCACCACACAATTCCATCAGAATCAAGTGCTCCAAATGCAAGCATTCCTCAGATCTTCAGTAGGCAATAATTGGTTCAAAATCTCGGCCACACGCAAACTGAGTGGAAAATACTTTTTTGTTTTCTTCCTTCTGTACTTTGAATGTGTAATCCTTGGCCAACGTTCTGCTACCATTAGGAGCTAACAGTTAAACTGGGTTAATCATTAAAGTATTGGTTCACAAAGAACTCAGTCTGCTGAAGGATGACTGGCAATTCACTGTGAAGCTCAGCCAATGTTGGAAGAAAGCCCTTATGATAATATATGTATTAGGAACATTAGAAGTGTGGCAGTGATTTATGAGCTTCTGCTCTATGGTAGGATCAGGTGAAGGTTGCAACCCAGGTCCACAGTGTGGCTTCACAAGGCTATTGCCGACTGATGATAAAGTTCTACGTATACATTCTTTCATGCTTCAATCCAGCCTGGATTGAATTCCAGCCTGTAATTCACTTCAGGTATCCAGAATTCTTTACAAATAATCATCTCAAACCACAACAGGGAAATCACTGTATTGTAATCATTACAGAGCATTCCATTGATGTTCCAGAAGTATGCTGAAGGGCAACGCAACAATACTTGGAAAACTGCTGTTTTCATCTGAGGTTCTGGGGTTGATTGCCTTTGCCAAGCAGTTTTGTATTTCCTTGGAATCATCAGTATTAGGTCCCAAAATGAAATGTAATAAAATTCCAAGATGTTTCAGAAATGATTGGATTCAAACCACAGTGTAACAAATACATTTGGAACCATTTTTTGTAAGTGAATACAGAAATGAAAGCATTTCGTTCCCACCTTACATTTCACACCTTTCAATCGTGATTCAAAATTTACTTGAGTTAATAGAACAAATAACTTATCCCGTCGATTGTCACAGCACCTTGGTAGAAGCTGAGAATATTTTGGCAGCCTCGGGAAGCTCGATATATCTGAGAGATTTAATACACTAGAAAAGATCCAGAACAACTATGTCAGAGCAGATAGAGAAGTGATGGGGATGTTTAAATCAACAGTTATAGTGAGGTAAAGATGTGTCCAGTCATTGTGGAAACCATTATGAAGTTTACACTTAAGAATGATATTGGAGAAGCAATCTCATATCTACTGTGACATTGACCTTACAGAAATATCTAAAAGGCATTTGCAGAGATTAACTGAGAATTTAGACAAGAACCGTAAAAAAAGACTGAATAACACCTTAACAGAAAGAAATTATAGTTCCTGGGAAGTATCAATGAACTGCGATGTTTGAATAACTCTGGAAACTAAAGTTAGAAATTAAAAGTTGAGAGGAAGACATCAACAGAAGTATTGGGTACCTTTTCCAGTTCAGTTGCTGGCAAAGACAGCATTTATTTCCTCTCCCTAATTGCCCCTGAGAAGTGGGTGTTGAGCCACATTCTTGAACTGCCCCGGAGTTTTGTGCGGTGAAGGTGTTCATATGGTTCTGTTGTACAGGCTGTTCCAGAACCTAGTAAAGATGGTACAGTAGAAGTGCATTTGCAAGTCGGGCTGGTGTGTGTCTTGGAGGAGATTGTGGTGGTCCCAGGCATCTGCTGCCCCTGTCCTTCTTGTTGACAGGGATCATGCACAATGAAGGTGATGACTGAAAAAGCTTCAGTGGTGCATTTGTAGATGTGTGTAGTGTAGCCATGGTGCATTATTACTTTTGTTATAAATTAGACAGAAGATTAAATACTTCGGTTAAAATAATTTATCAAATTATGATATTCTTCAAATTATAATATTGATCTGACTACTGCAATATGAGCAAAGTGGAAGAGCAAAAACATACCCACAGCACAGTTGAACCACTTGAAAGGAATACTGTGAGAATCTAGGGCGTTAATTATCAAGAGGGATACTATAAGAAAATAATTCGTCAAGGCGCAAGGCTTGTGCAGCAGATTGAAGAAAAACAAATGCAGTGGTCTGGATGTATTTCAGGATTGGAAACACCTGAAATATCTCTTGTGGTCCTGCAGTGAGAGGTTTGCCAAGTAAGAAGGAAAACAAGAAACTAAGTGGAAGAGGCTCTAGAGGTGGAGGAGGGACATGGGGCTAGTTGCAAGCAAGAACTTTAAAACTGAGTTGTTACCAGGACAGAATTCAGTGAAGAAGACCTTGTCACAAAGGAGTACAGAAGACTGAAGCCACCAAGCTGATTCAGAATTGACAACAGTGGAAATAATTTTCACTGCTGCAGAGTTCCTGATGGCAATTTTGTAGCAGTAGTAGTGCTGGGAAGGTCACTATAACATCCAGGATTGGGTTTTCCCATTTCTTTGTGTTAGAGCCTCTGTGGGTGGTAGGTATCTCAAAATCCTTTGGATTAAGTGATTTATCTCACTGTTGTTCACTTCTGGGTCTCAGGTTAGATTATAAACCATTCACTGGAACTAAAGCTTTTTCTTTCAGCAGTTTGCAGGCTGAAGAGAGTTGTGCAATATCAGTGAAAGTAGTGGTGGGCACTTGCCAACATCATAAAGCCAAAGTTTGTAAATTCTTTGCCACATTGAATTACCACATGGCACTTTCACTTCATAAATTCCATTTGAGTTGGTGACTGTTGCTAAGTAACAAATACAGCACCCAAACTCGAAGCAGGATTTTACCAACCACAAATAAGTAAATTAACTTATTTTACTTTTAGTTTGTTGACATTAGTTAAGGGACGAATATTGGCGGTGTACCAGAAGTCCTCAGAATGTAGCAAGGAATAGAGTCATAGAGTTAGATATTCATAGAGTACAGAAACAGGCCCTTCGGCCCATCATGTTTATGCCAACCATCAAGTACATACTGTATCTATATTAATCCTTTTGACCAGCACTTGGTCTGTAGCCTAGTGATTCAAATGTTCATCCAGATGCTTCTTCAATGTTGTGAGAGTACCTGCCTCAATGGCCTTCTCAGGCAAGCGCATTGCAGATTTCAACCATCCTCTGGGTGAAAACGTTCTTCCTCAAGTCCCCTCGAAACCTTTTACTCTTCATGTTAAAGTTATGCTGTTTAAATCCTTAAAAACATCCAACTGAACATGCCAAGGGCACTATGATTTAATTGGTTACTTAATCTTTAGGTTATTACCAAAAAGTGAGGGGCATCTTCCTTCTCATTGAAACCTACTGTTCTCTTTCAGCAGCAGAGTTCTTACCTTCATTACCCTACCCAGCATGAGGTAGTTTGAGATGTGAGGTGCTTCCTATATCCGTCTTGGGCTTTCCTGACCTGTTCCTTTTATCCTACATTTATGCTTTAATCTGAGAAAAATAATATGGATAAGCCTCATCCTGAATCTTACAGAGCTCTATTAGTTATATTATCATCGGCGCCTTTCAAAGCTGAAAATCTTTCTACCTTTTTAGTATAACTCAGATATTTGAAATCAGCCTTACTTCCCTTTTTTCTGTAATGCTTTCAAGGATGAGTTCCTTCTGGTTCTGTGACCACAACACAAAGTATAACCTGACCTGAGTTTTATCAATCCCCCCACTCTACATGGTACATATATCATGGGCAAGTGCAACATTTATTGTCCTTCCTTAACTGCCTTGATCATGACCCTCAATCTTGAACTAGTGTAGGCTGTCCAGGGACAATAGAGTACCTTGCTGGGACACATAAGAGGACTGCTAAAAATTAATCACATTGCTGTGATTCACATATAGGCCAGATAGAACAAGGAGAGCAAATTTCTTTCACTGAATGATCATAATGAACAAAGATTTGTTACAATAATCCAATGTTCACCATTATTGATAACAGTTCTCTTTTAATTCAAGATTATTTATTCAACAATATTAAATTCCTCAGTTACCATGGTAAGAATTGAACTTGTGATTCCAGATCATGAGTTCAGACCACCAGCATCTTAACCTTCATACTGCTGTTGGCAATGTAATTCTGTTTTGTGTTTGTTTTGTTGACTATTGTCCTGGAAGCAACATAGTTACAAAATCTAGAGCATAGGAACTGCCTAGTTGCTCCATCTGATCTATGTTGGTCTTTACTCACTGCCTCAATAAAGCAGCCAATATAGTCAAAGACCCCACCCACCCCAGATGTTCCCTCTTCTTCCCCCTCCCACTGGGCAGGAGATACAAAAGCCAGAAAGCACGTATCACCTGGCTCAAGGATGGCTTCTATCCCACTGTTATAAGACCACTGACTGGTTCCCTTGTACGATAAAATGGACTCTTGACCTCAAAATCTACATCATTATGGCCTTGCACCTTTATTGTCTGCCTGCACTGCAGTTTCCCTGTAATTGCAACACTTTATTCTGCATTCTGTTACTGTTTTCCTTTGTACTACCTCAATGCACTGATGTGATTAAATGATCTGTATGGATGGCATGCAAAACAAAGTTTTTACTCTACCTCAGTATATGTGACCATAATAGACTAATTTACCAATTTACCCAAGACTCAAATGTTTCAATGTCACTAACCCTACCCAGTGCCCATTATTTCAGTCCTTCTTTTATATAATATAAGTTATATATATATATATATATATATATATATAAATATATATAAATTTCTTATTACAATAAATAAATATTAGAAAAATAAATGATATGAATGAATGAACGAATGAACAAATAAATAAATAAATAGATGATACCAATGACCATGCCCATTATTATCATCTTCATGTTTTCCTCAGGAATTCAATGCCTTAAAGTTCCAATTCTGCACAATGTATCCACCCACTCCTTATAACTGTCTGTTTAAAGCACTTTGCAAGTCCCTATATTCATTCCCGTGAAAGCTCACGGAGAGATGTTGTAGTATTTCTTTCTGTTATTCATGTTTCCCTTCTAATGTGATTGTTTGTGCTTCAGCAACATTAATTTCCATTTAAGTAGCAACTTCGACACAGCAAATAATCCCAGCGTACTTCACGGGATGTCATTAAGCAAAAATTGAAGCTGAACCACATGAGGAGTTTGTAAAGACAAGTGACCAAAAGCTTTGTCAGAGGTAGGTTTTGAGGAGCAGCTTAAAGGAGGAGAGGAGACTTAGAGAGGGACTTCCAGAATTTGCACCCTGCAGTTGTCAGTGGTGGAGAGATTACAATGGGATGACCAACTGGGCAGGATTGGTGGAAAATGAAGATCCCAGAGAGTTCAAGGGATGAAGGAGGTTACAGAAATAGGGAGAAACAACGGAAACAAGAGGGAGAATGTTAAAATCAGTCATTACTTAGCCATGACCTAGTGTTGGTTAGCAAATACATGGAAGTTGGAGGAACAGGATCAGTGTGAGTTTGGAAAAGAAAGCAGTGGAGCTTTGGATAATGTTTGCATGGAATTTTCTGCTTTTCAACGGTGTCGATAATTCGGAAGTACCTCACCGGCTGTGAAGGACATGATGGAAGGAGCTGAAGAACCCTGAGATCCTTCTAATTTGAGGAAGTTCTGGTGATTTGTACTAGTTCTGGTATTGAACGGCACACTGAGCTCCAGCAAGCACATCTATTTACTTTGTGCATGCTCAGCAGTTTACCAATGAACCTGTCCTTAATTTGCCTTATCTTAATGAATTCTCTAATCACACTTAAACCCATAAATGTTTAGGGTTTGACAGGGTAAATACCAAGAGGCTGTTTCCCAACAGGAACATCACCAATTGGAGGGGACATTGGTATTGGTATTGGTTTATTATTGTCACGTGTACCGAGGTACAGTGAAAAACTTGTCTTACAAACCGATCTTACAGGTCAATTCATTACACAGTGCAGTTACATCAAGTTAGTACAAAGTGCATTGATGTAGTACAGGTAAAAACAATAACAGTACAGAGTAAAGTGTCACAGCTACAGAGAAAGTGCAGTGCAATAAGGTGCGATGTCACAAGGTAGATCATGAGGTCATGAGGTCATAGGTCACAGTCCATCTCATTTTATAAGGGAACTGTTCAATAGTCTTATCACTGTGGGGTAGAAGCTGTCCTTAAGTCTGGTGGTACGTGCCCTCAGGCTCCTGTATCTTCTACCCGATGGAAGAGTAGAGAAGAGAGAATGTCCCGGGTGGGTGGGGTCTTTGATTATGCTGGCTGCTACACCTAGACAATGAGAGGTAAAGACAGAGTCCAAGGAGGGGAGACTGGTGTCTGTAGTGCACTGGGCTGTGTCCACAACTCTCTGCAGCTTCTTGCGATCTTGGGCAGAGCGGTTGCCATACCAAGCCGTGGTACATCCTGACAGGATGCTTTCTATGGTGCATCGGTAAAAGTTGGTGAGAATCAAAGGGGACAAACCAAATTTCTTTAGCCTCCTGAGGAAGCAGAGGTGCTGGTGAGCTTTCTTGGCCATGGCATCCACATGGTTTGTCCAGGACAGGTTGTTGGTGATGTTCACTCTCAGGAACTTGAAGCTGTCAACCCTCTCGACCTCAGCACCATTGATGTAGACAGGTGTATGTACACCGCCCCCTTTCCTGAAGTCAATGATCAGCTCTTTAGTTTTGATGACATTGAGGGAAAGGTTGTTGTCATGACACCATTCCACTAAGCTCTCTATCTCCTTCCTGTACTCCGATTCATCACTGTTTGAGATATGGCCTACAATGGTGGTATCATCTGCAAACTTGTAGATGGAGTTAGAGCAGAATCTGGCCACACAGTCATGAGTGTATAGGGAGTAGAGTAGAGGGCTGAGGACGCAGCCTTGAGGTGCACCAGTGTTAGCTTTAAGAGGACTGGTCGATAATTTAAAAGTGCTTGCGAAATTTCTACTCGCAGACTTCTGAGACTTTGGAATTCTCTGCCCAAGAAAGTTGTTAATATTTAATCACCGAGCACATTCATGGCAAAGTTTGAGTCAGAGATTAGATTCGTGTTTGACAGAAATCGGCACTTAGACCCACACCTATTTACACTAATCCTGTTTTAATCTCGCCATTTATCCCCCGATTCGTCTTGATTTATGAACTCAAAGGGATTTAGGGAAAAGTGGAGGAGGACATGTGCTACAGGACCGCTGGTGAATTTGTTCAATGGCAGCGCAAGTTTGATATCGATTCCCATTTGGCTACTTCGGTCGCTCTTTCTTATCTTCTTTCTCTTCCATTATTGGTTGAATCCGCTCGCTCTAATGTTCAACTATTTTCAGGCGATGCGCTTTCACCTTTGAGACCCAGTAAGTCCTCCGGTCTGCGGAACCGCGTTTATTTACAGGAGCGGAGATATATTTTAGAATCCCATCCCACTTCGCAAACCAACGATTTAATGCAACTTTCTGTTTGGATTTGTGAAAATAAATTGTTATTACGAAAACAAAAATCTGTTGCAATTTCTTGTGCTGGATAGGTTTGAGGGACTGAGCGCGGTTTTCTGCTCCTATATTCTAAGCATGTCTTTGTTCCCATTGCGAGTGTGCTGTCTTGGGCTTTGGGTCTTACCAGGTTATGATATGACATTTGTGAATAATCTTTAGAAAGTATTTAGTAAAACCAATTTACCTACTGCCAAAGGTAAACACACTAACTTTCCAAAATTTTCTCAATCGTGCGATGAACTGCTTAATGAATAACTGGCTCTGTGCTTTGTAAGGTGTGTATATTTATTCTACCGACTCTATGTAACCCAACCCTTGTAGAAAAGTCAATACTGGACAAGACTCCACTCCCGTTCAAAGAAGCTCAGTGGGAAAATGACGCGAACTGAGAGGTTGTCCAAACTACACTTGCGGGCTACCCCCAGAACAATACGCAAAAGATGCATTTCACTGTGTGTTTCGATGTATATCTGACTAATAAAAAAAGATATCTTGTTTCTTAAAAAAGTCAGTGAGAAGCTTCCTGTAACTGAAAGACCCAAGAGAGAAAAACATTAAGGAGCAAGCGAGAAACGAGAGAAGGGAGGCGTTGGAGTAGAAATCTCCGGTACGGATCATTGCATTGAATTGTTGGAATTTCTGTCTGTCGTTGAAGATTTTATTCAGAATTGACTTTTCATGAATTACAGCATCGCAATTTAAGGTCATTATTTGTTTTAAATATCTTGATTCCCCCATAATTTAACTGAAATATGGTATTGCAATCAATTATATTCTGAGGTGTAGATCATGGTGCGAGCATGTATTGGTCAGTCTGTATTCTGTGTTTGTTTGCGTGTGTGGGTGGAATTTTTAATATCTCTTGCATATGTGTGTGTCAGTGTGTGTGACTTAGTTTCTCTCCCTGTCCCTACAAATGTACGTGCGGATGTGTTTGTACGTGTGCGCGCCGTGTATGAGAATTTTTTCCCTGTCGCCGCATATATATGTATGCGTATTTGTACGTGTATATGTGTGTTGTGTTGTGTGTGCGTGTGTCATCACTGACCCCGAGAGACTGCCTGAGAAGAGAAATGACTCAGTAATTTTTTTCACTGAATGTGACCACTGCCGGTAAGTACTATCCTTAATTACCCTTCAAAAGGTAGCGGTGAGCCATTTTATTGAACTCAAGCATTTATGTTGAAAGTACTTCCACGGCATTGTTTGTTAGGGAGCTAAAGGATTAAAAACAACGGTAACGGTAAAAGAACAGCAACACTTTTTAATTAAGATGGAGTGTGACTTGGAGGGGAACTAACAGAAAATGTAACAATAGTGACTATATGGCTGATGTAGTTGAATTTCTTGTTACTGGTGACCCCAGGGAGTTGATGGTGGGGATTTGGTTGTGGTAATATCACTGAATGTCAAGAGCAGGTTTTTGAGATGCTGTGTTGTTGGGGATGACCATTGCCCAGCACTTGAATAATATGAAGTTTACTTCCCATTTATCAGTCCATCTCTGAATGTTACCTGGCTCTTGTTACATGCTGGCATGGATTGCTTCAGGTTCTGTGGAATTGTGTACAGAATTGAAATGTCTGGAACTGAATGGTCCTGACTATGCCCAAAGTGAGCATCATTGAACAGGTGGATGTGCTTGACAAGTCAGTATACAATATCTTCCATCACAATGATGAGGACTAAACTGATGGGATGAGAATTGTCCTCTTCACTATGGACAATCTTGCACATTATCAGTAAATGTCAGTGTTGCAGCTGCATGGGGACAGCTTGGCTGCAGGCACAGCCAGTCATGAAACAAGTCTACAGCTGGGATGATGTTGGGTCCAATATCTTTGGTTTCATCCAGTGTTCTCAGTTGTTTCCTAATATAGAATTGGCTGAGGACTGACCATGTTTCAGTAGATGTCATGGGACTTCATGAAATCTGAAGTCAATGCTGAGGATCCCCAAGGCTACTCACTCCTGACTGAACACCACTGTGCATCTCTGTTGGGTTGTCCTATTGGTGAAAGGGATGCACTGAGGGATTGTAATAAAGAAGTCTGGGCCATTGACTATGAGTTTGACAATGCCAAGACTGTTGTTTAACTGATCTGTGGGACTGCAATCCTAATTTAGACTATCCCCAGATGCTTGTGAAGAAAGCTTTGCAGGGTCATCTGATTTGGTTGTGGGGCTGTGACATTTGTGACATTTTCATGCAATTCAACATGTGTGGCACTATGTGTGCAACATTATGTGTTAAATGATGATTTCAATGTGATTTCAGTATCAGTAGTTTCATATGTTTTGACCCTTCAGTCACAACAAACGAAACTTATTGGTAATTTCTGAATTTTAAAGAGTTCACTCTTTACAGACTCCCGATTCAATTTGAAAATTAAGAAAAAAACTGCAGATGATGGAAATCTGAAATAAAAACAAAATGTGCTGGAGATCCTCAGCACGTCAGAGAGACAGCATCAGTGCAAGAGGGAGTCAGAGTTCCAGTCAAAGATCACTCATCAGAACACAGATTACTTTGCACTCTTTAATGCTGGCAGATTAACAACAAGCATATATAAAACTACAACTGATATAGTATAAATTAGGAAGAGATCCCAAATGGAATAGAATTGACATCTTTTCCCCAGTTTGCCTAATGGTATTTTTTTTTACCATGGATATTACTGAACTGGTTGATACTTTGACTTTATTAGAATGTGCCTGCTTTGAACAGAATGTTCAAGATAAAATAATCAAATTATCTCCCTCATTACCAAAACTCAAAGAAAAGTAGGGACAGTTGTGCAGCTCTGCAGTTCACAGCTCCGGCAATCCAGGTTCAATCCTGATTTCTGGACCTGTCTGTGTAGAGTTTACTCATTGTGACCATGTGGGTTTCCTCACAGGTGCTGTTTAGGTTAATTGGCTATTATAAATTACCAGTAGTGTAGGTGAGCAATAGGGGAATCAGAGGGAGTTAATGGGCATGTGAGACAGAATATTTAACAGCAAAGTAACTGAGAGAATAGGATTGATGGGATTGCTTTGAGATTTGGCATAGACTTGATGGGCTGAATGGTCTCCTATGCTGTTAAAAATATAAGAATATTAATGACATAACTGGGCACCCATTGAAACTGTAGGATTACATGGAATACCAGTGGAGATGAGTTCTGAAACCAGAGCAATATCACTGGAGACCAGTCTTCTGGTTTCTGATTGAGGGAGTGAACCACTAACAAAGAAGATGATTCACCTTACATTTCTAAAAATATTTTCCTTTTTAAACATCAGATAATATATAAATAAAATATTTTATACCTGTAAAAACATCCCAAATACTTCACAAGAGCATAAACCAACAAATTTTAATGCCATGCAACGTAAGGCCTAATGAGGTAAGCTCAATGAGGAAAACCACTGAAAAACCCAGAGGAACAGATGGATCTTGGAGTGCATGTCCATTTATCTCTGAAGATATCAGGACTGGTGGATACGGTAGTTACGATATCATATGGGTTATTTGCTTTTATGACGAGGTATTTGAATTTAAGAGCAAGGTGGTTACGCTCGAACTGTGTAAAACACTAGTGAAGTTGTAGCATATCCAGGTCTACATTTCTGAACACCACATTACAGGACCATGGTCAGTTAAGCCTGAAGATTGCTGCTATAATGAGCTTGACTTTAAAAACATAATGTACTGAATTGTGTCGACTCTGGCCAGCAGTTCTGAATTCAACCATTTTTGAGTAAGTGAACCCTATTCTTGCATGCACCCACTCAAATCCAGAACTGAAAATTGAAATAAAACATCAGACGACTGAAATCTGAAATAAAAATAGAAAATACTGGAAATGATCAGCAGGTCAGGCAGCATCTGTGGAAAGAGAAACAATTAATCTTTCAAGTCCAAGACCCTTCATCAAAATTGGGAGAGAAAATCAGTTAGTTTTCAGTAGCATGGGGCTTACTGTCATTGGAATTGTCACTTCATCCTGTTGCTGGACTGCATAATGAATTAACTCACTCCCTATGACTGCCTTTTGAAACACTTTCCAAGTCCCTACATTTATTCCTGTGAAAGCTCACTGAGGGATTTTGCAGTATTTCTTTCTCTTATTCCAATGTGCTTGTTAATGTTTCAGCAACATTAATTTCCATTTAAGTAGCAACTTCAATGCAGCAAATAGTCCCAGTGTGCTTCATGAGGATGTCATAAAAAAAATGAAACTGAACCACATGAAGAGTTTATGAGCAAACTTGGGCAGAGGTACGCTTGAATGAGCAGCTTAGAGGAGGGGAGATATAGAGAATAAATCAATCTTTCAAATACTGAGAGGCTTGCAACACTAATCAGAATCTGTGGCATTTGGGAAAATCAAACAGGATCTAGAAAAGAGATGACATCCATCCTCTAGGAGTTAACAAGGTAGATTTGAGGAAAATGCTTCCCCATACAAACTCATACTGACATATAAAATGATCACTAATAAATCCAATCAGAAAAAAGTGCTGAACAATCAGTCAGGTCTTTTCGTAGTTTCGAAAGAGTTGAAGCCAAACTGCCTACACAGAGAACGAGAGGAAAGATGTTTCAGTGAAGTTGATGGAGGGACTTTCCCTGCAGGAGGTGGGCTCTGCGGGGCGGACGGACATTCTCGGGTTGCTGATTCCCCGGTTCATTCAGTGGCAGACATTACCTCAAAAGCGAGGCAAAGCCACAGAGCGGGCAATCTGTGTATTTGTTTTTCTTTGAAAAGATTCCAAAACAAAACTGGTGTATTTTACGCATTAAAACTAACGCTCCTTCGGAAGTTCTGGATTAGTGTAATCCCTGTTTTCCCCGAGTTGTTAAAACTAGTGGCCGAAACCTGATAAAAAACCGTGGGAGGTTGTGAGACTGGGGGCGGCGGGGCATGGGTAGGGATTTTCAAAGCAAGATCGATGTTTAATTTGTGATTTATAGCTCCTTTTGGCTTGAGAAAACCCAATAACAACAATGTTGGTGAAGAGGTTTTTTTACCCTGCCTGGAATCCACGCGTTCACACCACAGCTGATCGGCAGACCTGCTTTGGAGGGGAAAACTATTGAAGAAGTTGGTGTGCTGTTTCACTCTGTTCAAAGTGCACGCACTACAGCTGAGCTGGAAGAGGAGAGTACCAGAGAACCGAGAGGTTCGCTGCCAACTCCCGTCGCACCTTAACCGTGTAAAGGAGAATAATAAACCCTTCCCCGAGCTTTTACCGTTTCCAATGCCAAGGAAACCGCATGGTTCAGGGAGAAAGGGCCGCAGGAAGATTCCATCCTCCGCAGGCCCAGAAAGCAACCGAGCAAACCAATTCCGCTTTGTAGCACGTCTCCACTCGCCCGGCTGTCCCACAGAGCATTAACCCGTTGCGAAATGGCAGGTGATTTCACTCCTTCGGGTGGGGTCTTTCTGTTATTCTGTATTTCCAGACAACTAATTGCCAACTGCTGTTATCGCGCCGTCTCCACAAGCCAGTTTGGGAGAAGCAGCACGATCCCGGGTCTTTGCTCGGTACCTTCACGCACAGAATGAACATCATTCTGGTCCAGTCAGTTCGACAGGAAGAGCGGTGACGAAGTGCCCACGAAAGGTGCAAGGAGGTTCCCGTCACTCTTGTCAACGCCGCTGCAGCTCATTCTTAAAAATCTATTAGAAACACCAACTTCAATGCTCTAAATACTGGGTTAAGATAAATCATTCCTATTCTCAACGATGGAGACCGCAGTAAGGTACTTTGTACAAGTGGGTGATAAAGCGACTTTATTTTCCAGGGCTCATTCCTGGTTTGCAGTTCCTACCTTTTTAAAAATTGAACTTTGGAATCATAGAAGGGGGGCATTCGGTCCATCACACCGGCGAAGAAAACGTCTTTAAACGAATCCAACTTGGAGTTGAACAGCACGGAAACAGGCCCTTCGGCCCATCATATGCATGCCGACCACTAATCCCATTCACCAGCACTTGGTCCATCGCTTTCCATGCCTTGGCAATTCAAGTTGCTCGTCCAGCGTTTTCTTTCAAAGTTGTAAAAGTACCTGCCGCCACCACCCTTTCAGCCAGTGCGTTGCAGATCCCAACTACCTTTAGGTGAAAAAATATCTTCCTCAGATACCCTCTAAATTCCTTACCCCTTGTCCTAAATCTATATTCTAAATCCTTTGCCTTGTGGGGAAATTCCTACTGTGTACACTCTCTATGTTCACTACAATGTTCCCAGAAGCCAATCTAAAGGGTTTTGTTTTGGGTTATACCACAGGTGATCAACAAACCATTTTTTGGTGAGAGGTTTTGGCCCTTGACGGAGAGTTCCAGACCCCGGCCCTTCTTGGATCAAAACAAATTCTCTCCAGCTCCACTTTAATCGTCAATTCATCCCCCTCCCTCCCCCCCCCCCGGGTATCTGGCTTTGTGATAAGGGGAATGAGTCCTGTCCTATGGGGCCCGACTCATAATTTTGTACACTTACTGCTGGGACATGGCAGTCGTTGGCAAGAACAACATTTATTGTGCATCCCCGAATATCACAAGCAGGGGTAACTTTAAATTTGGCTCAACCGTATTACAGATTTGTTTTGAAGACTGCAGTTTTAAAAATAGTTCGCTGCTTTGTGTGGGTCCGTTTAATAATGTTGCAATCATAATTCGTAAGGTCCTCCAGCTCCTCTTGTTAAATGAAATTTGCATTGGCGACACGAACTCAAATTAGGACTTTATGTCACTTTATTATTTCCGTTCTTCTGCAATAGAATTTTATGTTGGAACTCTTATCGGGGGAAAAGCAGGTCTCAGCACAGTGAAAGATGGATAGAATGGGCTGGGCAGGCCGAGTGATTTATTAATAATCCTCTCCGATTATTTAAATCTTCGCAATTCGATAAAACAACGGAAAGCACACGGAAACAAGTACTGCCTCAGAAAACAGAATTTGTACACGTACACGCAATGTACAGAAAAATAGGCGGGTATTTCACTTACACACACACACACACACACACACACACACACACACACACACACACACACACACACACACACACAAAACTGTACGTCAGTTGGTAACACTTCTCTCAGTCTGAAACCTGTGGGACTCAACACCCATCTCCCACTACCTAGAGCCCTGAGCACAAAATCTTGACTGACACTGCAGCGCAGTACTGAGGGAATGCCACACTGTTGAAGGTGTTGAACGTGTGTTTTTATTTAAGTGAATTCTGGCACTATTTTGATCAACACTCAAAATCATTTAAAAGTTAACTGATTTACAGATTGCTGTTTGGGGGAGTTTGCTGCTCGCAGATTGAGTTCCTTTCCCCACATTACAGCGGTTGAGTTCACTTCAAAAGACCCAGGTTAATTGCGAGGTGTTCTGACAGGCGAAAGAAGCCATAATGTGACGATAAAGGTGTTAAACCGTGTGCAGATATACAGACCTGCGTAAGGACCGCCAGCCACACACACAGACACAAACACAGATGCAGCGCTCCCCGACGGTTTGTGCTGCAAATCTCATTTAACTAATACTGCTGCCCGTCAGAAATACAACCGGCTCGACTGGGAGACTCCTAAAGCGTTAAAGGAGTTTCGGAGGCCACCACCCCGCTTCTGATCAGAGGCGAATACGATTTGTTGTTAGTGTGGTGACGTAGGGATATTCATAATCTGGGTTTAAACCTACAGAGTGAGTGACTGAGAGAGAGAGACACACACACTCGCACGCACAGACAGCGACAGAAGAAGATGATCTCAGCCTGGCGCCGGCCTCCCGAATGCGGAGGGCTTCAGCAGCAGTTTTTAACTTCAGCATGGAAGGGTTGCGAGGTGTGAATGGCACGGCGCAGGTCAATCCCCAGAGCTCCAGTGAAGAGTTGTCATGGTCCAAGCAATGGGCTCTGGCTGCAGTCTTCACCGTGATCATCCTCATCATTGTGGTGGGCAACCTATTGGTGATTCTGGCTATCGCCAAGAACCCGCGGCTCCAGACCCTCACCAATGTGTTCATTACCTCACTGGCGTGTGCAGACCTGATCATGGGCGTTTTCGTGGTTCCACTGGGGGCCACGATCGTGGTGACTAACAAGTGGCTCTTGGACTCTCCTTTCTGCGAGTTTTGGACCTCTGTGGATGTGCTGTGCGTCACGGCCAGTATTGAGACCCTCTGCGTAATTGCCATCGACAGGTACATCGCCATTACTTCACCCTTGAGATACATGAGCCTGTTGACCAAAGCGCGGGCCAGGGCGATTGTGTGTCTGGTCTGGGCCATCTCGGCCCTGATCTCCTTCTTGCCCATCATGAACCATTGGTGGGAGGACTCGGATCCTTTGGCCCAGCAGTGCTACAGGGAGCCCACCTGCTGTGACTTCGTGACCAATTGGCCTTACGCCATCCTGTCGTCCACCATCTCCTTCTACATCCCGCTGGTGGTCATGATCCTCCTGTACTCCAAGGTCTTCAGCGAGGCCAAGAAGCAGGTGAAGAAGATGAAGAGGAACAAACCGAGGATAGGTGACAGCCAGCAGCAAAACAAAGGCAACAAAAGGAGACCTTCTAAGCTGCTGGCTCTGAAAGATCACAAAGCCCTAAAGACGCTAGGGATCATCATGGGGACCTTTACGCTCTGTTGGTTGCCGTTCTTCCTGGCCAACATCGTGCAAGTCTTGTTCAGGAACCGGATTCCGAGGACACTGTTTCTCTTCTGCAACTGGCTGGGGTATGTGAACTCTGGCTTTAACCCCTTCATCTACTGCCGGAGCTCTGACTTCAGAAAAGCCTTCAAGGAGATCCTATGTCTCGGCAGTACAGTCCAAGAGCCCGGACTCCAAGATTCCAACCCTTACTGCCCGTGCGCTTTCGGCTGGCCCAACTCCATCCGAGCGCCTCCCGGGGTCGAGAAGCCCCCCGAGAGCTCCAACAGCAGCCGGTCCAGTAATGAGAAGGCGAACGCGACTTCCCACCAAGTCAACGGGGATGCCCGATGCACTTTGGAATCGGTGCTATGACCAGTGGGGAGTCTAAGCTCAAAGGGAAATGCCGACCCCTTTATTCTGTGCGTCAATATCACACCCGTTGAGAAAGCAGCAAATCGTGGTCTATTCCCCTTTTCAATCAACAATAAACAAGGTCAGATTATTTACTGCTCCACTTTCCAGCCGTTACGTCTCCAACGCCTTGTTGCAGGACCTTCACTGACAGATCAGTTGTTTTTGCGGGGGCTGTGGGGTGGTGATAACACAGTTTAGACATATAATCTCTGAATTGTCCAGGACAGCACAGGGTAGGAGGGAAGAATTCCCCTTAAAACAATGTAGACGTTTCAGACAATTGATATCAACAGAGGTTTATGGTGTGGGCTGCTGCATCTCAGGATTTCAGTTGCCCTTTGAAGACCAGCATAATACCACAGGCTCCATCTATAATGTGTAATACGCCACATTCTGACCCCGGATGCGCAGGGTGGCGATATCTAGGTTTCCTGAGAGTCCTTCTTTCGTCAGTCTGATTCCTTCTTTCGTCAATATGATTGCACTTACGGAATGGACTGCAGGAGCGATTTTTTTTGCACAATTGTAAACAGTAAAATAAGCACACATGTCAAATCTTAGTTCGTTCCAACGTGTGGAAACCCTATTGCCCCGAGGCTCCCTAAAAGCTCGGCTGAAATCAGAGAGCAACCTTTCAGATTTTATTTTAAAACAACGCCCGTTAGCTGGGGCGGTAGAGGGACCTTTCGGACCTTTTTTTTGTGCAGGGGGAGGGATTGGGGCGAGTGGTGGGGATCAAAATCTGAGATGGGTTGAATTGAAATAAATAACGATGGCTTGCTGCCGGAAGCTCGATCTTGACTTCTTTTTGTTCCAGCTTTGTATTGTCACAGAGTTTGAATTTAAATGTTAAGTATTGGAAAAATAGAGATAAAGAAATATTATATGGGTAAGTGTGGACATTTTCAACTGAAAAATAAATTGCAGAAAATGCTATGATATTCATTTTAAGATTTTTATAGTAATGGTACACTTACAATTCACATGTTATTAAACTTATTTTTACAATATGGCTTGTCTTGTACATTTGTCACCTGTCTCGGAAATATCTCAGGAGCACATTCCTTATTCTTTTGTAGGAGAGTGGGTGAATAGTGCTTATGAAGATTTGAATGCTCATTTTGGGGAAACTGAAATGAGGAGGGAATTGTACTGCGACTAAATTAGCAATGCCCGAATGGAACTGGCCTAAACTGGAGCTCAAAACTAGCGCGGCCGGGCGAAGGAAAGAGTAACACGGTTCACAGAATGAGAACTTACTACATAACAGTAGTCCATCAGCCCAAGTGTACCTAACTGTATAGACTCCCCATACCCTTTATATCTCCTAATTTCTAAAAAAAATCCCTTCTCAATCATTCTCAAGTCTGCCACAATCATCTCGTGAAAAAAAGTATTCCAGGTTTCAATCGCATAACAACTATTACTTCTCACTCTCTCCTGTTATTTTTCAAGAGATAATTGATACTCAATTTTTCGTTGTAGTTAGTCCGGGAAGTACAAAATAATCTTTCATAATTTATCATCTTTTAAAACCTTTCATTGCTCTGAAAGTCGCTCCGAGAACCAGTCTTATCCTTCATCATTGCAGTGAAAACTCGCCTATTTTAGTTTCAAGATATTTTCTTAACTAATCCATTGCACTAGACATTACTCGAGTGGATTTCCTTCATAGTCTTTTCCTGACTTTTCAATAACCTGGTGAAACTATTAGAAATATATGCAATTATTCCAATGTTTGGAATGCTCCAAATAATTTGAATCAGTTCAAAATCCTTCGTCCGTCTACATAGAGACGGGAAGTTTGTACTTTAAGAATCACTTTTTTTGGGGGATCCGCAGCAGGGACATGAGGCGGACTCGCTCAGTGTTAAAATTTTCAGCATCTATAATATTTTAATTTTTTTAAAATTTCACTGTGAATGTCCTTGTTTTTTGTTTAACTTTCATCAGGAAACGAACTCTTGTACAGCCTTTACCGTCCACATTTTCACCTCAAGATATCTGCACCCATTTCTCCCTCGATTCGTGCGTCCAGTCACGTCTCTTAAAACGTACCACGGCGCATTTCTCTGTTTTTAATTGCATTTGCTACTTCCCTGACATTGCATTCACATTTTTTTGTCTTTCTTCAGCCATTTATACGTTTTCTCAAATGGCCTCTCAAACAATTTTCGCTATCATTCTCATGTTTACATCCAAATCATTTTCATAAAATTGCTTTGTACTCCATAACAATTTTAAAGCTCCGAACAAGCCTCACCTCACTTTTCTCCATCTAGTCTCATCAACATAACTTATATTTTTCTCATATATGTTACCCAAGTTTACACTTAAATGCTATTTGTTGCAAATGTTCTGAAGTCATGGTCACTGCGTCATACAGCACAGAAACAGGCCCTTCAGCCCACCACGTCCATGCCAACCATTAAATACCTATCAACAATAATTCTATTTGGACCATTTACTTGGTCTGCAGCATAACATGCCGTGATGACTCAACTGCTTGTCCAAATGCTTCTTAAATGTTGCGGGAGTCTCTGCCTCCACCACCTTCTCAGGCACCGAGTTCCAGATTGCGACTCCCCCCCCCCCTTCCCCCCCCAAAGTGAAAAGGTTTTGTTTTCACTAATCCCCTCTGAACCTCTTTCTCTTCATTTTAGACATATTCCCTCTGGTTTTAGACATCACTGTCATGGGGAAAGGTTTCTTACCATCGACCATACCCCATTCACCTCATAATTTTGTATGTTTTTGTCACGTTCCCCCTCAGCCTTCTGTGCTCAAAGGAAAACATCCAGTTCTCCCCAGAACTGAAGCATCTCATTCCTGAAGGATCCCCTCTGCATTCTATCCAGTGCAATCAGGTCCTTCTGATTGTGTGGTGAACAGAACTGCACCTAATATTCCAGCTGTGGCCTACTCAATGTTTTATAAAGTTGTACCTGGATTTCCTGCTCCTTTACTTATGTACCAGCGAATGAAGGCAAGCATGCTGTTTTAATTCTTTACCATCTTATCCTACCTGTGCTGCCATCTTCAGGTATCCTCAGGACTTATACACCAAGGAACCTTTGTTTCTCAATACTCTCTAAGGCCCAATCATTCATGGTATATGTACTATCTTCTTAGAAACCCCCCACCCCCACTCCTCTCCCAAAATGCATTAAATCACACTTACCCAATTTTCCATTAATGCTGACAAGGGATCCATCCCAGGCAAAGTCTCTGCAATTGTAAAGCACATATTAACTCTGGAAACACTCAGCAGGTTGGGCACCATCTGAGAAAGGAGAAACAGTTGATGTATCACATCCAGGACATTTCTTCAGAACTGTGAAAATTAGTTTCAGTAGGAGCAAAGCAGTGGATGTATGGATAGAACAGAGGAATATGGGTGAGCCCAGATGGGTTAATGGGTACAAGTACAAGCATATCAGGGTTCTTTGTCTCAGTCACATGTTGTTAATGCTGAGACTTGGGGCATACTCAGCAATCAAGAAAGAAATAAGGAAGATTTAATCAAGCATATTGTGCTTCTTTGTCTCTGTAATGTATTGTTAAGGCCAGACTGTACAAATAAAACAAGAAAAACTGAGTCAAAATGATGACAGTCAGTAATGACCATTTCGGATATAACAGAAAGCAAGAATGAATTATTTAAAGTCAGAGAATTCACCATTGCCTCCAGAAGGCTGAAATGTGCCCAGAGAGAAGTTGGGGTGTTGTTCCTTAGGCTTGGGTTGGATCTCATTGTAACAGTGTCGGAGGCAACGCACCATACATTGGAGAAACCAAATGCAGATTGGGTGATTGCTTTGCAGAGCATGTGCATTCAGTCTTCATGACTAACTTTGATCTAGTAGTTGGCTGGCACTTTAATTCACAATCCTATTCCCACTCTGATCTTTCTGTCTGTAGCCTCCTGTACTATACAATGATGCCCATGCAAGCTTGAGAAACAATACTCCATTTGCCATCTGGGCATATTACAGCATTTCTGACTCGGTAGGTGCCAGATCTGAAACATTAACTGTTTCTCTGCCACTGATGCTGCCTGACCTGCTGGTTGCTCCTGTATTTTCTGCTTTTATTTCAGATTTCCAGCATCTGCAGTTTTTTTTCTTGAATTTTCATGCATTTAGCCCAGTTCCAAATCCATGAATCCAGCCACAAGGTTCTGACATTCCCTTTAATACCACACATCTTGATTTTAGTAACATGCTTTTTGTTTAGCATTTTATTGAATGCCTTCCAAAGTGTGTACCCGAAGTAAATAAAGACTTGTATTTTTCCAGTACCTTTCAACCACACTAGGACATTCAAAGTGTTTAAGAGTAATGAGGTACCTTTGATGCACAGTCACCCTTGTGATGTAGGATACAAAGCAGCCAACTGGTGTGCAGCATGGTCTCACAAATAGAATTTGAAAATAATGAGATAAATTTCTTTGGTATTGTTCATCAAGGAGAAAATATAGCTTAGATTATCGGAGAGAAATCCTTGTCATTCTTCATGAGATAATAACAAGCAGCAACCACCACTGCTCCATTAGATTATGTGCTTAAGTCTCTGTAGTGTGACCTGAACGCAGAATCTCCTAACTTTGAGACTGGAATGCTACCATTCAGTCATGGTTACTGCATAGTGATTATTGCTATAGTTTTAGCTGCCATTTCTGTGATTTTCTCAAAAGAATTGTAAGTCACAACTGACCCTTTCAAGTTGATTGCCCCAACTGGAGCAGCATTTTTCCAAAGATCCCACCTTTCAACAGCAATGTCCATGTTTTTCCATGTGTAAAAGAATGCAAGCTCAATTTCCTGTTAAGCACTGCCAATAGCCGACTCTATCCAAGAAAACTTGGCCCTAAGAATTTCACCCACTGCCAAGCTAATAAGACTTGGCTTACAATTTCCTGGCATACCACGTGCCCTCTTTTTAAGCAAGGAGTAATTTTAGCCAATGGATAATCTCCAGGCATAATTCCATTTGCAGAACATTCTGGTTTGTATTTCCACCCACTCCCCAGAGGCTGCGATCACAACTTGCTCTAAACAACAAACTTCATACGTGAAGATTCACTATAAACATTACTAACTTTACACAACATTCAGACAAATGGCCAGATCATCCATTTTTTGTGGCTACATTTGTTGATGGTATTTCATTCAGATATAATTAAAAATGAGGCTTGATACAGTCCAACATGTGTGCACATAGCAACTTTGTTTATGGCAAACATCCAAGGATGTCACAGATCTTAGTAGCATCGTCAAAGAACATCTGATATTAATTCACATGAGTAGATGAGGTAAGTTTTAAGTGACCTGCAGAACTTGGGCCTTGACACAAGAACACAGGAGATTAGGAGCAGGAGTAGGCCACCTGACCCTGTGTATTGCCCTGAATTTTAATATGAACACGGCTGATCAGCCTTAGACCTCAACTTCTCTCCATTGCCAGTTACCTATGGTCCTCGATACCCAATTTTTCACCTACTTCTTCTTTAACTACCTCTAATGATCTAACCCCCACAGCCTTTCAAGACAGAGAATTCCAGGTATTCACTACCCTCTGTGTGAGCCAGCTGAAGAATAGTGGAGTAACTAAATTCAGGGCTGATCAAAAGGCCAGGAAAGGAGGACTCTGGAGATCTCGGTTTTGCTGAGGACTCAAGGAAATTACAGGGACAGATGGACAGGGAGAGATTTGAATCCATAGTGAGAATTTAAAGATTAAGATGTTACACAACAGGGCGCTCGTGAAGGTCAGCAAACAGAGTGATTGCTAAACTAAAGACAAAGCACCAAGAATGTGATAGGCAAGCTTAGCTTTTAGATAAGCCCTTTAACTATTTAAGGCATGGTTAACTATTTCATTACAAATATACGTCTTCTCTTCTTTGCCTTTTGCTACTGACTAGATATAGCTTTTGATCAGTTTGCAGTGTTTTAAGCAATACGTAAGAATGTAGACAAGTAAAAGTACATTGAATCTGCAGCATTTGAAACAGGTCATTGGATGCAATGGATGCATTGGATGCAATGCCAGTGTTCCTGTTTCAGACGAAACTCTTCACTTCTATTCAACTCACCCAGTGAACATTACCCACTGTTCCTTTCTTCCTTAAGTGCTTATCTAGTCTCTCTTTAAATGCTCCTCAACCATTTACCTGAACCATTCCTTGGGTAGGGAGTTCCTCCAGTTGGTGGGGTGTAGGGAACAACCCAGGTAGTATTAAAATGTGAAATTATAGAAAGTAAAGATATAAATGTTACTTTATATAAAACCATGAACTGACTGAATGATTGTCATTCAATCTCTATGTCACTCGTGGTTGATGCTGTGACATCTTGCTGGATGTTTGGAAATTCCCTTGAATTTCCTGTTCAAGAAGCCAGAACTCTGTAGAAATAGGGAAACATCATGCAGTGTTTAGATAATTCCTGATACAGTATGTGTTCTTGGCAAATATTTTGAATGCTGTAAAGGAATTCCCTCCTCCATTTATTTATGTCACAGATTGCCAACTGAAATGTGATCTTTTTAAGTACAGAGAAATTTAGAAAGCAAGTGATAATTCTTTCATGGCTACATTACCCTCCCCCATTTGATAATATGTAATTAAAGTGTATTATCTGAATAGAATGGAAATAATTCTTGACTGTTTTCTCAAATTCACATCCCAAAACTGAAATTTTGCACCTCATAACTCTGGGTACAACATCTCAAGTTGCACTCTGTTCCTGTCACACAACAGCACAAAAATTGGGAAATAGCACCTCTCGGTCCAAAACTCACATGGATGCAAACTGAAGGGGATTCAAGTTCCCATGGGCACTGTATATTGTCTGCTGGATAGTGCCTCTGTGAGGCAGTTAACAACCTTTAAAGTTCTTTCTTGCAAAAGTTACAGAAGTAGTGTTGGTAATGGTGGTGAAGTGAATTGCACTTACACTCCTCAGGAAGAAATGACAGGCCTTGGAGGGAGTGCAGTGCTGATTGACCAGAATAGTAACAGGAATGTAAGGATTAAATCAGGAGGACAAGTCGCCTAGACTGGGCTAGTAATCCCCTGAGTATAGAGACCTGAAACACATGCTGGAAATTTAAAACAAAACCAGGAAGTGTTGAAAATACTCAACTGATAAGGCAGCATCTTTGGAGAGATAAACCACATTTAGGTGCTAGGTCAATGATCTTTCACCAGAGATGGGAAAAGGGAGTCAATGGGTGGATGCTGGGAAGCTCTTTCCCTGGACTGGAGAGTCTAATGCTCAGAAACATATTCTCAAGATCAGGGGTCTGCCATTTTAGCACAGAGATGAAGAGAATTTTCTTTATTCAGAGGGTTGTGAATCTGAAATTCTCAGCCTTAGAGGTCATGGATATTCAATTGTAAAGTACACTGAGGGCTGAAATTGACAGATTTGGGGCGCTATGGAAATCAGAAGATGTGGGAAGCAGGTACGGACATGATCTTATTGAAAAGACATTTAGACAGGTTTAAGAGGACATTTGAACAGTACAAGGATAGAATAAGTTTAGAGGGATATGGGTCAAATGTGGGCAAATGCGACTCTGGGTATAATTTATGTTTTTCTTGTGAATGTTGTTTTTCTGATGCTATGCATCTGTTGATACTGCTGCAGGTAAGTTTTTCTTTTGCACCTACATGCACTTGTGTATATGACAATAACCTTGACTTTGACTTTGACTAGCTTAGATGGGCATGTTAGTCGGCATGGACGAGTTGGGCCGAGGGCCTGTGCCCGTGCTCTATGACTCCGTGTCTAATGGCAGGACAAGCTTTTGTAGCCATTAGGCCTACTTTTCCTTTATCTAAGTGTTTGTGCGAATATAAAACTGCAAGTAAATGGCATTTGACCTCATAGCTGTGATAATGGACTGAGGGTTGACATGTGGGTTTTGGACTACTCCTGAACTAAACTCCTTGACCCTGTAAACAATGTAGATTTGCTGAGACCTATCTAATTACCATAAGGACTGGTTTTCATTGCTGGTGACAAGACAATGCGAGGGTTTAAAGAGCCAGTCTGCATCTTAAACAACTCGCTCAGAACAATGTCCCAGATGCAGTTCAGGTCTTTTGTATTAGCATGCAGAGCAATTATTAAAACCCTTCAGTGTACAAATCCAGGGAATCAAAATCAGGTGAGAAACAAGCCTTCAGTAGCTCTGTAATCAAAATTATGATGAAAATGAATAATTGACACTGTTGTGGAAGAGTCTATTCTAGGACATTTTCAGTTGCAGAATTCAGTAGTGTAAAGCATTTGACATTATTTAAAGATATTCAATGAAGTGTTGTGACATCATTTGGCCAAGGTCGTTCGCAATGCATCAAGTAACTTTTATCAGCTGAATCTATTCATTGTTTGACAGATTGTACACTACTTCTCTTTATGCGATGAGTAATGCTGGAGTAGTTGTAATGGTTTATCCCATTGTAAAACTCAACACTGTTTAGTTAATGGCCATTGAAGTGTGATGTGGGTAACATGTTCTTCAGAGGTGGTCACACCGCGGCTTAAAGTAAGGCAGTCAAAGATGGAATGGGTGACTACCAGGCAGTGGAAGGATTTGAGGGGTGACCTTACAGAGGTATATAAAATCATGAAATTGCCATGGAAACCAAGTGCATCTCACTCCAAAACCATTGTGTTGGAAAGTGGTGGGTGTGAATATATGTCTGGGGAGTCCACCTAGAGCCATGATCATGGTACTGTGGGTGTCTTAGCTGCACAGGAGGTGAGGACCAACAGTTGATGGGTAATAGTGGTAGGAGACTTGAAAGTGAAGGGAATAGACAGGCAAATCTATGCCCATAGATATGAATTCAGAAGGGAAACTGAAAGAGACAGATAGACGGGGGGGGGGGGGGGGGGGAGGGAGGAGAGAGAGAGAGAGAGAGAGAGAGGGAAGGCAGGCAAAGATGAAGGAAGTGAGAGTGAGGGAGGCAGACAGAATGGACATTGAAAGACTGACAGACAGTCAGAGAAGGAGGAGAGATAGAGGCAGACAGATGAGTGACAGTGGTTACTGAGAGACAGTGTGAGAGAGAGAGAGAGGAGACAGGAGACAGGTTGAGAGAGGTGGAGATAGAGACAAGAGGCACACAGACAGAGTGGGAAGTGAATGGTAGGTAGATAAAAAGGAGAAGAGGACACAAAAAGGGGAGAGACAGAGAAGAGAGAGAGAAGCAGACTGACAGACCAAAGAGTGAGAGATGGATAGATGGAGGGTAGAAGATCAGAGATACAGTGCACAGAGATCAGAGACAGAGGGGTTGAGTGTCAAACTGATGGAGAACTGAGAAACAGAGAGACAAACATACAGAGAGTGAGCAAGACAGAGAGACAGAGGTGTGAGACAGAAAGAGAGATCAATGGAGAGTATGAGAGGAGAGAGAGAAAAAGGGTAGGTTCAGAGATACAGGGGGCAGAGAGAACAGAGGGACAGAGAGGGGAACAAGAAAGTGAGAGAGGGAGGCAGACAGATTGATGAAAGGGAGAGAGGTGGATCAGCATAATGGTGGAGGGCTTGTTTTTATGATTGGAAACCCATGACCATTGGGGTACCACAGGGATTGGTGAGAGATTGTGAGAGAGAGAGAAAGTGTGAGAGGGGAGATATGTGCGTGGGGTGGGGAGAAGGACAGTGACAGAGAGAGTGAGGAGGAAGAAAAGAAAGGCAGAGAGATGAGCAACAGAATGAAAGGGAGATATAGAATGAGAGCAGGAGGGACACACAGGCAGACAGAGGGGGCTGAGAGGCAGACTGACAGAGAGAGAGAGAGGCTGTGAGACAGTCACACAGTCAGACAGAGTGTATACTGAAAGACAGGCAAACAGAGAGAGAGACAGACAATCAGAGTGCAAACTGAAAGAGGTGGAGAGAGAGAAAGAGAGGAACAAAAAAAGAGAGAGTGGGGGAGGTAAACAGAGTGTGTACTGAAGGACAGCCAGCCAAATAGACAGAGAAGGAAGGGAGACAGAGGCACAAACAACGACAGTGGATACTGAGAGCCAAAGAGACAGACTGAGTATGTGTGAGGTGGAGGACAAAGAGAGTCAAACAGAGGGCAGAGAAATAGAGCGTAGTTTCAGAGGGATGGGGCTGAGAGAATAGAGGGGCAGAGAGGGAAGCAAGAAAGTGAGTGAGAGAGAGAGAGAGTTACAGACTGACAGAGAGGGAAATAAATATGGACAGAGACAGACAGAGGGGTGAGGGAAGGCAGATGTATATTCAGAAAGAGAAGGAGAGGGAGATGGATAGATGGCAGACACAGAGTGGAATGAGAGGACAGATAGACTGACCACAGAGAGTACAGTGAGAAATCGAAAGAACAGAGAGAGAGCAAGAGAGTGTGAGAGTCAAAGGCAGAGAGAAAAGGGAGGGAGAACGAGACAGCAGACAGGCAGAGTGGACACAGACAGACACAGACAGAGGGGGAGAAAGACAGAGAGAGACAGAGAATATGGAGTCATCGGCAGTGTGTGTGTGTGTGTGTGTGTGTGTGAGTGATTGAGAGAGAGAGAGAGAGAAGAGAGAGAAAATTAAAGCAAGTGACAGACAAATGGGAGAGACAGAAATACAGTGCGAGGTGTTTTATTTTGGTAAGTTAAACCAGGGCGGGACTTGCACAATAAATGGCAGGGCCCTAGAGAGTGTTGTAGAACAGAGAGACCAAGGGGTACATAGTTCCCTGAAAGTGGTGACAGACAGGGAGGTGAAGGAAGCATTTGACATGCTTGCCTTCATTGGTCAGGGCATGATACAGGATGTGGGACATCATGTTGCAACTGTACAAGTCATTGATGAGACTACACTTAGAGTACAGTATCATGCAGAGGATGTCATTAAACTGGAAAGGATACAGAAAAAAATCATGAGGTTATTACCAGGACTGGAGGGCTTAAGGTATAAGAAGAAGCTGGATATGCTGCAACTTTTTTTCCCTGGAGCATAGGAGGCTGAGGGGTGACCTTATAGAGGTATATAAAATCATGAACTTGCTCTAAATCATGAAATCACCCTGAAGATCTGGAAGACGGGAGGGTGGCTAATGTTGTACTGTTATTTAATAAGGGTAGCAAAAGCAAGCCAGGGAACTACAGGCCAGTGAGCCTAACATCAGTGGTTGGTAAGTAATTGGAGGGGATTCTGAGGACAGGATCTACCAGCTTTGGGACAGAGGTCTGATTAGCAACCGTAGCATGGATTTACACATGGGAAATCATGTCTCCCCAAATCTGTTGGAGTTTTTTTGAAGAGGACTGATGAGGACCGGGCAGTGAACATTGTCTATATGGAGCTTAGCAAGGCCTTTGCATAACAGGCTAGTTTGCAAGTTTAGATTACATGGGATCCCAGAAGAGCCAGCTAATTGGTAATGTAATTAGCTTGATAAAAGAGGAAACAGAAGATGATGGTGAAAAGCTGTTTTTCAGACAGGAGGCCTCCGAGATCAGTGCTGAGCGCATTGTTATATTTTATTTATATAAACAATTTTGGTGAGAATGTATAAGGCATGGTTAGTAAGTTTGCGGATGACACTAAAATAGGTGGTATAGTGGACAATGTAGAAGATTATCAGAAATTACAGGGGATCTTGATCAGCTAGGCAAGTGGACCGAGGAATGGCAAATGGTGCTCAATTCAGATAAGTGCAAGGTTTTACATTTTGGGACATCAAATCAGAGTAGGACTTTCACAGTGAACAGCAGGGCCCCAGGAAGTATGTAGAACAGAGGGACCGAGGAGTAAAAGTACATAGTTCCCTGAAAGTGGCATAACAGGTAGATAGAGTGGTGAAGAAGATGTTTGGCATGCTGGCTCTGAGTATAGGAGTTGAGTCTTTATGTTGCAGTTGTACAATATATTGGTGAGGCTGCACTTGGAGTATTGTGTACAGTTTTGGTTACCCTGTTATAAAAAGATGTCATTAAGATGGACTTTATTTTTTGGAGAGTAGGAGACTGAGGGGTGACCTTACGGAGGTGTATAAAATCATGAGGGGCATAGATAGGGTGAATGCACAGTCTTTTTCCAAGAGAAAGGGAATCAAGAACCAGAGGGCATAGATTTAAGGGGAAAGGTTTAAAAGGGACCGAGGGGAATCTTTTTCACACAGAGAGTGATGAGTACATGGAACAAACTGTCAGAGGAAGCTGTAAATGTGGTACAATTATGTTTAAAAGACACTTGGACAGGTCCATGGATAGAAAAGGTTCAGGGTGTTATGGGCCAAATGCAGGCAAATGAGACAAACTCGGACAGACATCTTGGTTGGCATGGACGGGTTGGGCCAGAAGGCCTGCCTTCCATGCTGTATTCCACTCTGACTCTCTGAGAGCCAGCAAGGGAGGTGGGGGGGGGGGGAGGATGGTGGTGGGGGTGAGAGAGAGAGAGAGAGAGAGAGAGAGATGAGAGAGAGAGAGAGAGAGAGAGAGAGAGAGAGAGAGGAGAGAGAGAGAGAGAGAGAGAGAGAGAGAGAGAGAGAGAGAGAGAGAGAGAGAGAGAGAGAGAGAGAGAGGGGGAGAGAGAGAGAGAGAGAGAGAGAGAGAGAGAGAGAGAGAGAGTGGCTACTGAGAAATAGACAGTGAAGGAGATATAGAAACAGAGGAGAGCAAAACCGACAACTAAACAAAGAGGAAAGAGACAGACAAACTGAGTGACAGAGAGAGGAATGAGTGGCAGATAGACAGAGAGGGGAGCGAGAGAGAGAGAGAGAAGGAGAGAGAAAGAACTATAGACAAGAGGCAAGACTCCCACAGAGAGAGGATGGAAGGAGAGAGGGAGAACTAGAGGGGTGGGAGAAAGAGAGGTGGACAGACTTAGTGGGGAGAAAGACAGACAGAGAGTGGGTAGTGTGAGAAGGCAGGCAGAGAGTGGAGAGAGAGAGACAGCTGAGAGTTACAGACAGAAAGCGTGACAGGGATAGACAAATGGAAAGGGAACAGTGAGAGAGACAGGCAGGGACAGATGGATAGAGAGGGGGAGAAATAAAGGAGAGAAATAGAGAGAGAGGAGTGAAGGAGAGTGGGAAAGGCAGACAAAGAGGAGAGAGTGAGAGATGGAGGGAGAAGGCAGAGTGAGAGGCAGAGCGACAGATAGAGAGTGAGAGAGAGAGAGCAGGACAGACAGATAAGCAGACAGAGTGTATATTGAGACACAGGCAAACAGGCAGAAATGGGAAAGGGAGTGGGAGAGAGAGAGAGAGAGAGAGAGAGAGGCAGAGAGGGAGGAGTAAAATGCAGACAGACTGAATGTGTACGAGACAGCAATCCAGACAGAGGCAGACAAAGAGGAAAGGAAGAGATAGACAGACAGAGGTGAGGGAGAGAGTCATGCAGACAATTTGTAGGGAGACAAACAGAGGGACAGAAGGGGAGAGAGGCAGCCAGAAAGACAGGGGGTGAGAGGGCCAGACTGACAGGGGAATGAGAGGCAGGCAGACAGACAGTGGAGAGGCAAACAAAGGGGAGAGACATGCCAACAGACAGGCAGCCAGACAGATGGAAATGGAGGGGAGTGAGGCAGACAGTGAGGCAGACAGGAGAGTGAGAGAGAGAGGAAGAGGCAGAGTGCAATGAGAGAAGTCAGGCAGAGAGGGAAAAGAGGGAATGAAACAGACAGGAAAGAGAGAAAAAGATAGAGAGGGGAGAGTTGGAAGCAGACACATGGAGGGTGGAGAGATAGACAGTCAGACAGAGGGACAGGAGAGAGAATGACAGGGGGAGAGAGTGTCAGACAGATAGTCGGAAGGGACAGAGTCAGGCAGACAGAGACTGAGGGTGTGAGAGAGACGTAGAACTCTGACAGACAGGCAGACGGGGAGTGAAGGGAGAGGAGTCAGATAGACAGAGGGTGGAGAGTCAGACAGACAGAAACTGAAGTGAGGGGCAGGCAGACGGAGTGGTGAGAGACTGGCAGATGGAAAGGGAGGCAAGAAAGAGCATGAGGCAGAGTGAAAGAAGAAGATTGAAGAGGAGGTGGGGGTGAAAAAGAGTGAGGCAGAGGGTCAAATGCTAGAGACAGACAGAGAGAGACATTCAGAGATGAGAGAAAGTGGCAGACAGACAGAAATTGGAGACCCAGAGAGACAGATGGACAGAAACTGAGAGAGGGGACAGAAAGGCAGACAGATAGAGAGGGAGAGAGAGAGGAAGAGCAAGATGGACAGACAGGCACTGAGGGAGGGATGAAAGGCAGAGACAGTGAGCTAGAGAGAGTGTGATGCAGACAGACAGGCAGATAGAGAGAGAAAGGAAAGGGAGACACAGAGGTGAGAGAGAGTGAGACTAAGGTGAAGAGTCAGGATGGAGGAGGATAGAGAGTCAGACTGACAGAAGGTAGTGAGACAAACAGAGAGATGGGGAGAGGGGCAGAAAGAGAGGTGGAGGAGGAGAGAGGGTCAGACAGAGAGGGGCGTGGTGAGGAACTGGTAGGGAGGGGAGTGAGGGGTGGCAGAAAGAGACAGAAGAGCCAGACTGAGAGGAGATACAGAGAAACAGACAGAATGTGTGAGGGGGAAGCAGGCAAACACACAGATGGATGGAAAGAGGGGGGTGGGGAAGAGAGACAGAACGTGGCAGGCAGATAAACAGGCAAATAGACAGAGGGGGAGAAGAGAGAGAGAAGTAGAGAGGGACAGGCTGACAGCTGGGAGAAAGAGGCAGGTAGAGAGTCAGAGTGGATACAGAAGCAGGGATAGCATGAATGGGGGCAAGATAGGCAGACAGGAGATAGAGACATAGAGGGGATAGTCAGACACAGAGGTAGACAGTGAGGTAGACAAAGAAAGAAGATAGAGCAAGATGGATAGACAGTCAGAGAGGCTGGAGTGAATTATAGACAGACAGAGCAAACTAGAGTGAGAGGGAGTGAGACAGACAGTCAGATGGAGAAGGAAGGGTATGGAGAGAGAGAGGGAGGTAACAGAGAGAGTCGGGCAGGCAGAGGGCAGGAAGTCAGACAGAGGGCACAGTGTCGGACAGAGAGATGGGGGAGAGGAAGACAAAGACACAGAGGGGGAGAGAGGAATGGACAGAGAGTGGAGGGTGTCGGACAGAGAGTGGAGCGAGGGCAGGCAGACAGGAAAAGACTGAGGGGATATATAGACCTAAAGGAGGTACAGAAAGACAGATAGAATGTGTGAAAGGGGAGAGACAGGCAGAAAGATGGACACAAAGGGAGGGGAAAGAGAGACAGACAGGCAGATACACATGCAAAGAGACAGAGAAGGCGAGAAAGAGAGACAGAGACAGGAAGATGGTCAGGCAGATGGAGGTAGACAGACAGGTAGACAGGGAGGCTGAGAGAGAGGTGGAGGGGAGTGTGTGAGGCCAATGGAGAGGAGACAGTGAGGGGCAGACAGACATAACAAGAGGGAGAGAGAAGGAGAAAGAGAGATAGGAAGACAGAGTGTACACTGAGAGCCTGACAGAGAGACAGAAGTGGAAGAGGGAGTGAGTGAGTGAGTCAGTCAGTCAGACAGAGAGGGAGGAGTGAAATGTAGACAGGCTGAGCGAATCAGAAAGATAGATCGGCAGACTGAGGGGGAACGGGGAGAGACACAGACAGAGATGAGGGAGAGAGTCAGACAGATAGAGGGTAGAGAGGCAAACAGAGGGGAGCGATAAACTGAGGGGAAGGACAAGCAGACAGACACAGATGATCAACAGATGGGGGAGAAAGAGAGAGAAGTGAGAGGTACAGGCAGATAGACCGAGAGGGAAGAGGAGAAGGCGTACAAACAGAGGTTAGACATAGACAAACAGAGGGGAGGGAGAAAGTCAGACATGGAGGAGAGGGAGATAGATAGCAGAGATTAGAGAGTCAGACAGAGGGTAGAGTCAGACAGAGTGCAGAGAGGCAGGCAGAGAGAAGCTAAAAGGAAAAAAAGCAAGACAGACAGGCAGACAGGGAAGGGAAAGTGACACAGACAGAGGGCAGAGAGTCAGACAGAAGTAGAGAGGAACAAGCAATGACAGAGTGACAGAGAAGGACAGACTTAAAAGGAGTGACAGGCAAACAGACAGAGACAGACTGAAGGGAGAGTCAGAGAAACAGAAGAGAGAATGTGTGAGAGGGGAGCAACAGACAGACAGATGGACAGAAAGGGAGAGAGAGAGATAGAGAGAGAGACTGAGACAGAAAGGTATACAGGTGGTCAGACAGGGATGGGGAGAACCTGAGGGGGCATATGACAGACAAGCAAAGAGGGAGGGGTGAAAAGCAAACAGAGAGGGCGAGACAGAGATAAGCTGTCAGAGTGAGAGAGTCAGACAGAAGGTGGAGAGACAATCTGAGAGGGACAGACAAGCAGACAGATAGGCAGCCTGGAAGAGGCAAAAGCAAAGACACAGGAAGGAGAGAGTCAGTCAGACAGAGATGAGCAGGACGGATAGAGCGAGAGTGGAAGAGAGAGCAGACAGACAGACATCAGGCAGAGAGGGGAGAGAGTGATGGACAGACATTATGGCGAGAGACAGGCAGAGGAAAGCAAGGGGTAGAGACAGAGGTAGGCGGGCAAACAGATGGACACAGAGCGAGATCGACAGATTGTGGGGGGGGGGGGGGGGGGAGAGGGAGAGAGACAGAGGTACTGGCAGACGGAGAGCATATTGAAAGACAGACAGCCAGGGAAGCGACAGAGGCAGACAGACAGTCGGAGTGGACACTGGGAGACAGTCAAAGGGTAGAGAGACACGCAGACTGCTAGACAGAGAGGATAAATTTGAATATCGATTTGTTCCGAAAACTGGTACTCTGTTGAACAGACCATTGTGACTTCATTCCCGTGGTTGCCGTGATGAGTTGCTGAAGATATGGGACGGCCCCATAGGCTTCACTCATTGCACTTGCATTAAAATACATCGCTGTGAAAGCCCGGTTCCCTCTCCAAAATAAGCTCCCCTTGGCACAGACACAGCGACTCTGCCTTGAAGCAGACTGCACGCCACATCGGCATCATCTATATCCCAATGCAGGTAACACACTGTTTCCCAGGTTTCATCAGACTGCATCTCTATCTTTCTGAGCACTGATATCTCCGGACACCAGTCTTGGAGCTCTGTGATCTGAGAAAGACAGTTATGATAATCACAATTTTAAGGACAATTTAACGGAGAGATCCCATTGGGGTTGCAGTCTGGTCTCCTACTGACGACACCCATTCTACCCCTCTCTCCTTCAGTTAATTATTCTTTGTTGCTGGACTTACGTTGGGACTAGACCGAGCTGTTGTTGTCCCCGTGTTACAAGATGACATTGTAGACACAGAAAGTGTTCTGCCAAGTTTTCATAAAGGAATATTGGTAAATCTGTGACAAGCGAAGTCACCAGTTTGTCTAACTTCGGGTCGCCCTTTTGCTACTTTCACACTCGGATATCGGAGCTGCGCCGACAGCATTCTTCCTCAGCTCCCGCATTTTCTAATGCCAGATCAAAAATTGTTCTCGAGCACTTCCCTCTGCCTCCTGATATGCCCCTCTCTTATACCCCTGCTGCAGTCGCTCCAGTGGGCGGACTTCCGCAGTGATTCTATTGTGTTCAACCAACGTACACTGGATCCCAGTCCCATGTTCAACTGTGCTCTGTGATAAAACCCCGACGTTAATCCCCCCCCCCCCCCCCCCCCCCCCAGTCCCGTGTGTTCTCCCATTGGTCCATTGACACGATATAACTACCAGTCTTCTCTCGGAATCACCACCTCTCTCCCTTCTTTCTTTGCTGTCTTTTCCACCTTACCATGCCTATCATCTCACACTTTCAGCGACGAGGCCGGTGATTCCGCTCATCAACCTGCCGAGATGTTTCTCCGAGCCTCAACCGGGCCTTAATTAATGGCTGAAACGCAGCATCCGTGGAGAAAAGCAGGCGGTCAATATTTCGGGTCCTGACCGCCTGCTTTTCTCCACGGATGCTGCCTGGCCTGCTGAGTTCCTCCAGCATCATCGTGTTTTTCATCTAGATTCCAGCATGGGCAGTCCTTTGATTCTCTTAATTAATGGCTTAAGGGTTTTGATGTCAGATTTCCAGCAGGGACAATGTTTCGCTTTTCTTGCAGAAGGAATTCAGGGGAAAGGACGTAGAAAATAAGTATCGCTTCAACTCCAGCCCGTCGCTCTAGTGGAGCTGTTGTGGAAACCAAGTGCTCAGTCAACTGGTTGCGCAGCAGAAAATGGAATAATATTAAATGTAGATACACCTTACGGGAATAGAAGGGAGATATGCATAGGGTACACCTGAGCCAGCTGTGTTCACAATATGCACAAACTGAAACGGGCGCAGAAAATAAAAGTGACATTTTAACATTTCTGGGTAACACCTTCTCGGAGCAATAAGTAACACCGAGGAACACTGCGTTGAGAAATCACAAATACATTAATATCACCGCAGAATTCTCTTCTAATTGACAAATTCATTTTAGTGAAGTGAGACAAATAAGATGGTGCATTTGCTGGGAGGAACATAAGAAAAACAAACCAGACCAGTCAGTTTCCTCCCTCCGCTCGCCCCCCCCCCCACCCCCCCCACCCCCCCACTCCCCCGTCTGCTTCGTCATTCAGTAAGACCATGGCTGGTCGTTTCCTTCAGCACCGCTTCTCCGCATTAAACGTACAGTATATTTCCCGATTGCTGTAATATTCAACAGCATATGGATCGCTCATATTTACAAAAAAATGTGGTAAAGAACCAGCAAGATCTCGAGATGCAGATAGTCAAATATCTTGTGATGGATGAACAAGAAACGCACGCAGTGTTTCAGAGACAAATCCAATTTCTCATCAACAGACGCAGCCGTGTAGTGCTTATTATGTGTAACTGCTTCCTCAAACTTACTGGTTCAACGGACCATTACCTGCAATCACCGTCGGCTATTCCCTATATGTCGTCTCTCCTGAGTCGGAAGCAAACAGCCGATCTTCACACCCAAGAATCTAACAGCCAGAGCGCAGCCACGTGTGCCCCAAGACAACGGATCTTGACAGAAATCAGGGTGGGGGCAACAGATTACTTCATAATAAAGTTTAGCTGTTTTAAACAGTTTCACAGAAGACACAGACGATTAAAATTACTTGAAAATAATCAAACATAAATTAAGTTCATGTTATTAAAAGCTATATTTTACGTAATTCTGCAAACCGAAGAAACAAAGAGGCCTCCCGACATCGCCAGGTCTATCGAGTATAGAATATAAGCAGCGATTTCCACACCTAACCCGAAGGAATCCCAGCAGATCGCGCTGCACTTTTGAACTCACCATGTAGTCAGGTTCTGGCATCTCACATTCAGGAATGCCGGTTAACTGCCCTGGGAAAGTGTGGACAGAGGCGGTTGTATTAGGACGACTGGGCGCAGCCAGGAAGACTTGGCCCAACTGTTTTCCACGAGATCATTTCCATATCTTTCTAACAGTTATAAGAGGTCACAATGAGCGCCGAAAGAGAGCCAGTTATGTGGTCTACCGTGCAACTTCTATTCGCTGTCCTCGCATTAACCGTAGGAGCAGTTCTCAGGATCTTCCGAGGTACTGAGCCCAGCCTCCCGAGTCTCAGCAGCACAGCACAACTTTTCTCTGAAACTGAAATATCGCGGCATCACCATAAGCACCTTCACTCCAAATAATAGTAATCCTAACTTGTTCAAATATTCCCCGAATATTGTCATTTCATTTCGTTTCTAACATACTCTGAAACATCCAGAGCGTTTACTTTTTGGAGTTGACATTTTTTAAAAAAAATGCAGATGGTGGAAATCTGAAATAAAAATAGAGGACGCTGCAAGCATTCAGCAAGTCAGACAGCATCTGTGGAACGAGAAACAGAGTTAATGTTTCAGGTCGAAGACCCTTCGTCAGGATTGGGCAGGACAGAATAGATGTTAGTTTTTAGTTGCAAGGAGGTGAAGGACGGTTGGGATGAAATCGGATGCTCATCGCTGCTGGATTGCATGTGGAATCTAATGTCAGAGTGAAGTTAAGGAGACACCAGCAAAGTGCGGAATTTGTGGTTTTGTCAGCAACAGAGAAGTTCAGACCTTATTTGAGTTTTGTTCAAAGCATGCGCAGAAGATCTCGCCCACATTAAGACGAGAGAGATCGTGAGGGTTGTAAAGGCATTCCCGGTCTCCTACATCTTTGCAGCATCATTGAGGACCTCTCTTCCATTATACCGTCAGAAGAAGCTGAATCTTACTGATGAATAATGAACGTTACTGGTGATCCTTAGACTGTGATAGAAGACCTAAATAGTCATCAAGCATGCGCTCGTATCTGAAAAGTAGTGTGCATGCCACACAAGTGCCAGACCAAGACCATCTCAACGAAGAGGTCTAAGCCATCTCGCCCTGGCACTGAAAGGCATTACGTCACGGAGTTCCCCTCGGCATCTGCAACGTAGAAGGCACAAGTGACCAGAACCATTACAGATTAGCTCTGACAATACACAAGAAGCTCGACATCATACATGACCAAGCGCCACACTCCACAACCACCAACCCAGTCATCACCCTGTTCATTTATTCTGTCCATGACCGGTATACTAGCCTGCAGTTTGCACCCCCCGACACTGACATTGCACGTTTTCTGCTGGGTTGCTAAAGATACAGCTCTGTACCTGACGGGAGGAAAATATCTACAGGGCATGGGTTCACCACCTCTTGCAGATCCCCCTCTGAGTCACCCTCATATGTAGATACGCCCTCGTCCCTTTATCAACGCTCTGTGTAAATTCTGGTGCCCTCTAACTAAAAACCAAGCCTCCCCACAGCCCAGCTCCCAACACACCACAACGGCGTCCTCCAGTCCCCAGCCTGAAAAAACCAGTCCCCCAGATTCCCTTGTAGTGAATCTCCAGTGTCCGGGCGCATGGACTGTACCCAGTCACCAGCCTCAACTTTACATTTTAAGGGAAAGATCAATCGCTAACACCGCCTTAAACCGTGGGTCAGTCGGCGCTCCGCACACCGGGCTCCCGGTCCTCCAACCGTCAAAGTCCACAAGTACCAAGTGATGAACGATGGGAATATCAGGCTGTGGACAGACTCCTAACGAAACTGTAGAAGTCACAAACATGTGGAGTAAGCTGCGTATTGGCCTGGAGAACCGGGAGTTACCAGGTCATTCCTTGGACCAAGGCGGCTCCCAGGAAGACAATGTCAGCTACAAGTTCGTTTCCATTCTCCGCCGAGCGGATGCTGCGCGGTTCAGCTCAGAGGCCGCGATACTCAGTCCTGATCAGCCACACACTGGAGGTCAAAAGACTTTAGAGGTGTGAATTTATTCCTGGAACTGGGTGCCATAGAATGAAGAGCCGGATTAATTCTTCGCGCGATCTCAGTTTTAGCACTCAAAAATGGGATGAACAGTGTGAGGAACCGACCCACCAACATTGAATTTAGGCACAATGTCGGTGGGGTCGGTTGCTCACACTGTGCTCTTCATGGACCTGAGCGATCGACGCTCCGCGTGAAGGTAGCAGTCGCCTCTTGGCTGGGAATACAGATCTTCAGGAACAATCGGACTTGCAAGCCCCGCCTTTAGCTCGGGTGGATGAGGAGATTACCTGTCGGGTCAGCCTGACGATCCCCGGGGCGGCCTGAAATGAAGAATTCAGATTTGACTGCCGGCAGCGTGTGGAGGGGTGGGACTGGGACGTGGGAGCGGAGGAGGTCATGGGGAGCTACAACATCAACTTACTGAAACTATCAGCGGAAAAAGTCACAGCCGTTAACTGTGGAGAGTTACACAGAAGGGGGTCCCGTGTATGTGATTTCACCTGTTTTGTTGGAAGCTGCAGAATCTCGGCCTTAATTAATTCGCAACGCGCCTTCTTTATAACAAGAATTTAATCCATACCAGTTGTGAGGATTTAACTTTGGGAAGTCAAATTCTGTTGGGATATATGAAATAAATAGCAGGGATCTTAGGTACATTGATGTTCAGAGGGACCTCGGGCTGCAAATCCAGAGCTACCTGAATGTGGTGAGACAAGTGGATGGGGTTGCGAGGCAGTCATTTGGTACGCTTGCCTTCATAGCCCGAGTCATTGCGTATAAGAGTTGGGAGGTCAACATGCAGCTGTACAAAACATTCGTTAGACGGCACTTGGAGTATTGGTAAATTGGTAAATTGTTTTATTATTGTCACAAGTGCCGAGGTACAGTGAAAAACTAGTCTTGAATAGCGTTCATACAAATCAGTTCGTTACACAGTGCATTGAGATAATACAAGGTAAAACAATAACAGAATACAGACCAAAGTGTTACAGTTACAGAGAAAGTGCACTGCAGGTAAACAATAAAATACAAGGTCATAACAAGGAAGATTGTGAGGTCAAGAATCAAACGTACGGTACTAGCGAACCTTTCAATCGTCTTATAACAGTGGGATAGAAGCTGTCCCCGACCCCGGTGCTACGTGCTTTCAGGCTTTTGTATCTTCTGCCTGATAGGCGTGGGGGGTGGGAGAAGAGAGAATATTCGAGGTGGGTGGGGTCTTTGATTATGTTAGATGCTTCACCAAGGCAGCGATAAGTGTCGACAGAGTCCATGGAGGGGACCTGGTTTCCGTGATGTGCTGGGCTGTGCCCACTAATCTTTACAGTTTATTGTAGTCACGGGCAGAGTAGTTGCTATACCGAACCATGATGCATCCGCATAGAATGCCTTCTATGGTGCATCGATAAAAAATGGAGAGATAACAATTGATAAAAATTGTGTACAGTTCTGGTGGACACACTACAGGAAGATGCGGCAGCAAGAGAGAGAGAGAGAGAGAGAGAGAGAGAGAGAGAGGGGAGAGAGATACAGCAGGATGTTGCCTGGAATGGAACATGGTAGTTACAAGGGGAGATTGGATAGGCTGGGTTTATTCTCACTGGGAGGCAGGAGGCTGAAGGCTGACAATATAGGTGTTTACAAAACTGTGAGGTATTGAGATAGGATAGACAGACAGAATCTTTATCTCAGGGCAGAAACGCTAGAACTCGAAGGTACATGTCTAAGGTAGGAAACTGAAATAAGATCTGAATGGCTGGTTATTCACAGGGTGGTGGTTATCTGAAACTACCCGCCAGAGCAGGCGTTTGGGCATGTTCTTCTATAAGAGAGAAATGGAGGGATGCGGGTCTAATGTAGGCAAATGGGATAAGCGAAGATACACATCACGGCGGGCTAGGGCGAGGTGGGCCAAATATCACCATGCTGGAGACAATGGAGTTGTCCCACATGCAATCAACCGAGAGTAAATGGCATGGACCGAACGAACATCACGAAGTCCCTCCGTATCATTGGCATGGGCGTACCTTTTGCCATTAGCTCCCCTAGCCAGCTACATCATATCCATGGCTGCAAAAGCAGATAAGAGGGTGGACATCCCGAATCACTTCCTTATACTGCCAAGGCAGTTCTACAAGGAGGAAGTCAGAAGCATTTTTCCCTTGCCTGGACGACTGCAGCTCCAACAATACGCAAAAGGCTCTAAACCATTTAGGACAATGCAGACCGCCTGAATGTCACCCCATCTACCATCTTAACCATTCATTTCCTCCATCACTTTCGCACAGTGTTGCAGTGTGTAGAGAGTACAAAATACGCAGCTGTTAATGACCCAGGATACGCCGACAGCACCTCCAGATTTACGACCACTTGCCAAGAAAGCACAATGGAATCTGGTACATGAGAACACCGCCACCTGCAAATTCTCCGCGAAGTTTCACACCAACCTGACTTGCAACTATTTCACCAGCTATTCGTTGTCTTCTAATTCCTGGAAATCCCTCCGCTCGAGCACTGCCTAAGCACGTTCACCAGAAGTATTACAGTGTTTCAAGAAGGCCGCTCAGAACCATCTCCTCTGAAGGACTTAGCTTTAGGCAATACATGCTGTTCTTGCCAGTAACTCTTAGATCCCAAACATACAAAAATACCAAAAGATAAGTTCCCCATTTTAATGTAAGGATAAAAATCCAGGGAAGTTCAAAAGATTTTTTCTACTGATGCATGTATATTACGTGGTTTAATGCGACATTCACCTTGCAATCGATTCAGTACTTTCAGAGACTTTCCTTTTGTATCACTATATACAGACAGCTCTCTGTGAGATATCAGGAAGAGACCAATTTGTATCAATAGATCTAGTTAAACTTTAACGCACGATTAAAAGGAGACAGCTTTTACCATGTGATCTCGCGTGGATGTGCAGAAATCACTGGAAGTGGCAGAGCAGGTTGAGAAAGGGGTTTAAAACGACCAAAGATCCCGTGCTTTATGAATAGAAGCACAAGAACACAAGGGCAAAGAAGTCACAATAAAACTCGTTCGGCCTTAACCGCAGAATGCAGTTTTTTTTTCCCATCACTGCACTTGGAAAACATCGTGACGGCCTTCGGTAAGGTGCAGAAGAGAATTATGACAATGATTCCAAGAATGAGTCTCCAGGTACATGGGAAGGCTGAAGATTAAGAAACTCTTCCCCTTGGAATAGAGGAACTTGGTTTCTGATAGAAGCATTTAAAGTGACGAAAGGTCCAGAGCGCATAGATAAAGGGAAAACCAAAGGACGTGGAATGGAAGCAATGGGCAAACAAAAATTAAAGTGACCTGAGTTGTTTTCTAGTCGTTTGTGGTTAGGATCTGGAAAGCTCTGCCATTTGTAGTGGTATTGATGGATCGAACTGTGATTCCTAAAAGCGAGTTGGATATGTACTTCAAAGGGGAAGGATGAAGGGCTGCGAGCAGAGGACAAGGGTGGGACAAAATTCAGATAAATCTATGCATAAAATCACTCCCGTAATTAAAAAAAAACGAGTTGTCATTACTAACGCGTTCGGAGTATCTGTTAAAGTGAGAATTGATAATAAATAAATTGAAATAAATAAATTTCAAGTACATGCGGTGGAGTACTCACACAATGAGGATTCACAACTGCCCCCAGACAGATATTCATGAAGGCTGCAATAAACTGGCGATTTCCGACAATACATCGGTTGCACACAAGGTGAAAATTAAGTTCTCCAACTCTAACTGCGGCAATAGTCATCAACATCAGGGTTGATCTTATGTGTATGCTCACTTGGAGTCCGTCCGTTTATTAGTAACAACACATATCATGCACTTGAAAAGACCAGTCTCAGACTGGCCACTTTCCTTTTTCTTACAATTACACAAACTCAAACATTTTCTAACTTTAAAACGATAACATTTTAACGAACTCAATTCATATTCCATTCTTAAATTTTCGCCTCACAGTAACATTGGTCTCATTCCTTCTATGTGTTGAACGTATGGTATCACTATTCTTTATTAATATTCTTACGTCATTTGCTATGCCGGATTCTACAAAAGTTAGGAGTGCATCTCTTTGAAATCAATAACGGTTCTGATAGATTGTTTCAGTTGTCAAGATCATTCTATGATATCATTGATATTTACCAGAACCCTTTCAAGTTATTACGTCGATACTATTTTAACTTGTGTTTGGCCTGCAGGTTTCATTCAATATTCAGTCATTGTCTTAGATTCCTCGAGTCATTTGGCATGGAAACAAGTTTGTTGGCTCACTATCCGCGCCTCCCATCGAACACTCAATTGCACTGATCGCTATTCTCCCGGCACTCCCATTAGCCCCCCCCCCCCACCCCCAACCCCTGATTCTACCACTCCCTACATACGAATGAAAATTTACAGTGGCCAACTAACTTAACAACCTGCCAGTCTTTGGCATGTGGGAGGAAACGGGATGAACCCGGAGAAGACGGGGTGATTTTGCTGACCATTGTAAAGTTAGCAGTTTGCACCTCCTGTGTCCACAGCTTATTCCCGGCGATTGGGTAAGGGACGAGATGGCCTTTAGATTGACGCTGTAGATATTTCAATTCATTTAATCATTTAGCGAATTTAACAATTAGCGTAAAAGGATATTTGATAATCTGTGTGAACTGTGTCCTGAATTTAGTTTGGGTCACGGCATAAATACAAGTGTTTGTGCAGCAACTCAGGAGCTGGAGCATGAACCCCGCTTCTCGCACAGAGAAAGGAAGGGATACAGACATATAGCCTAAATAGCGCATTCGTCGCCATATGGAGAATACCGTAAGCACTGCCCATAATATTATAAAATTTCCCGAGATTACAAGGAGTAAAATAATAGATTTCTTTCTGCTCTCCATCTCGGTGTCCTTTGGACGTTCCCCAGGATTTTGGTTCCGCAGTCTCCTGCGGGCTTTGCTGGTCGCTAAAATGTGTCTGACAGTCAATGCATTGAGCAGAAGAATCAGAATAAACGGAACTCCCGGTGTTAGGATAAAATGAAGAAATTCAATCGCTCCCCAGATACGTGAACCCACAACACCATCTCTTACTATACAAAACCAGGGGTCATTTAAAAGCCAATATTTTCCCGTATACACAAAATACCAGCTGACGTTTTTGAGAAAGGAAAGTACAGCCACCGTTGCTAAAATCACCATTGCTGCCTTTTCGCTGCAATATTTAGGTTTCAGTTTATGAATACAAATGGCTACAAATCGATCAATGGTAAAAGCTACCGTGAACCAGACAGAACAATCTGTGGCTGCATAAAGGAAGGCAGCATGAACATTACACAGAGGGATGTACAATACAAATTCAAACTGATAAGTAATAGGAATCTGCCTCAATATCAGATCAATGATAATCACCAGTAGATCTGTGGTTGCCATGGCCACCAGGTAGCAGGTGACACTTTTGGAGAGACCACACTTTTCTCGAGACAAAATCGCAATCGTCACGAAGTTAACTGTAAGAAAGAGACGAGTGAGTGATTACAGATTAATCGTTGAGGGATTTCGAGCTCTAATGATCTGTCTAACGAAGTATCTGGTTAATTGACGCGCCACCAAATTTTATTTTCAGGAGACTGGATTCTAAAATTTAACCAGGAATAAATTGGGAAGTACATATTCATGTGAGATTCAATAAGGTATAAACCAGTACGCTATGAGCAATAGAAATCGATCACTTTATATGCAGTGCCTGGAAGAGCAGAGGCCACCAGCTGAAATCTTGGTTAAAATTGAATTCACATGTGATAAGCTGCAGTTCAACTCCTTGAGCCGAATCACCAACTTCTCTTGCCTTCGTCAATATGTTGCTGCAGGCGAGTAGATAATAGCCTTTCAAGCCTGTATGAAGCTCAATGTCTTTGACATACTTCGACGGCTGTAATACTGGAATTCATTGAACTTGTCAGAAAGGACCATGACTTTAAATGAACTGTTTTGTTAAAAGTAGCAAGAATGGGAGAGTAAATTCTAAGAATGGCTCTGTAGTTAAACATATTTGTAAATTAATAACTGGATAGAAAGACTTACCAGGGATGCCGACAGCAGCAAGGAAAGGATAGTAAAACTTCTGTATATCCCGAAGTGCGATTAAGATCTGAATATCTATGGGTAGTGGATGACTGCGGTCCATTGTCAAAACAGGCACATCAATTATTCTATTATCACGAGTGTTGATTCCTTTTCTGAACAGTTGCTGATCCCTGCTTGTATCAGAGATTATGCACTCAATGTCACGATAGAATAATGCATTGTAGATAACCCACTAAATATAGCCTAACTGAAGGTCTTGGGACTGAAATTAATCACAGTCACTGAACAAACAAGTAGAGTTAACACTTGAACAGAAGGGGAATGGAATGTCACCACGCGCCCCAACACCCTTCAATGCTCCCGAACCCACAGTACGTCTGATCAGTCTTCCGGAGAGTAAAGCTACGGAAAGCACCTGGCCCGGATCGTATCCCCAGCCATGTCTTCAGATCCTGCACAGGCGGGAATATTTGCAGACATTTCAACTTCTCCTTACTTCAATCTGTGGTTCCCAACTGCTTGCAGAAGACCATTATCGTCTCGGTACCTATGGAAAAATAAGGTAACATGCCTTAATGCCTACAGCCCGCTGGCTTTGACATCCACCATCATGAAGTGGTTCGAGATGCTAGTCATGGCACACACCAGCTCCAGCCTTCCAGATAGCCTCGACCCACAGCAATTCGACTACTGCTGAAACAAGTCCACGGCGGATGCCATGTCCCTGTCCCTACACTGATCTCTGAAGGATTTGGACAATAAATGAAGCTATATTTGACTATTATTTATTGACTACACTTCTGCCTTCAATACTATAATTCCAAGGAAAGTTATCTCCAAAGTCCAAGATCTGGGACTCAGCAACTTCCTTTACAACTGGATTCTTGACTTCCTGACCAACAGACCGCAATAAGTAAGGATAGGAAGCAATACCTCCCCTACTATTATCCTCAAAAGTGATGCACCACAGGGCTGCGTGCTCAGCCCCTTACTTTATTCCCTGTACACTCATATCAACAGTGCTGAGGTCAAGAGGGCTGCGAGCTTCAATTCCTAAGAGTGATCATCACCAATAGCCTGTCCTGGTCCAAACGGTTAGACACCATGACGAAGAAAGCGTTCCGGTGCCCCTTCTTCTTCAGAAGGCTAAAGAAATTTGGCATGTTCCCTCTGACCCTCACCAATTTTTCTTGTTGAACCTTAGAAACCATCCTATCCCGATGCATCGGGGCTTAGTATGGCAATTGCTCTGCCCGAGATCGCAAGAAACTGCAGAGAATGCTGGACACAGCTCAGCACATCAGCGAAACCAGCCTTCCCTCCATGGACTCTTGCTGCCTTGGTAAAGCATCCAACATAATAAAAGACCACACCCACCCCGGACATTCTCTCTTTTCCTCCCTCACAATGGTCAGAAGATACAAAAGCCTGAAATCACGTACCACAAGGGTCAAGGACAACTTCTATCCTGCTGTTATATGACTATTGAACGGTACCCCAGTACGATAAGATGGACTGTTGACCTTGCAATCTCCGTCGTTATGGCCTTGCACCCTATTGTCTGCCTGTATTGGACTTTCACTGTAACTGTGACAATTTATTCTGCTTTCTGTACTACCTCAATACACTGTTGTAATGAAATGATTTGTATGGACGGTATTCAAGACAAATTTTTCACTGTAATTGGTACATGTGGCAACAATAAACAAACTTACCTAAAGCTTTTCACTGTATCTCCGTACATGTGCTGGTGATAAACCGATTACCGATTTACCACGTTCTATTTCACAATTCTTGTTTACTGGTATTTCACAGGTGCAAAGTAAAACTCCCCAAAGCCAGCAGAACATTGACTAACGTTTGGAATGAAATCAATCTTCGACAACATTTGTTAGAAGCAGGAGAACGTTCTGGGATACTGAACAAACTTGCAATCTAAATCTTAAACCTGGAGACTGAGCCACCCAGCTGATATGTTCGTTCACCTTGGATGATGCAGACATTGTCTCTGGATTTTCCACTATATAAAACCACAGTGTGGAAACATAGTGTTGCATGTAGGTGCTTGCATTTACTCAGACATTGCATTTATCAATAAATTTCTTAAACATTTTTACTCGATGTTACTGCGTGAAGGATCTATATTTACTCAGCTCGTTGTTTCAAGAAAGGAATGTGACATTTAAAATGGACCACGGGCAAAGAATATCTGTCCATATTCAATGCTGCATATTCATATTTATCGTCTATTCTTTGAATTTAAAATTAGGCCATTCTGCCCATCGAATCGTGGATGGACCGGTGGCGCACTTAGTAGATCAAATGCCTTATACCACTAGAGACCTGAGTACAATCCTGACCTCGGATGCTGTTTGTGTGGAGTTTGCACTTCCTCCTTGGGGCCTTGTGAATTTCCTGCAGGTGATCCGGTCTATTCCCAAATCCTGATAACATGGGTGCTAGTAGGTTTATTGGCCCCTGTAAATTAACGTTAGCATGTAGAATCTCGGAGGAGTTGATGGGATTGTGAGGCAATTAAGATGTGGGTTTAATGTTGGATTATTGTAAATAGGTATTGATGGTGTCGGACTCGGTATGCCGAAGGACCTGTTTCCGTGCTGTATCTCTCCCTGACTCCAGATCCACGAGGGGCAATTTACCGATGCGAATTAGCTTACCATGCAACTTACGTTGGTCACAACATTGTGGATGAATGCTTCTTCCAACCTCGTTATCTCCTCTCCCTGTATTGATGTGATATTGGCAAAGGCGTGGAGACCAATGATATAACAGGAATTTGCTACAATTTCTCGATATTTTCATAAGGGAACCTTGTCCCTCATTGTGCACAATGTTAAACATTCCCATTCATTTGACTGGAAATCTTTTGAGCACAACGATGAAAGGTCAAGATCAAAGTTAGTTGCATATTTTTCATGATTTGTGATTACTTCTATGTTTCTTAGTTATTTTTATATGTTTTCTGTAATTTTTTTTCAGTAACTATATTATATTGTGCTGGAGTGAGTGGAAAGAGGTGGTGGTGTTTGATGAGTGGCTGTGTAAGGGATGTATAGCAGATTCCTGTGTTTGCGTTTCTTAATCCATTTCAAATTTTTCTGCACAATGTCAAACCCTTGTTCACCATCTTTCTCTACTCCCTCTCATCCTCCTCGGAAACCTAGACTTTCAGCTTGTATTAGATGTAAAGGTAAACTATGTCGTAAGTATGTCAACAGATGATACCTATATTGGTGATATTGGTGGTTGTTTTGATAGTGAGGAGGGTAATATTTAGTTACAGAATATTGATCAACTGATAAATTGGGCAGGGCAATTGGAGATGGAATTCGGTCCTGAAACGTGTGAGTGATGCATTTTGGACATCTTATGCATACAGAACATACACTGTGAATAGTATAGCTGAGGAGAGTATTGAGGAACAAAGGGGCATCGGTGTGCATGTCCAAATATCCTGAAGGTAGCAGCGCAGGAAGAGAGCGCGGTGAAGAACGCATACAAAATTGCTTGCTTGATCTGTCGGAGTACAGGTTATAAGAGCAGGGAAAGCTTGGTAAAAATTTATAAAACATTTGTTAAGTCACAACTATAATATGGTGTGCGGTTCTGGTCAGCATATCATAGGAAGAATGTGATTGCATTGGAGAGGGTGCTGTGGAGATTCACCAGGATGTTGCCTGGGATGGAGTGTTTCAGTTGCGAGGAGAGCTTGGACAGGTTGGATTTGCTTTCTTTAGAGCAGAGGACCTGACAGAGGTGTACAGAATTATGAGAGGCAGAGATAGGGTAGAAAGTAAGAAAAATCCACACTGCAGAGGTCTCCAAGACCAGACGACATTGCAATCAGGTGAGGAGTATACGATTTACAGGAGATCTGAGGAATTTTTTTAAATCCTGGAAACACATAACCTGAAGGGGGTGTGTCGGGGTGAGGGGCGTGGAAGGTGCTGGAGGCAGGTACTCACACAAAAGTTCGGAAGCATTTGACGAGGTACATGAATATAGTAAGTTACGGACCAAGTGCTAGTGAAGGGGATTAGTACAGATAGATACAGAATCGTCGATATGGACTTGTTGGGCAAAGGTACTTGCTTTTGTGATGAGTGGATTTATCAGCGATTTTAAACTTATTTCAACATCTGCAACATATTAGAGCCTTGCATAGGCGGTGAACAGTCTTTCTGTGGTCCCAATGTTGCCATATATCCTACTTTCGTCTCTTTGCATCATTAATCACAAACATTAATAAGACAGTGCCTGGGTTTCAATGACCATATATGGGTACCATCACACCCACCCGTTGCCAGAAGGGCAATCAGTCTAAGACTTTCTGATCCTTAAATCGACTGTGGAAAAGGCAGGTTACTAACGACACAGAAACAAATAGAAAACATTTTGAACAAATTTCAGAAAACCACCTCACTCCCTGCACTGGATGGAATCACACAATCAGATTCCGAATAGGACCAAACTATTACTGGGAAAGCTGGTGTTGCTTACTGCAAAATAAGGAACTGGTAGGTCAGAAGAGTTCACTGATGTGCACTTAAATGGAGCCATGTTGGGGGAGGGGAAGTTAGAGGTGCAGACCGAGGCTGGAAGATGAGAATTACTCAGAAATAAGAAATGGATGATCGTTTTGATGGGATTGCACGATAGGCCCAACAATAATCAGCTGTAATTAGAGCAGCAAATATGCAGGAATATCCTGGACAGCTGTAAGAATAATGGGTTTGCAATAGTAGGTGATTTTGACATCCCTAATATTGCCTGCGACTGCCATGGTGCCAAGGGCTTGGATGGAGCGGAATTTGTTAAGTGTGTTCAGGAAATTTTTCTCAGAAGTATGTAGATGGCCCTACGAGAGAGGGAGAAACACTGGACCTCCTGTTGGGAAATGAGCCAGGGCAATTGACTGAAATATCAGCGGGAGTACTTTGGGATTAGTGACAAGAGTTCTGTTAGTTTTAAAATAGTTATGGGAAGGATAGAACTAGTCCATAAGTTAAAGTCATACATTGTGACAAGGCTAATTTTGATGGCATTGTACAGGAATTTGCAATGAGTGATTGGAGGGGCTGTTTTCAGGGAAAGGGACGTCTGGCATGTGGGAGGCTTTTGAAAGTGCGATAGGGAGAGTTCAGGGACAGTATGTTCCTTGTAGAGTGAAGGGCAAGGTTACCAGGATTAAGGAACCCCGATTCATGAAGCATATGCAGGCTCTGGTCAGGAAAAGGAGACATGGGTCAGGTATGTACGGTTGGAATTAAGTATGAGGGGCGTAGGACCACACTTTAGAGTGATGTCGGGAGAGAAAATGAGGACACGAGATATATTTGGCAGATAAGGTCAACCAGGTCAAGATAAATTTCCGGAGTCTGTCAAGTGTATCCGAGTACATTGTAGGACGCTCAGGAAGAAATTTCAGAGGCCCTGGCAGAGATACTTGTATTATCGTTAGCCGTGGGTGAAGTACTGAAAGACTGGAGGGTGGTTAATATTGTGCTTTTATTTAAAAAGTCTACAAGAACAAGCCAGGGAACTGCAGGTGGTGGGATAGAGGCAGAGAAACTGAGAGAAACGGCTGGCGTTCTTACAAGAAACAGAACGGGATGGATGTAATCTAGGTATCTGTGGGAGGCAGTGCACTTAGAATGGATGTCCGTAGATAGTCTTCCCCTTGATATGGAGATAGATATCCAGCAGATGGAGTGAGGTGACCGGAATGCACCAAGTGAATTTGAAGGCGGAGTGGAAGTTAGGTGCAAAGATGATCAAATTGAGTGCCGACGGCAGCACCAAAGCAGTCAACGATGTAACGGAGAAAGAATTGGTGCATGGTGCCGGATCCGTTTGGAACAAGGACTGTTCTAGGAAGACAACGTAAAAAAAGAGTAGCTGGGGACCATGCGATTGCCCATGGCTACACCCTTGATCTGCAGAAGCTGAGAGGAGTCAAACGGAAAGCTTTTCAGTGTAAGAACAAATTATTCCAGGCGGATGAGAGTGTCAGTGGAGGGGATCTGTTTGGATATTTGTTGCCGAAAAGGCTCATCCTTCCACAGCTTTTTATGTTTTCCTCGGGGTCCTCTATCTTCATGACTCGTATGAGGTGCAACACTTATCCCAGCACCTCGTCTCTCGCTATCAATCACCGACATAAAGAGCCCTTCCAGGCAAATATTCACCTGTACCTCCTCCAACCTCGAACACTTCACTCGGTGCACCCCGTATTGTCTCCTGTACATTGTGGAGACCAAGCATCGAATAGGGGACCGTTTTGCGGAACTCCTGCACTCTGTCTGCAATGGCCATCTTGATCTCTCGGTTTCAGGCCATTTCAACTCCACTTCCTATTCTCACATCGATCAATATGTCCTTGGACTTCTCCACTGCCAGGGTAAGGCCAAGCTAGAAGAATAGCACCTAATATCCCGCCTGGGGAGTCTACAACCCAATAGGGTGGCCATCGCATTTTTCCATTTCACGTAGCCCGCAGCCCCTGTGCTTCTTTCTCTCCCCTTCTAATCCACCAACTTCTCTGACCACCGTCTCGTTTCGAAGACCCAAGCCAACCTTTACCAAATTTCTTTCCTACTTCCCGTCTGGTTCCATTTGCTTATCACCCTCACACTTAATATTCTGCTCCACTATTACCTCCCTAGCTGGTTCAATTTGTCCATCATCCCTCCCTCGCTTATTCGTTCCACATGGCCTTCCTCATTTTTCAGATTCCAGCATCTACAACCTCTTGTACACTCACCTGGTCCGGATGTGGCCGTCAATTCCTTCACTCTTGCGAGACATCTCATGGAATCATCGAATTGTGCAGCATGAAACAGGGCCTTCGGCCAAACGTCCATTACGACGGAAGTATCTTCCTGAGCTAGTTCCATTTGCTTGCTTTGGCCCTTATTCCTCTAAACCTTTCCTATTCATGTATCTCAACCAAATGTCTTTTAAAGGTTGTAATTGTTTCCGCCTCTACCGTTTTCTCTGGCAGCTCGTTCCACATACCCACCACCTTCTTTGTGAAGAAAATGTCCCTCAGATCCCCTTTACATATCTCCCCTCTCACAAACCAGTGCCCTCTAGTTTTAGACTTCACAACCCTGGGACCAGACTGTAAGGACTCACCTTATCTTGGCCCAGCATGATTTTATAAACCTCTACGAGGTCACCACTTAGCCTTCTGGCTCCAGTAGCAGCCTATCAAGTCTCTACTTATAACTCAAGTCCTCCAGTCCCGGCAACATCTTTGTGAATCTTTTCCGTATGTTCTTTAGCTCAGAGACTCCCTTTCTCTCGTCTGACGACCAGAACTGCATCCGATACTCCTAGTGCAATCTCACCAAGGTCTTAAACAGCTGCAGCATGACGTCCCAGCTCTTATACTCAATGCCTCGACCCGTAAAGGCAATTGTGTCACCACTTTCAGGGAATATGCATTGTACCCTTGGGTCTCTTTGTTCTACAACACTTTCCATAGCCCTACAGTTCATCGTACATGTCTTGCCCTGATTTAACTTCCCAAGATGCGTCGTCTTGCACATCTGTCGAAGTGTGGTGAGACGTCAGTGGGAGTTGCCCTCAGGCAGCAGAGTGCTGAGAATCCAGGTCCAGAACACCCTGACAATCTTTTACCGGAGTGAACGCTTGAGGTCGGAATTTCACTTCCAAAATATGTCAGCGTTCTTTCTAGCTTTTAGTCGTCTCGGATTTTCAGAAGCAATAAAAATAGTTGTCTTTCTTTAATTTATTTCAATGAAATTGGCAAAATGTTTAACAACGGAAAAAAACGACACTGTAGAAACTGAACAAAATTAAGATATTTAAAACAAAGAAATAATAAAAGTCATTTGCAAGCTGAGGATTTCATTCAAATGAATAAGGGTTCCAATTCTATGTCAGGCTTGGCTGACACAGGGTCGGAGACGCGGGTTTCCGCCAGCAACCGCAGAGTAAGAGATGTAGTGACATCAGTCGCTCAGCACGCCCCGGACTTCTAGTGGATCCGTGCAAGTCCGGGACGTACTTGGCTGGAATTAGCTCAATCCAGACTGTTCAACTGGCCACAGTCAGTGGGATTCGGCTCAATAGCTTTCCACATCTCCTCAGACATGGCCGGAAAGCAAATGAATTTCTGTTAGAAAAACTGTGTGCACAGAGGTGGAGAAGTTGAGATACTCGTGCGAAGGTGTTCAACATAATCAATGGCTTTTCGTGAAGGTGGAGGAAGTATACAACCGGAAGACACAGATTTAATGTGACTGTTGAAAGAACAGGGGTGGCTGGGGGGTGGGGGGAGAGGGAGACTTTTCTCCACACACAATGAATGTCATAATCTGGAATTCACTGTCTGCAAGGATTCTGGACGAATTTTTAATTATGATTCACCGAAGGGAATTGACTATATATTTATCATGAAAAAACATTGTAGGTTCATGGGGAAAAGAACAAGTACATGGTATTAATTGGACAGTTCTATCAAAGAGCCGGTACATGTCTGAGGGACTGAACTGATTGGTGCTTTAAGAGTCTATAATTCTAAACTCCACCTAGTACTAAAAAACACAATAAACATCTATTTCAGCTGTACTAATCATGTCAAGTTTATTTAGCTAACGTCAGAAAAACAATTTTTTTGTTAGCTATTTTTCTTCTACTGATTTTTAAAATGCATTAATTCACAGTATGTAGTCATCACCAGAAAAATGAGTATATGCTGCCTATTCCTCATTGCCCCTGAATTGAGGATGCAGTTAAGAATCAAGCACATTGGTGACCTGCAGCCACAGACAGGGTAAATGCCGCATAATGTCTCCTCTGTGGGACATCAGGGAACCAGACTGGTTTTGCAACAACCAGAATTTCGTGATTATTGTTACTGAGAATGGAGTTTCATTTCCAGAGTTATGTGATTCCTCAAATTCCACAACTGCCATAATAGGATTTGAACTCGTCTCTGGATCAGCTGTCCAGGATTCTGGCTGGTAGTCCGGTGATGGAACCTCTACCTTACACTACCACAAAAGGCTGAAATGTTTTCGGAGTTGAACCAATTATTATCTTCAAGACTTACTCACAAAGAGTGAGCATTTGTGTACCAAGAGCTAATTGATTTAACTTGAAACAAGTCTTCACTTTTAGAATAAATTAGCAAATAAATGCCTGGGTATTTTTGAAATAATCTACTGAAATTAGTTTCCTATATCCTGACTCCCATAGAGTTGTCAGCATTAATCAAGCCATCAGCTTAATCATCCTTGCGTCCTTTCCCGAACTCTGTATTCGAAATAAAAGTGGTTATATTAACTATTCACCTTTCAAATGACATAATTTGATCTTACATTTTACTCTTTTTCTCTCTTTAATATGACTTGGTGTGCGTTTTCCTGATTTTCTTCTTTCACGTAAGATTTATCTCCATATGCTGATGGGAATATGCTTTTGCAAGTACCATCAGGCGCATCGTCCAAGGTATATCTATAACCCTGATCGGGTAGAAGCTATTCTCCGATCCTTGCTTAGAATGAGAAATGTGTTCATGAATTTCTAGTCTGCATCTCTTGCTCACACTTTGAAATCATGAGTAATCAGTCAGGTGTTGTTTGGTGTTTCCGGGTTTGGCGTGCGATTTCCGACAAAATAAGAACAAGTTAATATCGAATTCCATCTGAAATATGTATTACTTTGTTAGATTTTTTACATTGATCAATATGAGATTGCAACAGTTACTGACCATAAAGCAAAGTAAACTGTAAAGTCCATACAGTTGATCCTATCCGATATACCAAGCATCTTCACGGATTTTCAAAAAAGCTTACAAATGCAAATACCGATTAGTTGTTAGCTTACAAATGACCTAAATTTTCTTCCAAAAGTCTGATCTGATGAATTATTTGTTCAAGTACTTGGTGGGGGAATACGGAGACCAGCCAGTTTGGGAACCATTCATCATGTGCTTAGTAATTATCAAACACAACAAGCGAATATCAACACCTTAACACAGATTCGAATTCTAACAACCAAAATTGGAGCCAGCGGGAGTCAAGTTAGAACCTGTGCTGATATTTCACAGACTTGAACTTCATTTATTTAGGTTTTAATAAATAAAGTTGTTTTTAATTACGAAATTCTCGAATCTGTTGAAGAGAATGTGGAATCTGTCAACGAAACGTACCGGAACAAGGACAATGACATCTTCCATGTGATCACAGTCATGTTGACCGCATAATGAGGAACGACAGCTGGACAGAAAAGGTTCACTTCCCTTGCATTTCACTTCATCCAGCCAGATATCACTGTCGTCCAAAGCAAATATGAGCCGCCTCTGGAGTCAATGAGCAGGGACAGAACCCAACTGTCTGCAGACTACCCTGGCATCGGCCAAATCACAGGAGTCATCACATACCTTGCCCCAGCTTTTATTGGACAGTATCATCTACCTTCCCGAGAAATTGTTGTTGCCGCCAAAAAGGTGCAATGGTAGTTCTGAGTATAGCAAAATAAAAATAGTCGCTTCGTATCAACGATTATCTTCAACACTGGTACCCCCACCCCAGGTCTGCCTCGTCAGCCCCTTACTTTTCTCCCTATACGCTCACGACTGCGTGGCCAGATTCTGCTCTGACTCCATTTTCAAATTTGCAGTTGACGCCACCGTAGAGGGCTGGATCTCAAGCAACAACGAGACGGAGTACAGAATGGAGATAGAGAACCTAGTGGAATGGTATCAAGACAACAGCCTTATCTTTAAAGTCAGCAAAAGGGTAGGTCATTGACTTCAGGAAGCAGAGCGGAGTAGCCAATTCTGATTGTATCAGTGATGCTGAAGTGGAGATGGTTGAGAGCTTCAAGTTCCAAGGTGTGAGATCCATCAATATCTTGTTATGATCCAAACATGTTAACGGGAATTAGAAGAACAAATATGCAGGGATATTGTGAAGCGTTGCAAGAATAATAGGGTTGTCATTGTCGGTGATTTTTAAAATTCCTAACATAGACTCAGACGGCCATTCTGTTGAGGGCTTAGATGGGGTGGAATTTGTTAAGTGTATTCAGGAAAGTTTCCCCTGGCAACATTTAGAGGACCCTACTCGGGAGATGACAAAATTGGAGCTACTCACTGTCACTCAGTCACTTGCCTCCAGGGAGAAGTAAGTGACTGAGGTGACAGTGGGAGAGCACAATGATCAAAGTTCTGTTAGTTTTAAATTAATTATGGAAAGGGGCAGAACTGGCCCACAGGTTCAATTTCTAAATTGGGGCAAGGCGAATTTTGGTGGTTGATTGCAGTAGGTTGCTTGTGCGAAAAGGGACAATAGGCAAGTGGGAGGCTTTGACATGTGATGCAGTGATAGCTCAAGGTCTGCATGTTCCTGTTAGAATGAAAGACAAGTTCTGGCAGGAACTCTGGGTAACGAGAGATATTGGGGCCTTGGCAGGAAACAGAAGGTGGTATGGGTCAGGTACAGGCAGCTGGGATCAAGGAAATTCCTGGAGTATAGGGGATGCAGGAGTGTACTAAGAAGGAAATCAAAAGGGAAAAAAGGGCCACGAGAGAGCTTTAACAGAGAAGATTAAGTAGAATCCATAGATATTTCAGAAGTATGTTAAGGGAATAACAAGTAACTAGAGGGAGAAAAGGGCCCCTTAAGACCAAAGGGGACGTCTTTGCGTGGAGCTGCAGAAGATGGGAAAGGTCCTTAATGAATATTTCAACTCCGTTTTTACCGAGGAGAAAGACATGAAGACCTTGGAACTAAAAAAAAACAAATAGGGAGGTCTTGGGGATTATCCACTTTACAGTTGAGACGGTTATGGATGTCTTAAAAGGTATAATGGTAGGTAAATCTCCAGGGCCTGACCAGATATATCCAATAATACTGTGACGAACTCGAGAAACAATTGCGGGAGCCCTAGCTGAGATATTTTCATCATCGTTAGCCACGGGTGAGGTGCCAGTCGACTGAAGGCTGACGAATGTTGTGCCTTAATTTAAGAAGGACAATAGGCCAGTAAGTCTAACATCTATTGTAGTTACTAGAGGGGATTCCGAGGGATAAGATATACATGCATCTGGTAAGACAGTGGTTAATTAGGGATATTCAGCACTACTTTGTGTGTGGCCAATCATGTCTTACGAACTTGATTGTTTTCTGATGATGTGACAAAGAATGTCGATGAGGGCAGGGCGGTAGACAAGGTTAATATGGACTTCAGTAAGGCCTTTAATAAGATTCCGCATGGTAGCCTGCTCTGGAAGGTTATATCACATGGAATCCAGGGAGACCTGGCTAATTGGATGCACAATTGGTTTGATGGTAGCAAGCAGATGAGGATGGTGTAAAGCGATTTCTCAGAATGAAGGTCCATGACTAGTGATTTACCTCAGGTGTTGGTGCTAGGTATATTGTTGTTTGTCATCCATATCAACGATTTGGCTAAGAATGTACGAGGTATAGTTCGTGGTGGTGTAGTGGACAGTGAAGAAGGTTAACAAAAATTAGTGGGAGATCTTGATCAGCTCAGTAAGTGGGCCGAGGAATGACAAACACAGTTTAATTCAGATAAGTGCGAGGTGTTGCATTTTGGAAAGTTATATCAAAGTTGGACTTTCACAGTGAATGTTAGAGCCCTGGGGCTGTTGTAGAGTAAGGGGACCTGGGAGTGCAAGTGCATGGTTCCCTGAAAGAGGAGTCACAGGTAGAAAGGGTGATGAAGAAGGTTTTTAGCACAGTAGCCTTCATCAGTCATGGTATTGAGTATAAAAGTTGGGAGGCCATGGTGTGGTTGTACAGGTTGTACGAGGCTGCACTTAGAGCATTGTGTTCTATCGCCCTGCTATAGGAAAGATGGAAAGCTGGAAAGAGTGCAGAAAAAGTACAAAGATGTTGCCAGGACTTGAGGGACTGATTTATAGGGAGAGGTTCGACAGGCTAGGACTTTATTCCTTGGAGCATAGGTGACTGAGAGGTGATCTTTTCGATGTGTATAAAGTCACTAAGGGCATAGATAGGGTGAATGAACTGTCTTTTTCCCACGGTTAAGCACTAGGGAATACTATTAAGTTGAGAGGGGAAAGATTTAATAGGAAATTGAGGGGCAACATTTTTATGCAAAGGTGGGGTATGCATGTGTAATAAACTGCCAGGGAGTGGTTGAGGAACCAGTTGGACAGGTATATGGATTGGAAAGGTTTAAAAGGTTATGGGCCAAATGCTGGCCAATGGGACTAACTTGGATGGGGCATCTTTTTCGATATGGAACAGTAGGGCCGAAAGATCTTTTTCAGTGGCGTATAAGTCTATGACTCTATGTGGATACTATGGCTAAAAAAAGCACACAGCACCCTTGGATTGTTCAGGAAATTTTGCATGTTCCTGCTCACCCTCACCAATTTATAGATACACCATAGAACACATCCTATCTGAATGATTTGCTGATTGGTATGACAACTGCTCTTCCCAAGACCGCAATAAATTACAGAGTTGTGAACGCAACGCAGTCGATCACAAAAAAACTGCCTCCGTTGCATTGACTCTGCCACACTTACTGCAGGCTCAGGAAAGCAACTAACATAATCAGAACACCCCCCTTCACCCCGGTAATTTTCAACTTTCCTCCTTCTATTGGGCAGAAGATACAAATGCTTGAGAACACGTACCACAGTCTCAAGGACAGCTTATATCCTGCTGTTATCAGACTCTTGAACGGCGCTCTTGTCCGATAAAGATGAAATATTGATCTTTCAATCTACCGTGTCATGGCTCTTGCAATTTATTTGTCTACTTGGACTGTACTTTCTCTGTAACTGTAACACTATATTCTGGATTCAGTTGTTGTGTTTCATTTTGTACTACGTCGATATACTTATGTATGCATGTCTGTCGAGATGGCATGCGAACAAAGCTTTTCACTCTATCCTAGTACATGTGACAATAATCAACTAATAACCAATTATACATTTCTATCAAATCCGGATTTGGTGTTACAGTAATGTTTTAATTAGCAGGAGAATCACCTGCCAAACGGCCAGATTGAGATTCAGTTTCTTCATTGCAGGCTTTTACGCTAGATCCCTCCGGCTCTTCGGCTTTTGTTGCCAAAGGAATCATGGTGATTGTTTTACACATCTACATGTAAAGTGTCAACTGCCATATAATGGCTTCCTTGTATTACCTTCACATGCAACACCCGCATCGTCCGTGTTGTAACAGTTGGGTTTTCCCCATGGGCTTGATTGACACTGTCAGGGTGTCGACTCGTGAGAAGAACATTTCATATAATCGATCCATATGGGCCCAGATCCCTTTCCATTTTGACTGGAGCCAGGATAAATGTATTAGATGGGTCCACATTTCATTTGTTCACAGATCATTTTCACAGCCTTTACATCCAGTTTCTCGGAACACACTGTTCCCCAGGTCATATTGTGCCGCACTTCCACTCTCCCTTCACATCGATGCTCTCCATTCTTTGTGCTCTGTGAACCAAGCAGGTGATATAAGTCACACCACAACAAGCAAACATTCTTTTTGGTTTGTAAAAAAAAAAGCGCATGCTGGACATCTGAAATTTAAAAAAAAGCAGAAAATGGTGGAAATATTCAGCAGGTGGTGGTAGGTGGGAACGGAGGAGCGGATTGGGGAATCGCGAAGTGAGCTATTCTATCAAATTGCGGAACGTTGAGGTGAGGGAAATATGTGCTTATTGGTGGAAACCTGTTGAAGTTTACAGGTAGCGAGGTCCATGACTTGGCGCGAGTAGCGTGACTCTCGGTATGAGGAGTACGAGTCATATAAAGAGGTAAGGGTCAGGACCGAGTTCTTTTCCAGGTATTACAGACAATATAAGAGGGACAGCTGCGAATTGTTAGCTGATCATTGAATGGGAAATTCGCCTATTGTCAGCAACCAACAAAAAGAAAGTAGGGTCAAGCGGAGCGGCCATTGTTGGAGTGGAGCTGTGTTAAAATAGGAAGCTGAGGCTTTGGCGAACAGAGGCTAAGGTAAGTTTCTTTTTTTTAATCTATTAGTGCCTAGCTAAAGGAGTGACAATGGATCCAGGGTCAGTGGTGTGCTGTCCCTGCCAGATCTGGGAGACCTCAAGTCTCCCTGACAGCTATATCTACGGGAGGTGCATCCAGCTGCAGCTCATTACAGACCGTGTTAGGGAACTGGAACTGCAGCTGCAGCTGTATGACCTTAGACTCAGGAGAGGGTAAGAGAATATGCCAGATGGTGCAGAGTACCCCTGTGGCCGTTCCCCTCAATAACAGATATACCACTTTCGATAGAGTTGGTGGAGGGGAGAGACGACCTACCAGGGCAAAACCGCAGTGGTCAGGTCGCTGGCACTGAGTCTGTCTCTGTGGCTCAAAAGCGAAGGCGGGAGAAGAGGAGAGTAATAGTGATAGGGAAATTTATAGTTAGGGGAGCAGATAGGAGATTCTGTGGACGTGAAAAAGACTCCAGGATAGTATGTTGCCTTCCAGGTGCCAGCGTCAGGGACGTTTCTGATCGAGTCCACAGCATTCTAAAGGGGGAGAGTTAACAGCCAGAAGTCATGGTACGGATTGATACCAATGTCGTAGGTAGCAAAGAGAATGAGGTCCTGAAAAGTGAATGTGGGGAACAGGGTAGGAAGCTGAAAAACAAGATTTTAAGGGTAATAATCTCTGGATTGGTGCTTGTACCAAGCGCCAATGAGGGTAAGAATAGGTTGGTTTGGCAGATGAATGCGTGGCTGAAAAATTGGTGTAGCGGTCAGGGTTTCAGATCTGTGAATCATTCTCGGGAAGGTATGACCTGAAGAAGCTGGATGCGTTACATCTGAACTGGAGGGGGACCAATATCCTTGCGGCTGGATTTGCTAGGGCTGTTGTGGAGAGCTTAAACTAGTTTGGCAGGAGGCTGAAAAACTGAGTGATAGGTTAGAGGATGGGGCAGTTGGCGTACAGGTTGATGAAGCGTGTAGAAAGACTGTGATGGAAGATAGGCAGTTGATAGGGCAAACGCAGTCAGTTGGATGGGTTGAATTGAGTCGATTTAAATGCAATAAGTATTCAGAGCAAGGGTGATGAATATGGGTCAGTACATGGAACGACGATTTTGTGGCCATTAGAGACTTGGTTGTCACAAGGGTCGGAATGGCTGCTGGGTGTTTTGGGGTTTATATGTTTCAAAAGGGATGGGGAGGGAGGGTAAAAGAGGTGCGGGAGTACCATTGCTAATTAGGGATAGTATCACAGCTGCAGAAAGGGAAGACTTCCTGGAGGGATCGTTCACTGAGTCAGTGTGGGTGGAGTTTCAGAAACAGGAAGGGATAAATCACTCTATTGGGAGTACTCTATGTACCACCGAATAGCAACAGAGACACAGAGGAATGATTGGGAGGCAGATTTTGGAAAGAGACAAAATAACAGGGTTGTTGTCATGGGTGATTTCAGCTTCCCCAGTAATGATTGGTACCTCCTTAGTGCAATAGGTTTGGATGTGGCAGAATTTGTTGGATATGTCCAGGAAGGATTGCTATTACAATATGTAGACAGGCTAACTAGAGGAGAGGGCATTATGGATCTGGTACTCGACAATGAACTTCAGGTGTCAGATCTCTCGGTAGGTGAGCATTTCAGAGACAGTAACCACAACTCTTCGACCTTTAGCCTTGCCTTGGAGAAGGATAGGAGGAAGGCGGTATGCGAAAATATTGCATTGGGGGAGGGGGAATTATGATGCTATTAGGGAGGATCTTGGGAACGTAAATTGAGAGCAGATGAACTCATGGAAATGTGGACGTTGTTTAGAGATCACTTGCATGGGGTTCTGGATAGGTTTGTCCCATTGAGGCAGGAGAAGGATGGTAGGGTGAAGGAACCATGTTTGATAAGAGAAGTGGAATATCTACTGAAGAGGAAGAAAGCTTACTTAAGGTTCAGGAAGCGAGGATCAGACAGGCGATGGAGAGTTACGGGTAGCCAAGGAAAGAGCTTAAGAATGGACTTAAGAGCTTAAGAATGAGAGCTAGGAGGGGGCATAAAATGGCCTTGGAGAGCAGGATTAAAGAAAACCTCAAGGTGTTCTACTCATTTGTGAAGAACAGGATGATGACTAGACTGAAGGTAGTACCGATTAGGGATAGAGGAGGAAACATGTGCCTGGAGTCAGAGGAGGTAGGGGAGGTCCTTAATGAATACTTTGTTTCAGTATTCACCTGCGAGATAGACCTTGACATTTGTGAAGACAGCGTAAAACAGGCTGATAAGCTAGAACATGTCAATGTTAAGGAGGAGGATGTAATGGAACTTTTGAAAAACATTAAGACACGAGTCCCCAGGGCCGGACGGGATATATCCAGGATACTACGGGACGCGAGGGAAGAGATTTCTAAGCCCCTTGGCGATGGTATTTGCGTCCTCACTGGCCACAGAAGCAGTGCCAGATGATTGGAGGGTGGCAAATGTTATTCCTTTGTTCGAGGAAAGGAGTACGGATAACCCTGGGATTTATATACCAATGACTCTTACTTCAGTGGTGGACAATTATTGGAAAAGATTCTTAGGGACAGGATTTATGAGCATTTGGAGAAGCATAGTCCGATTAGGGATAGTCAACATGGCTTTGTGAGTGGTAGGTCATGCCTCACGAGCTTGATTGAAACACATTGAGGGAAAAGCAGTGGATGTGGTGTATGTGGACTATAGCAATGTGTTTGATAAGGTTGCCCATGATAGCCTCATTCAGAAGGTCGGGAGGCATGGGATCCAGGGTAAAGTGGCTGTGTGGATTCGGAATTAGCTTGCCCATAGAAGGAAAAGGGTGGTTGTAGATGGAGTGTATTCTGCCTGGAGGTCAATGACCAGTGGTGTTCCACAGGGATCTGTTCTGCGATACCTCTGTTAGTTTTATAAATGACCTGGATGAGGAAATGGAAGGGTGGGTTAGTAAGTTTGCAGATGACAAGAAGGTTGGAGGTGTTGTGGATAGTGTAGCAGTTTGTCGATAGTTAAAATGGGACATTGATAGGATGCAAAGCTGGGCTGAGAAGTGGCAGATGGCGTTCAACCTGGAAAAGTGTGAAATGATTCACTTTGAAAGGTCGAATTTGAAGGCAGCATACATATTTAGTGGCAGGATTCTTAGCGGTGTGGAGAAACAAAGGGATCATGTGGCCCAAGTCCACAGAACCCTCTGCGTTGCCGCGCAGGTTAATAGGGTTGTTAAGAAGGTGTATGGCGTGTTGGCCTTCATTAGTCGGGGAATTGATTTCAAGAGCCACTAGGTAATATTGCAGCTCTATAAAACACTGGTTAGACCACACTTAGAATATTGTGTTCAGTTCTGGTCACCTCACTGTTAGAAGAATGTGGAAGCTTTAGAAAGGGTGCAGAGGAGATTTACCAGCATGCTACCTACATTGCAAAGCCTGTCCTATGAGGATGGTTTGAGCGAACTAGCGCTTTTCTCTTTGGAGCGAAGGAGGATAAGAGGTCACTTGATAGAGGTGTAGAGATAAGAGGCATAGATCAAGTGGACGGCCATAGATTTTTTTCCCAGGGTGAAATAGCTAACACGAGGTGGCATAATTTTAAAGTGATTGGTGGGAAGTGCGGGGGGAGGCAGGGAATATCAGAGGCAAGTTTTTTTTAGTGGTGGGTGCGTAGAGCGCATTCTCCCGGGAAACCATTGACTTGAGTGAAACTCAATGGGAAATACGTCACCGACCCATGCGTTACCAGAATCCAAGAAGCATTCAGTGTCGAAGCTGGAGGAGATGATTCCGCCCATTTTGATTGCAAGATATGGGGAGGGATATGTGAGATGTAATGGTGGACCGCGGAGTCGCGGACTGAATTGTCACTGTGGAATTCATAAAGGGATGGGGGGGGGGGGGGAGGTGGAATGGGAAGATGTGACTAGTGGTGGAATCCTATTGGAACAGGGGTAAGTGGCGAAGGATGATATGCTTGATGCAGAGACTCATGCGGTGAAAGCTAAGAGCCGGGATTCTCTCATCGTTGTTCTGAATAGAGGGAGGGAGCGAGTGCAGTTGTGCGGAAAATGGAGCAAATGCGTGCGAGGCTACTTCAACTACGGTGGAGGGGAACACATCATTTCTTCAGGAGGGGACATTTCAGAACAGAAAGCTTAATCTTGGGAACAGATGTGGCAGAGACGGAAAAACTGAGGGAAGACAATGCCATCCATAGAGGGAATACGGTGGGAGTCGTGGGAGTCCACAGATTTATAGAACATATTAGTTGACAGTTTATCTGCTGAGATAGAGATAGTGAGAGAGAGCTAGAAAAGGAAGCGGTCAGAAATAGTCCTGGTGAATTTGTGGGCGGGGTATGAGTTGGTGACAAAAGTAATACAATTGACGAATACTACAGACTACAGAAAAGCAGCATTAGTGCAGTCGTCGGTGTAGTGGAGAAAGCGTTGGGGAGAGGTGCCAGAGCAGACCTTGGATCAAGGACGGATCCACCAACGTAAACGGGTAGAGCTGGGACCAATGAGCATGTCAATGTGCTTTGATTTGTAGAAAGTGGATGGAAACAAAACAGAAGTTGTTGAGGGTAAGAATGTTCTGCCAGGCGGATAGGAGTGCTTGGGGAAGCGACTTAGTCTTTGTTCTAGAAATAAGCAGAGGCCCCAAGACATTCCTGATATTCGGTCGTGTAATGGGACAAGACGTCCATGGTAAAGATGAGTCGGTTGGGATCAGGGTATTCGAAGATGTAAAAGTGGTGGACGGCATGAGAGGTGTCCCGGATTTAGGTGGGAAGGGACTGGACAAAGGGAGACAGAATATATTCAAGACAAAAGTGGTAAGTTCGGTGGGGAATGTACGGGCAGATACAATGGGTGTACCAGGGTAGTCCTGCTTATGGATCTTGGGTAAGGATTTAGAAGCGGGCAGTATGTTGATAAGTCACTGTTAGGTGAGGCTGTGAAGGGGAGATCTCCTGTAAAGGTCCCGGAGACAGTGGCCTGGAGTTTGTTGTCGGAGCCAGGATCCATTTGAAGATGTGATGTGATGCCCCGAGAGCCTCAGATTGGCCTCTGAAAGGTAGACAGTGTGCCAGGCCACAATGGAACTGCTACTTTTTCTTCAGGTTGTATGGAGAAATTTGTGATTAGTGCAAAGCGAGCAGAGGGGGTATTGGGATGAGTGAGGCGAGTAGGGATGTCGAAATAGTCAATGTTATGTTGGCAATTAAAAGTGAAATCGTTGAAGAGAGTAGGAAGCCAGAAGAGTATCCAAGTGGTCGGTGGAGCTGGAGGACGTGAGGAAGGATGGCCAGTGTGCATATGGGTGGACGTGAGGATTCTTTTCTGAAGAAATAGGCATGCAGGCAAAGAGCAGAAGAGCTCCAGAAGAGCTTCAGAGGTTCGGGTGTGAGGATTGACCACTCAGCGTCAGAAGTGCCGGTCAAGTGGAGAGTGAATACGCGGCAGCAGTTGGAGCTGGGGTGCGCTGTGGGGTCAGAAAGATAATAATGGGAGAGAAGGCTAAGGGTTGGGGAACGGAGGTCAGGAGAAAGGAGAGAAGCTCAAGGGTCGTGTTGGAGCTGGGATAATGGATCACAGGAGGGCAAGAGCGAAGGGGTGAGATGGGGTTTAGAGGAAGGAGACTCCGGTGGACTGTTGAAGGCCTGTGCCCGGAGCCGGGCGGGAGAGCGAGGGGCTCCCGTGGAGTTGTCGGGAAGTTGCAGCCGGGAGTTTCCGATGCGAAGTAAAGAGCAGGAAAACGAAGCCACCGTTGGTTGAATGAATGGATATGGTAGATCACGGAAAAGAATTGCGGACGGCGGCAATTTTTCATTTGAAAATGAATTCAATTTGCACATTTGAAAAAGTTGTGGCGCGTAGTGGTGGTGGGGGAAGAGAGCATATCCTGCAACGAGTGACACCCCAAGGCATTTCTACAGGGTTATCAGGAAATACTTTCCACTTGTCTCGATGGTGTACTTCTCCAACAGCACTCAAAAGGCTGGAAGTCATCCAACACAAGGCAAGCCCACGTGATTGACACCACATCCATCGCCCTCAACATTGATTGCACTGTGCACAACTACAAGATGCACGGCAGTTACTGGCCCAGACCCACCACGACAGCACCTCACAACTCTGAAAGCACAGACTGCCAAGAAAGGCAAGGGCAGCAAGTAGATGGGAACACATCGCCACCTGTAGGTTCCCTCCCAAGTTGCACACCTCTCTGAGCTGGAAATAACACATTAGTCTTTCGTTGTCACCGGGTCCAAATCCTGCACGACAGCTCTGTGTAACCAGGATCAACAGGACTGCAGTGGTTCAAAAAAGGCCGCCTCACCTCCACCTTCTCACGAGGAGTTAGCTGCAGGCAATAAATACTCGCGTACCCACGAATAAATGAGTAACAAAACAACATTGTGAGGACAAGGATCTAGGCATGTTCAAAACCTTTTAATTACGAATGTCTTTGTATACATAGTTTATTGCAGTGTTCACGTTGTAATGAATTTAATACATTCAGAGACTTCTGGCGGCATCAATTTAAACGGATATCTGACTCTAAGACAACCGGAAGAGACCGGCTGGTTTCAATGCATCGAGTTAAAATTCTATGACACACTTTAGAAGGAGAGCTGTTTTATCAATTGCTCTAGGATGTTTTTGCAGAGATAAATGATGTTTCAAGACAAATTGAGAAAGGTATATTAAACAAACTTAAGGAGCTGGGCTATACGATTGGAAGCATAGTGTACAAGAGCAAAGTCATAAAAAACTCCTGTGCAGCCAGAGCTGCCGTGTTGAGTACTGTTCCAGCATCGAACTACATGACAGATGTAAATGGCGAAGAGACGGTTCAGAGGATGACATTCCACTTGCATATAAGGGTTGGAGAAGATGAGGTTGTTTCTCGGTCTGATAGAAGCATTTAACATCATAAAAAGTCTAGAGCATGTAGATAATGGAAAGGGATACATTGATGGAAGATCAACAATCAACGTACATAGAATAAAGGCGCTTGGCAAAAGAACCTGAAGAAAAATGAGGAGAGCTACTCGGCATTGCGGCCTATGACCAGAAATACTCTGCCATTTGGGGTGATCCTGGCGATTGAAAAGCGAACTAGCTCAGTATTTGAAAAGGGAAAACGTGTGTAGGGCTTCGGGGGGAGGGTAAGAGTGCGCCCAATTTCAAAAGAAGTTCTGAGTAAAGCGAATCCCTCTAATCGTTTTATTGGGATATCGTTACAAGAGCAATCCGAGGATTTGCGAACATGAGTAGTATTTTTCGCCATATCTTGGGCGATGGATGACGACAAGGATGTGGGGCAGCACTGCAAGGAAGAAGCGCAAGATTTTAACAGTTTTTTTTCCCTTGGGAGTGGAAATCTAGAGCGATTTGAGTGCCCGGCAACTGGTGATGGTGGAAAGTTGTTAGATATCGGATGAGCGAAGGAAGGCGATTTGCTTGGCGTAATGGACTGGGTGTTTGTTAGTTTTGGGCGGACTTTATGAAAAGTGAGAAGCGAGACTATCAGAGCAGGGATCAGTAACATTCTGGGTAAAGGATCTGTTGACCTATGATCGACATGGGCAAAAATCAGATTAACTAAATTCATCCTCGTTGGTTCGCCTACAGAGGACTCTCCTATTAACAATGATAACGTCCCTATTACCAGGTTCAATAAGCTCATCGCGGGTCGTGAGAGAACAAACTGCAAGAATCAGACTAAGGGAGAAAATAATTCAATCCTTACCCCTATACACTTATAGAGCTGAATCAGCTTGGAGTCTCAGCAGGCTATGCAGCATAATGGAGGAGGCAGCAGCGTTTTAAATGTTGTTTGCAGGTAAGGTCTTGTTTTGCAGTCGCAACAGCCTCAGCAACAGAGGGAAGGAGTCAGCCGTTATAAAAGGGATGCAGGCTATTAGCGGAGCTGCTATTTTTGGGAGTGGCCGTGTTTGAGTATAAGTGTTGGGGCGTTGGCTTAAGAGGCTTCTGCGAGGAAGCTGAGGAGAGGAACAAGTAAGCGCAGGTAAGACTCTTTTTAAAATTACTGGATGGCACTTAAGGCAGTGGCATGCCTGTCTTGCAGGAGATAGGATTTTAGGGAGGTTCCCAGTGTCCCCGATGACCTTAACTGTAGGAAGTGCGTCTAGCTGCAGCTCCTGATTGACCGAATTAAGGAAATTGAGCTGAGGTTGGAGGTACTTAGGACTGTCTGGGATGCTGAGAACATCATAGATAAAAGTTTTAGCACGGTAGTCACGTCTAAGGTGCAGGTAGCAGATACTTGGGTGACCACAAGGAAAGACATGGGGAGCAAGCAGACAGTACAGGGTTCATCTGTGGCCATTCCTCTCAACAACAAATATACTCTGAATACCGCTTGGAAGATGACCTATCAGGGCACAGGAGCAGCAGCCATGTTGATGGCACTCTGACTCAAGTGAGGCTCATCAGCGAAGGATAAAGTCAGGCAGAGTAATAGGAAAGTCGATTATTTGAGGGACGGGCAGAAGATTCTGTGACTGGGAAAGAGATGCCAAGATGGCGTGTTGCCTCCCAAGTTCCAGGGTCAAGGAAGTCTCAAAGTGGCTGCAGGGAATAGATGGGATGAAATGTGTCTGTTTTAATGTTAGGAGTATTAAAAGTAAGAGTGATAAATTTAGAGCATGGTTAATACATGAAACTATGATATTGTAGCCGTTACAGAGGCATAGTTGGGAGAAGGGCAGGGCTAGATGCTTAATGTTTCAGATTTCGATGTCCTTATTTAAAGAAAGGAGACGGTTGGGGAAATATGACATTTGCACTCTGAGGGAACTTAATGGAGGGCTCATTCACTGAGTCTATATGAGTAGAACACAGAAATAAGAAAGGTGTAATCACTCAGATGGGATTATACTAAAAAGACCTTCAATAGCCACCGGGATATTAAGGAACAGATATGCAGACAGATTAGGGAAATATGCAAAAACAATGGGGTTATTCTCGTGGGTGACTTCAATTTCCCCACTCTAGAATTCACCTCCTTGGTGCAATAAGTTTAGAAGGCAGAGAATTTGTTAGGTGCATCCAAGAGGGTTTCTTAAATCGGTATGTAGATGGTCCAACTGGACGAGGCGCCATTCAGTGCCTAGTATTGGGAAATAAACTTGGCCAGGTGACTGACCTTTCAGTGAGAGAACATTTGGGAGACAGTGATCACAACTCAACTTTTAAGATAGCTATGAATAAGGGTAAGGATAAAGGAGTGAACATGTGTTTTGAGGCGGAGGACGTGGGCGAGGTCCGAAACGAGTACTTTGCATTGGTATTTACCAAGGAGGAGGACGTGGATGATTTTGAGACCAGTGTGGAGTGTGTTAATATGCTAGAGAATTTTTAGATTAAAAAATAGCTGGTGTTAATTCTCTTGAAGAACGTTAAGGTGGATACGTCCACAGGTCCTGATGGGATATACCCCAGGTTATTTAGAGAGGCAAGAGATGAGATTGCAAAGGCCTTGATCAAGATCTTTGTGTCCTCTCTAGCCACATGCAAAGTTCCAGAGGTCTAATGAGGAGCTAATGTTGTTTCATTGTTCAGGAAAGGATATAGGGATAATGAGCATTTGGAAAACCATGGCCCAATTAGGTACAGCCAGCATGGTTTTGTTCTGGGTAGATCATGTCTTACTAAATTGAGTTTTTCGAGGAAGTGACGAAGGTGATTGATCAAGGTGGAGCGGCAAACGTTGTCTGCATGAATTTTAGTAAGGCGTTTGATATGGTTCCTCGCGGTAAGCTGAACCAGAAGATTAAGATGCACGGGATCCACAGTGACTTGACTGTTTGAATTCAGAATTGGTCTACCAACAGAATACGGAGGGTAGTGGTCTGGTTGGAGGTACGTGACTCGTGGTGTTTTGCGAGAATAGTACTGGGACCTCTGCTGTTTGTGATATGTATATAAATGACTTTGATGAAAACGTGGACTGGTGGGTTCGGAAGTTCGCAGACAATACAAGGATTGGTGGCGTTGTGGGTAGTGTACAGGATTGCCAAAGGATGCACTAGGATATAGATCAGTTGCAGATAGAGGCGAAGAAATGGGAGATGGAGTTTATTCCGACCAAGAGTGAAGTGTTGCACTTTGGGAGATCAAATGTAAAAGGAAAGCACACAGTTAATGGCAGATGGATCAACAACATTGACGTATGTGTCCAAGTCCATAGCTCCTTTAAAATAGCTGCAGATAGAGTGGTAAAGAAGGTGTATGACATGCTTGCCTTTATTAGTCGAGGCACTGAGTTAGAGTCAGGAAGTTATGTTGCAGTTTGCTAGAACTCTGGTAAGGTTGCCGCTGAAGAATTGCATTCAATGCTGGTCGCCCCATTATAGCAAGGATGTGGAGGCGTTGGAGTGGATGGAGAAGAGGTTTACCAGGATGCTGACCGGATTGGAAGGCATGGGCTATAAGGAGAGTTTGGGCAAACATGGGTTGCTTTATCTGGAGCGTTGGAGGCTGAGGGGAGATCTGCTGGAACTTTATATAATATGAGAGGCATAGATAGAAAAGACAGCCAGTATCTTTTTCCCAGGGTCGAGGTGCTTAATACTAAAGGGTATGGATTTTACGTGAGAAGAGGTCAGTTCAAAGGAGATGTGCGGACATATATCTTTACACCGAGAGGGGTGGGTGTCTGCAATGCACTGCCAGGGACAGTAGGATAGGCAAATACGATAGAGGCTTTTAGGAGGCTCTCAGATAGTCACATGAATTGCAGAGAATGGAGGGATATGGACATGGTGTAGCAGAAGAGATCGTTTCGTTAGGCGTTTAATTGCTAGTTTAATTCGTTCAGCACAACATCGTGGGCCGAAGGACCTGTTCCTGAACTGTACTATGTTCTTTTCCACCTCTGTATTCGAAATAAGTGAAACTTTAATCAAGTTCCAAAACAAAAATCACTTTTACGCATTCAAGGGATCTGGGCTGAGTAATATTAAATTGTCCATCCTTAATTGCCCTTGAGAAGGTGGTGGTGGGCTGCCTTCTTGAACCGCTGCTGTCCTTGAAGTGTGGATATACCCAGAAGGCTATAAGTAAGCGAATTCCAGGATTTCAACCCAGCGATAGCTAAAGAACGGCTATATACTTCCCAGTTTGGACGGTGTTTTGCTTGGTGGGCAACATAGAGGCGTTAGTGTTCCCATGCTTTTGATGTCTTGTCCTACTAGCTGGTAGAGGCTGTGTTCTTGGAAGGTAGTGTTTAAGGAGTTTGAGTTGCTGCACTGCATCCTGCCGATTGTACAAACTGTTGGCACTGTGCGTCTGTGGTGGAGTGGTTAAAAGGTTGTGGATGGGGTTTACCTTTTCGCGCGTGCTGCAATGTAATACATAGTGCAGAGTATCTTGAGTTATATTGAAGCTGCACTCGTCCAGAAAATTGGAACATATTCCATCAAACTGCTGACGTAAGCCTTGTAGATGAAAGACAGGCTCTGGGGGTTACTAGATGAGTTATCTGATATAACATTCCCCGCATCTGACCTGCTTTGTAGATACATTGTCCATTTGGCTACTCCAGTTCAGATCACTCAATTTCTCTCATCATTATTTAATTACACGGAGCATTTCTCCTGATTTTCTGATTTAACTCATGATATTTACCTCCATCTGCTGATTTGAACAGGAATTTGCAAAAGCTTTCGCGATACGACAAATAATCATATTAGCTGGCACATTATCACCATCACTTCATTATCCTGATCATGGACAACCTATTCTTTGCTTCTTACTAAAAAAAAACTGAAGTAGAACTATTTTCATGAAGTTCCATCTGTACCTCTGCTCATACTTTGAAATCTCGAACAGTTAATGGAGTGATATTTTGATGTCTCATAGATTGGAAAGAGTGTTTTCCCCAAATATGAATACGTTAACATAGAATTACATCTGAAATATTTATTGTTTTATTCACTATTTGAACAATGTGAATGTGACTGATCATCAAGTATATTCGTCGCAGAGCCGTAAAAAAAACATGATAAAACCTAGGCTATATTCATTTGATCCACTCCGATGCCTTAAGCTTCAATCGAGGTATATCGAAAAGGTTTACAAAGGAAAGTTCCGCCAAATTCATTAAAAGACCTGGTCTTATCCGATCATTCTTCCGAAAGAGAGATTAAATTATTTTGCTAAACGTGCAAATTAAGCAGCACAAAGATGCTTTCTTAAAATGTATAGGTAAAATAAACAAGCAATGTAAGCGGTTTCAAAGCAAATCAATTTGTCTGGTTATGATAAATCGACCAATGATGGTAATACCTTGAGTATCTGTAGGTTCATCTTGATGGTGAAATTGATAACATTCAGTTTAACGCAAAAAAAAATCAGTCAGCTCATAATTCGCTTTTGAAGAAGTTATCCTGGATTTTATGCCAATTTTACATGGGAAATAAAACAAAGATAACAAATTGTGCCGACTAAAATGCAGACTAGAATTAAATACATAGAGTGCTTGGAATATTTTCTCTTTTAATTCACTTCAGAACTCACTAGTCTCCCCAATGTAAATGGACATCTCGCACCGTGAAAGAATTTCAGCGCAATGCAAAAGTAAAATTTATTTCTCTTGCAATTACATAGGATGACTTCCCCAATAACAGCGTTGTTTCTATCCAGCACCACTGACATTAGCAAACAGTCCGCTTTGTTTTGCAGTGAAGACCACCCGAATTTGTTCAGCTTCTCAACCCCTGTCCCACACCAGCGGTAACGGGATATAAACAAACAATGATTTTTGTTTTCTTACGGTCTTCAGGAACCGTTTATTCTTATTTTCTTGCCGCTTCTTTAGGAATGATGTGAAGCATGAAACAGATCCGTTGACAGCTGCAAGCACTGCAAAACCTGGAATTATGACTTTGCCGCAGTGAAGGTTATAATTTCTATTTGCAGAACATAGAACTAAGATAGCAGGATCCGTGAGAGTCGATGAACTCGGTTGTGGGTGCATGAAAATTAATGCTACGGATCTAAGTGTCCAACAGACAGCATCGCACATCAATCATCAGCGAGGAATTAATCCATCTCAGTTTTGTGGGACGGCCGTCGATCGGTGGTTGGAAGTGGTTTCTGGTTTCGAGTTACTGTCGCCATTCACATGCAGGTTTACAACACAGCTTAACAGCAGACGAGGAGCGTGGAATACCATATTGTACTTTGGAATGACACATTGCAGGAGTGAGTACGGATCCACAAAGGGACCACTTCCTCACGAAGTACATTTTTGGGGAACAGGTATGTCAACGCAAACTGCAATAGAAAAAAAAAACACACACCTGGCGATCATTATCATTTTCTTTTCCAACAGTTTTCCTTTCCTGCTAGCATAAACTAGCCGGTTGTGCATGACCCTCGGTCTTGGGAAGAACAAAATATTACGCAAACAATGAGGCACAATCTAATTCTAAATGCTATTCTAACGGCATCATTAACTCATGTGTCCTCACCCTCTCAGAGATATTAACTTTGTTTTCAACAACGCTCACCCACATTCCCTGCTGTTGGAAAGTAACTTGTTTACTTTCGTTCCCAGCACTAACCAAGGCTCTCGGACCTTAAGCTTTAATTGTTTTTGTTTCTACATAATTCTTTTGCCTCGGTTGTATGTTACCCACTTTCTTGCAGGCAGGAATAGAGTTAGGCAAACATCTTAAAGACAAACGTTGGAAAGAAAATAAAAGCACGTAGCTTTAAACGAACAGTGATGCTTGAAATCCTATTGAAATGTACGTGCACGAATAGCAGACATTATTATTTCGGAGTAGTGTTTCATGCGATTTTCATCCATCAGCTTTGGTAAGGGGAACTGTGTAGAATCATGAATGAAATCAGCGAACGCAGTATCAGAGCTCCAGTAGTGATAAATTAGCTGGACATTAAAGAAGAATATTTTTAAGAGTTAAAGGGTAAAAGTCAGACGCGAAAGTTCGGAAGAGAAAATAATCTTATAACATGCATATTCGAAATGAAGATTTACAAATAAGACTTTAAAACAATCCGGTAACCTTGGAAAGACCCTCTTCCCTTCCCTGGAAGACACAAGTTTCATGCTGAGCTCATATTGTTGTTCACAGATACGAACGTATTTGATGGGTATGAAAGGGAATATGTTTCTCTTTTGATAGGCCCTTGAAGTACAGGTGTCACTAACGTTTCACTCTCCAACATAATCGTGAGTGTTACAAGAAAATTTGGAGAAATATCGACGATCTCCGAGAACCAAGAGGTTCCGCGAGGGAGAAATGGGCAAAATACACCAGAACTGAGTTTGATGTTGTTGATTCGACGAAAGTTCATGCAGAGTGAAAACTTCACACAGATCATCCCGAGCCAATGTTTGTTTCACGTTCTTTTTGCACCCCCAGAGTGAAGCCTCTCATTTCACATGGCTATTAGCAGTATGGACGTACACTTACCAGAACACTTCACTGTCACTTCTTCTTTATGACTACAGTCGTGCTTGCCCCACGGTGCTGAAGGGCATTCCCAGGGATATGATTCGCTACCCGAACATCTCACTTCATCCAACCAAATTTGGTCAGAGTTTCCTCCACAGTAACCAGGACGTTTATCCTCCAAAGCATATCCGCAACCGAGTTGCCTGCAGACTACGTTATCCTCAACCAAATCCCAGGAGTCATCACAAACTGTGCCCCAAGCCCCATGGTAATAAATCTCCAGTCGTCCCGCACATGCATCTCCACTCCCGGACAGCCGCAATTGCAAGTGGTCTGTTAAGCAATAATAAGGGAGGTTAATTATTCCATTATAAGTTGAAGGCATCACTCAGTGTATCAGAAGCTGCTACTGCTTTTGCAAAGAATTGTGCGATGGTGTCGTCAAAATTCGGAAGTCGCGGATGCAAGAAATTTAAATTGGAGAGGATGCAAAAAGAGATTTAAAAGGTTTGTTACCGGGAGGGAAGGGTTTGGATTACAAGGAGAGGCGGGATAGTCTCGGCCGTTTTTCCCTGGAGCGCCGGGGACTGAGGCGAAGAGAGAAGATGAATAGCCAAATTATTTTCCCTATGGTAGGGAAATCCAAAGCTAAAGGGCATGAGTTTAAAGTGAGAGGGAAAAGATTCAAAATGGACCTGAGGAGGAACATTTTCACATATAGAGTGGTGAGTATATCAAACGAGCTGTCAGAGGAAGTGGTAGAACTGGCTACAATTACAACATTTAAAAGGCATCTCGATAGTTACATGGATTGGGAAATGGGCCAAATGTGGGCAAATGTGATTATCTTAGTAAGGCTATTTGATCGGCACGGACGCGTTGGGCCATAAGGCCTGTTTCCGTGCTGTATAACTCCATGACACTAAAAATTAAAGTAAAAAGACGAAGTACTCAGCATGTAATAAGGAATTCAGTCGCTGCTATGCCTCCGAACTCTCTGCCTTCGGCTCCTCAGAGTTACCTGTACATCGAATACTTAGTACTTGGCATGTGCTGGTGACGTTTTTGGTCAACCCAGGCACTGCCTTCAGTTCGGCACACAGCTCATATTGGCAAGCATCATCTGTGCCTCTCTGCGAGAGTTGCCCATTTTTTCTCGGAAATACTTTAGAGTCTGTGAATTGGCCGCCTCAGCTCAGAGCACTCCCGTGTCAGCGGAGCAAGGTGCTTTGCCCACCAGGGCGGACGAACGAATGGGTGGACCAGACAGTGGAGAAACAAGCTGTATGCCACTGAGGGACTTGGCGAAACCTCCGGTTGTCCGATAACAAATGATCCTGAGAAGACTTGCAAGAGTCGGGTGATCCCGACCGGGTTGACTCCCGCTCGGCTGGATTTTTTTCATCGGACATAGTCCAGCAAACCTCCTCGGGAGCTGGTTCTGCACAACATGAGCCGTCTCTCGGAAATGCCTTCCCTGCTGCTGTACGTGCGTGACCTGCTTCTGCACACTCTTCTCTCCTTGGCTCTTGTCTGCAATTGAGACAGATGGTAGCTTCATTCTGACAACTGGCAACGAAGCGTTCCCCAGTGTGTAACCTTCCGCTTTATATTGGGGTCCTTGAGGGAAGAGTGTTGCACATCGTGGTGCTCTGCAACGCCTTTTGAAGTGGGGTCACGGACTCCCAGACCTATTTATGATCTTTGGCTATTTTAGGTAGAGTGGAGTTAGTTGGTGGTGATGGTGGGGGCGGGTCGCTCCTGATTTGTATGTTACTGAGCTTGGATACGTCACACGTCCAATCAGCAGGCTGTCGAAGGTTTCTCAGGAGCCAACTGCCTCGTCCTCTTCCTACCATATATCTGTGCCTGGGAGTCGTTGGAGACGGAACATGTTATGCCCAATAGTTCTCTGAAAGTCTTGCAGGACCATTGGGTGCTGCACTGTCTGGAGTGCATCCTGTACATATTTTAAACATGTTATTAAAGATAAAAATGCAACGCCACAATAAATTTTCACATGAACTTGCCAAAGATAGAATACTGACATTTCAGTGTATTCATGGACGTTGGAAGATGGTGAGAAAGAAAAGGAATATCTGATATTGGGAAGATGCCAAAGGGCACTACGGTTGTTAGTTGATAGAATGTACTGAAGATACGTTTTAAACGACAGAGGATCTGTGCAGAATGTAAGCAAATAGATGGAAAGGAATGGGACAAAGGTAAAACAAAAAAGAGCAAAGATATCAGAAATTTCCCAAGTTTTGATGAGAGGTCAGCGGCCAAATACGTTAGTTCTGTTTCGTCATCTGCAATTATTTCCTGCTTTGTTGCGAATTTCTAAAATGTTTCCCCGGAAGAGTACCACCTGTTCCTGCACTTCCAGTCCCTTCTAAAATTTAACACGGGCGTCCTTCAATCCGCCACATTTCACTCTACCAACGTACATTTATTCAATTGATTCCCCTGTTTTGCTCGCAATTTTAAGATACATTCCTGTGCATGCACTTGTGTCTCACTAAACATTTACATTCTGTTCACAGGTACGAAGTTCCAATTCAATATTCTCTAAGAGGGGTTTTTATAATATTTTAGGTGGAAATGTGCCAGCGATATCTGCATTTTTCTACCTATGGACGATAAGCAAGAATATCACTGAAGTAAAACATGGAATATTATAGTAATGTTTTTGAACACAATAAGTACCAGGTGACTTCAGGAAAAATGCATTTAATCCGGATAAAAATGAACTCACGAACAGCAACAGTAAGAGTTGGAGACCGGATGTTAGAAGTTGCAGATGGGGACATAAGCCAAGCTGTTGACCATTCTCCTGGGGAAATAGTCTAAGATGTGAACCTTCCTCCTTGACGAATAGATACACAAATAGATATTTCTCCTGCCTCGTCTTCTTTTGCATCATTTCTTTGTAGCAGGAGATACAGTCAATCACAACTCGCTTTATGGAGGAGTTGCACACCTAGCTGAGGTCTTTTGCAGAGAATAGCTACATAATCGTGATGCCCAACATCAATATTGTTGTGCTGAGGTTTCTTTCGACTGGAGTCTCAGATTTTTTTCTCATCGGTATCTACATAAGCACTGCACAGAATGAGTCCAAGCAGTTTCACAGCCAAAATTATGCACTTTCTGGACACTGTAGGGTCATTAGTGCACCACCACTTGATGAACTATTTCCAAACATTCTAGGCTAACTGCTGTAAAAGAAGTCTCTTCATAAAATGACAGATTCAGCGGGAAAAGAAAATCGCAGCAACTCAACGAAACACAGCTGCTCACAGCAAATTACATAGAGACAGTACTTAAGTCATAATCGAATCGGCACCTTTTGAAATGTGAGGCAATTCCTTCCCAAGACATCATACTTTAAAGTTAGGCAATTCAAATGTAGATTACACTGTTTTAATGTACACACATTTGTCTCAGTACTTACCTCATCGCCTACTGTATATCTATTAAGGATACCATAGCACAAGGAAATAGGAACATAAGTTGGTTACCAGACCCTGTCTCCCACCAAAGACTGCCTTGACTTTCATTATGATGAAAGGTGACGTACGCAAGCTTTAACTCATTTTCTGTTTCATTTCCTCATCACCTCCATTCTCCGACTTATTTGTTTGTCTCCCCTTAAATATATCTTATCGGCTGTTCTCTTCAACCCTCTGGAACAGAGAATTCCTGAGTTTCACTACCCACTGAGAGCAAAGTAACGCAAATATTGTGAAGTGATAATTAAAGCATACATCCTCCTCTCCCTCCTCTTCTGTCCTCAGTTCAAATGGGCTGTACTGTAATGTTTCAACATTTCACGAAATCATTACTGGATTTCCATTGTCTGAGCAACAGTGTTATCTTTCTTGTCATTGGTCCTGTGGAGAAATCCATATCTCATTTACTTGCATTGAATTATGTCATATGACCACACAGGTTGAGAACCAGTGGTGCATTTAATTTCATCTGTTAAGCAACGTTTGCCTACTGCGTTCTCCATGGCTCGCATCAAATTATGAGCAGTATGACTTCACTGGCCGAGCAAACACGAACAAGATGGCTGTATTCAGCAAGCAGGCTGGACAGAATAAACACGTTGATCAGCCATTCCTCATATTAATTGCAACTATTTTAATTCGTTTTATTATTTTCTTCATATTTCTCCTTATAACTTATAGACCTCCCACACAGAGCAAATTGTGTTTTGAAAGAAATTATGTTATGCGTGGAAGTGCTGCTTGACTGCAGTGCAAAAATTGTTTTTGCTCTTTGGATATGTTGTCAATACTTCTCTACTGCCCGGGATATAACCAACATGCTAAGTAAGTCTAGTTAGACGAAGTGACACAACTTGTCGAGCAGCTCTTTCCCAACTCCTGCGTGAAACTTGGATATTTTCTCCATGAAGGCATGGGTTTCCTTCAGATACTTACGTTTCGGTCCCACACCCCTAGGTCGTGCGGGCTGGTAGGTTAATAGCCAAGTGTTTATTGCTGCTTGCGTGCAGGTGAATTGTGGAGTCTAGTGCTGGTGGTGGTGGAGGATAGTGAGAGTAAAACAGCTGTCTTCTGTATTATTACTTGATGGTTGGTGCGGATTCGATGGGGTAAATGATAGTTTCCGTTATAGATGACTTCATGACCCCAAAATGTCTTGAACCATTATCAATCCCCCAGAAACATACACATTGGTATTTCATGTTTTATAGCAATAAAACATTTTGTGCACCTGAACACAGGACCCCAACTCCGATGCTGCCAGTGGAAAACCGACTCAGCTTGAAAACGTTGCAATTTCGGAGCTGGGACTCGTTTCCTTCACACTGAACTTCATTCACCCACACGGGCCGTTCACTCTCTCCGTACCTTGGGGAGTTGTATGCGTATATGGCGGAGCTACAACCCAGCTCTCTGCAGACCACGTTGGAATCATTGATGTTCCAGAAGTTATCATGCACACTCCCCCAGCTGCCATTGTAGTAAATCTCCAATCTGCTGTCGCAGCGGCTTCCCCCATTGGTCAGTCTGACCGACCAACTTTCATCTACAAAACAAAATATTTTGGGTAAATCAGTGAAACTGAAGCCCAAACATCCTATACATTTTATCTAGCCAGATATTAGATGCAATGGTTATTTTCTGCACCAATTGTCCAAAAGTCGTTTTGGCAGACCACCTGCAGCAGTGACCTTCCTGGGTCGATGTACAAAACGTTACCATGCACTGTATGTGTCTAATCTAGGGAATCTGAGCCGAAATAAGGGAGAGACCGGCTATGGAAGAGAAACTAATAAATATTCATCAGCCATTTAGAAGCATATTTATTGAATAGAACAGAATGCAATACTCAGCTGCGATAGAATCAGCGCTTCTCTGGCAACATTGGCGGGCAGAGGAGCGGAAGGGGTGGCGAAGGAAGCCTTCGTTTATTTTCGTTCTTCGTTAGCACAGTAAATCATCCCACGTCCTGTTTACTACAATAAAATCTCTTTCTTTCATATTCAAAGATGCAAATATACCAATATTGGGCATTACTCTTACGCACTCATTAAATTTGAGAACATTTAGTTCACATTGTCTTTCAGCACTGTTCAAACCAATATCGATGATTGACAAGTCCCTGCAGGAAATATGACTTCCTCATGTCTACCGATTTTAGCAGCGTGTCGATAATTAGAATCCCGGTAGACCAACAGCCATCATTTTTTAACCTTATGAACATCGTTCTAGACTTCAGCATTCTGCAGTGTTATGCTCAAATTTAATATATTGACAAACAGCGCGGAGATTGCATCATTACCCTGTGATTAGAATTCGACAAAAAAAACAACGAAAAATGACTTCCTTCCAGAAGGAAAACAAAATATGCGTCACTAAACAGCAGATTCGGTGAATTGTTAAAATCAAGTATTTGATCTGAAAGTCTCTTTTTTCAATTCACTGAAGTTTGGTGACTCACCTGAGCAGATGACACTGGCGTCATTTTCATGTGAACAGCTAAATTGACCCCAGGCTGAAACTGGACAATCAGGTAGTTGGGACTCGTTTCCACGGCAACGATAGTTTTCCTTCCACACAGGACTGGTTCCCTCACTAACGTACGCACCGCCAGGATTTGCGGTCACTGCACCACATTGTAGGTGTTCACAGACGACGCTAGCATCTTCTAAGCTAAAGTACACATCACAAACTGTTCCCCACTGATCTCCGCGCAGAACTTCCAGCCGGCCGGAACATCTGTTCTTCCCACCCACCAATCGCGGTCCATGGTTCCCTGTTTCAGTAACAAATGAACACAGGAGACGGACAACTGTAAACTTGGAGAAATTCTTGGTTTATTCTCTACATTTTTTTTTACAAGACAAGCGCAGAGGTTTGCCTGTTCAATACATTTTCAACGAAAATCATCAAATATATAGTGAAGCGTTTTTTTAATCACGGCGGGCCGGTGATTATCAGATTTAAAACACGATTTTTAAACGTTTATACAACTCTTCGGATCCCATCTGCTTACTGACCGGATTTCTGATATTCTACAGAACAACGACTATTTATTTAAAACGTTAAATTATGAAGACAGACGGCAAGAATATTTTCTTGCAAGGAATTTAGAAAGGGTACACCCGATATAGTTATCGCTATCAAATATTAGAGCATTCCGTATTTATGTGGGCAATCTCATTTTTCAACGTTATACATCAACCACGCTGCTTCCCACTCATTAGCCGGTATGGATCATCCAGTAGCTCCTTGCACGTACATCACCACTCACATTCCCATTTCGCTTCATGTCATCAACAAGACGAGAAATGTTACGTTAGTTCCATCATCCAAACCATAAAACATATGTCGTGTAATGTTAATACTTTAGCACGGATGACTGCATGCCTCACCGGAAAGATTCTGAGATTCTGAGAAATTACCATTGATTCCTTGCCTTTTTAATCTGATATCTATATGTTTTATTTATGTCGGTATATTATCTTTAATTTCATTTGTTCTAACTTTATTCCACAATCTCGGCTGCATGACCTGACTAAAGTCTATCTGAAAACCTACGAACACCACATCGAAGATTTCCCCTTATCCATTGTGCTGGATACGTCAACAAAATAAAAAAAACGCAGTAGTTAACAATTCAAAATAACTCTGCTCATTATCTTCGACCTGTCTTGACATCGTTTGCAATATTATAGGTCCCATCTACTCATGACAAGGAAACAAATGTTTCCTTTCTCAAAGAGTGGGTACACAGTTTCTAGCCTCCAGTCTTCAAGATCCATTGCAGAATCTGTTGTTTATTGTAAAGTGCTTCCAGTGCATTAACGTTGAAGCCCCCTCTTTTGTATTAATCAGATTCATACTATCAGACCCATTGAGTTTATTTGTGTTGAGGCTCAATATTCTCTATAATGTTCTTTGTTCACAAAGGCAATATTGTCTTACTTAATCGTTTCTAAGGAATGCCTTTTTTGAGCATTTTTAAATTAATTATGTATTAATAAATCCAAACACAATGTACGTGAAAACCTCCTGTGCCATTTCCTTATTCCACAGCACTATTTCTCCTGTATACGAGAAAAGGTAAGTGCCCTACTTTTCCCTCCGCTAATTCTTTTCCTTTTTTTCTAATATTCCTTTCCTGAACTCTACTGCTTACTCTGGTGTACGATGTATGCCTTTTTTATTAGACACAATGCTGTGATTAATTTCTGTCGCAACTCATGATTGTAACACTTTTCCAGTCGTGTCTCTGTGCCTTGAAGGAAAGTGCATTCGTAGCAAGTATTATTTCTTTAAATATTAGCCTCTCCTTTCCACTGTTATACTCTTTGATATTATTCCCCAAATTGTCAGAGCTAACCTGCCCGTTCACCTGCCTCACATGTTCAGCATTTCCTTTGTATAGATTGAAAACACTGCTTCCAGATTGAACGAGTCATTCTCAAACAATCTAACATCCTTATCCAGGAGAACCTTACGTTAAAGATTCACTGTTTTTTCTCATTGCAAAGTAAGACCGTATCGTTTGCACTTGTGACTTCAACGTACTAATGACACAATTGATCTCGTATACATTCCAGGAATTCGTTGCCGTCAATATTAGCGCTAATTTGGTTAATGTACCATATATGTCGATTAAAATCTCCAATGCATATTGCATAGTCCCTACTTCATGCCCCTGTAATGTATTCTAACCTGCCTTACGAATATTCTACTATTCAAAGGCCTATAAACGGCCTTTACCAATGTTTCGAAGCCCCCCACCACCGCTGCTCCTTACCTCCATGCAACCTGCTCTGATACTCCAGCAGGAATTGTCAACAACTGCTTTGATATCATCCCACATTAAGAACATTACATGCACCCTTTTCCTATTTATCTGCTCTTCCAACATATTGAATAACGTATAATATTCTTCCCAGCTCTGGTTGCTCTGCAGCCACTTTTCTGTATTGGCTAAGAGATAATAGCCATTTACTACGATTGGTGCCATTAATTCATGTCCTATTTTGCAGATGTGTCATGCATTCAGATACAATTGTTACGGACTCAGTGAAAGTCCCTTTAAGATAGAGAGTGTGTGTGTTTGTGTGTGTGGGGCGTGCTTACGTCAATAGAAGATAAAGGACGTAATGACGTTGTTGGAGAAGTCAGAAGGGGAAGGAGAGAGAGAGAGAGAGAAGGGAGAGAGACACCAGCCTGCTTGTTTTCTCTATCGTTGGATGAGAAACAGTAACTGTGTTTGCCACAGAAATCCATGTATGGAAGTTGGAAGTAATCCGGTGGAGTTCACTTTGTTGCTGACCTGTAGCAGGAAACAGGTATTTGTGTGTGGACGACCATGATTCGGATGCTTTTCGGGGTGAGGAAGTCACACCGAGTAAACACTGAAGTGTCGCTTGGGTTCCATCGTGGAACATTTGGATTTCGTATTTACTCTCCCTATGTTCTCTACATCTATGTCTTATCTTCTGACAACGGTGGTTGTTGAAGAAGCCCTTGCTCATGTTTCACCTTATGGCTTGCGGAACTGAACTTTAAGAACCATTCCTGAACTGGGAGTTTGGGACTTTGTCACACACACACACACACGAAGAGTTTAGTTTTGGGGTTAACGTTCAAGGTTTAACATTTTTGAATTCTAACATATTAACATTTTTACTTTTATTTTACGTATTATCATAAGTAGTGATTAATAAAATAGTTTTTAACATTGAATCATGCTCAGTGTGGTTTTTTTGTTGCTGGTTCGTGACAAAATGCCTTCAGATTTTGTCAGTTAGGCATCCCAGTACTTAATTTTCTCATTGCCTTTATTTTCGTTGACTATTTATTTTAGTTGCTGAACTTCTTCTTTCTCGTTGCAAATTTGTTCCGCCTTCTCCAATGTCTATGACCCGGTTCCCTTCTCCCTGTTAAGCTGGTGCAAACGATAGCAAAGGTACTATCAAATTCCCTGGTTGCTGTTTCCTATCCTAGGAACAGATAATAGAATTGTTTCAGAAACAGCCATGTCCTTGAGTTTTGTACAGGACGATACCTGATGAACGATGCAGCCAATATATCTGTCACTGATACAATATAGTTCTATTAATTTCCATGTTTTACCGAAAACTTCACATGATAATTACACAGTCTCTCCCATAACCACGTTTCCCGCTAACTTTTTTATTTTATGGCTCTTCCTTACCATTCTGGACGTCTATAATTACCTTACTGCAGTAAATGCTCTGACCGTGAGACAACACAACAGCTGGTTCCGATGTACATTTGTCTATTAGCAACCCTAATTGCTTCACCGTGGTTTAATTCACCAGCAGATCTGTCAAGTCTGGCCGCCAATTGTTGTTTCATGCCATGACATTCGACAAATATAGCTGTTTTTCATTTCATGTTGGCCAATAGGAAATTCTTCAAGTATCCTTAACCTGTTAACTTCTCGCCCACTCTCGAAGGTCCTATACCGTTGAACTATGTCAAAGCACTTCATGAGCTTTCAATAAAATAGGTGAGCTTTGTTTTCCAAGTATTATAAAACTTTAATATTACATTTGTGGCGACTCACCGTCTAGTCGGGCGAACCGGCTCGGCAGTCGGGTCGCGCGGCGTCGGAGCGACGAGGCCCAAGATGGCGGCGGGCCTCGTCTTTCCGACCGACGGGGAGAACCCGCGAGCGGGGAAGTCCTGATGACGTAGGACTTACGTCATTGCCGGTTGTTTTGGGCGGGAACATTCTCCCTTAAAGGGCCCGCGCAAGGCGGGAAAATAAACCAGTTCTGTTTGGCAATCCTCCGAGTAGAGTCTTGTTTTATTCCGCGGTAGCAACCGCTACACATTGTTCCAAAAGCTGGTACTTACCAGAACAGATCACACTGACATCATTGCTGTGGTTGCAATGATGAGTTGCAGAAGAAATGGGGCAATTCCACAGGCTTGACTCATTGCCCTGACATTTGAAGACAACGTTCTGGATAAGCCCAGTGCCCTCTCCAAAATAGGCCCTTCTCGGAACAGTCACAGCGACTCCGCATTGAAGCTGACCACACATCACATTTGCATCATACGTATCCCAGTGCAGGTCACACACGGTTCCCCAAGTTTCACCAAACTGCACCTCCAATCTTCCCGAGCATCGGATATCTCCGGATACCAATCTTAGATCTTTGTGAGCTGAGGAAGATTTGAAGCACGGTCATGATAATTGCAACTGACTAGGTCTGCTACGTAACCTACTTTTGGTGCCACGGGGAATAAGCAACGTCGTAAATGAAGACATCCCCTTTATACTCCTCTTGCAGAACAACATGGACGCTAATGAGTTCAGGAGAAGAAACAGGGATACCCTGGAGCACATCAGCATTACGAAAGCGAGGGTGTTGGAGGTGCTAAAGAACATTAATTTGGAGAAATCCTCAGTGACTGACTAAATGCATCCCAGGATGTATGGGAAACAAGGAGGGAGGTTGTTGGGGTCCTTGCAGAGAACCTTCTATCTTCATTAATCATCGTCGAGGTACCAGAAGACGGGGTAAGCGGGGGAAGGGGAGGGGTAGCGAATGTTGTACATTTATTTATGCTAGGCAGCAGGGATAAGCGAGGGAACTGCAGGCCGGTCTGTGGTGTGTAAGTTATTTGAAGGGATTCTGAGTGACGTGATTTATTTGCATTTGAAAAGGCATTGACAGATTATTGATAGTTGGCATGAGTTTTTGCATTGATTTTTTTGAAGAGGTGACCAAGAGGATTGATGAGGGTAGGGCGGCAGGAGTTGTTTGCATGGCCTTCAGCAAGGCCTTTGACGAAGTCGCTCATGGTCCGCTGGTCCGGAAGGTTAAAACACATTGGATTCAGAGTAAGCTAGTCAACTTCGTGGAAAGAGTCAGAGGGTGGTTGTGGAAAGTTTCTTTTCAGGTCGGAGGCTTGTGTCCAGTAGTCTGCTGCAGGGCGTGGTGTTTAGCCCTCTATTGTTTGTTACTTCCATTATTGATCTGGATGAGAATGCAAATGGCACGTTTGCAGTTTGCGCAAGAATTGTAGTGGGTAGAGAATAATTTTGGTTAAGATTACAACAAGATGTAGCTAAACAGGAAAACGGGCAATGTAATGACAGATGAAATTTAAATTCGACTCAGAAAAGCGTGACGTGATGCATTTTGGAAAATTAAATCAGGGCAAGGCATAGACAGTGCATAGCAGGATTCTGGGTAGTGTTGTTGAACAGAGACACCTTAGGGTGCAAGTACGCAATTACCTGAAAGTGGTAATACAGGTGGACGGGGTAGTGAAGAAAGCTTCTGTCCTGCTTGTATTCGTCGGCAAGGCACTGAGCACACGATTTGCGATGTCATTTTACAGTTGAACATAACGTTGGTTCGGCCGCACTTGGTATATTGTGTACATTTCTGGTCGCCACACGACAGGAAAGATGGTTAAGCGAGAAATGTGCAGAAAATATTCACAAAGATGTTGCCTGGTTGGAAGTGCTTGAGTTATAAGGAGAGATTAGTTAGGCTGGGTTTCTCTCCCCTGGTGAAAAGGATGCTGAGAGGTGACATGGTGGAAGTATTTAAAATTATGAGAGGAATAGGGAGGGCAGATATGCGGAGGCCCATGTCTAAAACTAGATGGCATAGGTTTATTGTGAGACAGAAGAGATTTAAATGGGATCTAAGTAGTAAATTGTTGACACAAAGAATAGCTGGTACCTGGAATAGTCTGCCAGAGGAGATGCTGGAGGCAGGGATAGTAGCAACATTTAAAAGGCATCTGGATGGGTACTTGAATGAGAAAGTGGTATTAGTATAAATAGACATGATGGTCGGAGTAGCTTGATAGGCTGAACGTCCTGCTGCTCTTATATAGAACTCTATTACGATTGCAAGGACAGTTTACATCACCGAAGTGGCATTGAAATCAGCGGGATTACAGTCTTGTCTGAATTGGAACTAGACTGGAATCCCGCTGATATATACAGCATATATATCCCCCATTTTAACCTTATCGCCTCTCTGGTGGAATAATTTCTTGAGTAGGCATCGCTCTGTGTGAATCCTGGAACTCTCTAGAGGAAAACAATAGACTACAGCGATTCAAGGGGGCTTCAAGCCACAACATCTCACGGACAATTAGAACAACTTACTTGAGACTGAGCAATCATTAAAATATATATGTCCGTCACATTCACTGGGACCCGGCACTCAGCGACTAAAATTATTAATATTAACAATAATTATTGTTTCGGAAGTGAGAACTAAAGTGAAAAACGATTTACAGAGCAGATGGAGGAATTGCATACGGAATACGTTAATTTTAATTCTCTTCCCACAGATCCTGCCTGACATGCAAACTTCTTGCGAGAGTTTCTGATTTTATTTCATATTTCCAACATGTGCCTTTTTTCCACGGTTGCTACCTGACCGCTTGCATTATTATCGTGTGGAAAGTAGAGAACTTCATTTATCTTGTGGTTGTCGTTTTATCAAAACGAGAGTGAGTCCGATTGCATAAATTGTGGTCCTAACTTGAGGGTAATGATACCCACAGAAAGCGGATTTTAATTTCACGTCACTCACCGCAGACGGTCAGTCCAGATTGTCCCAGAATTCATCAAACCGCCGAAGAGACAAACTGTTAATATTTACCTGCGCAGATAACGCCGGCATCATTGGAATGTGAACTGTCATAGAGATCCCATGGAGCGGATTTACAGTCTCGCAGAGTGGTCTCACTCCCGCGGCACTGAAATTTCCACGTCACCACGGGCCCGGAACCAGATCCAAAGTGAGCTGCCCGCACAGCTTTCAGCGCGACGCCGCAGCCCAGCTCCCGGCACGCCACAGCCGCATCCTCCAGGTCCCAGAGTTTATGATCCACGGTCCCCCAGTATCCCTTGTAGTGAATCTCCAATCTTCCGGCGCATGGTCTGGTCCCATTTACCAGCCTCAACTTTACGCTTTCTGGAAAATATTAGAAAACAGCAAATCAGACGTAAGCAACTGTTTAAGCCGCAGTTCAGTTGGCTCTCCGCACATCGCGATCCCGGCCCTGCTCCGCCCCAATCGTTCAAACGGCACATGTACCATGCATCGTTAATGGGAATCGCAATCTTTAACCAACCCCAAATAAACGGTAAAGTGACAAAAAATCTAGCAAACTGAGTAAACATTTGGAGAACCCGGATTCACATGGTCGTTCCTTGGAACAAGGCGGCTCCTAGGAAGAGAAGGTAGGTGAGCGGCCCGCTTTACTCTGTCCTCATCGGCGACGTAGTGGAACTCAAAGCTTATTGGAATGTGAGAGCATTCCTGGAACTGGGCATCAACGGAGGAAGAGCCGAACCGGGATTTCACGCGACGTCAATCTCATCACTCAACTGTGAGATGAACAGTGGGGAGCTCATTTAATTTTGCGGTCAATGTCAACGGGGTCGGTTCTTTCCACTGTGACCTCCAGGGATCTAACTGATCGTCGCTGTGCGTGAAAGCAGCAGCTATCTCTCAGCTGAAAATAAAGATCTTCTGTAACAGTTAGTTTCAACAGCCCTGTCGTTAATGCAGAGAAAATAAAATGGGATTACCTGACGGGTCAGCCTGGCAATCCTTGGGGCAGCCTGAAATGAGAAATTCAGTATTAGGTTTGGTCATGCGCGCTGTGTTTATTGGTGGGTTTGGATTGTGGGAGCTAAATTAGTCATAAGGAAGCGGGGCATCAAATTACTGAAACTATGAGCGGAAAACGTCCTAACAGTAAACTGAGGGGGAATATTCTGAATCAGTACAGCAAAATAGTTTCACCTTTTCACCTGTTTTTTTTTTAACGAGGCTGTAAACGAACCTCAGCTGTAACTAATTCGCAACGTACATTCCTTTCAATGAAATTTCTTTTCAATCTGTTTACATTGTTTACAGTTGGGCGCAATCCCACTTGGTGACGCGACAGGGCATGTCTGATTTATTCGGCGTTTGTATAAAACCAGATGATGCTGCTGTTTGATCTGCTGCACATCGAATCATGCAACGATATACAAGAAAAATAGGCATTTCAACCCGTGGTGACTTTTCTGGTCCCTCTTGCGACCTATCAAATCACGGTAACTTCACTGGCTATTCCACGTAGCCCTACAAGTTTGTTGTGGTGCTACTAGAACTATTTATTCCAGTGGGTAGGTACTCATGCGATCAGCCGTGAATGACCGCCCCCCCCTTTGTTCTCGTAAATTGTTTCTGTATGTGCCTCTTATTCTGTCGCGAGCTGAGAGTCTCATTTTAATTTACAATTCCACATCCAAGGCAAGCTGACATGATGACTATGCCGGACTCTTACGCCTTGCTCGCTACAATTCTTGAGATCTTGTTACTGCCAAATGCTAAGATGATATCACCTCCGCTGGATCTGCAAGATTCTTTCCCTGTTCAGCAATTCCTAAAACATAATTTACTAGTGACCTGGAGATATTCGGTCCCTATATATTCCATTTTTCAGTACCTAAAACAGAAGAAAGGCGATATAATTTGTCTTCAGACTTGTTTGTGGAGAATGCTTGGAATCACATTGCAATCTTTGCGCCTTGGTTCGTTTGTGCGCTGGGTTTTTCAACGTCAGGATGTGACCTGCTCCCACAACGGAGAGTTCTTACCGACTTTGCTTCATTATCACTAACCGTCATTTTCTTGAAACCGATTGTCGAACTAGTGGGAAACGTTTGTTAATGTTTACAACTACAAGGACTCTGTTATAATTTGTGATCTCTGTTCAAACTATTGTCCCCGTCCCTTTTCACGACTAGCTTCAGACCAGACCGTGGACAATGAAAAGATTGATCGACTGCAGAACACGCTCATTCTTTTCATTTCGTGTGTCACTGTGTAATAATATTAACAGTTGAATTCCATCTCAGGATTGGGAACAATGTGGCATATCTTTCGTCAGGTGCGCCTAACGTTTGGGCAATTAATTAATGCCAGTTGAAGCAATATCATTCCACCTCCTACTATTGTTCAACACTGCTACGTATACAGTGTAAAATCAAACTTCGAATTTGTATGTTATAATATCAAAAAGTAGGCCATCGAGCTACATGGGCAAATACCAAGTCTGTATGAACAATCTCATTGAGTAATTTTCTCCCTTTCCTTATTTGCGTTCACCATACCACATTATTTGTTGCACTTGCCTATCAGCTCTTATCTGAGTCCATTTTTTCATTCCAATGAGAATTAATATATGGTAGCCAATTAAACTAACAACGAGCAATTCATTGAGATATGGGATGAAACCAGAACATCCGGGGAAACCCGCGGGATCACAGTGAGGACGTGCAAATTTCACTCGGACTGAACCGGTGTTACAGCACATGCAACTCCCTCTAATTGATTAGATTATTCTTAGAATTCGTTTGTTCGGCTATAAGAACCACTTTCACAACAACCATAGGTCCGGGTTCAGGTCTCTGGTCCTGCCTGTAGTCGACTTTTCATGTTTTCCTTCGGAGCATTACAATTTCTACCATTTCACCCCATATTGCAAAGACGAATGTTGTAGTAGGTTAATTGGCCACTGTCAATTATCCCTCGCGTGTGGGTGAGTGGTAGAATCTTTGAGGAGTTGACAAGGATGAGGGAGAAAAAAGAAGCGAATTAATTGTGTAATTGAGTAGCTGCTGGTCGGCGCAGACTTGTTGGGCCGAATCCATGCCATATGACTCGAGGACTCGCCAACTCCATTTCCCTACATTGAACGTGAATCAGAAATGCTGCCAACAAGAAACATCGCGGACTAAAACGTTGTCATTTAAAGAACCGTAGGAGACATTATATTTAAATGGTAACAAATAGGGCAAGTAAAAAAGTTATGAATATTTAATTAATATGATGTTAACTTAATAGAAAATTTGAATAAAAATGAAGTTTGTATTAGAGTGTTAGTCAGCGCATAATTTCTACAAATGATTCACGGAAGAATGTTTTATGTTTTTTGTTTTCTGATTCGCAGAACTATTTTCATAATTTATTCATGAAAACACGATTTTAGTATTGAATCGCTTTTAAGATCCGGACGAAGAAATTTTCGTGGAAACATATATAGTCTAACACTTTATGCATCTAATTGCTACATCGGTCCGTTTCCCTGTCAGTTTAAAAAGAACATGTGCGATTGATGTCAATAAATACCATCAAACAGAGAGAAACCGTAGACAGTCATGGATGGGAAAAATAGAGATATGGAGCAAGCGGAAGCATACTGAAGCAAAATAAAATCGCCTGGCACGTAACTAAACACTGTTGAATATTTTTGCATATATATTTGGGAAAAGATGGAACGTATTCAAACGAAGCTAAATGTAAAAAGATGATAGAAGTCTTCCCTGTCAGACAATGTAAAGTTTCTATTGATAGAGATGAACACATCGAGCGAAACTTAAACCGTTAACTTTGAGGAACTGTACTATTGTCTGAGAAGAGCACGAAATAGAAATGGAAAGGAAGTAGCCGAAGATCGATACATGGCCTAAGTAAGAAAATAAACAGCAGCTGCTAAAAATCTTCAAAGAGATCTGAAACACTGAACAGGTTAGACAGCATCTACGGAAAGAGAAACAGAGCTAACTTTATTTTGTCTCCTTCCACAAATGTTACTCATACCGCCTTAATTTTAACTCTGTTTCTCTTTCCTCGGATTCTGTTGTCCTGTTGAGTCTTCTCTTTAGACGTCCATCGAACATTATGCGTTTAAGGTGAAGTATATGAAACGGGAAAATGAATCACTAAGCTGTGCACTAAACTGTTAACATGGATGGAGTTGATGAAAAGGAATTTCGAGGAAAGCCTAACTTCTAATTAACTACGATTTTTCACATAAATAGATGGTACATGTGAGACCGGACACACAACAGGGCAAATTTGAGAATTCAGTCTGGTATATAATATCACAGAATTGAAGATAATTCACAACACATTAAGCTCCACAACAGTTAGAAAATGTTAGTTGCTTCATCCATCGAAGTGTGCATTTTAAAATTCTGCAACAATAACAATTTTTTTAAACAATGTTCATTTCAAATCAGGATGACTTTACACGACGAAAAATGTATTAAGCATTTCCAAAAATGTGGTACCAAATATATTCTTTCAACTCGCTCAGTTGATTGTGTAACATGGTGAGTAGAAAGAGCCATGACCGATAATTATCAGTTTACCGGCATGTGTGGGCTGGTTCAGTCAGTAACAGGTGTAGTTTTGGCTGCTGTTGTCACTCACGCAGATTATAATTATCAGTTTTCAAGGATGTGCTGGCGGGTTCAGTCAGCAACAAATGCGGTATTGCTTGCTGTTCTCGCTCACGGAGATTATATACTCTGGACACCAATGCAATCTCTTCCAACACTGACTGTTACTTACTTCTGACAGGCTTAGGTTAATAACTTGACTAGAACCTCAGTTTAGATAAGAGACCGGTTTGCGGGTGGGGATAATATGAGATGAAGCAATACACGTTGTTTGTTCGGATGTAATTTTGCCTTTAACTCTTGCAAAAATTGGAAATTAAAATGTGTTTATCCATGCAAAATAATCCCAACACTCGTACCGTTATCGGCATGAATGACCAATTGCTTATACAACGGGAAAACAAACAAACATGCCAATATAAGACATTAATTAAACTGCAAAGTAAAAAATAAACACACACATTTCAGTTTTCTATTTCCGTCATCGTGACATTGAATCAGCTCGGTTTATTCTGTGATTCACCCTGCCCTTTTCAAATCCTCGCAGCTGAAGACATTTTCCACCGTTTCAAAACATTTCTTTAACCCATTACAATGCAGTGACAAACTGTGTTTGCTTCCCATACTCCTCAACGTACAGTAAGACAGCTATGAAGTTATAAAAATTATAGAATTTCGTTGTTAACCAAATAGTTTCAACATTCTCAATGAACTCACAGTTCCAAATCTGCAACACAATCAGTATCAAGAAGGACCACAACATTCTTTGCGTGGCCAGTTAAAGGAATGGCATCAGAGCTTTATCCGAATATTTCCTGTGAACATAGAACGGTCTCTCCAAAACGTTCTGACTCTTCAGTTGACCTGAGAGTTATTTATTGACAACGGGTTTTGATAGCATCTCATATTTCTCTCCAAGCAACCAATCGGTGTTGACTAAACTGAGGCTTGAATTGTGGTCTGTTTAAATGGACCAATGAAAAACAATCGGCTCATTAATGGATTTAACAGGGCCATCTGCTTTCCTTCTCCCGAGAAACTGCTGACATGAGGGAATCTGCAAAGTAAATGAATCACCTACCCAATAACTGCAACTGAAAATAACACAGTCATCGAAGCTTCCCTGGAAGAGCTGATTAAGCTCATTGCAACGAGTATGCTTCAGATCTTATGCCGTTTACATTTCTTCTTATTTTTCACCTTCTGACAACCAGGTAGATTGGCACTTTGTCCAACAGTTCCGCTGGACCTCACCCACACTCACTCTCAGCAACAGCTAGAAAACTTATCAAAGTGCAGAAGGACTCTGAAATTCCTTTTCTTTGGAGGCCTGTATCACTGGAACCAGGAGAGAAAAGAACAAAAAAAACTTCATGCTCCCATCCATGTCTTTCCACTTGTGTTTCTCAATGTCACACAAAAGGTTTTCTGTTATTACCAACATCATGGCTAAGAAACATAGATTTGATATCCTATGGCAGTAAAACTTACTTTATCAAAATTTCTCAATCTCCCACAAGAGCACCAGTGTTCATTTACAAATACCTATAAATCTTACCTCTCAGTATTCTTCCAATTGTTTCATTGGGATTGTTATTTACCAGGCTGCCTGGTGTATTTATTTCACTAAAATTCCCTTTCGCTTGCCTTATGTCCCCCCATCGGTTTAAAATTCTCACATGGCCCAATTCAACCTGTTTGTTCTTCTCTACCTTTTCGAGCGAGTGGTGAAATTTTGCTGCAAACTGGTGTATATGAGAAAACTTTGCAGAATTTTCCCCATTACATGCAAGTAAATTCCGCTGCAAGTTTTTAAAGAACCTCCACGGTGATTTAGAAAGTTGATTGAGCAGCAATATCTGTGGCAGGTGCAGATGCTCCTCCAATTCTTCTGTGTTTCCATATTTTCTTTCCCTCCATCAGTGTGTTCTGGTTATAACACTTTACACAAGTGCTTCCAAGATTACTTCGTTTCTCTTCAAGTGTGGCTTCTCCTCCATCATAATTAATAGGGTTCTCGAAAGTATCTGCGCGATTTTCCCATAGTTGGTTAAGTCTAAAGACTGGAACATCCTTCCCAAATGGACTGTCGGAAAACATTCACTGGAAGGTTGCTGATCATGACCTTCTCCAAGAATATTAGGGCTGGGTAATACTTTCACAAGCTGCCTGTAAGAAGCTCAAGGTGCATAATTTTCAAAACAATTCAAAGGAGGAATAGGTTGAACTTAACCGAAAGTCGTTTCAGCTAAACTGGAAGAAGTCTATATAAAGACAAAATCAAAGTTGAGTTTATTGTCATATGCAGAAGTGCATGCATGCAAAGGTGCAACGAAAAACTTACTTGCAGCAACATCATGGGCAAATAGCATCATATGAGCAACAGTCACAAGTAAAACATAAATGAAACATAAATTACACACAATTTTTACAAGAAAGAACACAATTAGAACAGAAAAAGTCCATTTTAGTGCAAAGTGATCATAGTGGTAAGAGTGTTGCTAAACTGCAGTGATTACGATTTTTACGGTTGGTTCAAGAAGTGAAACACTGAATAGAAGTAGCTGTTCTTGAACCTGGTTGAAGAGAAGTAGCTGTTCTTGAAACTGGTGGTGTGGGAGTTCAGACTCTTGTACTTCCTGCCCGAATGTAGATGCGAGAAGATGGCATGCTTCTGATGGTGGGGATCTATGAGGCCTTCTTAAGGCAGCGCCTCCTGTCGGTACTACCAATGATGGGGTAGGATGTTCTCGTGATGTATTAGGCAGATTTCACTACTCTTTGCAGCTTATTGGTTCCTGTGCATTCGAATTGCAGTCTCTCTCTCTCTGTGTCTCTCTGTCTCTCTCTGTCTCTGTCTCTCTCTCTCTCTCTCTCTCTCTCTCTCTCTCTCACACAACACACACACACACACAACACACACACACACACACACACACACACACACACACACCTCTATTATGATTTTGTGTTTTCTTTCTGAATTTATCCACAGTGCAACGGATGAATTATGCATGGAAACTAAACTGCTGCTGGGAAAACTTACCAGACTATGCAGCACTTTCAGATTAAGAGGCGATGTTTCTATTGTCCTGTTGTTTTCTGTCTGCACCAGAAAATTTGATCGATGTGAAAGGATCCAAGTAATTGCTGAGGTAAAGAAAAAGACAAAAAGGTAGGAGATAACACAACTTAAGGACTGCAGAAAGATAATTGACCTGTCGAAGTAATACTGGCATCCATTCTCTGGAAAACAAAAATGAGCCCTGTTTACAAATTGAACGTTGTGAATTCAACATTGTGTCAAAATTAATGCAATGAGCCAAGTGCTGATCCTGAAGCTTCTCTTAAACTTATTGGAACAGTATGCCTTCTCAACAAATGGAAGGTCAGAAAGAGAATGGAAATTATATGTTCTGGAGCTGTAAATTGCGCTTTAGGAGAAAAGGAACAGAAATTGACACAGTGGGAATAATTATGAAGAATTCAAGGAATGTAATAATAATTTTCGATCATTTATGGGAACTGCCTCAATCTGTGTCTACTCTAAGCTACAGACAAATTAATAATTCTTCTTCCAAACTTACTTCTTGTTCTTCTAGTTTTATCAATAAATCCTCGTTTATATTAACAATGCCTCCTGCCATACCAATGCCCTTGATAGGGTCAACTGGGAATTACCCTCACATGATATTTCACAAGAGCCTAACCGAATTCCACCATAATTCCTCCTCAAACGTTCTACCCCACTCTTGTTCTGTTTACGCGATAAGAGAGACCCGTCGCACAACCAGACACAGTTCATGCGATATCACATTTGCTATATTCCCATTCTCTTTGACATGAGTCCGACCCACAGGGGAAACATTTTTCCTGAATTTAATATTGGATTCAACAATATTAATTGAACTTCAATTTTACATGGACTGAGGCAATTATCAGCTGAGCATTTAATAAGTTCACTCATACTTGGAAGGAAAGAACAGGATATCTATAATTTCGATGCGTAATTCAATACATCCGTGATCACAAGTTGGTCAATCTGTAAAAATCTACAACCCTTGCACTGTGGATAAATTGAGAAAGAAAAGAAAAAAATCATTAAAAATGTATTAAATATGAATGTAATTATGTTTAAGCATACGGTTTATCATTTGCATTTCTGGGATATAAATGACATCGAAGACCAGATTTAAATAAGTTAAGATTTACAGTAATGTTTCATAATTGAACGAATCCAACCATTGGAAATTCTGCCTTATGTGTTTCTATCCAGGTTGGAGCCTGACTCAGGGATAAAGTTTTTGAATAGCTGTTTATACCTACTGCAGTTTTTAATAAAGCCCATTTTTCCTCTGATGTGTATTTTATTTCATACATTTTTCAGCCATCCATTCCACCAGGAACCTGTGATTGTTCTGACTTTTATTGACGACCACACAAATGCTGCGGACGCTCAAACTAGACAGGCCCTATTGCATTTTGTACACTAATGCTACACTTATCAATTTGGAGTGAGGTGTTTATTTATTGTCAGATTTTACACACGCGTTTACTCTGCTCTGAGTGTTACCCCTGATTGTAGTGATTATAAATGTTGTCACTGTAAAATGTTTTGCCTTAGTGTTGACACTTCGTACTGCCTCAGAATAACAACGCACAAACTGCCTTCGCGGGAGTGTATGGCAGTTCCCATGTAATTTACGAAATGTGTTGCAATCATTTATACTGTTGCAGAAATTATAATTTTTCAACATCAGTGAGCTGCCTCTTGCATTCACTGCAGACAACTATGGAAGTGCTTTGAAGACAGTAATCATTGAACTTTGTGTCTGATATGTTATACCCTGTAGGTATTAAGTGCTAGCCATAATTCTGCAGCGGCACAGAAAATTTTCCGTAAAATTAATGTTTCTGTTGAGCTGTCAGGAAACACCTGGCATTGTGGTTTTGCGGTGTTTATCTTTTGTCTGTCTGCTTCCCCGAAATATTGATGTGCGAAGAGATGTTTTGCCGTACATTGGGTTCTCAGTCAGAAGGCGTGGGTCCAAATTCTATTGCAGACATTGAATCCAAATTGCCTTGTCTGGAACCTCCAGTGCAGGGCCACAGGAGTGGTATGATAGAAAACGCGGAATGCTTCAAGTGACATGTTGAATTGATCCCTGCCCCCCCCCCCCCCACCTTTAATATGAATGTAAAACACCAATGGCAATATTTCTCAGAAGATTGGAACAGGTATTCATGGCATTCTGACAAATAAAAAAAACTCTTGATCAGTGTCACAACAGCGCATTGTGTTTGCAAAACATACAAAGTGCCGGTGGAGCTCAGCATATTGTGTTTGCACAAGTTTCCTGCGCAGAATTTATTTAGTTAACAAAATTGCAGAGTTCTGCAACATAGACAAAGGCCCTTTGGCCAACCGTGTCTGTACCGACCGCAATCCCATTGTTCTGCATTTGTTCCATATCTCTCTGTGCCTTTCTCATTCAAGTACCCGTCCAGATGCATTTAATTGTTCTTGCTGTTCCTGCCTCCACATCTTCCTCTGGCAATTAATTAAAGATACCAGCTACTCTTTTTGTGAAAATGTATCCCTCAGATCCCCTTTAATCTTCTTCCTTCTCAACTGAAACCAGTGTAGTTTTAAACCTGTAGTTTTAGATAGCCCAGGCACGGGAAGCAGATATTGGCTATCTACACTACCAATGCATCTCATACTGTTATATAATTAAATTCGTATTTTATAATTAAGTATACTTTTATATGTCTCTCTTTATGAAGTCTGATGAAAAATCCCTCACCAGAAATGCTAACACTTTCTCTTTCCTGGCCCCTACTTAGTTTTTCCTGTATTTTTCATTTTAATCTTTTATCAGTTGAGCTCGGTTATGCTCCTTATGCACAACTTGCGGGAAGGTCTGACCACATTACCACTACCAACTCATCATCCAGACCAAGATGCAAAACGTCCTGATAACTATTGTCTTCAAACCATTTCGGCTCATTCGGTCATAGATATTTCCTTTGTTCTACACATCCGTCGCTATATCCTCCCCGAATGGAAACGAACTCTCTTTCGCAGTTCTGATGAAAGATCGCAGACATGAAACGTTGGCTGTTCCTCATTCTATATAAGCTCCCTGACCAGCTGAGTCTTTCCAGCCATTCCCCATTTTGCTTTATATTTCCAGCATCTACAATTTGTTTTTGGAATTTTCAATCCCATTCATAATTTCTTAGTAAATTCAACAACGTGTGTCTGTCTGCTTAAAAAAAATCGAGACAATTTTTAAGTATGTGCTGATTTAGCTGTTGAGAAGTCCGCAGTAAGTGTAATACGACGATGCTGTTGGTTAACATGATCTAAAGAAGGAACAGCCAGATCTACTTCCATGTTGAGATTACAGGTCACACAGTGTGAACCTTGGAAAGGGTTCCATATCCATCTGATCCTACCAGGTGGCATATGTCACAGGTTGAGAAGGTATTGGAAGTTGCAGCAGTGGACGAAATGGCTGTTATACACTGCAGTTACAGTACACAACCGTGAAGAGAAACTTTTAAAGTTTTAATTGCTGATGAATGGAACATTTAGGATTAAATGTATTCAATATTATTTGAGAAGTACTCAGTCAAACCAGTGCAGAGTAGTCCACCATGCTTTGCGTCTGGTGGAACTGCTTTGTTATTCAAACGATGAATGCCCTGATAAGAACACGCTGTCTTTCTCCTACTCTTTCGCCAGAGTTCTTATGCGTGTGGTACTGATCACCGGAGGTTAATAATTGACGTTAAGACATTGAATAATGATAATTTTAAAATCAAGGGAGAGACAGGGAGGTGGAGGCGCATTTCAGCAATGTATTGGCACTTGCGTGAAAGAAATGTTACTTTTTCCTTGTGGGTCAAGCACCGGTCTTGTTACATGATGATGACCATCTCCATGTCTGACCATTTGTGTGAGTCTGTAAATTTGTGTCATGATCAGTGAAGTTCTTTACTCGTGACCGATCAAGGATCTCATAAGTTCTATATAAATTGATAACTATTACAAACTTCCAAATTTGTGAGTCGACGTGATTGTGAAGACCATCGTGTTTGCAGAACATTTATCATAGTGAGTTAAGGTTTACAGGACAACAGGCCACTCTGAAATTTCTTATCTCTTTGGGTAGCACTCTGGAAAGCCCTAACGTTTACACGCAAGTCACCGCAATTTCATTAGGATCCACTTCTTGCATTTAGCAGGAGAGTGTGGAGGTCAACTCCATTGTGTATCTTGAGGTGAAACCTGATTGGATGGTATGGGAGATGGTTCGTGTTCCAATACTGGAAATATTCAATTCGCATTATAAAAAATAAACAATTACAATAAATGGATAGGTCACCCACATGCTTCAACTTATTCCTCAACTCCGTGTTGGTTTACTGAATGAATTCAAGACTTTGTACACCATCTCAGGAGCTGGATCATGAGTCACATTTCCTTGATAATTCGAGGCACACAAATGGGATTTTATCGCAACTAATGCAAACAGTTCAATATAGACCACACAATGAACGCCATCTAAAATAATATGGAATGCAAAGGTAAAATAACCAGCGAAATTACATATTTCGATTTGTTCTCCTTTTATGGAAAATTGGGATGTTTCTACCACAGTTCTATTTTCTGATGATTAAGATATGCCTCAGAAATAAAACATTGAGCATTATAATCACAATAAATAGAAAAACTGCCGTTTGAATTAAATGAAACGTTAAGTTCATGTCCATGCAAGTGAATTGACAGTAAATTCCCTCAGGGAATAAAGGAAGGATTTATTCCGAAACCGAATATCTCTTGACATCATTGAACAAAATCATGCACGCACTTTTAAAAAGAGATCACAGTTTTTATTCCTGGGACCAGACCTGCTGTTTTATCAGTTTTTATCTGTTTTATTAGCTTTTAATATGTTGAAACAAATAACAACAGAGCTGTTTTAGGTGGGACATTCTTTGAACCACATCAAACTGTCTGTGGCTCCGTAAGGTAGGGCAGCATGTATATTACACACGTAAAGTATAGATAAAATCACATTCATTGTAACATTGGATAGGCATCTGACTCAATATTAATTAATAGCCAGTCGATCTACTACTCCCACAGATATCAGGTAACCGATGACGCATTTAAGACATTGCCCTTTCCCCGATACATGATAACAAATAAAAGTAAGTTACCTGAAATGGAAGCAAACGGCACAGCGCAGCCATTAATCAGACTGAGAAGTTAAAAGAAAATAGTTTTTTGATGGAGTGCATTTTTCACATTTGCAGCTTTCATTTCTACGTACAATACATGGAGATTATGCTACAGCTGCAAACAATTGTGGTATATTTGGAGCACTGTAACTCAGAAGGAATTCGAGAGAGTGCATCGTTCATTCACTGGAGACAAAGCAGTTAAACAATTAGAATAGGCTGCTTCGAAAGAAAGCTTACTTGCCATACACGTAAAAGATTAATGTTTCACCGTTTTTCGATATTTAAGCTGCCGAGGAGAAGCAATAGTGCAATGTCATTCGATCAAGGCCATTTGGGGATGAAAGTCTTCAGTTTCTGTCACTATCCAAGAACTTAACCGTTACAATGTGTGAGCGCTACAACATACGTTTTAACGCATCAATTAGTGCAATGGACATTTGGAACTCTCCACCAGAAATAGATATGAGATTGAGAAGCTAACCAATTTTCAGTATTGTTTGTTGCTGCATTTTCACTGTTCGATATGCTGTCAATATAGACAGAAAATACTGGTAATACTTTTAATGACAGAGAGCAACCTTGGGCTGGAAAACAGCGTTAACATTTCAGGTTACAGTTCGTGTTCCATCCGAAGTGGAAAACATTACAGGTATAACAGGTTTAAAGCAAGTGCCATGTGACAGAAAGGGAGAAGAATCAGAACAAAATGAATGATTTATGATAGGGCGGAAAAGAGGCGTGCATGAATTAACTGAAGAGATAGTGCAAGGTATACTGCGTTGTAAATAGACATGATAACTTTGGTTTATAAGCGTTGTAAATGGCAACAACGCGATTATTGCACGTTACAAAAATGGAGTAATGATTATATTCCGACATTTGTGACCTCAGTTCTGTGACTGACGTATTTTAAAGTTCTAATGGTAACGACGAGGCCCTTTTTATCACCCTATTAATCTTCTGTGAATGACAGGAGGAGGCTGAAGTTAGGAATGTCAGAATGACACGGGGCATGATCTGACTGAAGGCAAGAAAGTGTCAAATACTGAATCACTTGCACCTGCTTAGATGTTTCTATGCAGTTTCGAACAGTGTGGGACCTGACAGAATGTGTGCAGTCCTTATAATATTCCCCTGCAAGTCACACAATAACATAACAGAATACATTTTTACACCTCAAATTCTGTGAAAGTTCCTACAAAACAGAACAGTGGTGACACTTTTAACATTGAGGCTCTAGACGTCTAGGACGTGGGCTCGGTAGCATTTCAGGGACAAATAGGAATTACCAATAAATATTGACCTTCAATGTGACAGCATATCTTGTTAATGATTAATGACCAAGAAATTCTGACTAATTCTATTGCACGCTGACATGTACAGGGCCGCCAGAAAGTGTACACTAACCACAGGAAAAGAAAACTGTTATAGACTCAGCGAGTCAGGACGAATTTGTGGAAACAGATGGATAACCAATGTTTCAGGTCGAGAATGCCCGGATATCTGCTGTAGAGTTGAATCAACTCTTTCTGATATGGTGAAGCAATTATACAAGGGATGAATAGCTCATGAACATTGATTTCATATCTTACACAATCTATGAGAGGTGAAATAAATGAAGAAATAAAAAAAGCTCACACTTCGCTAACGTCGCAACATGCACGTATATTCCAGACACACTATAAATATTATGTAAAATACCCAATTATAAATAATTTACATACTGAAAGTCAGAGAATACCGCACACCAAATACTGACATTCCCCAGGAATATCACATGAATCATAGGTACTCCTGAGAGTGATTGTGTGTCCTGCTGTCAGTGACTCATTTCTTGATACCCATGACTTTTATAAGACACATATAAGCAGTGTATTTGAATACTCTTCACTCGTCTAGGTGAGTGCAATGTCAATAGCCCTCAAGAAGCTCGATACCATCTAGGACACATTTCTTTCCGTACATCACCTGTTCAGGGTGCTGTCTTATGTATCTTCTGCAAAATCCAGTTTATGATACGTATCCTTGCTACTCCTGCAATATTTCTCAAATCCGTGACCTCTACCCACAAGGACAAGGGCAGCAAGTCCATAATGGGAGCAACAATCCATTATATTTAATAGCATATTTCACACCATTAAGACTTGGATATGTATCGCTGCTGCTTCATCTTCACTGAATATAAATGATCGAATCTCCTGCCCAACAACGCTGTGGGAGCACCATTTGCAGAAGGGCCACAGTGGTTCAAAATGTGGCTGACCCAAACTTTCTGAGGAAAAGTTTCGATGGGTAATAAATGCTGGCCTTTCCAATGACTCACGAACATGAATCAGAAAAGAGAATTACGAGACTCATTCAGAAGGTCAGATTACTAATACTCAACTCAATACAGCCTGTAAATACCGACAGTGAAACATGTACATGTATCCCATAAAGGGCGGCACGGTAGTGAGGCGGTTGGCTGACGCTGTTACAGAGCCAGGGATCGGGTTTCAATTCCCATTACAGTCTGTAAGAGTTTGTACGTTCTCCCTGTGTATGTGTGGGTTTCCTCCGGGTGCTCCGGTTTCCTCCCACATTTCAAAGACGTACGGGTGGGTTAACATGGGTTTAAATGAGCAGCGCGGACTTGTTTGGCCGGAATGGCCTGTTACCATACTCTATAAATAAAGTTTAAAGTTTTAATAAAAGTTTAAAGTTTTCATCACATCCAGCAAGATATAATGTGGGATTCCTAGCATCTGGGCAGTCTGTCAACTCAGTGTGCCGGAATACCACTTGGAAACTGTCCGTATAAGGAAGATGTTTAACGGTGCACTCCGTGCGAGAACCCTGGTGCACAGCGCGGGGTAAGTCCATTTCAATTTATTTTATATTTCCCATGAGTTTCCCCGAACTCCGAAATTGACAGAATTTTGAAAATTGGCTCCGTGGATTACAGTATATGGGACATTGCTGAGAGTTTCGTCTGCATTCTCTATTATAAGTCCAATCACATTACAGCTTTGCTCAATCCTGGGTCCAGTTGAAGAGCTGGAACAGAATGCAGAATAATCCTACGGAAAGTTTAGAGCAGTTCGGTATTTTCCCCATGTTCTCAAACTGGCTCAACTTCCAGAGGAGAGTTTTCGGAATTCTGTTCATAGATCATCAAGCTCAACCACGAAATGTTTCATCCCCCGCATATACTCTACGACCTGTTGACATTGCCAGCAAATTCTGTTGTTTTTGTTGCGAAGACTGGGAAGCAGCAAGTTGCCAGGTCCCATTGGCTTGCAGCTGGGGTATTTAAACGCATGGTCTACAGAAACAGTGGAGCAATTGTTCGAGATTTATCAAGACTCACTGGGTTCTGAGAAGGTGCAAGTAGATTGGTGGAACACAAATGTGACTGCACCCTTCAAGAAAGGAGGAATACAAGACGTAGGCATCCAGAGACGTATTTCTTCAACAACTGCTGTTGGCAAAGTCCTAGAGTCTAGAAACAAGCAAGAACTTAACCTATAGGTTAGAAGAGGTTAATGTAATCAAACCAAGTCAACATGGTTTTATGAAAGATAATCATGTTTGACAGGTGTGATGAAGGTCTTAGAGGAAGTAGGACACAGAGATGAGAAAGGATAATCTATAAATGTAAAATGTTTTCATTTTCAGATAGTGTTTCACAAGCTGCCGCATAAAAGAACACAGCCCAAGATAAGAACTGAAGGCATTAGAGGAGGTGTGTCAGCATGGATTGAAGATCGGCTCACAGAAAGACAGAGGGCCGGAATAAACTGTCCTGTTTCAGGTTGAAACGATGGAAGTCGTGGAATTCTGCAAATATCACGTCTTTTCCCTCAATAATTCCAAATTGTGTTGATGACCTGGACGGAGTGTAATGCATCCAAGTTTTCTGATTACATAAAAAAAGGAGGGCATTTAACCATGAGGATATTAGGACTCTGTAACTGCACATAGATAGGAAGAGTGATTGGGCAAAATTATTAAATGAAGTTTAACACGGGACAGTTTGAAGAATATAAAGGTAGACAATTATCTAAATGGAGAAAGATAAGCGAAGTACAGAGACATTCAAGTGTTTGTGCACAGGAATCGCAAAGAGTTAGCAGGCATAATGGCTTTTATTGAAAGACAATTGTCATTTATAAATATTAAGGTGTTATTATAATTGTACAGGGTGTCGACAAGGCCGCACCGTGAGGACTGTGCACAAGTTTGGTTCCCTAAGTTCAGAAAGCATATCCTAACATCGGTAGCAGTCCATTTCCCTGGTTGAGAGATTTATCCAATAATGTGAGTATAAATAAATTATATAAATTAGCTCTAAATAAATTAGCTTGGAGATTCCTTGGAGATTAGAACGAAGGGCGATATCATTGAAAATTATAACGTCCTTCGGGAGCCACAAAGCGTAGATGTTCCGATATTTCACTGGTTGGAAAAGCGTAAAGCAAGGGGCAGATCTGTAAGATTAGGGTGGTCTTTTGAAACTGAGGTGGCTAGGATTTTCTTCTCACAAATTATGTCTGGAGTTCTCTGCTGCAGAGCATCGTGGAGTCTAAATTTTTTTCTTTTTTTAAAAAAGAGGCAATAGGTACATATTGGAAAGATCGGGTAATTTAAGTCTAAGTAGAACCAGCACTAAGAGGAGTTGAGGCCTGGGACAACCAGCCATGATCATACTGAACATGGAACTGGCTTAAGGGGCGTGTGTCCTAATCCAGCAAGAGTGTAAATTCTGGAGCTTGTACAATGTGTCTATTCACTCTCAGGCTGCAGGATTGTTTTCAGAGGAAGGAAGATCTACGAACAAAACAGCATGGATATTACAGAGCGCGATGTACAACACAAATGCAAGCTGGTAAATAATTGGAGTCTGCCTCAATATCAGATCGAGGATAACGACCAATAGGTTTGAAGCTGCCATGGCCACCAGGAAACAGGTGACACATTTGGAGACACTACACTTTTCCCAGGACAAGGTCACAATCGACACCGAGTTAACTATAACGAAGATGGGAGAGTGTGATATGCATCAGGCATTGAGCAAAAGCAGTAACTTGATGTTGCAACATTCCCAGTTGTGTGAAAAGAAGGATCTAGTTATTATATATGCCTCGAAATTTTCTGCAAGAGACTAGATTCTAAAATGTAACAATGCATAGCTTGTCAATCAACCACTGGAGTGTATGGAAGAGAGCAAGGTTATACGAGGCTGCGTACTTGGTCCAATCTGAATTCACAAAGAGGCTGCAATGGAACTGATTGAGCCTAATCGTCTTCTTATGTTGTGTTCTACAAATTATTCCTGTCGGTGAGTGTCCAGTATTCTTTAAATTGTAAGTGAAGTTTATATGAAAATCAATATCTTTGACATGTCTCAACATCTACAGTACCGGAATATATTAAACATGTCAGAAAGGACCATGACTTTAATTAAACTGATTTTCCAGAAGTATCACGAGTGGGATAATAAAGTATAAGGACGGATCTATGTTTAGCATTGTTTATAAATTAATAACTGGGTAGTTAGACTTAGCGTGGACGCAAACAGCAGCAAGGAAGGATAGTATTTTTCCGTATATCCCAAAGTGCTGCTAATATTGGATGTCTGGGGTCCATTGTAAAAGAGACACATCAATTATTCTATTATAACGAGTCTTGCTTCCCTTCATGATTTGCTGATTTCAGCTTGTGCCAGAGACGATACGTTCACAGGCACTATAGGATAACGAATTTAAAAGAATGCTTCATATGAAGAATAATTGAAGGTCAGGGGACGGGAATTAATCGTAGTTGCTAAAGAGGGAAATGGAGTTAACACACATATCACATGCTAAATAAATATCATAATTCATATTTAACAGTGTTTAGAAGGTGCAAAGCAACGCTCCCCAAATCCCCCAGAACATTTTACCAACTGTTGGAAATAAAACATTCTTTGACATTCGTTAGACGCAGACACAGTTTCTTGAATATTCAAAAGATCTGTAACATCCCTTCTTCATCTCATGAATTTTAAAAGACCCGATCCATCCAACTGTTTATCTTTATGAACCTTGCCATCATCTCTGGATGTTCCAGTAAAGAAAATCAGAAAGTAGAGGTAGGATATTGAATGGTGCTACTTAAATTTACTCCGACATTGCATTTCGTAGTGAATGATTTAAACAGCTTTTTCATAATGTTACTTCTTAAAAGACCTACACATATTGAGCCGGTTGATTCCATAACATAACCCTCTCCTAGCTTCGACATCAGGAACAGAATGTGGAAATCTCCACAAAATGTTGCTCTGGGAATTTTTGCTTCTTTCCCAACATCTGCCACTATCAGTCTGCCATTAGCACTTTAGGAACCTGTGACATAGTGCTAACATGCAAAGCAGGAGACCTATTGCCAAAAGCTGCTGCCACACACATATACACATTTTCTTCCTTTTCCTCTTTGGTTGATAGACAATTAAATTTTCGTGAAATACCGCAGACCCATTAAGAGCCCGCTCTTCCTTCTCTTTGTTGTAGCAACAGAACTCTGGCCTACTCAAGGATGAACAATTATGAGCATAGATCAGCTCCATATCAGGGATCACCAATATAATATGGGATTGAAATTATTGACTTGGTTTCAGCAAGAATTTGTGACAGTCAAATGGCATTCCATTCTACTTGCACTTAAATGTTTTCTTTTGCAAGCCAACTGAACTCTTTAACTCTCCCATCATTGTATTATTATCTTAGCTGTAACCCTAACAGTACCTCTCAAATACATGACTGTACGATCAAGAGGGGCAAAGGCAGTGGTAAAGTGGGAGAGCACCTCATGTGGATTACCATCCAAGTAGTGTGGTGTGTGAAGTTGGAGACTTATCGCTGTTCCTTCATTGGAGCTGGGTCGAAAACAGGTAACAGCACTGCAGCCGTCTTTTGCCACCGAGAATACAACGGATCAATAAAGTAGCTTATCTCCAACTTTTGAAGGACAATTTGAGATGGACAATGAATATTGGCCTTGCGATTGAGCCCATATACCCTCAAAACAAACACACTCCGATTCTCCCTGAATTTCCCTCATCTCCATCTGGATCCCCCCCCACCCCCCCCACCGGTGCTTGTGTTGATCGTGGGAATGGTTCAATCTTCTGATTTAGATTTGGGATTCATCCGTTTATCATAGAGTTCACAACTCACTCCAAGCACCTGCCTAACCATGGTTCCACTGCAGCCCAAGCTAATCCCACTGCAGTAGTAATTGAGTACTGCTTTGTCATAGGTGCCAGATACCAGATAGTTTTATAATAAGACCCATAGTGCTCTGAAGTTAATGCATAATACTTCTTGCCATCATCTAAAAGAAAGGGGACTGTTTAATCTTTACTCTTTAACTATGGCAAAACATTGCTCTAATAGACGGCATGCTACGTTTCCGACATAACAAGATGGCTGCACTACACATGAAACCCTTGGAGCGGACCTGAGTTTCGGAACGTTCAAAATAAGTAGACGGCTATATCCCACGTTTTACGCTTCTCATCTCCCTTTATATATTCTGCTTTATCTACATCCAGCATGTTTACCATTGCCATAAACAGCTGAAGAGTTTGTAATCGGACTATTTATGCTAACTTTCCCAGATGGGTGTTCTATGGAAAAAGAAAGGGGATTTAGAATTCAGCCGTATGTGAATCAAACTGCAAGACTACAATTGTCCAGATGGAAGCAGCAACAGGCTGTACAGACTGACAACCGTGGCGGCTGACAACAAGCTGCAAATGAATGAAATTCGCTTTGTTGTCGGCAATCTAATTTCGATTAGAGACAGAATTGGATTGCAATTTGTAGCAATTTAAAGTCAGTGTTGTTCAGAATCCACGCAAAACACACGTGGAAATTGTTTTTATTTATTCTACATTCAAAATCTGGGACATTCTAGCAGCACCAGCCTTTATTGAACATATCTAATTACCCTTGAGACGGCGAAGTGCGAAAAAATATTCGAACACAGTAGTACTTCTCGTGAAGGCACGCACATAATGCTCTTGTGTGAGGAGCTCGAGCAATAAAAAGGTGCAAGAAAAATACTTTCAGATCATAAAGGTGCATTTCTTAGTGTCGGATTCCTAAGTGAGATAATTTTGCTGTACATTTGCTTCTTGACAGTGGAAGATGCAGGTTTGGGGGATCTTGCTGAGTTGCCTAAAGAGGCAGCTGTAACAACGATGTGCTGATTGCTGAGTGGCAGTCACGTGAGATAATTTCACGTGATTGACGTTGCAAGTCTTGATCTTTAATGAAACTCCACACATTCAAGCAAGTGGAGACAATTCTCTCCTATGCCTCGTTTAGGTCACATCGATCTTGGAAAAAACCTTGTTGTGACAGATGGTGAGTTATTCTATGCAGGATGCACAACCTCTGAACTGATTTTATAGCTTTTCAGTGGCTGGCAGAAATGAGGTTCTGCCCATTGTTAACCCCCAGGATAATGAAGGAAGAGCCAATGGTAATACCATTGAACATCAAGGGCAGGTACTTCCATTGATTCTGGTTGGAGTTAGTCATTCGTGGTGTATTCCTCACTTGCTACTTTGGCAGCCTTTGAACAAATGGTGCCCAGTTGTTGCGACATACAGTCGTAGGCTGCTTTCTTGGCTGAAGATGTGCAAACGGAATTGAACTTTATGCATATCCTCCTCAGGAAGAAATGTTGTTCATGAAGCACCTGAATATTACTGGGCCTTCTTAAAGTTCAAGTTTATTGTCTAAGGAATGCATACACAAACTATAAATACCATGAAAATTAGCCTTTTCTCAGCAGCAATATAGTACATTACAAACATGACAAACATAAGTTAGCATAAATTAAAATCATACAAAACTTTCAGGACACAAGAAACCGGATGTAGGATAATGCCCTGTGAAACTACTACAATGATGACACGGATAGAAAAAATAACCTCCGGCAACAAGAACCAAGATCTGACAGCAACCAGTGGATTGTTTTCCCTTTGATGTTAATTGATTTCAGTTTTTCAGAGACCTTGGATGCCAGGCTTGATCAAATGCTGCCTTTTGTCCAAAGCAGAAACTGTGCCCACATATCTGGACGTCAGCTGCTTGCTCACCCTGGGATTTGATGCGGTCTGGAGTGGAGTGATCCTTTGTTATACTTAATGATTGTGAAGAACGTCCTTCTTATTTTCAGGCATTTTATGTCCTGGAGTTATTGCACGCGACGAATGATTCAAGTTACAACTTTTGGTTTACATTGACAGTGGACATATTGCCAAAACTATAGCTATAGCTCCAATTATAAATCAAAAAAAAAAGAACAGTACTTGGGATAGCTCTTTTGAGGACTGCAGATTTAACACACATTACTTCACTGTCAACTGCAAAGCAATTTCCTTGCTAACTTTGAATCGCTCAACCTTTAACTTTTGAATGATTGTGGCTCAATGGATTGCATTTTTAATTCTGCATCAGAAGAATTTGACCTGAAAACCCAATGCAGATACTTAAACCCCAAACTGTAGGATAGTCCTCCTTTGTAGTATCGGCGGAGTGCTGTTTCATTTAAATTGAATGCAAAACTAGTGCAGGACCTAACATTTAAAGTTCAGGTGTCTGTTGACTGCATGTCTATTATGGAGTCCTGAATATATATAACATGACTGAATCCTTCCTTAGAATCTTGGGAATCTGAATTCAATTAAACAAAAATCTTCTTGAAATGAGTATATGAGTAATATTTTGCACAAACCCGTTTTCTAAGCTGATATCCAGAGAGGACATTAGTGTCATCACTGAGCAGCCTGACCTCCATGTCACTGCAGTCCCATCTTGTTGATGGCGACGAGGAGGCGTACAGGAGTGAGATAGATCAGCTGGTTGAGCGGTGTTGCAACAATAACATCGCAGTGAACGTCGAAAACATCAAGGAATTGATCGCCGATTTTTGGAAAAGTAATTCGCCAGAACATTCGCCAGTCCTCATTGAGGGTTTAGCGGTCGAAAGGGTTAACAGCTTCAAGTTCCTGGGTGTCAGCATCCTGGGCCCGACACATCAATGCAATCAAGAAGAAGGCACACCAGAGGGTCTACTTTGTCAGGAGTTTGAGGAGATTTGGTATGTCACCAAAGACACATAGAAATTTCTATAGATGTACCGTGCAAAGCATACTGACTTGTTGCATCACAGTCTGGTACTGAGCCTCCAATGCACAGGATCCCAAGAGGCTACAGAAGGCTGTAGACTCAACCAGCTCTATCACGGGCACAACCATCGCCACCATTGAGAACATTTTCAAGAGACGGTGCCTCAAGAAGGCAGCATCAGTCACTAAGGCCCTTCACCATCTGGGACATGCCTTTACTCGGTACTGCCATCGAGCAGGAGGTACAGGCGTCTGTAAACCCACACTCAACAATTTAAGACTAACTTTTTCCCCTTCTGCATTAGATTTATGAACGGTCCATAGACCCATGGGCAATAACGTTTTGCACAGTTTACTTATTCTTGTAAGTAATAGTAACATTTATGTATCTGCCCTGTCCTGCTGCAGCGAAACAACACATCTCGCATCACATACGTCAGCGGTAATAAACTTGATTCCGATTCTGTGAGCTAACTAGTTGGTACCTTGCCGTAGAAATTAGCCTTTGGATAATATGTGACATAGACCCTCACATCTCAAGAATATTACATTTTAAAATACAGTATCTCAGAGTAATTGGTAACCAACATTCAGAATTTGTCACTGCGAGAGAATAAGTTTCTGAAGTTTAAGTTGAATAGGATTTTTTTCCACTTGACTGAGGAATGGAGCGGGTATGTTACAGACCAAACTGTCTGGTCTACCTGACTCTCTTATACAGGAATTGTCCTATACAGTGAAATGTGGTGCTGGTGTCTTGATTTTCACAGAAACATCTAGGCATAGCAGTCTCAAATCTCCTCTCGACCTCCATGGGACACACTCATTTGTTTTACATAATTAAAGTCTATATGGAAAATATCAAAAAAATAAATTATTTCAACATCACAAATCGAGATTATCAGCATGTATTAAATTGTTTGATCTCTGCAAATTTCAGTAACTCACCACAACCGTTGTTAAACTGTGAATTCTGTGATTCCCCACCATCTTTCATGTCTTAAATAAAAGGGTGACGTTTTATCTATTCCCTTTCCAAGACGGAAGTTCCAATATGTGAACCCACCAGGGCCACAACTTACTGTACTAGTTAATATTATGACTGGGGTGGCAACCATCAAGGTGCTAAAAGAACTCCTGGCACTAGTCCACCCTAAGTCACTTTATTTTCTGCGTGGCAATGATTCAATTTTATCCTTTTTATTTCTCCAGAATGGTTGCTCAGGCTATTTGAGCTCTACAGTCTACGTGCTAATTCCTTTAATTAGCCACATACTGGTTTTCACACTTGCTGTTTTTCACACTTGCTTTACCGTAATCTTATTTCTTTAATCTTTATTGAAGCAACTAACACACGAATCAAGACAAATAATATAACAGGGCCTGTAGATATTTCCACCAGCCTTGTATCCTTCACTGCTCGAACAAAAAAAAATGAACACTTTGGAAAACGAAGAAATAATAACATTCAGCAAAAAAATTACAAACAATTTTCCCCCCGTGATATACAAGCTGAGAATTCCATTCAAATGAATGAGGCCTCCAAATATATGCCACATTTGGTTGACACAGGATAACTTCATCCAAAATGATCGACGTGCACCTGTCTTAGTAATACATAATTGTTTTGAAGTTATTCTTATGAAAGCGTGGGTTTCCTCGCTTTCTTTCGATTCTTACCACATCTCAAAAAAGTGTGGGTAAGGTGGTTAATGGTCAGTGTAAATTTACCCTCGTGGGTGTTGATGAAAACATAGGGAGAATAAAATCAAATTAACATAGGATTGGCGTAACTATCCTCGAAGAATTCCTGATGGGCCAAATTGTTTGTTTCCATGCTATCTAATTCTATGACTTGACAGTAGTTCAAGAGAACTGCCCATCAGCACCGTTTTACGGGCAAGTTAGAGTGGTCATTAAAGGTTGGCCTTGTCATTGTGGTTCACATCTCCAAAGAAGAGCCAGGCTGCCACACTAGTGCGGTGCCAAAAGAGCCGGCATGCACTATTACCTTTCATGCAGGGCCCAACACGAACATAGAATCCAATCTTCATCAGATCAGTTTTAATGAAATAAATTAAGGCAAAAAGGCCAAGATGCGCCTGTCCTACGACCAGAGCAAGTAATTCACTTTCCTTCGAACACTCACTTGGACATTCCAAGGACTTTTACTTCAGCTACACGGAGAGAGAGATTTTGTCAAAGTGTTTTGTTTTGTACAGGTGGTCAAAATGCTTGTTTTTGAGAAAAGAGTGTGAGCTATCTTTCATTTTTATGAGATTCTCTGGTCATCTTCGAAATGTTGAATAATCGAGAATAGCATGAAAACACTTGGATGTCAGTTTCATCTTCAGTGAAAGAAAGAGTTAGGGCTGTCGTTGTGGTAGTAAGATATCACAAACCATTTCTGAGTCGCATGTGACAACACACAGCCTGGCGGCAATGAGGGGATGTCCTGTTCCAGTGGTATTGGTTCAGTGATTCGGTAAAAAGGCGGGGAATTACTCCAAAGGACATCGTTGAAATAGTGTCCACTTATTTTAGTTGTGCAATGAGATACCTAATGCGTCCTTTATTTTACAACTACTCAGAACATATGGCACCAGTGTTTCAATCTGGATTTTCTTTTTTCGGTGTGGGCAAGAATTACCTGGTCAGAATTCAATGACCAGCCCTATCCCTCTTTCAAAGGGCAGGGATCAGCAGTACCCTAGAACAACTGCAGAGCTTGTGGTGAAAGGGATTTCAATAATGCTGATAAATATAGAGTTCTAGAACTTTGACCTAATCACAATGAAGTGAGGCTACCAGTGGAAGTCTAAATTAATAATGAACGATAAACACAGGTTCGACCACACTTGGTGCATTGCATGCGGTTCTAGTAGTCGCACTATAGGAAGGATATGATTGAGCTGGAGAGAGTGCAGAGAATATTAACCAGATTAGATAGGCTGGCTTTGCTTTTCCATAACGAACGAAGCTGAAAGATGAATTTATGGACAGTATAATTTTATCGGAGGAACAGAACGGGTAGAAAGTCATGTTTTCCCGGCTGCACGGATATTACAAACAAGAGGACATAGTTTTAAGATGACAACTAGATTTTTTAAAGGGGATATGAGGTGAAAATTGTTTGGCACAGCGAATAGTTGATATCTGGAACACATTTCCAGAGGAGGTCTTGGAATCACTTGGAGTTATTGCATTTCAGAGGGATTTAGACAGACACTTAAACAGGCAAAGCATAGACTGATACTGTACTAATGCCGGTCAATGGGAATCGTGTGCATGAGAAAGAAAATGTTGGAAAGGATGTGCTGGGTCAAATGTCTATTTTTGTGCTGTACATCTTGAGGTATCTATCACTAACAATGCAGGTTTGCCCTTGATGGCTGGAATGAAACTCAAAGAGGTTCTCCTCAAAGAGAGATGACTTTGTGTGTTAATGTTCAATCGTCCCATCCCCAAGATGTCACTACAGTAATTACTGAGGGCAATGCCATCGGCACTGTCAGATTCAGCTGCTATAATAATGTACTTGCTTCTATCATGAGGTCAGAAGCAAGGATGTTCAGTGGTGAACGTATGGTGTTCTATTACATCCTGAGCTTTGCAGCAAATGAAGCTGCTTTTATCTGCATGTCGTAATTTACATACTATATTCGGGCAGGGGATGATCATTGGTAATTAAGATTCCCGCCCACATGTGCCAGAACATGAACAACATAAACAAGAGCGTGTGTGCACGTGTGTCCTTGACATTCAGTCACATTATCATTTCTGAGTTCTCCACTATCCGACTACATCATCGACCAGAAACTGAACTGGCGAGCCACATAAATACCATGGCTGCAAGACCATGAGCTGGATATCCTGCACTGAGTGCCAGACTAAGTCCTCCCTACAAGGCACGTCAGGAGTATAATACTTTCCACTTGTCTGGATGACTGCAGCTCCAACAACGCTCAAGAAGCTCTAAACGATCCATGACAAAGCATACCAATTGATTGGCACCACACCACTGCCATTGATGTTCATTCCCTCTACAATTTGCGCACATTCGTTGTTGTATATATATTATTACAAAATGCACTGCAGTTATTCTCTTAGTTTGCTCTGACGACACCTCAAAATTCCACAAACACTACTGCCAACAAGGACGAGGGAAGGAAAATGAGAGCACAGCCACAAGGGGATTCCCTCTTAATTTGCACAGCATACTGACATGGAAATGTATCAACAGTCCTTCTTTGTGTCTGCGTCTAATCCTGGAACTCCGTCACCAACAGCATTTTAGAAACTGCTGCACTAGAAGAGCTGCAGTAGTTAGAAAAAGGCCGCTCACACAAACGGCTCTCGTGAAATAAGCTAAAAACAACAAATACTGGCCTTGTCAGTAACACCAAGATCACAGATATATCTCAATCACAAAAGAATGCCTCTGGTTTATTTGTGAGGTTCAAAATGTAGGGATGCTTTAAGCGATTTTTTTCGACTGTCTGAATATACATTCGTTTAATGTGGCCTTCACCATGTCCTGAATTTAACACATTCAGAGACTCCTAGCTGCATCAATTTAAACGGGTGCCTCAAATTTTGGAAGAGGAACAGGCCAGATGGTTTCAATATTTCTAGTTAAGCACCATAAGACCATAAGATATAGAAGCATAATAAGGCCATTCGGCCCATAAAGACTGCTCCACGATTCAATCATGGTTGAATGTTTCTCAAACCCATTACCACCTTCTCGTTATAACCCTTAAAATCCTTAATAATTAAGAACCTATCAACCTCTGCCTTAAAAGCACCCACTGACTTAGTTTCCATTGCCGTCTGTGGCAACGATTTCCATGGATTCACTACACTACAGCTGATGAAATTCCTCAGTTCAGTTCAAATGGGACGTCCCTGTATTCTGAGCATGTGCCTCGGATCCTAGACTCTCTCCACGTGCACTCTATCCGGCCCTTTCAATATTCGTTGGGTTTTAATGACATCCCCCTCATCCTTTTGAACCCTTTCGGGTACAGCCCATAAGCCAACAAATGCTTTTCACACATTAAGCCTTTAATTCCGGAGATCATTATTGTGAACCTTCCGAGGGCCAGCAAAAAAATCCTTTGAGACAGGGTCCAACATTGTTTACAATATTCCAAATGCAGTCTGACACACGCCGTAGAAAGTCTCATCTGTACACCTTTGCTTTTAAAATTTAATCCTCTCAGAATGAACTTATAACATTGCATTTGCCTTCCTCACTATCAACTCAACCTGCAAGTTAATCTCAAGGGAACACAGAACTGAAGACTCAAGAGATTCTTCAGATGCTGGAAATCTGGGGCAACACACCGAAAACGCCGAAGGAACTCAGCAGATCATGCAGCATCTATGAAGGGAAATAAAATGTCAACGTTTCGTGTGGATAATGTTCATCAGTCCTGATGAAGGGTCTCAACCCGAAACGTCGACTTAGTTCCCTTCATAAATGCTGTCTGACCTGTTGAGTTACTCCGGCATTTTTGTGTTGCCCTTTGCTCCTCTAATTTCTGAATTTTTCCCTCTGTAGTAAACAGCGTACACCTTTATATTTCTTACCAAAGTGCACCACCCCACACTTCCCTATGCTTTATTCCATCCACTAAGTATTTGCCCACGCTCCCAACCTGTCCTTGTATTTTATTAGACTCCCTGACTCCACAACACTAATTGTCTCTCCACCTATCCTGATATCCTCTGCAAACATGGTCACAATGCCATCAGTTCCTTCATCCAAATCATTAATGTATAAAGTGAAATATCTGGTCCCAGCAGTGACCCTTGCGGATCCACACTAGTCACCGACAGCCACACAGTAAAGCACCTCTTTGTCCCCATTATCTGCCTTCTGTCTGTCAGCCAAACGTCTGTCCATGCTAACACATTGCCCTTAACACAATTGCCTATAATTTCCTGTCTTTTACCTACCTCCCTTCTTAAACATGAGTGTTATATTTACGATTTTGAGTCCCCTGAGGCCCTCTTTGACACTCATGATTCTTGAAAGATCACTACAAATGCCTCTATAATCTCTGGAGCTAACTCTTTCAGAACTCTGGGGTGCAGCCCCTCTTCTCCAGGTGATTGATGCACCCTAAGGCTGTTCACTTCACCAGCACCTTCGCCTTAGTAATGTTCACTACGCTCAGCTCTGCCCCTTAATTCTCCTGAACTACCGGCAGGTTATTGATGTCTTGCATTGTGACGACTAATGCAAAGTACCTATTGAGTTCCGCCACTGTTACTTGCTTCCCCTTAACTATTTCCCCAGCGTAGGTTTGCACCGGTACAATGCTCGGCCTTGCCTCTCTTTTACTCTTCAGGTAGTTAAAACAACTTATGCAAACTTCATATATTATTGGCTAGCTTACCCTCACATTTCATCTTCTCCTGCCGGATGGATTTAGTTATCCTCTCTTGGTTTTCAAAGGCTTCCCAATCCCTTGGCTTCCCTCTAATATTTGCCATGTTGTATGCCTTCTTTGGCTTTTATGCTGTCCCTGACTTCCCTTCCCTTGTCAGCCACGCAGTACCTCAACTCTACCGACAAAGATTCGACATCTTCTGATCCAATCTCCTTTCTGTCGATCTAATTTCATGTTTTACCAACAGGGGCCACAAACCGCCCCCCCCCCCCCCATCCCACACGGCCTATCGTTTTGATAGGATGCGTATCCTTGGATATTTAGCTCCAACCCTCATTCAGCCAGGTCTCCATAATGCCTAGAATATCATACACAGCAATTTCTCTCTGTGCGATGAACTCATATACCTTGTTTCAGACTCTGTGCGATGAACTCATATACCTTGTTTCAGACACTGCCCGCTTTCAAATATACACCCTCAGTCCCGTATTCACTGCCGCCCTCAAATTCGTCACCTTGTTGCCTGGATCAAAACAAAGAACGCTGGAGGCATTCAGCGGGCCATGCAGCATCTACGGAGTGAAATAGACACTCAACGTTCCGGGTCGAGACCCCTCGGGTCGGACTGGAAAGAAAGAGGGGAGATGGATAGCACAAAAAGGTGCATGGTAAGGCTGGAGCAAGAGTTGGCAGGCGATAGGCAGATCCAGGTGAGGGGCTGATAGGCAGATGAGGGCGGGAGCGACTCACGGCTCGTTTTAACCTTTTCCGCTGTTATAATGCTCTGTTCTGCCTCCTGCCTTGAAATCTCACTGGTCAGCAGGTAAGCTGTACTCGTGGTGCTCTTTCAAACTTTTCCGCTGCTGCAATGCTCTGTTCTACCTGAAAATTACACTGGTCAGCTCTTCCGTGATATATTAGAAGAAGAACAGTTTTATATCACATATTCCGAGATGTTTGTGCAGAGATCACTGTTTGAAGGCAGATTGAGAAATTGATTTTCAAATGCCAAAAGAGTCCCGAGATTTATGAACGGAAACACGGAATACAAGCGCAAGGAATTCGTAATAAACCTCTTCTTCAGCTTCATTTGTAGTAATCACTTCTGTTCTGGGATCCACACTTTAGGAAAGATATAAAATGCTTAGAAAATGTTCAGAGGGGATTTCCTGGAAAGAATTAAAGGATGACAATTTATTACATAGCCAAGTTCTGGAAGATGAGCCTGTTTTCCCTAATAATGAGGAACTTGTGGTTTGATAGAAATAGTTAAAATCACAAATAGTCGAGAGCATCTAGATAAATGGAAATAGAAACCATTGGTCTTGCTCTTTATTGTCTACCTGCACTGCACTTTCTCTGTAACTTCAACATTTTATTCTGCACTACCTCAATGAACTGTTGAAATGAATTGATCTGTGTGAACGATATGCAAGACAAGTATTTGTTTACTGTATATTGGTATATGTGACGATTACAAACCAATTTACTAATTTACCAGTCAAGGGACATGGAAGAATAGGAATTGGCAAACCATCTGAACGAAGATGAAGAGAGCGAGTTAAAAAAGAATCACTTCAGTGGTTAGGATCTGGAATTCTCTGTCATTTAGTAGATTAAAATGTAAAGTTTAAAAGAGAGCTGGGAATATATTTGAAAAGGGGGAAATCAAATATTGTGGGCCACTTTGGAGAGGACAGGGGTGGGACAAAAATCAAAGATGAATTGAATAAAAGGACTCCCGAAATAAAAAAAAATGCTGGGTATCATTACAAACGCCATCAAAGGATTTGCTGACATGATAATTATTTGGCCCAATCATGAGGGCGGGGTGGATGTTGACAAGACAAGGCAGCAACGCAGCGTCCACCCTCGCTTTACCTTCGCAGATCCTTCCTGACCAGCTTCGTTCTTGTCACAGTGTATTTTGCTCAGGGTTACAGTATTTACAGTCCATTGTGTCTCCTTGTTGACACGGATGTTGGGCTGCAATACAAGGAATTATCGAGGATTTAGAATTAAATTATCTTGGGAGTGTGAATCTGGAGCGAGATGAGTCCCCAGAACTGCATATCGGAAGACAATCTCAGGTTACCCAGGTAGCGATGATATTCTTGCTATCACTGACTGGGAGTTCGTTAATTTTGGGCGGGATGAGGAGTGGTGGTTGTTATATATTTCGCGCAGTAAGTTTTATGCCGCTGAAGAAGCAACGGTGACGAATTAATAGATTTTATAGAAAAAAAGATGGGAAAAATCAGAGGAAGATCAGTAACAAACATAGAAAATTATTTCTGTCGTGTTGTTGGCAGGGAAAACTTGAGATTTTCGGATATCATCCCCGTTGTTTAGCAGCCATAAGACTTTTCCAGTATGATGGCATCTGTCCCATTATCATCTTGTATAACCTCGGGACAGAACATGGGAGAAGAAACCCTGATGGAGTAGGAATTTTAATCCTGTCCCCTATGCAATCACATGCCTGAATCAGCTCATTATTTTAATCTTTTCCTACACCCTTTACCTAGTTCTATATAAGAAGAAAAAAGGGACTACAGCATAACCACACGTTTTACGTAACACAAAATTGAGCTTTCTTTTGTTTTCCCTCTCTGTGTGATTTTTTTTCAGGATTAGACTGATTTACTTACAATATTTATTTCTCTATTATGATTAGAGATGGAGTTCGCAAACGCTTCCGCAATGTGGCCAGCAGTCATGCCGTCTGCTGCATCCTCAAATGTATATTTATTAGCCTCATCGTGGAATGTTATCCCCTGCTTCTTACTAAGAATCAGAATTAGAGCCGGTGTCATGAAATTCTGGTCTACATCGTTTGCTCATACGTTGAAATCACAAGCAATCAATGGAGTGCTCTTTTGGTTTCCATGGGATTGACATGCGTGTTTGACAAAATAGGAGCACATTATTTTGGATTTCCATCTGAAATATTTATTGCGTATGTTCGATTTTTACTTTGAACGATAGGAGTGTGCAATTATTAATAATCATCAAGCGAATTTGTTGCAGGGCTCGTAAAGTAAAGCATAATGACATCGAAAGACCATTCATTTGTTCCTTTCCGGTATTCCAAGAACATATAAAAGTATTTTTAAAACGTTTATGAATGTGATTTCCAATAAATCGTTAAAGTCTCTCCCTGAAGAATGATCAGATTACATGTATATTTTTACATATATTTTATCACAATTTTCAATCCAACAGAAAAAAAAACACTTTCATACCAGTTTCATACTTGGGGAAAAAAAACAAAGCAAGTGGTTTCAAAACGGATCAGGATGTCTGGTTGGGAGGATACGGTGAGCAATTACAATACACGAAGAACTGCATGCTCATCTCGATGGAATGATGAAAAGGATATCCTATCCGGTACCGCACAGAATATTTTTATTTTCTTCATGACTCGCGTTGGAAGAAGGTATCCTGGATTTTGTGCGAATTAAGCAAAGATAAAATATTGAGCCTGCTAAAGAACATGATGAAATTAAATAGTATTGAGAATATTATCTCTGCTATTATACTTCAGTATCTAAATTGAAAATGCATATCATAATCGCACTGAAATATCGGAGTCATTAAAATATATGGATAAACGGCGCCATGAAATAAAGTAATGGCCATGTAAAGGTATATTTTGTTCAAATACCAAATATATTGAAATTCCTTTTCGATTCTCTATCGCCGACAATTGAAGATAGTCTTCTTCAGAGTCATGAAGTCGTACAACACGGAAGCAGTCCCTTCGGCTCGATTCGGCCTGTCTACGCCAATCAAATGTTCTTACATTTGGCTCTCATCCTTTTATTCCTTTCCCATCTATGTATCTGTCCAATTGCTCTGTGATTTTACCTTCCCCTACCACCTCCTCTGTCAACTTTTTCCACATACCTGCCTCTCTCTTTGTGAAAATTCTACCCCTCAGCTTTGTTTTGAACATTTTCTCTCTCATGTTAAACCTATATTCTCTAATTTAGAATCCCTTACGCTTGGAAAAATGAAAGTATGATTGCCTACCCTTTCTATGCCCCTCATAGTTTTATTACAGTTTCATCACTCAAGAACCTCTTGCGCTCCAGTGAGAAGAATCACAAACTTTATTTGTAAACAAAGCCCTCCATTCCAGGCAATATCCTGGCGAATGCCTTCTGCACTCTTTCCAGTGTTACCACATCCTTTTAAAAGTGCGGTTACCAAAACCATATAGAATATTACAAGCGTGGAATAATCAATAGCCTTTACAGCAGTACATGATGACCCAACTTTTATACTCAGTACCTATCTCTATAAAGATACGCAAGCAAAAAGCCCACTTTTCTACCTGATCCAGCCGTGCCACAATTTTCATGAAACTCTCATCTTGAACTCCAAGGTCTCTCAATCAAGACTTCTAAGATCCCTGCAGTATTAGACGGTCTATAATGCATTGCCCCACACTAGTCAGATAGATATCCCACCGCCCCGGCAAACAGTATATTTTTTCTAAAGCCATCTTTATACTCAGGCAAACATTTTTGCCATCTACAACTCCATGAATTTTCGTGCCGTCAACAAACTTACGAAGGAGACCACAAATATCCTCATCCAAAACATTTATATACATGGCAACCAACAAAGTTCCCATCAATTCTGCCTGCGGTACACCACTGGTTACAGTCTTACAGTCAGTAAAACAAACTTCACGGCATTCTATCTCCTGTCATCAAGCACATTATGGATACAATTTGCAAAAAGCCTTGGATCCCATGTGCCCTAACTTTCAGGATCAGCCTTCCGCGTGGGAACTTTTGTATGACTTTGCTTCAGATCGTCTATACCACGTCTTCTGCCCTGTCTTCATCAATTTTGTTTTAGTAACGTCGTAAATTTATCAATCAGGTTTCTGAGGCACAACACTATGCTGACTCACACAATCAATCCCTGACTTTCCTATCAATAATAAGTCCCAGCTCTAAAATAGTTTTCCATTGGTATTAACGCAACAGTCGTAAGTTTCACCAACCTGCATTTTCCTGGCTTATCCCTAACCGTCTTTCTTAAATCTGGGAACAATATTAGATACCATCCATTCTTCCGGTAACTCAACCTTGGCAAAAGATGATGCAAAATTCTCCGACCGACCCCCAACAATGGCCGCCCCTGCTTCCCAAAACACCCTGGCATTAATTTCATCAGGTATTTCTCCACCTTAATGTGTGTCAACATATCTAACACTCCCTCTGTCCTGGTGCACAGATGTTCCAGACTAACAATGTACACCTCCACTAAATCTTCATCCTCTCCGACTCACTTTCTGCTGAATATGGTTACGAAGTGTTAATTCAGGACATCACACATATCGCCTGGCTCTATACAATGACTTCAATTGTGGTCCCTGTGGGAATCTACTGTTTCCAGGGCTGGTAACTTCCTTCTAATATTTTTATAAAATATTTCGGAATTGTATTGATTTCTGTTGGCCCGGAATATGGGATGACCACTTTTGACATACCAACTTCTTTTTATGATCTCTTATATGTTCTCCATTAACTTTAACAGACAAGCATCAGAACAATTTCCTATACCAACCATATGTTTCCTTCATTTTCCTGATCAAACACTCAATTTTCTTTGTTAAGCTACGTTCCTTAATCTTTCCACCTTTTGTTCTTACACTTACAGCGAAATGGCTATGTAGTGAAGTCCACCAGGAATTGTAATGGCTCCCCACTCCCACTCCCCTACACATATCAACGATAACGGGAAACAGAAAAAGGAAATCAACAATTTTTTTTACCGTCTTTATAGGGATGATGTGAAATTATTGACAGTACACTCCTGTCCTATCGGTGTTGGAACGGCTGGAGTTGTGAATGCGTCGCTGTGAAGCTTATAAGTGATGCTTGGCGAGCAAAGAACCGGGAAATCAGGATAGGCCAGCGTCTGTGAACTCAGATCTGTGCGAATGAAAATGAATGTAACCAATCTTAATGTGTGATTGACAGCCGGGCACAGTGAGGATTATCCAATTCTTGACAAACGCGGATTAAATGCATCTCAGTTTTGTGAAAGGGCTCTTCGTTGGTGACCTGTGGCTGGAAATGTTTTTCGGTTTCCAGCAACATTCCAGTGTTGGTTTAAAAACGCAGTTTAACGGCAGATGAGGAAAATTTAATATCAGCTCGTCTATGGTTCACGTTGTACTCTAGAATGTGTGAGAGGGAGAACAGAAAGGCAGCGGAGACATTTTCCCAGAACGTATGTTTAGTTTTTAGCAAGTGACAAGGTAAACGCGAAAACAAAAACACTATCTGCGCATTTCTTAGCTTCACAGAGCACTGGTTACTGCTTGTATGACAGAGGTTGAACTCACGGAAAGCGCTGAGGTCACTGCCGCCGACTGTGTGAATTAGAGGATCATCGGCGCCACCTTTCCTGAGACACCGATTCTCTTGAGAATGAACGGTTTTACTCTCAACGCCGTCACAATCGTCAGGATCCACATCTGGGTGGAAGTAGAAATTGTCAGTGACAAGACAGCAGGATATATCTGCAAATCAATAACTGTCCTGCGAAATTCGCAGGATGAAGCAATTTGTTGTTCCTGTGATGTCCATGTGGACGTAAGAAGGATAATGAAACTTGCTGTGGTTATGAACTACTGAATCGCGGACTGAGTCTGCGTACTCATTTCACATTTCAACGTCAACAAAAGCACTCTGAGCAAACAAAAAATGCGAACGTTTCATTCCATTACACATCTGGCTGCAGTCGATAGATTTTTTTAAATTTTCAAGCTAGTTCACGGGCTACCAGTCATGCAAATCCCGAATACAGCATTGTGTTCTATTCTTTGCATTTTAGTGGCCTACGTGTTTGGAAAAATTCTGTTTACAGATTGAAAACAATGAGAGAAAATGGAAAGCAAGCAATGCTGTCAATTATGAATTCTGGAGGAATTTCCTTGAGGACATTCTGGTCTGTGAAAAGCACCTTCCAAGAGGTCGCTGCTTATATTACGTCCGTTTGACGGAATCAATGGAACCAGGGACGAGGTAAGTACAAGTGAACGTTACTGGATAGATTAATTTCGACATTGGAACGGAATTCATAAATATCTTCATGATCTCAGTGACCTTATCGTGGTACATGATATGGTAGCATTGTCGAATGCGATTGAATAGAACAAATGGGCTTGGTCAAGACGATACGCTGCCGTTAGCAAAACAGGTTTTACGTCCAAAAATAAATCCATTCGATCGTCAACGTAATTGCTTACGCGATCAGTTGACTACGACAGGCCGTTGGAAAGAAAATAGAAAAAAAATATTGCATTGCCGGCCATTTCCAACCGAAAGAGCCACCCATTCATTAATATAGAACCCCCAAACACATTGCATGTAAGAGCATGCATATAAGTATCGAAATAATCTCATTACTATAGCCATGTTTCATTTCAGGATAATTCGTTATATCGCATCCTGTCAAAATATTAATGAGTTAAAACTCGAAATTGGTAGAAGGTTCAACCGGTCAGGCCATATTTGGAGAGAGGCAAGCAGAGCTAACGGTGCAGTTTAAACTTCTTTCATCAGAAACGAAACAGGTGGGGATCAAAACTGTTTGATGTTGTGGAGAATAGAAGCCGTGGAAGGCGAGAGAAGAAAAGGGGTCGTCTGCAATATGGTGCAGAAATATGAAGAGTAAGGATACAGTTGAGAGGGGGTACTGAAGTTTTACAAATACCAAGCAGGATTTCCCCGAAAACGTCTATGTCATTCATTCTCTTTTCTTCTCCATTGGGTCAGAACCATTTTAGTCCTCTCTATCCCTTTGACATCTCTGCAATTTAAAACATCTTTCCTTTTTAATTTTCTAGGTTCTTATTAAATATCATTAATCTGAATTATTTGTCTCTCCATCGATGTTTCTGACCTCTCTTTTCTCAATCTGGCTCCCTTTCTTTTATTTGAGCTTTCCAGCATGTGTTTTTTTTTCTGCTAACTTGCTGATGTCTACTACAATTACTAGAGTGGACAAGGTATTTATCACCTAATGAGTAGATTTCAAATGTAGATATACACCTGAATCATGTGTCCGACTGAAATTCTTACTTGGATGTGTCTTCTCGTGCTCTTCATAAATTACTTGGTAAAAGCCAACTGGTAAGACCCTGCCACTCATCGCTGCACCTGCTGAGAGGGAATTGGAATTCAAATATTATTTTACAATATTTGAAATTAACAGAAAACCCTTTGCGAGTAAAATGCAAAATTGGAATAGTTCGCCACAAGTGTACATGAACGTGAATACCGAAGTATTCCAGTGAACTGATCAATGTCTTTCTGTATATACAAGCTGATTATGTTAGCATCAGGAAGATCTGAAGTGTGATGCATCAGTTGACACGCTACATTTCAACTGAGGAGAAGGTGGGTGACAATACCAGATCCGCGAGGATAGAATCAATATGGAAGCGGATAATGAGGAGATGAGACATCGGTAGGCTTGTCAATTTAGGATGTGGCAGGGAAGGATTGTGTTGCATCGAACAGTTGTAAAGGGATGGAGAATATTGAAGTTCAATTTTATGAAACATGACAAAGGTATCTCCTCTCAATGTGATGGACAGACTGTAATCAGATGTTTGAGGTTGTGCAGTGGTTCCACGAAACTGAAATGAGCGATGTATTCAATGGATCTTTGAACAACAGTCAGTTGAACAATCAAGCAAGTAGCCAATAACCTGCAATTGACATTTCCATTACTCTATCACAATTGGCAAAATCTCTTGGACCGGATGCATCGGCTAACGATTGACCAAAAATATTAAAATGTCTGTGAATCCATACCAATGACTCCATAAAAAAATTACTGATTGATATTCATTCGTGTCAACACAAACAGACTTTGGGAAACCTGACTTCAACTGGAATTTCACCCATTTATGATATATCTGGTGTAATCATTTAGCGTTAAATGAGAACCTTACATCTTCTTGCTGATCTTCTCTGTATAATCGCCATCAGTGTGAATAACTCACCGATGAGAATAGTACTGAGGGTTATGCAGGCGACAACCATGATGGAGGGGCTCTTGTATCCCAACCCTTAAACACAAAGGGACAGAAATATTCAAAGGAGATGCTGTACTGCAAGTGTTTAAATATTTGCAGCGAGTATTTATGATCTTTTACCAAAGCACGTGCATCTTCTACCGTGACACATTTTTCCACCAGCCCTCGCATGCATTACAGCAGAAGGACTGCTGACTGGATATCAACAGAGACACTGTTTTCCAAACAAATTTCATCAGTCAACACCACCCGTTGTGATGATCGGGATTCTTCCCATATCTCGAGAGCCAAGGTCTAGAAACATGTTAAGAGCATTCAATGATCATTGGCATACGTGGGGCGATATAATAAAATTATAGCAATCTATGACCGGGTCTGGAATTGGTTTTAAGAGAGGACCATCAGGCGAAAGACTCAAATTTATGTTTTTAACAGTTTTTGTATTTTTTCCTTACCCATTCTGAATTCACGGACCATGTAGCACACACATGGGAACGATAACAGCTACAAATTTTCTCAAGGTCACGCGTGATCTTGATTCGGTGAAACTATACGATTCTGCAAATACCCCTTTCTATAAGCTGGGGAAACATCTACTCAAAGCACCGCACAAGTTCTGCCATTTGATGGACAACCGTGTTTCATTAAGGACATTTATCAACACTCTTCGATAACGTTAGGAGAAGGACAATAATCTGCTGTTACCCACGATGACCACATCCTGTAACACCACAGATATTTTTGCCTTGAGCTGGAAAACATAGTTTTAGCAATATTAATATGTCCTGGTTCAAACACATGGCGAGACAAAGTGGGAACAAGCCAAATTATAAACCAACCGCCTTTCCTTAGTAACAAGCGAATATCAACACTCGCAAAATTGATTAGAACTCAAGTCAAAAACATACCAGTAATAGATACCTGAATAGCTGGATTCAGTGGATGTCAAAATAGAATTTAGATATGATTAGACCGACATTTCAACAACTCAATTTATTTAGGATTTCAATTTAAGAAAGAGAAGTACGAAATTGACGAATCAGTTGAAAAGAACGTGAATATCCCCACAACACATACCAGAACAAATGACAAAGACATCTTCCTTGTGATCACAGTCATTCTGACCGAGAGGTGAGGAACGACAGCTGGACAAAAATGATTCACTTCCCGTGCATTTCACTTCATCCAGCCAGATAATACCGTCGCCCTGTGCAAGAGTAAGCTCTTCTGGATTCCACCGAGCAAGGCCACAGTCCAGCTGCCGACAGACCACATTGGCATCCGCCAGATCCCAGGAGTCATTACATACCGTGCCCCAGCTGTTATTGTACAGTATCTCCAACCTTCCGGAACAACTGTTGCTGCCACCAAACAAACGTAATTGTAGTTCTGCGTATAGCAAAAAATAAAATCAGTAACTATGAATTCATTGCAAGCCGTAAATTGACGTCATGCAGTTCGAGTAGCATTTCGTATAATGAATGACCTGCTAAACGGGCATCTTCAGATTCTGTTTCTCCATCGCAGACCTTTACTCTATTGGATATCTCCTGCCTGTTGACATCTGTTGACAAATGAAACATCCTGCCGGTTTTATAAATGCAATGTTATCTAAGATTAAAATGTCAGTCTCCGTTTAGTGACTTTCTTGTATTACCTGTACAAGCAACACCTGCATCCTCCGTGTGGTCACAGTTGTGTTTTCCCCATGGGGAAGAATGACACTGCCAAACCGTCGACTCGTGTGAAGCACATTCCAGATCATCGAGCCATATGCGGCCAGAACCTTTTCCATATCTCTCGACGTCAATTTCAAATGATTTATGCGGTCCACATTTTAGTTGCTTGCAGATCACATCCGCATCCACTCCATCCAGTTTGTCGGAACACACTGTTCCCCATGTCTCATTGTACAGCACTTCTACTCTCCCTTCACATCGATGTGGTCCATTGACTAGACGGATTTCTCTGTGCTCTGTCAACAAAACAAGTGATATATACTTGATCGCATTCTGTTCGTTCGACAAGAAGGAAAGTTTTGTTTCGGAAAAATACTGAATTTGCAGTATATCTAAAATATGAACGAACATGTTGGAAACACTACGCAGGGACTTATTGGTGAGCATGTAAGAGCGATCGATGGAATTGAGAAGTGAACAATATTTCGAAATGATTAACAAGGAGGACGGAAATACGCTTAAGTTGGTGGAATCACGTTGAGCTCAGTGAAACTGCCAGAGATCATAGGATCAATTTGGAGACTGGTGAGGAAAATGCAATGAAGGGGCATTAATGTTTTTTATCTGTCCGTGAAGAAGTGGCGAGAGCAGAGGTTAGGGAAAGTACTCTGTCACCCGTGGGAAATTAAAACACATGGTTTAGCATCGATATGGGATCCCCTCCTTCATGATTCCGTTCTCTGTTTTCAGTCCTCAGGAGGAGGCTAAAGAAATTTGGTTTGTCCCCTTTGACTCTCACCAACTTTTAACGATGCACCATAGAAAGCATGCTATCAGGATGTATCACGGCTTGGTATGGCAGCTGCTCTGCCCAAGACCGCAAGAAGCTGCAGAGAGTTGTGGACACAGCTCAGCGCATCACGGACACCAGTCTCCCCTCCTTGGACTCTGTCTTTACCTCTCGTTGTCTTGGTGAAACAGCTAGCATAATCAAAGACCCCACCCACCCGGAACATTCTGTCTTCTCTACTCTTCCATCGGGTAGAAGATACAGGTGCCTGAGGGCACATACTACCAGACTTAAGGACAGCTTCTACCCCACTCTGATAAGACTATTGAACAGTTCACTTATACAATGAGATGGACTATGACCTCATGACCTCACGATCTACCTTGTTGTGACTTTGTACCTTATTGCACTGCACTTTCTCTGTAGCTGTGACACTTTACTCTGTACTGTTATTTTTTTTACTTGTACTACATCAATGCACTCTGTACTAACTTGATGTAACTGCACTGTGTAATGAATTGACCTGTAATATCGGTTTGTAAGACAAGTTTTTCACTGTACCTCGGTGCAAGCGACAAAATAAACCAATACCTCTCCCCTTGGTCGAGGGACACAAACAGCCATTCTATGTGAAGCAGCGATTCGCTTGCTATTTTCCCAAACATTGAATTGCATTTCGTGTTCACAAGGCCTTTTACTCTACACTTCGTTATCGCTTTGTGGAGCACTTGCATTCAGTCAAGAAATGACCATGACCTGAACTTCTAGTTGTGAACCACTACTTATGCTCTTTGGACTCAATATCGATTTCTCCAGTTTTAGATAATTTAATCTTTCTCTCTCCGGATCAAAACTGGCCATTTCTGCCTGTCATCATCTTGGCTAGGTTTTCCTTTCTATCAGTGGACTCTGGTCAGTTGTACATTATCTACGGCTTTCCTTATAACAACACATTATACAAACACAGAAGAATAATCCGATCAGAAATGTTATCCAAATGTAAATAAATTAACATATTTAGTCAATGATGCAGAGATTTTTCCTTTGCTCTTGCCATTACTCTCCACCTTCTCTGCTTCTGCAAACCACGTGACCGTCGCTATTTCCCAAATCTGACAGAAGGTTACGCACCAGAAAAAGAAATGATATTCTTTCCAAAGTATGTTTTTATACTTTTTTCACGATTTGCTAGCAGTCAGGAATACCGTCAGTAAAGAATCCCGAAACCAAAGATGGGAAGTTAAAACGTCAATATGGCTTTGCAAAGAATCGTCATGCTTGGAATCCTAACTGAATGTCGTGCATAAACGGTGAACAAGTTTAACTTCTGTTGCGTGAAATTTTGATCAAATATCTTCAATGATCTACAACATGTAGAATCATGACTGAAGACAGTGCAAAGTCACAACATTAGAAGCAGCAATGTAGTTGGGTAATTTCAAAGAATAAAGAAATTATAAGGTTAACAAAGTAGCATAATTTTGGAAGAGAACCGAAATTTCTCGTACCTTTCACGCAAATGAAACTTTACATTAATGGGAACTAAAATAAGGGTTTAAAATATTTGGAGATAAATGGAAAAAACTCCCGTTACCTTTTCTCGAAGGAACAAATCTGATCTTGAGCTACCAGAGTTCTTTATATTTATGAGAATATTTCATGAGGTATCAAGGGGGATTGTGTTTCTGGTTCCTGTGGACCCTTAACCTACTGGTTATAAAGGTTAGAGACTTACTCATCAATACAACCGTGAATTTACTGAAATATTTCGAAAAAATATAAATAATTTACGTGAAGCTAGGGAATTAGCGAGGGAGACATGAACAGGGACACAGGCAGACTGGGTTAGATTTAGTTGAATAGGCAAAAGCAATGGAAGAATGAAAATCTTAAATAGATAATGCGGGGCCAATGCTCCCCCTGATTGCTGTAACTTAATTATTAAATATCCATAAAAACACCTTCCATTTCATTCTGCAGTAAATGACCAGATTTAATGTTTCCGTACCAGAACACTTCACTCTCACATCTTCTTTATGACTGCAGTCGTGTTCGCCCCACGGTGCTGAGTGACATTCCCAGAGATATGATTCGTTACCCGAACATTTCACATCATCCAACCAAACTGGGCCAGAACGTGGTCCACAAGAGCCAGGAAGCTTATCATCCAAAGCATACCCGCAACCTAGTTGCCTGCAGACCACGTTAGCGTCTACCAGATCCCAAAGGTCATCGCAAACTGTGCCCCAAGACCCACGGTAATAAATTTCCAGTCGCCCAGCACATGGATCTCCATCCCCAGACAGACGTAACTGCAAATGGTCTGTGGAACAAGAATACAAGGGGTTAATTATCCTATTGCAAATTGAACACATCACGTAGTTATAGTTTCTGATGCTGTTTCTGGAATTACATTTCTCAAACAATTGTACAATAATTTCTTCGAATATCTGAAGCTGCAGATGTTGGAGATCTAAAAAAACTGAAAGAAGCTGGAAGAACTCAGCGTGTTTTGCAACGTTTTCCTGCGTGTCCCATTGAGCGGGCGACCAGTCTCTTGTGTGTGTCTGAACCCACGTGCTGTCATTCCACATCATGCCCCGCAGGGGTACCTGTACGTTGAGTATCTTCCCAGGTGGCGTGCACTGGCGACGTATTTCATTGTCCACAGCGCTGCCTTCCGGAATAGGCGTGGCAAGCTTCGTCCATGTTGCTCTGCGGGAGATGAATATCTTTTACCGGGACATGGTCGCCTCAAGTCAGAGGGCATCCACGCCTCTCTAGCAGGATGCTGCACTACCATGACAGTTGGACGAAGAGATTGACCAGATTGTGTGGAAGCGAGCAACATCCCTTTGTGGCTCGAGGTTTGCAAGAGAGCTCGTGAGTGTGTGGCCATGCAAACAAGGATAACCGCTGCTTGGCTGGAATAGCTCCTTGGTCGCAGGACCCGAAGTCTTCCTCAGGAACCAGTCCCGCACAAGATGCGCAATCTGTCGAAAACGCACGAAAGTGTATTTTGTACGGACTGCTTCTGCACACTCTCAGCCCCCTCGCCCTCTCCCACCTGGACATGACGTTGTGGTCTGTTCAGTCAAATGGAAATGATGGAGTCCCCAGTGGAGGTCACCACGTGTAGAAGTCCCCACGCTTTACATCAGGCTCTTCTGTGGAGAATGCTGTACAAATGTTGTAGTGCAAAAGGTTTGATGTTTGTTGACAGACTCCTAGGATGCCTGCCAGTTCTGCAGTTTGGAGTAGTCCGTCTTTCATGTGTATATTTAATGAGAAAGGTTCCGCTTCCGTTTTGTGTATATAAAGAGGCTGCTCCTCATGTTCTGGTTGCACTTCATCTCTGCTATTTGAGTACCCGGTGCGAAGGGCGCTGAGGGTGGTTTACTGTGGAAGGATGTCCTCTTTGCTTTGCCACTGAGCATTGTTAAGTTGTCCATTCACAGGTCCAGGCAGTGGGCCCCAAGGTTTCCACGAGACCAAACCGTCTAGCCCTATTCCGAAGATACTTCCGTGGTTGGATGTTCCTGAAGTGGGAGCATGTGGAGTATATTGTCCCTCTGGAGGCTTTCAGACAGATATGTTTCACAGGGCTGAAATGCCTCCAGGAGAAGGATGGAAATGCTTTAATTTGGTGTATAGTTGTAAGTGCTGAACTGAGAATGATGGACATATTATAAACATGTAAGTAAACATTTTGTAAAGAAATTTCCCAGTCAAATTTAATGTGATCTATCCAGATATAGAAATCTGCCATTTTCAGCCGGCTAGAAGGAAGTGGGAAGGTGGAAAGAGAACAAGGAACGTCAGTGATGGGAAATCTGCTGAAGGGTACTGGAGTTGTTGGCATAGAAACATGGTGAAAAGATTTTAAACTGCAGATGCTCTGTGCCGAGACTGACCAAATAGATGGAGACGAATGGCAGAAAGGAATAAAAACATTGCTGGAATCGGTTACGCTCTCCTCAAACGCTGCCCGATCTGCTGAGTATTTCCTTTTTTTGTCTTGTTTCACATGTGGAAGACCTGGAATTATTGGACCTGTATGAAAGATCTGAATCCTGAAACGTTTCTCCCTCCGTAAATATTTTCTTACCTGATGCGTATATTTAACATGTTCTGATTTTCGCAACGGTTTCGTCTGTTCCTTCAGCTCCAATGCCCTATGTTACTTATGCAGGAGTCCTCTAATGCACTGTAACTTCATTATCTAATTTTACTGATACCACGAATGTAATAAACGTTGCACTGCATGCTGTTGTGTCTCCCTTAATGTTCACCTTCCGTTCACAGACACCGGATTTACATTAGAATCTGCTCTAAAAGGAGTCATTATAACATTTTAGATGAAAATGCGTCACTGATATCGGGATTTTTCTATCAATGAAGAAATGAAGAAGAGCTTCGTTGAAGGTAACCGTAGGGTATGACAGTACTGTTTGTTAAGCAGTGGCAACACAAGGAGACTTGAGGAAAATACATTTCACACTGCCAAAGAAATGAACACACGAACACATCAGAGAGGCAGTGAGAGCTGGATACCATATGTTACAAGCAAAAGCTGGGGACATAAGCCAACTTGTTGATCGCCTTACTGGGAAAATGGAATAGGTTGTATCTATTCCTCTTTGATGGATGGATTCACGGATAAATATTTAGCTGGCCTCTTCCTCTTATGCATCGCTTCTTTGTAGCTGGAACTAGAGTCAAACACAAGTCTCTTTGCTGAGGACCTTCACACAAATATTTAGGTCATTTTCAGAGCATAGGTTCATCATTATGATACAGTTCATCAAAAGCGTTTCTTAGGTTTCATTCAACTGGAATCCCTGTTGCTTTAATATCGTCGGGCTTCACATGTTCAGTCTCTTGCAATTTCGCAGCCAAAATGATGCAAATTCTGGACACTATAAATCAGTTAACACATTATAGCTTGTTGATATTTTGCCATATATTAGGGATAGCTGCTGTAACATGAATCACATGACAAAACGGTTTATTCTGCATTAGGGAATGAGAAGTAACAAGGGAAAACATGTGACCACATTCTCTTTCGTCGAGCAACCTTACTAGTCCAACGTGATGAGCTCGAATACTTCGGTATTTTGATCAACGTCTCCACAATAATACAGCATGGAAAGCAATCTTTCGGCCGACAGCGTCTGTGCTGACAAAAACGAATCCACCTCTACTAATCGCACTCCAATTCCATGTTTCCTCTTGAATTGCCATTAATTCAGCCTCTGCAGCCATTTCATTGTCACCCACCTACGCTAGCGGCAATTTACAGCAGTTGCCGAATTATACGTGAGCCAGAATGTCTTAGGTATGTGAGGCATGTTGGAGAAAAACAACATATAGAATCCGGGAGACATCCACTTAGTCACAGGGATTACGTGCAAATTCCACAAAGACAGTACATAAGGGCAAACCTGTAGCTCTGAGGCTGTTACTTTTCAGATCATTTTCCTTGAAGATTAACTAAATTAAACGTAATAATGTTCAGTAAGTTTAGTGCGTTTTAACGTGCCCAAAGTTTTCTCCATTCCGACGTCATCTAAGTCTGTTAAGGTCACAGGACCACAAGAAAGTAGAAGGAGGAGGCCACCAGGCATAATGAGCCTGTTCCACCAATCAATACGATTCTGGCTCACCTATACAGGCCTCAACTCCTCTTCCGTGCCAGCTCCCCAGAACACTCATTTCCCAGATTTTTCAAACCTTTGTATACGTCCACTTTAAATATATTTAATGATCTGGCCCTTGTCAATCTCCGCGCAGATAATTCCCGGAATCCACTCTCCGCGGCAGAGAATTCTCGGCGTTCACTGGCAACTTTTGCCCTCTTTGTTCACCTAAGGACACTGCATGGTTGAATAAGTAAGCCAATTACCCGTCCCTTAGGAAATCTCAATCTGTTTGGCGAGAGAATTTTTGATTGCAATTGTTCTAATCTTGAGGTGGCAATCTTGGGCAGGATTAATTTGATGAAAATGTTGTGAAGAACTGGTTGAAGTGTACAGTTTGCTCTCCCTCTGCTTCTGCCCCCAGTTCAAATAGCCCGGACTGTACAGTGTCTACATTATCCGAAACAGTAACAGCATTATATTTTCTGTGGCCTGAGCAATAATAATGATATTTTTGCTCTCGATATATCTGAAGCAATTTGCCCCATATATTATTATTGCAATACATCCTATGCTCATTTAGATTGGACAACAAAAGCAATTTCAATGTCGTATTTAATTGGCAGGTTGCCTCTTGCATTCTTAATGGGTAGTATTAAAATATGGCCAAGATTCTCTAATTAGCCGAACAAGTAAGTTGGACTGACGAAGCAATCTAGTTGAGCATTCATCTGCTTAATTCGAATGATGTTGCTTTTCATGATTTTTGTTTAGTACTTCTCCATCGCTCACCACAAGCCGATAGCACTTGGGGGTGGGGAACTGTGCTTTGCGGGGAAGTACGATGTTGGGTTGCAGAGTAAAATAGAGTTTGCACTTGAAATTTTATTTGCCTTGATTTTTGTCCTGTCAATGTGCCAATCCTTCACAGTTCATACTCCCTTTGCTTGCACTTTTGTCTTCAACATATTTATGTGCCCGATCATATTTCAGTTTTGTTTAACAGATTAACACTGTACTCAAAATCATTCAAGCACCCAAACTCCTCCCATACAATAATGACAAGACCCCACTCACCCCGGACATTCTCTCTTCTCTACTCCTCCATCAGGTAGAAGATACAGTAGTCTGAGGCACGTACCACCAGACTTAAGGACAGCTTCTACCCCATTCTGATAAGACTATTGAACGGTTCCCTTATACAATGAGATGGACTATGACCTCACGATCTACCTTGTTGTGACCTTGCACCTTATTGCACTGCACTTTCTCTGTTGCTGTGACACTTTACTCTGTACTGTTATTGTTTTTACCTGTACTACCTCAATGCACACTATACTAACTCAATGTAACTGCACTGTGTAATGAATTGACCTGTACGATCGGTTTGTAAGACAAGCTTTTCACTGTACCTCGGTACAAGTGACAATAATAAACCAATACCAATAACAATACAAGACCAAGATATCGGAGGAACTTACATATTTCATCATTCAATTTATATTGGTGCAGTATAAATACGACAAATTAGAACTTGCTGCACCACTGTGACTGAGAATACATCTTGATGAAAAAAGTATATATGTAAATAAAATCATCTCAAAACTTCAGTGCACAGAAACTCAAATCATCAAAGAAAAACTTACCTAAGCATTTCGACAGTACTTCCACTGATAATTGTTGGAAAAACACAGAAAACACTTGGCGTCGCATTTGACACTTGATTTTAGCCTCAAACCCCAAATGTTTTAGCGCACAAATAATAGGCGACCACAGTATCGTTTATCACCAAAGATCCCGACTATACGAACCATCCCATCTTCTCGCAGCTACCACCAGGCAGGAGGTACACAAGCCTGAAGTCCCACATCACCAGGTTCAATAGCAACTACTCCCCTTCAACCATTCGGTTCTTGAACCAACCGGCACAACCCTCATCACTTCCTCAGTATAGCAACCCCATGACCACTTTGATCACTTTTCACTACATTGGACTTTTTGTTTTGTTCTAAATGTGTCTTTTCTTGTACAGATTCTGTCTAATTTATGTTTATGTTTTCATTGCACCTGTATAGACACGTACGTCTGCATATAACAATTAACTCGAACTTGAGTTTGACTTTGATCACTTACTTTCCTCTTTTCTCGGCTTATCTGTTGTTGAATCCCCATCTTGCATTAACGGCTCAAACTTGAGAAAGCTTTCATGATTGTCTCCTATCCTGCTGCTTTACTTCAACCAAAATTAGATAGACTCAAATCTTAAACAAGTCCCACTTTCTAGTACAACTATACTCGGAGGTTAAAAGTGATTTGTTAAGCTTCCATCTTTACAGCTATAATCACTTTTGACAGCTTAGAACGAACTCTGACGCAGATATGCCGCATGGTAAAATTTCGAGAGTTACAAGTTGAACCGAATTTTGAGGAATCAACAGTTCTCTAAAGTTGACCATTTAAAAATAACTGTTCCTTTTCCCATCCTCCTCCTCGCAGATGCCCCTTCATGTCTACTTTCCTGGCTCCATTGAATGCACGACTTTTTTCTTATATTTCAATATGGCATTCTTTTAATTTTTCAGCATGACATATCGGAGATCCTATTGGAAACTTTGTCAGTGAATAACATGTACTTAAATAGCAATTTTTGAAGTTTCTAATTATTTAAAAATCTCTTTGCGAAGTCTGTTTAGATTGAACGGAACTGATATCTTTTAAGTTTCCTTGTTCTTTCGCATTGCCTCGTTCTTCCCGTTCAGCAAACAATCCTCATGCTGGTTGAATTTATGAAGACACTAGGACGCAGCGTGTACACGAGAGGCTTCACAGTACCAGCAAATCAGTTTCAATTCTGACTGTGTGCATTTTGCACATTCTGTAAAAAAAATGGCTTTTCTCCGTATTCAGGTTTCTATCGACATTCCCATAGCACGCAGTCTGGTAGGTTTATTGACCACTGTAATTGCCCCTAATCTGCAAACAAGCTGTACAGTTTCCAGGTGTGTGTGTGTGTGTGTGTGTGTGTGGGGGGGGGGGGGGGGGGGTGATGGGGGTGGGGAGGCGGGGGAGTCGTCGGGAGAATAAAATGGAAGTAACATAAAAGGGGATTTGATGATTCGATTGCAGGCGCGGAAGTGAGCCAAAAGTCCACGTACAACTCTATGACTAAATTTCTCGAGTCATTATTGATCGTCCCACTAATTTACACATTTTATTTCCACTTTTATAACACCATTCACCTGAACACAGGACCCCAGCGTTGGTGCTGCCGGAGGAAGACCCATTAAACGTGGATATGCTGCATTTTCGGAGCTGCGACTCGTTTCCTTCACACTGAACTTCGTTCACCCACACGGGCCGTTCACTCTCTCGGTATCTTGAGGAGTTGTAGGCGGATAGAGCGAAGCCGCAACCCAGCTCTCTGCATACCACGTTGGACTCATTGATGTTCCAGAAATTATCCTGCACTCTCCCCCAGATGCCGTTGTAGTAAATCTCCACTCGGCCGTCGCATCGGCTTCCCCCATTGGTCAGCCTCAGAGACCAACTTGCATCTACAAAATAAAACATGTTTGGTGAAACAGTTGATCTGAATCCAATACATTCCATACATTATCAGTTTTCACCCGATCACCGAATAGTAGCAATCATTGTTTTCTACAGTAATTGCCCGCGTGTCATTCTGGCAGTCCAGCTGCATCAGAAACCTTCCTCGCTATATAAACAAGGCAATGTCGAGGAATTTCTGTGCTTAATCTCGGGATATCGGTCCAGCAACAAGAGGGATACAGGCTCTTGAAAACAAGCTTGTAAATAATACTGTTATTAATAATACTGTTATTAATAATACTGTTCAAAAATGAATACAATTCTCATGCTGAGAACTGACAAGAGCTATTGCGGTAGCGTGGGCGGGGTTATTCGGAAATATCACTCCATTTTGTTCTTCATCAGTAAAAAAATGACTCGAGAAACCATTTCATTTCATGGACAGAAGAATATTTCCCCTTTCTCTTCCAATTTGGAAAATGAACATGCAATGACTGACTTTACTCTTACGCTCCCACATTAAGTTGAGAACATTTTGCTCGTATTACCTCTCCTCATCTTTCCAACAAAATCTATGAATTGACACAACTCCGAATCAAATATCATTTACTTATATATGCGGATTTAAACAGCGCGCCGACAATTAGAATGCTGCTGCTATCGGCCTCCACCATTGCCAGTATACTGCATTTTTTCCCATACGTCAACATTCTTCACTGCATGCTCAATTAAGCATATCCATATATAAAACACAGAAATGGCCACATTATTTTAACATGGGATCGATAAAGGAACATCAACTAAAACAAATTCATAGATGGTCACCATAAAACGACAGAATGGTCAATTGTTTGAAAAGATCACTGCCCTGAACATCTTAGCGAACGGAGAACATTTTGCTGTAGTTCAACGTACTTCGGAGACTCACCCGAGCAGATGACACTGACATCGTTTCTATGCGAACAGCTTATCTCACCCCAGGATGAGACTGGACAATCAGATAATCGGGACTCGTCCCCACGACATCGGTAGTTCTCCTTCCACACAGGCCCTGTTCCTTCGCCAAAGTAAGCACCTCCGGGAGCTGTGTTTACTGCACCGCATTGCAGATGTTCACAGACCACGCCAGCATCTTCCAAACTGAAGTACACATCACAAAGTGTCCCCCACCGGTCTCCATTCAGAACTTCCACCCGTCCAGAACATCTGTTCTTCCCACCCACCAGTCGTGGACCACGTTTCCCTATTTCAGCAGTAAATGACAACAGTTATTTACTCTCAGCAAAATTGGAAAAAAAACTTGCAGTTTTATTTTACACTTCCTAACACTACCACCCTCCGTGTGATTCTGCAGTAAAAAAAAAATCAATAAACCCAGTTTAATGCAGCTGTGCTATTTCTCTCAGCGGTTAGAATCATTTGTTTTTAAGACAGAAGTTTTAAATACTGTGTGAATCTGTTAAGACCTTGCCTGGAATGCAACAGAATAACGACCATTGTCTGAAACATTACGGCGCACAGACGGCAAGAACTTGAAAGCATTTTATAAATAGTACGCATGACTTGGTTGGTGGTTCCTAATGTTATATCCTTCAACTTTCTTTACTTTTCAAACGAAGAGGACAATCCAGGTTTTCAGCACTGCAATCCAACGGCCATTTTGCTTCCCAGTCACTAGCCTGTATGTGTCATTCAGCAGCGCCTTTGGATGCTGAGCATTGCTCACATTCCCACTTCGCTTCGTGCCATTAACAACAATGAAAATTTTAATTTCGATCCCCCATTGAAGTCATCAGTGCGTGATTAGTTGGTGCTGAAGCACTGATTGCAGCAGTGTTCCCCTAGATAGAGCCCGCCAATCTGAGAAGGACCAGTTTTATCTGTTTTTGTTATCTTCTTGAACCACGTCTTTGTATAATCTTCAGTTTCATTTGTTCTAACCTTGTCAGCAGCCTCCTCTGATGGTCTTTGCCAAAATCTTTCTGATACCCTGGGAACACCATTTTCAAAGGTCGTCCTTATCTACAGTGATAGATACATGCACAAAGAACTTCAATGATTTGTGACACGTGATTTTACTTTCACCAATACGAAATGTGTTCTCATTATTTTCCCGGTGCTTCAAATCATATGTTGGATAGATCCCATTATTCTTGGAACTACAGATGCCAGGGGAACAGATCGGCAGTTCGCTTCTTTCTCTTTCCCTCCTTTACTATGATGAATGCATATTTTCTACCGTCCAACCTGCAATAACCGTTGAAGCATATATGTGTTATTTCTCCACTGATCTTTCCCCTTTTTTCTTACCTACCCTTTGATGAATTCTAATGTGTTCAAATTCTTCATCAGTACTGCTTACACTGACAACGTCAAAGCTTCATAGCCAACTCCCTTCGTCCACAGTTTCAATTCCCCCGTACATGTTGGTAAGCCCCAGGTTTCTCCCTACTAAACGTTTGAATTTTTCCTGGTCTTTGATGATTTCTTAAGAGTTCAAATGTGTTGTGCTTATTGATTATTTGACAACTTTATAATCCTTTTGACACAGGCATAATACTGTCGTTTATATCCCCTGTTATCTGAGATTGGAACATATTTCCAATTGTGTCTTTCTGCCTTGAAGGGCTGACTATTTCAAGCATGTTCAGTATTACTTTCTCCTATCCTAGGTTTTCCTTTCTACAGTCATACCGCACCATGTAGTATCACAGTCTACAACAACCAACTTGTCCCTCATAGCTTCGTCACTCCTTTATATTGACGGAAAACCCTGCTTCCAGATCGAATGAATTCCCTCTCAAGAAAGCTCACATTCTTTCCAATGGCGTCCTTTGGAATAAAAAGAATAATTAAATATTTCTCATTGTGATTTCTGACTTAATGCCCTCGGACTTAGCCCTTTTATGTTTATTCCTTACTCTAAATTAATATTCTCTTTGCCTATGTGTACTATGACTATTTATTTTCTTGATACACTTCTACCTTCTATTTCCACATTTTTTTCCGTCGCTCCTGACTCTTCTCTCAGGTTGACATCACTCCTTAGAAACTGGATTAAAACGGCCCCAAAGACACCAACAAACTGGCCTGGCTCCTGATCCAAATCTCCAGAGAATTTACAACGTCTTACATATTCAACAAACAGCAATATCCTTTATTTTATTTTATTTTATTTTCTTCTCTTCAGTTTTTGAACGATGTTGGATACCAGTATACTTAATTTTGCAGTGGGAAACAGCTATATTAATGCCACTGAATATCTCGATGTAATTATATTTCTCTGTATTGGAGCGGATAAAAACTTAAACATTGTGTGGCATAAATAAACCTTCCAATCCATAGACCCAATTCTGGGTAACATCGCGCGAATGCCTCCTTTTCGAAGGAAATAGGAATGCAGCCAGACATTATGCAAGCATGAGTAATCTGATTAATATTCTGAGATCTTTTTTTGTCACCATCTTCCAGTACCAAAGAAAAAACACCGAATTACTTGTTAAACCGTGCTCTCTGTGCAGTGACTGAAACTGCTGAGCATTTCACACAAATGTTTTGTTTTATTGGGTATGTCGGGGATTTGTTATACTTAATTTTCACTTTTCACTAAATTATGTTATCTTTTTATCTTTCATTTTGGCACGATACCGTGTCTGATCACATGTGGATGCTGTTCTCTTGAGGTGTTCAGGATATATTTTACTCTGCTGTAATTGCTAAAGCAAAGTAATGGCTCGCCTTTTTCCCCATATTCTCGTTTTCCTTCAGTTATATGATTTACCAGTTACAATAGAGCCGCATTACGAATATGCGTTCCACAAACTCTCAGGATAATTTTGCATGTTTATCTTCATGCATTGTCCTTGCATCTCTTGCATGTTTTTCGACATTAGCGCCGGCTTCTCTAGCTCCCGTCGATAGGATCCTCGCTGGATATAATTTACCCCTTCAGTCGTGCCTGATTTCCCTTTTGCAGCACGTGTTTGTTTCCATTAAGGGAAATCAAAGGTTCAATACAGAAGTAAATCTGTGTATAAAAAACGCTAATAGTTAGAGACCTGTGCAACCTATTATCAAATTTGTCAGGTTTTGCTCTATGTTCTTTTTTGTTTAATCGCGTGAAGTCTCCTAAAGTCGGTACTCTTGATCTCCTACTTCTGAACTCCATAGTGAACTCAATCGTTTATAAACGTTAATTGGAAATTCGTTAAATATCCATAGCCAGCTAAAACGTCAGCCAATATCAAATTAATATGGTACAACAATAAACTGCATTTATGATATATTATAAACCCATAATATAGGCAATGCCTATAGCTGAAATCTATCTTCCAAGTACTATTGACGTTCAATGTTATTTTTTTTCCCGAAATCTGGAACTCACCAGAACAGATCACACTGGCATCATTTCTGTGGTTGCAATGATGAGCTCCTGAAGAAAGGGGACAGTCCGACAGGTTTGACTCATTACCCTTACATTGAAAGACGTCGCTGTGTATATGCCCGGTTCCCTCTCCAAAATAAGCTCCTCTCGGCACAGACACAGCGACTCCGCATTGAAGCTGACTGCACAGCACATCAGCATCATTCATATCCCAGTGCCGATCACAGAAGGTTCCCCAGGTTTCACCAATCTGCACTTCCACTCTTCCCGAGCATTGGGCATCTCTCGATATCAATCTTGGAACTCTGTGACCTATGAAAGATATGAAATACAGTCATGATAATCACATTTGTCAGGAAAATTTGCAGATGAATCCCATTGAATTCAGCACAAATCTGGCGCTGAAATCAGCGGGATTCAGGTATGGTCTCCTACCGACTCTGTGTTTTCTCCTGCAACAAAACAAAAAGCCCTAGTGAAACTCAGTCGGTCAGGCAGCATCTGTGTAGGGAAATGTACAGTCGACGTTTCTTCATGTTTTCTCCTCTTCCCTCCTCCACGGTATTTATTTAATCCAGGTGCAATCATTTTGGCATTGGGCCGAAAAGTTTTCACCCCAATGTTGAACAATTACATTGTGTACATAGAACGTATTCGGTACAGTCTTGATAAAGGTATATTGTTAAATCCAATCTATGTAACTTGTTGACCACAAGTGCGTACTGTCGCGTTGCCCTTTCGCTGACTTTATCCACATTGAGATCTGTATGTCAGAGCTGCACGGAGCATTCTTTTTGCAGTTCCTTATTAATTCGGGTCAGATCACAAACACTTCCTTCTACTTCCTATAGTGTCCTCTGCTCTACCACTGCTGGAATTGCTAGAAGAATAAACTTGAAGTAATTCTATTTTTCCTGAATCAGCCTTCGATGAAACTCCCCGACGTTCACACGCACTCTGTGATGATATCCTGAAAATGGTCACACTTTTGCTCCATTAATTTTGGTCAGATTAACCATCGCTTCTTTTCCATGTTCTACAGCTAAAAGTTTCGGCGGCACAGCCAGTGATTCCGCAAATCTTCCAGGTTAAATGTACCTCCTCTCTTTACTCCTGAATCAATGGATCGCTTAGAGGTTACTTGCTGAGGAAATTGCGATCTGAAGTTAAATACAATTATACCTATCCTTCCTCATGAGATTTTGCTGGTGACAGCGGTAAGCCGCTTACCGTTATGTTCCCAAAGGTAGCACGCACTCATTAATCTTCGCGCTTCGACTGAGAACAAACAACTTCATCAGTCTCTTGGCTGACAATAACATATGAACGGCTCCCTTCACAAAAGTCTAACAAATACATTAAAGGATTGTTCCAGTTAATATTATATTCATAGCGATGCAGTATCAAGGATTTGGAAAAATCTTGTGCATATGTTTTTAACATCAATGCCTTTTTATGTCAGATTTCAACAGCCACAATGTTTTGCTTTTCGTCCAGATGGAATTCTAGGGAAATAATGTGAGAATATAATCTAAACTCTAACCGTCGGTATAGTGGAGCTGAAGCTGTATCAGTGATATGTAAACCAGCTGCTGAGAAGCAAATTGAATAAATATTAAACGTAGACATGCTTCACAGGAATAGAATGGAAATCATCTCGCAAAAGATTACACCAAAGTAAACAATATTCACTGTCTCTACGAACTGACATTGGGGAACAAATAAAAGTACTTTTTCTAAATTTATATGTAATACCGCTTCAGAGTAATAATTAACAGCGAAGAACACTGTGATGAAATTTCACGAAAACATTGATATTATTGTAGAATCCTACTCCAAATGACGAATTCACGTTGGTACACAGAACAAAATACTCTGTTAAGTTTGGTAGGAAGAACGTTATAAACTGAAGCAAACTAGACAAGTTGTTCATTTTCACCTACTCTGGCAGTCAGGAAGACCATAGACGGTCACACCTTTCAGCATCGCTTTTCAGTAGTACCCATATAACCCTTGATTCGGGTCTTCGTAGACTAATAGTATTATACAGCGCGGATTCTGGTCCTTCTGACAATCTCGTCCATGCTGAACAAGATGACTCTCTAAGCTAATCTTGTTTGCTTATGTTTTTCCCATCTCTCTCTAAATGTTTCCTATTCATGCTCCTGTCCAAATGCATTTTAATCATCATATATGTACCTGCCTCTGCCACTTCCTCTGGCAGCTCCTATCACATACCTAACAACTTCTGTGTGCAAAACATGCCCCTTATATCCTCTTTACTTTCATCCCCTTTCACCTTAATGCAGTGCTCTCTAGCTTTAGGAGAAGGACTATGACAGTCTGCCCTATCTTTTTAACACATGATTTTATAATGCTCTGTTATTTACCTCTCAACCTACTTCATTAGAGTGAGAACAGTCACAGCCATCCAGTCTTTCCTTATAACTCAAGCCATCTTTTCTTGGAAACATCCTTCTGATTCTTTTCTGTAACCCCTCTATCTAATAGCATTATTAATGTAGCATGGCGTCCAGAACTGCACGTCATACACCAAGTGCAATCTCACCAACGTCTTCTGAAACTATAAAATGACTTCTCAGCTCCTGTATCAATGCCTCGGCCGATGTAGGTTAAAATGTCACATGCCTTCTTTACCACCGTCTCGCCACTTTCGGTAAGTATTTACTTATACCCCGAGACCTCTTCTGCTCAGCAACATTTTTCAGAGCCAAACCAATCACTGTTTATACCCTGCTGTGCCTTAACCGCCTAAAATGGTTCATTGTGCACTTGTATGAATTAAATTACATCAACTATTCATTTGCCCTCTTTACCAGAAGATCTAGATCCTGTTGTACCCATAGACAACCTTCTTCACTGTCTGGTCCACCACCAATTTCCGTGTTATCTATAAAAGTGGAAATCATGCCACCTACATTATCACCCAGCATTTTAGTATGCATGTCAAACAATAGGGGCCCCAGCACAGAAGGCTGTAGCACAGCTCCCAGGTATCAAAACTGAAGAAAACAACTTTCCAGTAACACGGTCTGACTATTACCACCAAGCGCATGTTTTTTCCCCAATTAACTAGATCACTCTGTATATTTCCCAGACCAGCCAGTCCGAAGGGACCTTGTCAATGCTTTACTAAAGTCCATGTAGAAAACATGCCCTCGTCAATTTTTTTGGTCACCTCTTAACAAAATTGAAGTAAGTTCATGAGACCTTATTTCCCACGCACGAAGGCAAACTGACTATCCCAAATGCAGATAGACTCTACCTCTTAGAGTCCGCTCAGTAATGTCCCTACCACTGATGTTAGGCTCACCCGTCTGGTCTACCCTGTCTTGTCCTTGCATCTCCTCTTAAATAAAGGCACAACGTTATCCCACTCCAGTCTTCTGGTACCCTATCCGTGGCTAACAAAAGTACGCAAATCTTTGCCAGGACCCCAACAATTTCTTCTCTTGCTTCCCACAACGTTTCAGGAGAGTATTCTACATTGAACTGATCTCTGACATTCGCAAATTTGTAGTAAAGAAGCAATAAGACCACAGGTTGCAGATCACGAGTTGCAGAAAATCACTTCTGCTGCAGCAACTCAAGTTAATAATGACATAAAATCCGAATGGCATTTGACTGGAATTCAAAATTACAGAAGACACGTCGAGGGAACATTAACATTGGCCTATCTGATCTGTCAAATGAGTTTAGTTTATGAAGTCATAGAGGTTTGCAGCACAGAAAATGGCTTTTCCACCCTGCAAGTCTATGTCGACCATCTAATCAATCTTCACCAGTCCAAATTGCCGGCTTAAGTTATATACCTTTTTATACCTTGCTTATTCAAGTGTCTGTCTCTCTTAAACGTAGTGATTGTATCTGTCTCCACCTCCTCTTCTATCAGCGGATTCTATATATTATCCATTCTCCATCTGAAAAAAAAATTCCCCATATTCGCATTGAAACTTATCCCTCTCAATTTAACCAATTGTCTTCTTGTTTTTGATATCCCTAGCATGTGAAAAGAATCCGACTATCGATCCCATCCGTTCCACACATTTTATATACCTCTATCAAGTCACCTCTCAGCCTCATTCACTCAAGAAGAATCAGCCAAAGCCGAACCGAACTCTTCCGATATCTAAAATCATTAATTGCAGGAAAAATCCTGTGAATCTTTCCTGTTCCCCCTCCAGCACAATTATATGCTTCCTAGAATTCAGGCACGAGATCTGCACACTGTTCCAAGCGCGGGCTCATCAGTGTTTTGTAATGTTGCAACGTGATGACCCAATTCCTGTATGCTATGCCGAGAACTCTGATGGCAAAGCTGCCATATGCATTCTTCACCAAAACTCTCCAAGGAACTATATACTTGTATCGCAACATCTGACTGTTCACGACATCATTCAGAAACGTTCCTTCGGACCCTACCATTTACTGTATATGCTCTACCTTTAATTTCCATATCAAAATGCATTACTTGGCATTTGTCAGGTTTACAACCTACCTGCTATTTCTCCACCCAACTTTCCATCTGATCTATATCCTGCTATAACCTTTGACAACCTGCTTTACTATTGAGGACACCATCAATATCCTATCGTCTTCAAACTCACCAATCATACCTCCTACATCCACATCCAAGTCATTAGTATATATCAAACACAAAAAATGATACCAGCACCGATTCCCTTGGTACACCACTGGGCACATCTGAAATCAGAAAGCAACCGTTCGGAATTACCCTTTGTTTCCTAATACGTAGAAAATTTTGGACCAATTAGACATCTTGCCTTAGATCCGATTTGCCTTCACATCTTACCATGCAGGACATTTTCAAAAGTCTTACTAAAGTTTTAGTAGACAACGTTTACTGCTCTGCCTTCATCGATCTTCTCAATTACCTCATTAAACTAAATCAATTTGGTGAGACAACATGGCCCCTACATAAAGCTATGCTCAAAGTCCATAATCAGCCCTTTCCTTACCAAATATCCTTCGCCTGGCGAATTAATATGAGAAGAAATAATTTAGGACATCACCTACATCTCCTGGCTCCAGACATCGATGACCTCTTTGGTCCCTAAAGGGAGACACTCTTTCCTCACTAACCACTTGAGACTAATACGCTTAGAGAATATCTTTGAAATATACTTCATCTTGCCTGACAAGACATATCTTTGCGTCCTTTTGAGGCATAGAGTTTTACAACACGAAACAGGCCCTCCGACCTAACTGCTCCATGCCGACTATTCCCAGTTGCCCGCATTTTGCCGATGTCCCTCTAAACCTTTCCTATCCATGTACCTGCCCAAATGTATTTTAAATGTTGTCAATATACCTGCGCCAATCGCTTCCTCTGGCATCCCAAGCCTTATACGGATTGCCGTCTGCGACAAAAAAGTTGCCACTAAGGTTGTTATAAAGTATTTCCCCTCTCATTTTAAAACTATTTCCCCTTGTTCTTGATTCCCAAACCCTTGTAAAGAGAGAGTGTACATCCACCTTATCAATACTCCTCATGCTTGTATGCACCCCTATGAGCTCACCATTGATTCTCCAACGTTCCAAAGAATAAATACGACCCTGCCCATATTGACTGCCTTGATAACTTGTTAAAATCAATCAAATTCGCGAGACATGATCTCCCATGCAAAAGGGCATGCGGAATGTTCCTAATCAACCCCCGTCTTTCCAAATTCATTTACATCTTATCCCTCAGAGTTGCCTCCAGTAACTTACCTATCATAGATTTTGGTCTTATTGGTCTATAGTTCCCAGTAATTTTCTTCTCTACCTTTCATCATTAAAGGATAATGTTGATACGTCTATCTCACTCAGAGCTCAAGCAATTTCTTTGCTAGTTTCCCAACGTGTTGTTGGATATACCTGATCAGGCTAAGGAGATTTACATATCTTCATGCGTTTTAAGACATCTAAGAACTCCTCTGCCGTAATGCGGATTATCACCAGAACATCCTCATCAACTATTTCAAATTCTGAGGTCTTCTCGTCTTTCTCCATGGTAAAAACAGAAGAGAGATATTCATTGAGGACCTTACCCATCTCCTGCGGCTGAAAACGTTATTGTCTTTCTTTTGGTGTTTAAAGACCCCTATTCTCTCCCTAGCTACTCTTCCCCCCGCTTTGGATTCTCCTTCATTTTCTCTGCCAAAGCCATATCTTTCCCCATTTTTGCCTTTCTGATTTCTTTCTTAAGTATACCTCTTTCTTAATTATACTACTATCCCTACACTGCTCCAGGCATGCACTTGATCCCAAGTACTTGTAACTGACCTTTTTACTATGCACAGCCTCAATATCCTTCATCATCCAGGTCTCCCTAATACTGACAGTCTTGATCTTCACTATAACATGGGCCTTAAACTCTCGTGAGCTCACTTGTACAAGCTTCCAACTTGCTTTCATTACTTTACCCGTAAACAACTGACTACAGTCGTTGTTTGCAAATTCCTGTCTTATACTATCAAAATTAGACTATCCCTAATATAGGACTTTAACCTGTGGACCAGATACGTTCATTACCATAAGTAATTTAAAACTAATAAAAGTAGGGTCACTGGTCCAAAGGGGGAAAGCTCAAGAGGCAAGCCAAGTTTTTCACACAGAGGGTGGGGGAGGGTAGTGCCTGGAGTACGCTACCAAAGGGGTGCTGGAGGCAGACACTACAGAGGTGCACGTCGATATGCAGAGAGTGAAGAGATGTGGATCACATGCAGACAGAAGAGATTAGTTGTCATCATGATAACAGTGCCAGTCTATATGAGGAAATGTAAAATCCCCTGCAATAACAACCCAAATATTCTTGCAACTTTTTGCAATCTTCCTGCATATTTCTTCCTCTAATTCCTGTTGAGTATTAAGGCGCCCAAAGTACAATCACAACGATGTGATCATTCACTTCTTATTTCTCATCTCTAGCCATAAAACATCACTGGATGATCACTCCGTTCATTTATCTTGCACTACTGCCGTATTGTTTTCCATGATTATAAATGCAACTCCCTTCCTCTCTTACCTCCACCTATATCCCTTATATCACCTGTACCCTGGAACATTTGCTGCCAATCCTGTCCTACCCTTGCCCACTTTTTGCAATCTCTGCAATATTCCAGTTCCGCGTTGCCCTCCATACCCTGAATTCACCCGCCTTACCTGGCACGCCTCTTCCATTGAAATAAGTGCAACTTAACCCAACCGTTTTTCGTTGTGTCCTGCCATACGTCTGCCTGTCTTGTCAACTGAATTTACTGTCGTTAAATTATGCATCAATTTCCAATCATCCATCTTACTGCTGCTTTGGATCCCATTACCTGCCAATCCAGTTCAAACCCTCCTTAGTAGCACTAGCAAATCTGCCCACGACGATAAGGGTAACACTCCATTTCAAGTACAAACGGCCCCTTTTGTAGAGGTCTTCTCTTCCCCTAAGGAGGTCTCAATCATCCAAAATATCCTTGCTCCAACTCTTCATCTGCCATAACTTATTGTTCTTAGCCTCACGTGAACCTGACACTGGGAGTCATCCAGAGATTACTGCCCTCGACTTACTCCTTTTGCCCTCCTAATCTCTCTCCTGTGCACTTTATTTTCCTCAAGGGACGCATTCGATTTCAGTCACCTGATCCTGTAATATGCTTCTTTTCCTCTAGATTGTACCTTCAATATTACTTGGCAGCCAATGTTCTCTTTTCTTGCCATATTGAATTTTATCCTTGCAGGAACACGCTGGTCCTAAAACCTTAGTCGTTCCATTCGAAAATACTCCCACTTGATCGACGTTGTTTTAAACACCGCTCCCAATCTACTTTAGCCAGATTCACACTTATTCTATGAAATACGTCCTCTCCCAGTTGCGAACCTTTGGCTGAGGACCAGTGTTATCTCCTTCTACTACTACCTTGAAGCTTGTAGAATTCTAGGCATCTGTTGCCAGCCTGTTTCCCCACTGACATTTACTCTTCCTGCCCAATTTCATTTCTAAAAATACGGTGGAGTACAGCATCTCTCTTACGAGAGACATATTATCTCGCAAACTCTCTTGGTTGAGCTTGATAAATTCCACCACATCTATGTCATTCAACTGTGAATTTTCCTCTCATTATAGGGGATGTTAATAACATTGACTACGATAACATTATTGCTCTTACACCTTCCGATGTATTTCTTGCAATATCCGCTCCTCTAATTCAGACCGACTGTGGGACGCCGATATTGAATCCCCAGAAAAGTTATCTTCCCTCTCTTACACCGAAGTTCTACACATAGGGCTTCATTGGACAATATTCTCGTGGTATCCTTTTCAAGCACTGCACTGATGTTCTCTCTATCCGTAATGCGACTCGTCCTGCTCTTTGCAACCTGTCTGCCACATCTGAAACGTCAATACCCATAACATTAAGCTGCCAATGGTAACCTTCCCTCATATACCTTTCCACGATTGCTATAAGGTCTTAAATAAATGTTCTGATCCGCGCTCTAAGCTCATCAGTCTTACCCATGAGGCTCTTTGCATGAAAGTAAATGCAGTGGAGCCTACTCGTCCTACCATGCTCCCTTTTTTTCCCTCTGTCTATTCTGCTTACTGGGCCATCTTGTTATATCCTCCACATTTCAGTCAATCTGCCCACCTGTTGCACTGTTGTTATTCTTGCCGACTCCTGCCAAACAAAAATAAAATCTTCCCTGCAAAGTTAGCAAACATTCCTGCATTGCTGCCCTTACACTTCAAGTCAAGGTCTCACCTGCCCTGGAAACATTCCATTAAAACGAGTACCTAAAGCCCTGCTAACTACACCAGCTCCTTAGCTACGCATTCATCTATCCTGTGCTGCTTCTTCCACACTCAACGCCAAATGGCACAGCGTGTAATGCCGAGATTACTGTGGTAGAAGTCCTGCAATTTAACTCTTTTTAACTCTCACGGAAGTAAGAAATGTCACAACAGGATTTCAAATAAAGAGTAGGGGGCACAACAAAATATCGCACTCAATTCATAAAATTTGAACATGTTTTCAAGTTATTTTGTTTTGTTCTGCAGAAATATCATCGGCCTGAAGCGCTGGAGTTTGTTTGCCTCTCCAGACATGGCTCCTATTTTATCACAATTTCACAATTGTTAGTTAATATTAACCGACAACGAATGTGCGAAAAAGACGCTTGACTTCACAAAAAAAACACATTTCTCCTCATATAATGCAACATTGCCGTTTCCATTATGTGTAACTGCTCTCTTAAACTTATTGTTTCAAAGCAAAATAACTCTGTGAACTTGAACGCCACCTGCAATCATCGTCGGCTCAGCCCCACATGTCCGCTGATCCGGAAACAACGGCCGACCTCCTTGACAATCCATGCCCAGAAGTCAAATAGCGAGACCTCAACTGTGTCTTGCCCCAAATATCTTGGTCCTAACGTCCCATCCTTTGCGGACTTTGACAAAAGGTAGCGCTGAGAGTGGAAAATTGCGTCCTATAAATCTTAACCATTTGAACAGTTTCATTAAGGAAGATTCTTACACAAAATCAATTGAAATTATCAGAATAATAAAATAAATTAAGAACAACGACCGAAGGATAACCAGCGTTTCTTAATCTTGCATCACGTAACACAGCGATTGGCTTCCTGACACCTTTCCATTATCTGTGAGCCAAAAACGTAGGAAGGTATAGCAATCGTCACATTGATGAGCTCCGATAATACTCAAGAAGCTTCAGTAAATACCGGCTCGCCTGACTGATTCCATGTCCGCCACCCTAACCGTTCCTTCCACCACGTTGTACGTTTATTCTATCCGTCAATGTTAAACTTCACTGCAGTATGTTACCTCTACCAATTGCATTGTACCTCCTCTGCCGGGTTGCGAAGACTAATCCCTTCAACTCAGAGAAAGAGAAGAGCCGCAAGGGCAGTCACCACCAGCCGCAGATCCCCCACTAAGTCATATACTATCCTGATTGCGAATATTTTCTCGTTGTTTTATCGTCACAGAACATAAATCTTGGAAACATCTAACAAAAACTCAACCAACAATAGAAATTCAAGAAGGCGGCACGACAATACGGCTGATCATCTGGCAATGCTTATAAACAATGTGTTCTGCACATTCTCGAGGAATTCGGCACTCGATGACACTAACCCTCTGTCAGGTGGACATATCTAAGCACACTGCAGATGCCGTAAATCGGATTTAAATCCAACAAACGCCGAGGATACTCAGCAGGCCATGAAGCTTTTGTAGGGTGAGATGCAGAGAAGCTGTTTCTTTTCCGAGGCACCCGAGTCGGAACTGAGTACTACAGAAGAATAAAAGCAGTTTTCAGAGAAGATGGAGTATTCTCTCTCCTCAAGTGCTGCCTGACGTGCTAATTGACAACAACATTTTCATATTTCTAACAGGTGTTTTTCTTTTATTTCCATTGTCTCTCCACACATAATGCCTGAGCGGGTGCACAGTAATGAGGGAGACGCAGCTGACTGCTGATTCATGGAATCTGTAGCTAAAAACAACCAAACTGCTGGAGGAACTCACAAGGTCGAGCATCATCTGCGGGGGAGAGAGGAATTACCGACATCTCGTATCGAGGCGCAGCTTCAGTCCTGACTTCGCCATATGCTCAACCACAACAAATGGTGCTCAGTCTCCTGTGTTCCTCCAACTGTTGTGCTGTGTATCGTGTATTTAATGAATCCCGTGGTAAGCGTATACTCAAAATAAGTGTGAGTCCCATAACACAAATTGTGATTCCAACATGGCGGGAATAGTCCCGACAGAAACTGGAATAGTTACGCCACTCGCTGCGGGCGGTAAATTTGGGTTATTTTACATCCAGGGCATCCCGGAAGTCATCCACCTGTGACACCGAAGAGACAAGAGGCTGATTTTTACCTGCGCAGATAACGCCGGCATCTTTGGAGTGTGTAAGAAATAACAAACCCCACGTAAGCGATTCGCAATCCAACAGAGCTGACTCGTTCCCCATGCAGTGAAAACCGAACGACACAATGGGTCCGGACCCCTGTCCAAACTCAGCATCTCCCAGGGCATTTCGGGCGGCGCCGCAGCCCAGCTCCCTGCACAGCACAGCCGCTGCCTGCAGGTTCCATGCTGCACTATAAACAGTTCCCCAATTTCCCTTGTATTTAATCTCCAGTCTCCCGGCGCATCGACTGCCCCCATTCACAAGCCTCGTCTTCACGCTTTCTGCAAGATATCAGAAAATAAAAGATCAAACTTTAACGTAGGTTTAATCCGCGGGACAGTCGACGCTTTGCAACCCGCCCTCTCTGCCCACCCTCGCCCCAACCATTCAATGTCCACATATACCACTTAATAGCGGGAATAAAAGGCTGTGGCAGCCCCTCACAAAAACATGCAGTAAGCTGGAAAACTTCTGTCGAACCGGGAGTCACGCCGGTTCAAGGCAGCTCCCAGGTCGTTATTATTCTCCTGGAGCGGCTGATGGGCTGCACGGGTCAATGGCACGCTCTATTCAGTTCTCAACAACCTTGTAGTGTAAGGCAAAACTTATTGGTGGTGTGAAGAAATTCCTGAAACTGGACGCCAAAGGAGAAAGGGTCGCACTGAGTCTTCATATGACAGCAGCCTCAGTAAATGATGGGATGGAGAGTGGGAGGTCCTTTGACAATGTCAGAGGAATCGTTTTGGTACCGACTGCCCTGCTGATTTTCTCTCCGCTCGAAGGCAGAAATTATCTCTCAGCTGAAAATAAAGATCTTAAGTAACAAACAGTCTCAATAGCTCAGCCCTTTGCGCAGTGAAAATTAAGCGGGATTACCTGATGGGTCGGGTTGACAATCCCCGGGGCGACCTGAAATGAGAAACTCGGAATTAGATTTGGCTGTAGACGTCGTGTAGAAGGGTGTTAAGTGTGGAGGAGGTCATGAGGAGGCACAGCATCAGATTAATGAAACTATCAGAAAAAGTCTCAGCAATAACTGGCGGGGTGAGGGCGAGGAAGTGGAGTGGGCGGCGAGTCTACTGAACCGTTGCAGAAGAGTGCTTTCAACTTTCAACTCTTTATTTTTTAGTAAACTATAAACAATCCTTGGAGGCTAGTAATTCGCATTGTGCCTTCTTTGTAGCGAAATTCGTTCACAGATCTGCTGTCATCTGGGCTCAACCTCTCCTTGTGATGCCCGTTGTCACGTCTTTTTAATTCTGCTTCTCTATCAGACCTGAGGATCACTGCTGGATGGATCTGCTGTTTCAGGATTCATGAAGAGGTATGCAAAGAAGTAGACTTCCGGCCATTCGTAACTGTCCTAGCCCTTCAATGACTTCTCAAATTAGAACAAATTCACTAGCCTTTCCATGCAGTCCTGGAAATTTCTTGTGATGCCGCCCTAATTATTTTTTGTCCAGTGGGAAGTTTCTGTATGCAATCAGTGGTGAAGGGTACCCTCTTTGTTCCCTTACTTTGATTCTGTTTGTGGCTCTCATTCTGTCGAGAGCTCCGATTCTCATGTTATTTATAAATTCCACAGGCAAAACAAAGTGAAATTATCCTCATGCCAGACTCGTTCATCTGAACTTCTTGCTTGCTGGACACTCATTTATTTAGGCTATTGCAAATCTCCAGATGATATCATTTCCGATAGATCTGTAAGATTCTATCCTTGCTCAACATTACCTGCTGCATGTTAGAAAACTGACCGGATTCCAGACTACTGAAGACACACTTCCCAAAGTTATTTTTCTTTCCGATCTCATCATTTAGGCATGGAGACGCAAATATATGACTTCACATTTAGTTGTGAAGAACGCTGGAATGGTATTCCAACGTTTCCACATTGGTTCGCTTCTGCGCTGGGTTATCCAGCAATAGCAGAGCAATAACAGCAAACAAAATAAAGCTGCAAAAAAAAAGCAAAACCCACGTCTGAGTGCTCCTATCAACCTTGTTCCAGTGCAAGCACTGTGTCGTGCATTGTCATTTCCTTGTACCGATTTCTGAAAAGTTGGAGAAGTATGTTTATATTCAGATTTTCAACGTCATTGTTATAATTTGTGAAACTTTTTGTACGCTATTGCCTCCTGGCCAGTTCACCAACTTGCATCAACTCAGCCTATACACAATGAAATATTGATCCACTGAAGAACACGATCAGTATTTTAGTGTTATGTCGTAGTAAGCCCCAATATTTACAGATGAAATCCATCTGGCGATTGGGAATCATAGGGAATATTTTTATTAGGCAGGCATAAAGATTATGCAATTATTTCATGCAATTTGATGCAAAATATCATTCCGCCTCATACTCTTGTTTAGCTCTGCAGTGTGTATTGCGTAAAATCAACTTTCTAATTCTTATCTTTTATAACGAGAGTAAAGGACGCCGTTCAATCCATCGGGTAGACGCCGTTCAATCCATCGGGTCCATGTCGGCTCTGGAGGAACAATCTCAAGTTTCATTTCCCCTGCTTATTCCCCTCCATCCTGCCACTAACCATTTCCGACGAATGTCCAAGAACTGCCTTTTTTTGTCATTCCACTGCGGAGTAGTTTATAGCAGCCAATTAACCTATCAACCAGCAAGACATTGGTATGCGGACGCAGCTGGAGCTCCAGCAGGAAACCCGCGTGATCACGGGGAGAACGTGCAAATTTCACGCAGACAGCACCGGAGGTTCGATTCAAACTCGCGTGTCTAGTACTGCGCTGTAGCAGCATTAACATAATTGAGCAGATATGACTTTTAGTGGGTTCAACGAGTAGAGCCCCGCCGTACAATACCAACCGTCTGGGTTCAATCCTGACTGCACGTGCTGCCAGTGTGGATTTTGCACAATCTAGTTATGACAATTGGTTTCGCCCACTTCCCAAAGACGAACGTTATGATAATTTAGTTGATAACTGTAAATTGTCCATTGTATGCGGGCGAGTGGTAGAATCAAAGGGGGGTTGATCAGAAAGAGTGAAAAATAATAATGGGACTAATTGTGGAATTGGCTCGTTGCTGCTCGGCGCAGACTCGGTGGGTGGTAGGGGCTCCTTTGATGCTGTTTCTCTTCGTGACCATATAACACCTCTTCCCGCCACTGAAATGAAGTTATCATTATTTCCATTTATAAGCATTACGGAATACATTGCTGTCATTTTACAGGACGCAGGAGACAGTATATTTAAATGCCAATGTATATTGCAAATTCTGCCAACTCCATGAATATTCAATTCGCGTAATATTAACTTAATGAGAAAATCTGAATAAAAATGCAGTTTGTATTAGAGTGTAAGTCACTGTTCATTTTCTACTAATGTTTCACGGACGAACGTTTCATTTTTTTGTTTCTGATTTGCATAAATTAAGTTTGAATAAAGGAGGTTAATATCCAATCGCTTTTAGAATCCCAAAGAAGACCTACAGATAGAAACATATATCGTCAAACACCTGATATATCTCAGTCTGTATGGGTCCAATTCCGTCAGTAAACAACATTGTTGGTCGACATCATTGAATATAACGAAACAGAGAGAAACAGAAGATAGGCATTGTTGCAAAAGTAAATATATGGAACAAGTGGGGCATACCGAAGAATCTACTAGTTTGCAATGAAGTGAAAATGCTTTGAGAAGTTGGTCATGGCACACATGAACTCCAGCCTACCAGACTACCTGGACCCACTGCAATTCGCCTATTGCCAAAACAGGTCTCCAGCGGATGCCATCTCCCTGGCCCTACTCTCTGCTGTGGAGCATCTGGACAGTAAAGACACCAACGTTAGACTATTGTTTATTGACTACAGCTCTGCCTTCAATACAATAATCTCAAGCAAGCTTGTCACCAGACTCCGAGTCCTAAGACTCAACACCTCCCTCTGTAACTAATCCTTGCTTTCTAACAAACAGACCGCAATCAGTGAGGATAGGCAACGATTCCTCCGGCACGATTATTCTCAGCACTGGTGCCCCACAGGGCTGCGTCCTCAGCTCTCCACTCTACGTCTTATACACTCATGACTGTGTGGCCAGATTGTGCTCTAACTCCATCCACAAGTTTGCAGATGATACCATCGTTGTAGGCCGTATCTCAAACAGCGATGAGTCGGAGTACAGGAGGGAGATAGAGAGCTTAGTGGAATGGTGTCATGACAACAACCTTTCCCTCAACGTCAACAAAACAAAAGAGCTAGTCATTGACTTCAGGAAAGGGGGCGGTGTACATGCACCTGTCTGCATCAACGGTGCTGAGGTCGAGAGGTTTGAGAGCTTCAGGTTCCTGGGAGTGAAAATCAGCAACAGCCTGTCCTGGTCAAATCACGTAGATGCCGCGGCCAAGAAAGCTCACCAACGCCTCTACTTCCGTAGCAGGCTAAAGAAAATCAGTTTGTCCCCTTTGACTCTTACCAACTTTTACCGATACAGCATAGAAAGCATCCTATCTGGATTTATCATGGCTTGGTAGGCAGCTGCTCTGCCCAGGACTGCAAGAAACTGCAGTGAGTTGTGGACACAGCCCAGCGCATCAAGGACACTAGCCTCCCCTCCTTGGACTCTGTCTTTTCCTCTCGTTGTCTTCGTGAAGCAGCCAGCACAATCAAAAACCTCACCCACCCTGGAGATTCTCTCTTCTCTCGTCTTTCATCCGGTAGAAGATACAGGAGCCTGAGGACACGTACAACCAGACTTAAGGAAAACTTCTAACCCACTGTGATAAGACTATTGAACCGTTCCCTTATACGATGAGATGGACTCTGTCCTCACGATCTACATTGATGTGACCTCGCACCTTATTACACCGCACTTTCTCTGTAGCAGTGACACTTTATTCTGAGCTGTTGTTTTTTCCTGTACTACATCAATGCACTCTGTACTAACTCAATGTAACTGCACTGCGTAATGAATTGACCTGTACGATCGGTATGCAAGACAAGTTTTTCACTGTACCTCGGTACAAGTGACAATAGTAAACCAATACCAATACCAATTAAACACTGCTGAAACGTTCACATAAAACTTTAACCCGAATCTAGCGATATAAAATGCTAGAATGCTTCCATTCGGGCAATCATTATTTCCAATTGCTGGAGATTAACAAACATAACAAAATCTGAACTGTTAACTTTGAGAAACGTCTCTATCGACTAAGAGCACCACTAAAAAGAAATGTCAAGGAGATGGACGGAGACTGAGAAACAGTAACTGATATATGCCTCGTTTGTATTTTTTTAAAGCAGAAAATTATAGAAATCTTCAAAAATGTTTAAAGTCAAAAACACTCAACAGATTTGGTAGTATCTGTGGAAAGAGAAACAGGGATAATGCTTATTCCGTTTTTTCTTTCCACAAATGCTGCCCATTCTCCTTAATGTCAGCTCTGTTTTCCTTTCCTTCGACGGTACTCTCCTTCTTGGAGTTCTGGTTAAATGACTATCTAACCTTAATCATTTAACATAAAGTATGTGGAAGGAGATAAAGAATCCAGTCGCATTTTTCACTGAAATCTACACTAAACGTTTAATCCGAAAGGAGTATGTAAAAAGGAATTGAGAGAAAACCTGAACATCTTAGCAACTGCGATTCTCTATATTTGCGGTTTAGACCTGTGAAAGTGCACCGAAAAGATTGTTTGTTGCTTTTCTCCGGATGCGCAGAAGGACAACATTGAAAATTCTATTTGATATGTAATATCACATATTGGAAGATGTTTGATAATTGATTCAACTCCATCACTGTTTTGAAATTTTAGTGACACCATCCGTCGATTAGTGTATTTAAGAATAATACCAAAATTTACCATGATATTAACAGTGTTCGTTGTATAACAGGATGATATTTCATGATCTGAAACGCACAAGCCTTTTCAAACAATGTGATATTAAATACATTCTTTAAACACGGACAGTTCCCTGTATCACATGGTGGTAGAAGAACTGGAATTAATAATTACCAGTGGTAGGAATGTGTGCGCGCGTTCAGCCAACAACAATTGCTGCTTTGACTGCCGTTCACACTCACTGAGATTTACAGTTCTGTCTACGATGCACTGTTTTCCAATTGTGATTGCTCGATCGTTCTAATGAACTCAGATTAATAATCTCTTTTGAATATGGATTCACAAGTGCCGCGGGTTTGAGGATGTGGTCATATGGCAGTAAGGCTACAGCTCCGTTGTGTAGGCGCAATTTCACGGTTAACTGTTTGACAGAAATCTCAACGGAAAGGTGAAATGTGTTAGCCCATGCAAAATAAGCGAAACACTTCTCGTGTAACCTACAGAAAGGAACACTTTCTTTCATAAGGGGGGGGGGGGAATAAAAAAAATGCGAAAATAAGTAAGTTATTTTGGTGCTAAATCAAATAACAAGTTTCAGTATTCCAGTATCATCATAATGAATTAGAATCAAATGAGCCTATTTTTTTTAACATATTCTGCCACTGTGCTCTAATTATGAATAAACTTTAAGCCTTGATCTGGACAGGTGAATAATTCTCAGGGGAAGACAATTTGCACTGTTTTTATAGATCAACATTGTTTCATCACAACGTTAAAATTCAGAGACATTTTATTTCCCATGCAGCTCAAAATTCAACAACAAAGCTATCAAGTTGCGCGAATGTAGATTGTAACAATAATCAACATGTTAATTGATAACCAAACAGTTTCAATATTTTCAATTAACTCACAGTTCCAGATCCGCAACACAATTATTGCCAAGAAGGCCCGCAGCATTCTCCCGGTGGTCTGTTACAGCGATGGCAAGAACACTTCAAACAAAAACCCTCTGCGGACATAGAATTGTCCCTCCTAAACCTTCTAACGCTCGAACTGATCTAGAAGTTAATTCTTTGACAACGGTTTTTCATGGTGTCATATTTCTCTCGAAACAACCAATAGGATTTCACGGAATTGAGGCGTGAACTGCAGTTGCTTTAGTGCACCAATGAGAAAGAACCTTACCATTAATGGATTTGACGATCTACTTTCATTCCCCTTCTCCTGAGAAACCAATGACCTTAGTGAATCTGAAAAGAAATGAGTCACTGACCCGATAACTGCAATTCCTTATCTTTGGTTCCTTGTGTTCAGCTCCAGGGAGAAAGGAACAAAAATATTTCATCGTCTCGTCCACGTTGATCTGTCTGCATTATCGACGTCACACCAAATATTTCATGTTATTGCCATTCAACATGGTTAAAATAGATGTCATATCCCCAGATGATGTAAAAAAATATCTTCCAAAGTGTTCTCAATCTCCCGCGAGGGAAAACAAGTAATCCATCCCCAATAATAATTTTCATCGACCTTTAAGTATTCTTCATTCCCATTATTGCGATGTCCCTGTATTTCTCCATTTATTTCATCGATATCTTTATTTTACAGTCTACATAATATACTTATTTAACAGCTATATCCTCTCTTTCATTCTCTCTCTCGCCATGGTTAAAAGTTTCTCGTATGCCCTGCTTCATAATCTCCATTGTTCTCCCTCGTTTTGAGTGATTGGTGAAATTCTACAGTAAGATGCTGCATGTGAGAAAATATTCCAAATTTATTCCACTGCAGCTAAAGAAATTCAATTGGGAGAATGCAATGAGGCTTCAATGTGATACAGAATATTGAAAGAATGAGCAAAGGCATGGCACATGCAGCTGTTGCTGCCGTTTGTTATGGCTTCTATATTTTCCATGTCTCCATTATGGTGATGATATTGTTACACATGCCACTTACATGTGTGCCGATTACTTCCTTTCTCTGCGTATCTTCCACTCACTGTAGTTTGCAGGGATATCCACAGTATTGTTGCAATTGCTTTATTGGAAGGTGGCTGACCATCATCTTTCTTTGCAAATGAGGACTGGATAAAATTCATTCACCTTGCCATTTACACACCCAAGTCGAGTTTTTGCTTAAGTATAAATTTAATGGTGAGATGGCTGGAGCTTAACTGAAAGTTACTGCAAGGTAAAAGGAGAACAAATCAACATGACGTGCAGAGTAAAATACTGGAGGCACTTAACAGGCCAGATAGCTCTTGTAGACTGAGAAACAATGATATTTTTTGCATTGTGACGTTGTGTCTGCACCAAAAATTGTTATTATTTTAAAAGAAAATGGTAAAGTAAAAGTGAGGATTGAACAGAAGTTAAGGGGTATGGAAAGAAAGGCACATTATGTAACTACCAGATTGAATGCAATCATCTTTTATCTGAAAAATTGGAGCTGTGTTTACAAACTGAAGGCTGTGAATTCAATGCTGAATTAAAAAAAAACGTGCAACGAACCTCATGAAAAGATTAGGTGCAGATCCCCAAGCTTCTGTTGAGCTTCTTGGAACAGTATAGTTTCCCAACGAAATGGACAGAGAATGGAAATGAGAACGGAAATTATATGCCCTGGAGCTGATAGTTATGACTTCAGGGAAAAGAGAAGAGCAATCCAGAAAATTGGACATACTGAGGTGGGAATGCGAGACGAATTTACATCCACTTCAGGGAACTGCCTCAGCTTGTGTCTACTCTAAGTCACGGACACATTGATAACGCTACTGCCAAATGTACTTCTTAATTTTTCAAGTTTTGAGTTTCATCAACAGAATTGCGTTAATACTAATGATGCCTCCTGATATACAGGTGACCTAGATTGGAACATATCCTTAAAATTAATTGAAAATTACGACCACACGACAGTCGACAGGGGCTCAGCCAATTCCACTGATTTCACAAAGTACGCTTTCACCGACACGCGTGCCAAAACTCAAAAACGTGTCTTTTATCAATCCGTTCCACTTCACCACTCTTCACAATGAGAACGTCAAATTGTTCTATTTCTGTTACATCCAGTGTAATTACATTCCCAATTTCAGAATCACTATGGTTTTGTTTTCTCCACCATATGCTCGTTGACTCTTGCACCAATCAAATCTATGTGTTCGCTCAGCAACAAGACACACAACATTCAATTGATGTGACACCTCCTTTATTCCCAGTCTCCTTTGGATCCATCACACTTCAAGGTGATAGCGACTATTTCCATTAATTGAATTTAGAACGATAATTCAACTTCAATATTATAAAGGTTGAAGAGTTTGTTAATTTTTAAACTTTTAAAGAGGCCTTAGAAGATAGAAAAGAAGATATGTAATCTCAACGTTTAACTCAATAAAAAAAATCTCTTTGGGAAGGATGAAAAATGATTAACTATTGCACTGTGGAAAATTGAGAAAGAGAGCACTGAATCATAAATATCATGTTAAATATAAATATAATTATATTTAATCTACACAAGACAGCATATGCATTTCTGATGTCCAGAAGATACAAATACCATTTAAGACCTTTATAAACCAGAACTCAGACTTAGAGTAATGTTGCCTCAGTTGAGTTGATGCAACCGTTGGAATTTCTTTCCGATGTGCTTCTATCCACTTTGGAGCCTGACACTGGGATATAGTTTCTGAATGATTATCTATATCTACTGTGTTTTTTTGATTAAGATCATGTTTTGATGATGTGTATTTTACATCTCACATCTTTCACCTGTTCATTCCATCCTGAAGCTTCCAATTCTCAGTGTTATTGGAGATCACACAGATACCGTGTTTACCTAAAGTCGAAAGATCCAGCTGCAATTTGGACAGTTTTTCTGTATTTATCCATTTGCAATTACCTTTTCTTATTGTCAAATTTTACACATGTGTTGACCCTACTCTGGCTGTTGTCAGAGATTGCAGTATTTCTACATTTTGCCACTGTGATTGAATTTCTCTGCAGGTAGAACTACTTCAGAACATCAACCGAAAATTGTTCTTTGTGAAGATTAATGGCAGTGTTCCACTGATTTTATTATATGGCTTGCAATCACTCACTCTCTTGCAAAAATGATAGATTTTCAACATCAATGAGCTGCGTCTTATTTCCCCTACAAACGACGAGGAAAATGTTTTAGAGGCAGTGATCATTGAACATTGTGCATGATATTTCATACCCTGCGAGTATAAAGAGCTTGCCACATCTGCAATGTCACAGGAATGTCTCAGCAAAATTTGTTTTTCTGTTGAGCTCGCAGAAAACACCTGGTCTTGTGGTATTTGCTGTGTTTATCTTTTATTTATCATCCCTATGAAATATTGATATGCTGAAATGAATGTTTTCGTAATTCGTTGTGCACTGAATCAGTAGGTTGTGGGCCGAAGTTCTACTCCAGACACAAAATCCAAAATGCCTATGTTGGGATTTCTAGTTCAGTGACAAAGCAATGGTGGGATATAAATCATGGCATGCTTGAAAGTCGAAGCTAAATGGAAGACACGTCCCCAACTCTTCGGTCGATAATATGGATGTAAACTATCCCATGGCGATATTTCACGGAAGAATAGACTATTTAGCCGTACCATCTTGACTAGGATTGACTTCTGATTAATATATAACAAGCTCATTTTATATTTGTGCAATCTTCCTGTGGAGAACTTACTGAGCTGGCATTGCTGCTTCTCAACCCATTGGGGCAGGCCTGACCTGAAATTTTACAATCTATTCAAAGGAGGAAAATGCCAGCCATATGCTTTGAATGGTTATGTTGTTGACCTTGTGTCCAGTGGCTTGAACTACTGGGTTGTAACCCATTCCAGAAGCTGAGCTATTTTAAACATTAATGGTTTAAATCTGGAATGAAAACTTGGCATCAATAAGGAGAATTTTGAATCTACGAGAATGTTGTTGAAACCTATCTTACTGAGTAATATAGAAAATCCACCAACCTTACCTGTTATTATCTATAATGGACTCTGGATCCTTTTCTCGCTCTGGAGTGTACCTCTAAGTGCAATATCCAAATAAGATGGCAAATAAATGACAGCTTTGTCATTGTTGTTGTAGGCGCATCTCTCAGAAAGGTAAATGCTTGCAGTTGTCAGAGTACAATCACCCCATCTCCAGGATCTCATTGGAGGAAGTGCTTAGAGCAGTACCATAAGCCCAATCACCTTCAGCTTTCCCATGGTCATGGCTATGGCCATCTGGATCTCCCAGTTGGAAGCCATTTTATTTTCACTTTCCATTCCCATACCGAGCTGTCTGTCCTCGGCCTTTGTCCACTTCCAGTGATAGGCCAAACGCAGCCAAGAGGAACAGCATTTCACATTGCTCCAGGGTAGTTTAAAAGCCGACGGCAGGAAAACTTATTTCTCCAATTTCAGGTAACCTGCTCCCCCACTGTACTTTCCGTCTCTTCTCCTGGTCCACTCAGTTAATCCTACACAAACCCAACTCCATTATCATGCAGATACTTTCCCCAGCTCCGCTTGCTCCTTCTGCCTGTCACCCGCACACTCATCCCGCTGCGTTCCCTCCTCACACTTTTCCCATCTGCCATCCCAACCTGCCATATTTAGTTCCATGTTCCGCCTTCTTTTCCTCTCAGATTCCATCACCCGCAGCCATTTGTTGCTTCTAACCACTGTTACTATTTCCAATCTTCCCTACTCCATCTGCCGATCACCCCTACTCACAAGTGTCTCCTTCTCACTTCCGAGCTCTTGTGACATTCTGTCCCCTCCTCTCTGTGAACTGGCTTTCAACTTCTGCGCTTTCAATCCAGATGAATGGTCTCGATCAGCAACGTCGACTGTCCGTTTCTATCCACAGATGTTGCCCGATCTGCTGAGTAATTCCAGCCGTTTTCTTTGTAAATTTAAATTTGTCATCATTGACCTTAATTTATCATTACATCAGAAATAGGTTTGTTCACTGAACATTTTGCAAGGTTCATTTCCATTTGACACAATCTTGACGAACACTTCATCTTCCATTTGGGAATTTTGCAGACTTCGAAATTTCATATGGTTTACTCCAACTTTGCATAACACGTTTTTTTTTCTTCCTGTACAAACAAGAACCATTTCTGCTTGCCATTATTTTTCTTTTCATCTATGTCTATAGTGTTGGCTTGCAGGAAATCTGCAATACCGCAGAACCACGTCAGCAATACAGTACGCATCTCTCGTAGCTTAAACGTATTCCACCAGCCACTTGTCTTCACGCTATCAAAGAATTTTCCTTGGTTTCACGCATATTTCACAGCTAACTAGACTTATTGTTTCCTTCTCTCTGAAGTCGGATAAATGAACCCTAATCTGAAATATTATCGGTTTTAGATCCAGAAATACCTGTTGACCTGCCTAGCTTTTCCACCATTTTATAGTCTCATTTTTTTTATCATGTGAGCTCAGCTTTGCTTCTATTACTCATTAAGTCTATCTTAACAGGAGGAGCCGAATGCACCATTAACAATTCATTGTCCATACCTAGATGATTAATATCCCGGTAACTACGGCAATGAAGCGATTTCGGCTCATGTGATGAAAGACATTTACTTTGTTCTGAAAAGCACTATCCACCTACACTCTCACTGAAAAAAAAACTTGCATCTCCGTCCTTCCCATTTTTGATGAAGAGGCGCAGCCTACAAAGTTTTACTATTTCTGTTTCTATCGACGCTGCCTGATCTGCCGATTTTCTTCAGAATGTTCAGTTTTAGTTTAATATTACCAGTTTTAGTCTGTCGATCTACCTACTTATCTATCTATCTACCTATCTATTTATCTATCTATCATCTATTATCTATCTATCTGTCAGTTATTTATCTATTAACTTGTTTGTTTTGCTTGTTTATTTTCAATTCCATTGCCAAATGAATCATCTTTTGTCTGTCTTAAACAATCCAGACAATTGATCAGCTAGCCAGTAATATAAAAAAAATGATGCCAAAATTTTTTTTCAGATATATAAAGAGTAGAAGAGAGGAAAGTGTGGGTATAGGACCGCTGGAGAATGACGCTGGAGAGGCAGTAATGGGGAACAAATAAATGGAGGACGAACTGAATAAGTATTTTGCGTCAATCTTCTCTGTGGAAGACACCAGCAACATGCCAGAAATTCGAGAGAGTCAGGGGGCAGAAGTGAGTTCAGTTGCTATTACTAAGGAGAAGGCGCTTGGGAAATCGAAAGATCAGAAATTAGAAAATACCCCTGGACCGGATGGAGTACACCGGAGAGTTCTGAAAGAGGTAGCTGAAGAGATTGTAGAGGCATTAGTACTGATCTTTCAAGAATCACTTGATTAAGGAATGGTTCTGGAGGAATGGAGGGGTGTTAGCCGGACTTCAGTAGTTGCTAAGATATCAGAGTTCATTATTAAGAAAGATATTTCGGGTAACTTGGAAGCACATCGAAAAAATAGGCTGAAGTCAGCATGGTTTCCTTGAGGGGAAATCTTGTCTTACAAATCAGTTGTAATTCTTTGAGGATGTGAAGGGGAGGACAGAGAAAGGAGAGTCAATGGGTGTTGTTTCCTTGGATTTTCAGAAGGCCTTTGACAAAATGCCGCACATGAGGCTGATAAACACGACATGAACCCATGGTATCATAGGAAAGGTACTAGAATATGCATAGCAAATTGGCTGACTGGAAGAAGGCAAAGAGTGGGATTAAAAGGGGCCTTTTCTTGTTGGCTGCCGGTGACCACTGCTGTTCCGGAGGCGTCGGAGTTGGGTCCGCTACTTATTTGTTCATGGTCTGGATGACAGATTGATGGCTTTGTAGCCAAGTTTACGGATGATAGGTGGAGGGACAGGAATTTTTAAGGAAGCAATGAGTCTGCAGAAGGACTTGGACAGGTTAGGAGAATGGGCAAATAAGTGGCAGATGGAATGCAGTGGAGGGACGTGAACAGTCATGAACTTTGGTAGAAGGAAAAAAGACGCAGATTATTTTCTTAACGGAGCGAATTCAGAAATCGGAGGTGTAAAGGGACTTGGGAGTCCGAGTGCAAGATTTCCTAAAGGTTAACATGCAGGTTGAGTCGGTAGTAAGGAAGGGAAATGCAATGTTCGCAGTCATCTCAAGAGCACGAGAATAAAAAAAAGCATGGATGTAATGCTGAGGCTACATAAGGTGCTGGTCAAAGCACATTTGGTTCATTGTGGGCAGTTTTGGGCCCCATATTTATGAAAGGATGTGCTGGCATTGGAGAGGATACAGATGATTTTTCCAAGAATGATCCCGGGATTGAATGCATTAATGTAAGAGGAGCGTTTGATGGTCTTGGGTCTGTACTTGCCGGTTTAAAAGGATGATGGGGATCTCATTGAAACCTACTGAATATTGAAAGGCCTGGATAGGGTGGATGTGGATATGATGCTTACAGTAGTGGCAAAGTCTAGGAACAGAGGGAACAGGCTCAGAATCGATGGGCCCTTTCGATCGTCCCTTTAGGACAAAGATGAAGAAAAAATTATTGAGCCAGAGGTCAATTTATTAAGCCAAACTTGTGGAATTCATTGCCGCAGACGGCTGTGGAGGCCATGTCACTGGGTATATTGAAAGCGGAGGTTGATAGGTTCTTGATTCGTAAGGGCGCCAAGCGCTACGGGGAGGAGGCAGAAGGATGGTGTTGCGAGGGAAACTAAATCATCCGCAATCGCTTGGCGGAGCAGAATCGATGGATCGAATGGCCTAATCCTGATGCTATGCCTTATGCTCTATTTTTCACGTTTGGGCTGATAAGTGGCAATTAAAGAATTTTTATATATATATACACACATATATATATGTGTGTGTGTGTGTGTGTGTGTGTGTGTGTGTGTGTGTGTGTGTGTGTGTGTGTGTGTGTGTGTGTATGTATTTATGTATGTATGTATGTATCTATCTATCTATCTATATCTATATCTATATATATATATTTATTTATTAGATCCAGTGAAGTACTGGACATGTTAATTTCCAAGTTGAGATAGGATGTCACTCCTCAGAGAACACCTTGTTCCATTTCCATCTGTGACTTGCCCTCTTCCCTCTGGGTGGCAGAGGTAACAGCTATCGAAATTCATGTCAAGCTATTCTTGGAAAGTTGCAACAATTCGTTTAATGGATTTTATATGCTTCAGTCACACTGCACAGATGTAGGGAAACACTTGAACTGGTGGATGAATTACTGAATCGTGGAGTATTTTGGGTTGAATTTCAGATATTATTATAAAGTACTCAGTCAAACCATTGCAGCGATCATCACATACTTTGCAGCTCGTGGCACTGTTTTATAAGTCAGGCGATGAATAACTTGTTTAATAATACACCGCCTCTCTACGGCTCTCATGCCCACTGTGTTTATGTGGCTGGTTCAGACAACCTTCAAGTTAATGATTGATATTGAAGTATTTAATTCTGATCATGATAACGCCAAGGGAGAGGCAGGAATTTTGAGGTGCATTTGGAGAATATTTGTGGACCTGTGTCAAATAACTTTTAATTTTCTATTTTGATAACAGCCTTAGTGTTATTCACGTGTCCATGTCTATACATTGTGTATTCATCAGTGAAGACCTCCACTTCACAATGAATTGAAGGTCACAAAGGTTTTAATTGAAAGGTTATGCATTCCGAATTTCTAAATTGTGAATCTATGTGATTGTGTTGTCCCTAGTGTTCGCAGAACATTTATCACAGTGTGTTAAGTTTTACAGGATAGAAAGCCGCTCTGATATTCGAGGTCAGAAGCAAAGAGTGGGAATAAAATGATCTTGTTCTGGTTGGCTACCGGTTATTACTTGTTTTCCGCAGGGGTCGGTGTTGGGGCCGCTTCTTTTTACCTTGTACATTAACGATTTGAATGATGGAGTAAATGGTTTTGTGGCTAAATTTGCGGATGACACCAAGATAGGTGGAGGAGTAGAGAGTATTGAGGAGACAGGAAGTTTGCAGAGAGACCTAGATAGTATAGGAGAATGGGAAAGGAAATGGCAGATGAGATTCAATGCTGAGAAAGGTGCAGTTGTACACTTTGGAAACAGAAACAAACGGACAGATTATTATCTAGAAGGAGAAAAAATTCAAAGTACAGAAGTACAAAGGGACTTGGAGGTGCTCGTGCAGGATACCTTAAAGGTTAACCACCAGGTCAGATCGGTGGTGAAGAAAGCGAATGCCATGTTGGCATTAATTTCGAGAGGTATAGTGTATAAAAGTAAGGAAGTGTTGATGAGGCTCTACGGGGCAATAGTGAGGCCTCATTTGCAATACTGTGCACAGTTTTGGGCCCCATATCTTAGGAAGGATGTGCTGATGTTGGAGAGGGTTCAGAGGAGATTTACGAGGATGATTCCCAGAATGAAAGGGCTTACCTATGATGAGCGTTTGTCGGCTCTTGGACTGCACTCACTGGAGTACAGAATAATGAGAGGGGACCTCATAGAGACATTTAAGATGTTGAAAGGACTGGACAGAGTAGATATGGCTGGGCTGTTTCCCTTGGTGGGTGAGTCCAGGACCAGAGGGCACAATCTTAGAATTAGTGGGTACAGTTTCAAAACAGAGATGAGGAGGAATTTCTTTAGCTAGAGGGTGGTTAATTTGTGGAATTACTTGCCAGGTACAGCAGTGGAGGCCTGATCATTGGGGGTTTTTAAGGAAGAGATAGATAGATATCTAAATAGTCGGGGTATCAAGGGATATGGGATATGGGGATAAGGCCGGACATCGGGATTAGAATATTTTTTTTCTTCCTTCTGCCCCATTTCTCATTTCTTTTTCTTTTTTCCCTTTTCCTTGGAGCAGACTCGATGGGCCGAATGGCTTACTTCTGCTCCCTTGTCTTGATATCTTGTGAACTCTTATAGGTAACACTCCTGAAAGCTTTGCTTTGAAGGCAAGTATCAACAATTGCTTTAAGATCCACATATTGCACTTAGCCGAGGACAGTTTATCGACTCAAAGCAATCAAGTAAGGGCGTCCCAATTGCGTATCTTGTGTTGTAACCTGATTGGATAATTTCGGAGTTCTGGTGCTGGATATATATAATTTCCATAATTAATCGTAAATAAATATTACTATAAATGTCTTTTTCAAGACATACTTCGATTCATCCCTAAACTCAATGTAAGAAACTTCATGAATGAAGGTGTTTGTTCTGCAGCTTGGGAGCTGGAGAGTAATTCGTATTTCTACGACAAATCAATGATTATAGCACAAACAATACAAACAGTTCCGTGGAGAATACACCACGAACCACATCCCTAATGACAGGAAATAGTCCAAAAAACAGTAAAATTGTATATTTTGGCTCTCCTTTTTCGATAACTGGGACTTTCCTTACTTATATGATGCTGCGGACAGATTTTCCTTTGAACATGATGAGAATACAAAACATAGAACAGTACATTGCAGCAGCAGGCACTCCGTGCCATATTGTGTGCTCCGAACATTATGCCAATCTAAACGAATCCTATCTGCCTGCATGAGGTTCATATTCTCTATTTCCTGATTCTGTCTAATTATCGTATCTGTATCTACCACTTCAGCGGTATTTACCATCCTCTGTATATAAAAAAAGAACCCCGCCTCGTAAATTCATCTTAAACTTTCTCTCTCGCTCTTTAAACATGTGCACTCTGGTGTTTGAGATTTTCCTCTGACCATCGACCCCACCTGGGTCTCTCATAATTTTATGTACTTTTATCGTGTCGCTCCTAATCCTCAAACGAAAACAACTCAATTGTGTTCAAATTCTCACCATAACTGGAACTATTCCATCCAGACCACATCTTTCGGAACCTCTTCCACTGCCTTTGAAACGAGGTGAGTCTCTGTGCCTGAGCTTGTGAGTTTCACCTTGCAGAGTCGGGAGTTGGAGCGAGATTTGTAGCCAGACCTTTGAGAAGAGTCGAGTCTCTGTCCCTGAGCTTGTGAGTTTCACCCAGCAGAGTCGGGAGTTGGACCGTGGTTTGGAGCGAGACCTTTGAAAAGAGGTGGGTCTCTGTGCCTGGGCTTGTGCGTTCACCTTGCAAGAGTCTAAACGAGGCACATTTGCAAATTGTTACCTGCTGATTGGCTTATTAACAGCACCAAAAAAAGGTAAAGCGGAGCGGCCATTTTGGGAGAGGATGTTGTGTGAGTGGCCAGTGTTAGAATGGAGAGCTGAGGCTTTGGTTCAAGAGGCTTCGAGGAGAAGAGGCGAAGGCAATTGTCTGGTAAGTTGCTTTCTTACTTTGATTTACTATGCCCTTTAATGCAGAGTAGTGAGAATGGTTCCAGGCTCAGTGGCGTATTCAGCTTGTGATAGATAGATTGGAAAGCTTCTGCGAAGAGATACAGAGGTAGCTTTTTATTCTGTTTTACTTTCCACAAATGCCGCCTATTCTGCCTTAGTGTTAACCCTGTGTCTCCTTCCTTAATGCCGCTGTTCTCCTGAGGATTCCCGTTCTTTGACAGTCTAACATTAAACATTTAACATAAAGTACGTCAAAGGAGATAAAGGATTCAGTCGCAATTTTTCACTAAAATCTACAGTATGCGGACGGGGTATAAGAGAATGTGGAGAAATATTCAACATCTTAGGAATTGCGAAACTTCACATTCACAGAATTGATCACGGGAAAGTGCACTGAGAAAATGGTTTGTTGCTTTTCTCCGGATGAAGAAAAGCGCAACATTTAAAATTCAATTTGATAGAAAATATCACACATTTGGGAGTAATTAAATAAACTGCATCACTGTTTGCAAATATCAATGTCATCATCCTTGGAATATTCTATTTAAGAGTCATACCAAAATTAATGTTAATTTTAAGGGCGTTCGCTGATGAACAGAATGAGTTTAACGAGGTAACGTGTGTAAAGCCTTTCCAGAAACAATATAATAAATAGATTTTAAACTCGTTCACTTCACTGGATCACATGGTTGTAGATAGATCTCTAACTGATACTTACCAGTGATAGGAATGTGTGCGCGCGTTCAGTCAGTTACAACTGCAGGTTTGGCTGTTGTTCACGCTCACAGACTTACGCACTCCCGAATACGACGCACTGCTTTCCAACAGTGACTGCTCTCCAATTCTGATGCACTCAGATTAATAATCTCTTTAAAATGTCAGCAGACAATAGCAAGGACGTTGCGGATGGGGGATTTATGAGACTAAGGAATACACCTGCTTTGTTCTGGCGCAATTTCACGGTTAACTGTTTGCCAAAAATCGCATTGGGAAGTTAAAACGTGTTAGTCCATGCAATGTAATAGAAATGAATGTACTGTCACCGGCAGAATGGAGCACTTGCCAACACAATGGAGAAATAATAAACATTCCAAAATAAGTAATTAATTTAACTGCAAAGTCGATACCAAACTTCATTGTTCCATTTCCTTCGTCAAGAATTTGAATCAAATCACCCTACCTTCTAATCCATTTTGCCAATGCACTCTAATTATGAAAACACATTCAGACTTGACTTGGACAGGTGAGTGATTCGCAGGGGAAGACATGTTCCACTAGTTTAATATTTCAGCGTTGTTTCATCGCAATATTAAAATTGAGAGACAAACAATTTTTACTTTCCATACTGCTCAACGTTCTGTAACAAAGCTATGAAGTTACTCGATTGTAATAATAATCAGCAACTGAATTGATAACCGAATACTTTCAATATTTTCACTAAACTGACAGTTCCAGATCTGCAACACAATCAGTGCCATGCAGGACCGCAGCATTCTCCAGGTGGTCAGTGACAGCATTGGTTCCAGAGCTTTAACCGAGCAACCACTGTGGACGTAGAATAGTCTCTCCAAATCCTTCTGACGCTCCAGCTGATCTGAAAGTTGTTCCCCCAAAACTGTTTTTCTCAGTATCTAATGTTTCTCTCCGAACAATCAAAAGATTTTAGGTGAATTGAGGCGTGGACTGCAGTTTGCTGAAACACACCAATGGGAAAGAACCTGCCCATTAATGGATTTGATGGGTCCATCCTCTTTCATTCGCTTTCTTCTGAGAAACCAATGACCTGAGATAACCTAAGAAGGAAATGAGTCACCGACCGAAAAAAAGCATTTTGTCGCAGCAGTTTACCGTTCTAGGAGTTATTGTTCAGGCCTTTGCAAAGATTATAATCCAGATCACATCGGCATTCTCTGTGACCACACTTTCTTTCATTTCCCCTAGCTCCACCACCACCGAGTTTCGCACTTTGGAAAAATAATTCAGCGATCCCGTCCCCATCCAAACTACTATCAACTCTTTACAAACATCTCACAGTGCTGGATGCCGGTTTAATTCCTTTTTCTTGCTGCCCTGTATCCAGGTGAGAAAAATAAAACAAAGATTTCATCCCCTCGTCCATCATTATCTAACTGTGTCTCTCAATGTCCACACCTAATGTTTTATGTTATTTCCATATAAAATCGCTAAAAAATTTATGTCATATCCCCGCGTCAGAAAAATTACTTTGCAGATATTTCTCAGTCTCCCGGCAGGGAGGAACATTCTCCAGCTCCCGCGATCGTTTTCATGCGCCTTAAAAAGATAAGATAATTCTATAATTGTGGGCTCTCAGCATCCCTCCATTGCTTTCCCCGGGATTGTTATTTCCCAGTCTGCGTTCTGTATTTATTTCACTGACATTCCCTCCCTCTCTCTCTGTTACTCACCGTGGGTTAAAGTTTCTTATATGCCCCAATTCATTATTTTCGTAATTCTCCCCACTTTTGAGTGAGTGGCGTAATTCTAGAACAAGCTGTTGTATGAGAGAAAATTATACAAAATTTTCTCCAGTGCAGGAAAGAAACTCAGCTGCGAGGATACAGAGTCTCCAATTTGATATAGAATGATGAGTGATTGAGAAAATGTAGCAGAAAAGAGGAACCAGAACAGCTTGGAAATTTGTTTGCAGGTGAAGACCTGGTTTGCAGCGAATCAAAGGAAGGCAGGCTGCACTGCAGCGCCCATTTTGATCGGGGTTGCTTTTAGTTGGTAGTTCTGCTAATCGGTTAAAGTGTGGGCTTTGAAGAATACCAGATTTCGGTAAAGAGGGTAGGTTGTTTGCTTTTCCTTAATTCCACACGATTCTGTTTTATTAAATGGACAGTAATGGCAGTCAGTTGAGTGGTGTGCTCCTCTGGTCACATGTGGGAGATCATGGCGCAGTTAAGACTCCTGGAGACTTTGAATACAGGAAGCGTATACAGTTGCAGACCCTCTCAGACAACATCATTCAATTGGAGTGGCAGTTGGACACACCGTGGAGCAGACAGAAGACAGAGATGTTTGCAGATAATAGTTTGAGGGAGGTGTTCACACCAATTGCTCAGCTAAAGAGATGTGTGACCGTCAGTTAAGGGTTGTATGTATTCAGGGAGTCTCCTGTGGCTGTCCACCTCTCAGAGAATGAAATTATTTTGGATGCTGTTGCAGTGAGTTATCCTCTCATGGAAAATAACAGCGGCAGTCAGAACCGTGGCATCACGTCTATCTCTGTTGAAGAGCAGGGTAGGGCAAATACAGTCCAGCAAAACTGATTGGGGATTATACAGTCAAAGGTACAGACAGGCGTTTTTGTGGCCGAAAAATAGAGTCCCTGACTGTTGTTTCCCTTGTGCCAGCGTGAAGGATGTGTCTGAGCGGGCACAGGACGTTTTAAAAGGGGACGGCAAGCAGGCAAGTGCCGTGGTTCATTTGGGTACCAATGAAATAGACAGGGAGGGAGATGTGGTTGTGGAAGAAAATTTGGGGACTTAGGTCGTAAGTTAGAAAGCAGGACATCCAGTATTGTAATCACAAGATTGCTATCAGTGCCACGTGCTGGTGGGCCAAGGAAATGAAAGATAGTGCAGTTCAATACATGGCTCAGGAGCTCCTGCAATGTGGAGGACTTCATGTGGGTAATTGGTATCGCTTCTGGGGCAGGTGGGACCTTTACAGGAGTGACGGGTTGCATCTAATCTGGAGGGGCTCCAATATCCTTGTTGGGAGGTTCAACAGTTGTAATCAGGAGTGTTTAAACCAGTGTGGCAAGGGTTGGAACCAAAGCTGCAGGTCAGAAGTTGGAGGGATTGGAGTGATTGATGGGAAGGTAAAAGTTATGACAAATAAGTAACAAGGGAAGGGCAGGCAGGGAGATGTTAAGGAACATGGTGGGACTGATGGGATGAAGTTTGTCTGTTTCAATACAAATGGTATTGGGGGTAAGGCAGATGAACTAAGAGTCTGGATCAGTGCATGGAACTATGATGATGTGTCCATTAGAGAGATATTGTTGCATGTGGGACAGAACTGGCAGCCCAACGTTCCAGGATTTCAATATTTGACACATGATAGAAAGGGATGTAAAAGAGGTGAATGAGTTCCGTTACCAATCAAGCATACAGAGAGGGCATACTGGAGGGCTCATCCACCGAGGCAACATGGGTAGAGCTCATATATAGGAAAGGTGCTGTCATTGTGATCGGATTCTACCATAGACCTTACATTAGCAAATACAGATCTGGCGATCTTCCGACCTCCAGGAGCAAATGATCCATCGACCCGGCTCCCGGTCCCACGTCGGAACAATCAGGAAGGTCCAGGACCGACCCTTACACATGGGAGACTGCGCATGGTGAAGAGCCATCACCACGGAGCCTTTAGCATAGAGACATGACTCCCGGACCCCACTGAAGCTCCTGATCCAGACCCCAGCGGCGAAGACCTACTGAAGTAAAGACCCGATCATCGGAGGTAGCAGGTTCCGAGTCTCAAGGTCCAAATGACGCGAAGCCCAACTTGCAGAGACACCCGATGCCGAGGCCTGACACCAGGGCCCCTCCAGATCAGAAGCCGGTCCCTATGGAACACCCCGATCCATATACAAACACGAGGCGCCTCCAGACGCTCCCACTTATCTGCAGCGGTAGCCCACTCCTCTTCAGTACTTCAGACATGTATGGGTCCAACAACGCACCTCACAGGCAACCTCATTCCACTCCAGGTCTTCCAGGTCTGTCCTCAAGCAGCCACTGATCTTCCAGTCCATTTGGTTCCACTCCAAGATTTCCAGGACTGACCAGGCTTTGTCACATACCTTGGAAGTGTGCTAAGAGGCATTGACAGCATGTGAGACTGAAACAACTTGGGTTAAAGACCCCACTCATCAGCATACTACCAGCTCAACCTTCAGCCCATTGAGAACAATGTTGATGAACTAAGCGCAAGACTGGCCGACCAAGGAGAACTGAAGGACTGCTGTGTTCTATGTCTCATTGAAACGTAGTTTACACCCACTTTACTTGACTGCACCATACAACCTGAGGGCTTCTCAATTCACCGGGTGAACCGTAAGATGTTCTCGGGAAAAGGTAGAGGCAGAGGTTCTGCTTCTTAATCAACACCTCGTGCTGCTCTGACGTGATGGTCCTGGCAATTTACTTTTCACTCAGCTTCGAATTATCGAATGGTGAAATGTTATCTACAGCACCTGCCACGTGTGGTCACCAGCTATGCTGACGGTAGTCTAAAACCCACCCCAGACTGATGTGAAGCCTGCACTCAATGAACTATACGCTTTGGTCAACAGCCATTAAACAGGATATACTGTGGCCCTGTTCATCATTGCTGGTGACTTCAACCAGCCAACTAAAAGGGAGTGTCACCAAAATACTATCTACATGTCTCTTGTCCCACCAAGGACACAAACAGACTTGGCCATTTGCCAGGAACCATCAAAGACATCTGCTGAGCCACCCATCACACACACTTTGGTAAATCAGACCACCAGGCTGTGTACCTTCACCCTGCATACAAACAGAAGCTGAAACAGGACGATCCAGTGCATAAAGCCGTACAGTGCTGATCTGAAGAAATAGATGAGTTTCTACGCGATGCTTTGAGTCGGTAGACTGGTCCATATTCAAAGACTCAACCGCCAGCCCAAGTGAGTATGTAACCATCTTGATGGACTTTTATCAGCAAGTGTGTTGAGGATTGTGTACCAAAGAGTACAATCCGGGTGCTCCCAAACCGTAAACCACGAATGGACCAGGAGATGAACTGTCTCCTGAAGTCGAGAACCACAACATTCAAATCAGGTGACCCTGCCCTACACACAAAATGTGATACGGCCTCCGTAAAGCTATCAGAGATGCCTGGAGACAATGCCAGTACAAAATTGAGTTCCAGACCAGCAGCCAGTTGTGGCAGGGCTTACTTGCTATAATGGGCTACAAGACTAAGTTGCGCAGAATTACCAAAACAGCTCATCCTTTCCCGTCGGGCTGAACATACTCTATTCACATTTAGAACAGAAGGGTATTGAAATGTCACGACCCACCCTAACAGCCTCCAACGTTTCTGAACCCATGGTTTCCATTGCGGAAGAAAGATCAGTCTTCCGGAGAGTGAACCCACGGAAGCATCCGGCCCAGATGGGGTCCCTGGACAGCTCCTTAGATCCTGTGCAGATCAGCTGTCGGGAATGTTTGCAGACATTTGTAACATCTTCCTGCTTCAGTCTCAGGTTCCCAGCTGCTTCAAGAAAAGCAATATCATCCCGGTACCTCAGAAAGACATGGTATCATGCCTCAATGACTGATGGGTGATGGCTCTGACATCCACCACCATGAAGCTCTTCGAGAGGCTGGTCAGGGCATGCATTAACACCAGCCTTCCAGACAACCTTGATTCACTGTAATTCAGCACTCACCAAAACAGGTCTACGGTTTACACCATCTCCCTGGCCCTACACTTATCTCCAGAGCATCTGGACAATAAAGAAACATCAGTTAAGCTATTGTTTACTGAATACAGCTCCGCCCTCAGTGCCAGTTTTCCAAGCAAACATATGACAAATCTTCAAGACCTGGGACCGAACACCTTTTGTTGTAAATGAATCCTTGATTTCCTGACCAACAGTCCGCAATCAGTTAGGATAGGCAGTAACACCTCCGCCGCGATTATTCTCAACACTGGTGCCCGACAGGGCTGCATCCTGAGCCCCCTAATCTATTCCCTATACACCCATGAATGTATGGCCAGATTCTGCTCCAACTCCATGGACAAGTTTAGAGATAATACCAATTAAGTGCCCCTATAACAAATAACGATGAGTTAGAGTATAGGACGAAGAGAGCTTCATGGCATGGTGTCAGTGACAACAACCTTTCCGTAAATGTCAGCAAAAAAAAACAGCTGGTCTTTGACACCAGGAAGGAGGGCAGTACACATGCTTCTGTCTACATCAACGGTGCTGAGGTCGAAAGGATTGAGAGCTTCAGGTTCCTCGGAGTGAACATCACCAGAGTCTGTCCTGGTCCACTCGCCTTGACGCCAAGGCAAAGAAAGCTCATCAGCGCCCTTAGTTCCTCAGGACGCTAAAGAAATTCGGCATGTCCCCGTCGACCCTCACAAATTTTTATAGATGCACCACAGAAACCCTCCTATACGGATGCATCACGACTTGGTATGGAAACTGCACTGCCCGTGACCTCAAGAAACTGCAGAGAGCTGTGGACGCATCTCAGCACAACATGGAAACCAGCCTCCCCCCGGTGCACTCTATCTATACTTCTCACTGCCTCGGTTAAGCAGCCAGCATAATCAAAGCCCCCACCCACCACGGACATTCTCTCTTCTAACGTCACCAATCGGTCAGAAAGCACACAAGCCTGAAAGCACAAAATATCACTCTCAAGGACAGCTTCTATCCCACTGTTATAAAACCATTGAATATCCGATAAGATAGAATCTGTACCTCACAATCCACCTCACTATAGTCTTGCACGTTATTCTCTACCAGCATTGCACTTTCTCTGTAGCCGTTACACTTTATTCTGCCTTTTGTCATTGATTTACCTTGTACAGCTTCAACGCAATTCGTAACGGATTGATGTGCATGAATGTTATGCAAGCAAGGTTTTACACTGTACCTCGGTGCATGTGGCAATATTAAATCAAATGAAATTCCAATTTCAAGCTTGGACAGGTGAATGACGTTTCAGTGGCAGAAGATGCTGGAAACAGCAATCAAAACTCATACAATTTTATGACATAAGTTAATAAAGAAATATCTGAAACGAGGGGAAAGTATTAAATTGGGGCAGGGCAAATTACAACATTGATAAACAGGAGCCTGGGAGAGTAAATTGGGAGCAGCTGATATTGGAAAATCCACATATGGCATGTTGGAGTCTTTCAAAGACCAGCTAAGCAGAGGTCAGGCCAGGCATGTTCCAGTCAGCTTGAAGGATAAATATAACGATGTAAGGGAACCTTGGATGACGAAAGAGGTTATACATAGAGTCAGGAATAGAAAATAAAGACGGTTTAGGAAACTGAAATTGGACAGGGACTGCGAGGACTGTAAAGAGAGCCAGGAAGAAATTAAGCAAAGAATGAGGAGGGACAGTAGGGAATGTGAAATGTCCTTGGGGTGTTGGAACAAACAGAGTCCCAACGCATTTTTCAATATAAAATCAAAACAAGAGGGTTACGATAGAGAGGGTAGGACCGCTTCAGGACAAAGGATGTAATTTTGCTTGGAGTCAGCGTATGTCAGAAAAGGAGTAAATGAGTAGGCGAGCCTTACATCAGTGGTAGTGACGCAACCATTACTGTATGATTACTTTCGTGGTGGTGCAGTTCCCAGAACAGTACTGTTCTGTAATATTTTTCTTCTATGTTCTCTGGCGGATGCAGCTGCTGTTCTCGTTTTCTATGCCTTCTATATTTTCTATGTCTCCATTATTGTGTTCTTGTTATGGCACATGACAACACGCAGGTATTCCAAGATTGTTTTCTTTCTCTACAAGCTTGCCTCCCACTCACCGATGTTTAAGGGGTTCTCCACAGTACTGCGGGAATTCTTTCTCTGGAAGGTTGCTTATCATCACTATCTCTGTGGAAATTAGGGCAGGATAATATTTTCTTACGTTGTCAGCGGCAGTCTCAAGTCGAATAATTGCATAAATGCAACTTGAAAAGAGAGATGGGTAGAGCTTCAATCAAAGTCACTGAAAAGCAAAAGGAGAACAAAACAGGATGAAGTATGAACTGAAATGTTGGAAACACTCAACAAGCCAGATGGCACATGTAGACTCAGAAACAATGTTGTTTTTGTCCTGTGACTTTCTGGCTGCACCAAAAAATTGTGATCAATGTGAAAGGTTCCACGTAAGTGCTGAGGTAAAGTAAACAGTAAAGGCAAAAGGGAAGAGTGAACAGAAGTTGCGAATGTGAAACGAAAGACAGATTAGGTAACCAGTAGAATTAATACCATCGTCTTTTATCTGAAAATGATTGAGCTCTGTTTGCAACTTGAAATTAGTGATTTCCATGTTCAAGCAAGCATGCAAGGAGCCTAATGTAAAGATGGAGTGCTGTTCCTCAAGCTTCTCCTGATCTTCTTGGAACAGCGCATCTTATTGATGTAAGGGTGGTTACAGGAGTGAGGGAAAAGAGAACGGAAATTTCATGTTCTGGAGCTCAGTGTAATGCTTTTGGAAAAAAAAAATGCAGGGAAATCGAGAAAATGGGAAGGATTGTGGTCGGAATGGAAGCTGCCTCAGCCTGTGGCTACTCTAAGCGACAGTCACCTTGATAACTCTTCTTCCAAATCTACTTCCCATGTTTCTAGTTTCATCAACAGTTGAATCCCAATGATGTAGGTTGACATACCAGTGCCCTTGATTGAACCGTGTCATTAAAATCAACTGAGAATGATGCCAACGCGATATTTGACATAGGCTGAGGCCATTTCCACCCATTTCACCAAATATAGCTTCCCCTGCCCAAGTGTCAAATTTTAATAACATATCTCTTATCCACCCATTCCACGTTAACCACTGTTCACCATGGAAAAGGTCACATTATTCCAGTCCTGGAACATCGAGTGTAATTCGATTCCCAATTTTAGAATATCATTGGTTTTGTTTACTTCACCATATGCTAGTTGATTCTCGCATCAGTGAAACCTCTGGATACTTTTCCCACAACAACAAACCACACAAAGTTCAAATGATGCGTTGGCGCTTTCATTCAGGGTTCTCATTGCATCAATAATACTTCACGGTAAAGCAGATTTTCTATTCATTTAATATCACATTTGGACAGTTTTGCGGCATTTCTCCACTTGGTGTAAGCTGTTAGTTTATTGTCAGATTTTATATTGGAGTTTGCTCTGGCTGTTGTCAGAGATTGTGGTGATTCCACAAATTGCCACTGAAATTAATTTTGCTTGAACATTGACACTTCGAAGTGCTTCAGAACAACAAATCAAACATGACCCTTTTGAGTATTTATGGCAACTCGCCACATATTTTAGGAAATGTTATCATTAACACTCTTGCAATGATAGTTTTTCAATATCAATGAGCCGCATTTGTTTTCCTTACAAAGCCAGGAAAGGGTTTTAGAAACAGAGATCATTAAACATTGTGCCTAGAATTTCATTCACTGTTTGCATTTAGTGTTTGCCACATTTTGCAGTGGCACAGGAATATCTCTGCAAAATTTACTTTTCTGTCGAGCTGGCAGGAAACACCTGCAATCGTGGTGTTTACAGCACATATCTTTTATTTATCTACTCCTCTGAAGTGTTGATATGATGAAATCTATATTTTGCAGCTGGCTGTACTCTGACGAAAAAGTTTGTCCAATTTCTATTCCAGACACTTAATTCAAAATGCCATTGTTGGAATGTCAAATTCAGTACGAAAGAACGATCGGATGTAAATCCTGACGAGCTTGAATTGCTGAGCTAAATGGCCTTTCTCACCACCCCAACTCAGTGCTCCTTTAATATTGATGTAAAAATTCCCATGGCATAATTTCATGGAAGAATGGAATAAGTATGCATGATGTCCCGACAAAAAAATTCTCTTGATCAATACAATAAAATATATTGTGCTTCTGCAAACTTCCTGGGCAGAACTTGATGAGCTGACATTGATGCTTCACAACAGGTAGCGACATTCCAGACACTGAAATGTTACTATCTTTGAAAATAAGTCGTTGCAAGTCATTTTCATTCAGCAGGTAAATAGCTCGTCTGGCGTCCACGGCCTGGAATATTGTTTTATACCCTATTCCAGCAGTTGGATTATTTTTATTCAAGTAATGATAGACATCTGGAATGAAAACCTGGACACGCTAATGAGAATTTTAATTCTACGATGCTGTTGTTAAACCCAGTCTGATGTATTTACATCCAAAATTCAGAATCCTAACCTACCCTTATCCCTATTTGACTTCTGATTCTTTCTCGCACTGGAGTGTACCTTTCAGGGCAAGAGCCAATAAGGAATGACCAACAAATTATAACTTTGTCATTGATATTGAAGACGAACCCTCACAAACAATATGATTGAAGTTGTCTGAGACAATTATCCCATCTCCAGGATCTCAACTGGGGGAAGTCCTCAGAACACTGTCATAAGCACAACCACCTTCAGTCTTTTCATGGCCACGGCAACCTGAAGATCCAGTTTGAAGCCATTTTACTTCCACTGCCCTTTCCCACCCAGACTTTTCTGTGCTCAGACTCCTGCAGTGCCAGGGTGCGGCTAAACGCAAACCAGAGTACAGCACCTCATAGTCCCCCTGGTAATCTACAAACCCACGGCATGAAAATTGAATTCTCCAATTTCAGGTAACCTGGTCACCCTGACATGCTGAGTACCGCGAATTTCTGCTTCTTTTTGCTTCAGCGTTTCCATCAGATATTTACTCATCATAACGTCTGATGCATGGTTGTTCCCTGATGATTTTGCAAGGTTCAGTTCCATTCAACACGAACTTCAGGAACGTCTCAGCTTACATATTGTGACTTTGCAGAATTCATGTTGTATTCTTCAATATTGATCAAATACTTTGACCTTCCTGTCTAAAATCGAACCCATTCTGCCGGGAAATATTGCTTCATTTTTCTCTATGTATATAGTGTGCTCTTCTGGGCATGTCCCAACATTGCCCAACCACATCACTGACAAATTACACATCCATAACTGCTTTATCATCTTCCACCTGCCGTTTGTCTTCCCTCTATCACACAAATACCAGTGGATTTAGTCATATTTCGCAGCTAACATGACTCAATGTTTCTCTCTTTCTGAAGTCTGATTAAGGGTAATTTCTCCAAATTGTTAACTGTTTTCTTTCGACAGATGCTGGCTGACTGGCATAGTCCAGTTTCCTAGCATTTTCTATTTTCACTGTTTTTTCATGGGAGCTCAGTTTTGCTTCTTCCACTCATTAAGTCCAGCCTCCTTAGCAGATCCAAAGACGCTATTAGCAATTAGCGAGATTTGGAGCCGGACCTTTGAAAAGAGGTGAGTCTCTGTGCCTGAGCTTGTGAGTTTCAACTTGCAAGAGTCTAAACGAGGCACATTTGCATATTGTTAGCAGTTTATTGGCTTATTAATAACATCAAATAAAGGGAAGGCAGGCGGAAGCGGAGCGGCCATTTTGTGAGCGGCCACTATGTGCGTGGGCTAGTGATAAAGAGCGGGGAGGCTTTGGTTCAAGAGGCTTCGTTGAGAAGAGGCGAAGGTAAGTCTCTGGTAAGTTCCTTTATTCCTTTGCTGTGGTGTTCCCTTTTGTGTCAGGACAGAGTAGTGAGAATGGCTACAGGGACAGTGGTGTGTTCAGTTTGTGATATGTGGGAGTTCCAGAAGACAACCAGTGTCGCGGATGACTACATCTGCACGTGGTGCAGCCATCTGCAGCTCCTTACAGACCGTGTTAGGGAACTGCAGCTGCAGCTGGATGACCTTTGGCTCCTACAGAAGAATTAGGTGTACATAGATAAGAGCTACAGGGACGCAGTGACACCGCAGCTGCAGGAAGCAGGTAGTTGCGTGACTGTCAGGAGGACTGACAATAGGCAGGGAGTGCAGATTACCCCTGTGGCCATTCCCCTCAATAACAAGTATACCACTTAGAATACTGTTGAGGGTGACAACCTACCAGAGGAAAGCCGCAGTGACCAGGTTTCTGGTACTGAGCCAGTTCCTGTGGTGCAGAAGGTAAGGGGAGAAGAAGAGGACGTAGGTAGTGATAGGTTATTCCATAGTAACTGAAGCAGAGAGCAGATTCTGTGAACGTGAAAGAAATTCCCGGATGTTATGTTTCCTTTCCGGTTTCAGGGTCAGAGACAGCTTGGATCGGATCCACAGCATTCTGAAGGGGGAGGGTGAACAGCCAGAGGTCGTGATTCATATTGGTACTAATGACATAGGTAGGAAAAACAATGAGGTCCTGAAGGGGGAATGTAGGGAGTTGGGTCGGAAGCTAAAAAGCAGGATCTCAAGGGTAGTAATATTTGGATTACTGCCTGTGCCACGTGCCGGTGAAGGTAAGCATAGGGTAAATTGACAGATGAATGCATGGCTGAGGAATTGGTGCAGAGGCATGGTTTCGGGTTTGTTGATCATTGGGATCTCTTCTGGCGAAAATACGGCCTGTACAAAAGGGATGAACTGGAGCGGGACAAATAATCTTGCGGGCAGGTTTGTTGGAACTGTCGTGGATGGTTTAAGCTAGTTTCGCAGAGGAATGGGAACCAGAGTGACAGGTCAGATGGTCGATAATTTAGTGTACAAGTAAATGCAGAGTGTAGAAAAAGCCTGAGGAAGGATAGGCTGTTGAAAGCGCAAAATTGTTGTCAGTCGAATGGGCTAAAGTGTGTTTATTTAATGCAAGAAGTATTAGAACAAGGCTGATGAACTTCGAGCATGGGTAAGTACGTGGAACTATGACATGGTAGCCATCAGAGACACTTGGCTGCGCAAGGGCAGGAATGGCTGCTGAATATTCCATGAGTTTATGTTTCAAAAGGGATAGGAACGGAGGTAAAAGAGGTCAGGGAGTGGCTTTGCTGAGCAGGTACAATATCACAGCTTCAGAATGGGAGGATGTCCAGGAGGGATTGTCCACTGAGTCAGTGTGGGTGGAATTCAGAAACAGGAAGGGAGAGAACGTACTATTGGGAGTATTCCGCCGACACCCCCCCCCCCAAACAAATAGCAGCAGAGAATAGACTTAAGAGAGCGAGAAGGGGGCATGAGAAGTCATTGGCGAGTAGGATCAAGGAAAAGCGCTCTGCACGTATGTGAAAAGTAAGAGGATGTCTCGAGTGAGGGTAGGACAAATGATGGATAGGAGGATACATGTACTTGGAGTCGAAAGAGGTGGGGAGGTCCTTAATGAATAGTTAGCTTCATTATTCACCAGAAAGAGACCTTGATGTTTGAAGATGGCGTACAAAAGGCTGATATACTAGGGCATGTCGACATGAGGAAGGAGGATGAGCTGGAACTTTTGAAAAACATTGTAAGTCACCAAGGCCAGATGCGATATATCCAAAGTTATAACGGGAAGCGAGGGAACATATTGTTGTGCTTTCGGCGACGATCTTTGTGTCATCACTGGCCACAGGAGTAGTGCTACAGGAGGGTATCAAATGTTGTTCCTTTGTTTAAGAAAGCCGTAGGGATAACCCTGGGAATAACAGACCTATGAGTCTTCAGTAGTGTGCAAATTACTGGAGAAGATTCTCAGACGGGATTTATGGGCATTTGGAGAAGCACCGACTAATTACGGACAGTCAGCATGGCTTTAAGGGGCAGGTCGTTCCTCATAAGCCTGACTGAATTCCTTAAGGATGTGATAAAGCACATTGATGAAGGTAGAGCAGCAGATGTGGTGAACATGGATTTTAGTAAGGCGTTTGAAAAGGTTCCTCGTGGAAGGCATATTCAGAAAGTCAGATGGCATGGGATATAGGGAAAATTGGCTGTGTGGATTCAGAATTGGCTAACAAAGAAGACAGGGTAGTGGTACGTGGAACCTCTTCTGCTTGGAGGTTGGTGACCAGTGGTGTTCCCCAGGGATCTGTTTTGGGACCCTTGCTCTTTGTGTTATTTTTATAATTGGTTTCGATGAGTATCTGGAAGGGTGAGTTCGTAAATTTGCTGATGATACAAAGGTTGGTGGTGTTGTGGATAATTCAGAATGTTGCTGCAGATTACAACTGGATATTGACGGAATGAAGAACTCGGCTGAGAAGTGGCAGATGGAGTCCAGTCCGGAAAATATGAAGTGATACACTTCGGGAGATCGAATTGGAAGGCAAAATACAAGACTACATCGCAGGACTCTCAGCAGTGTGGAGGAACAGATATTATGGGGTCCACGTCCATAGATCCCTCAAGGTTGCCGCGAAGGTCGATCGGGTTGTTAAGAAACCGTATGACGTGTTGGCCTTCATTAGTCGGGGTATTGAGTTCAAGAGCCGCGACGTAATGCTGCAGCTCCAGAGAAATCTGGTGAGACCACACTTGCAGTATTGTGTTCACTTCTGGTCGCCTCGTTAGAGGAAGGACGTGGAAACTTCAGAGGGGGTACAGAGGAGAATTACCAGGGTGTTTCCTGGATTGGAGAAATGAGAATATGTTGAGCGAGCTAGGCCTATTCTCTTTGGAGAGAAGGAGGTTGAGAGGTTACTTGATAGAGGGATAGAAGATGAAAAGATAAAAGAGGCAGAGAACGAGTGGACAGCCCGAGACCTTTTCCCAGGACGCGAATGAGTAACACGAGGGGTCATAATTCTGAGGTTATTTGAGGAAGATACACGACAGGTGTTAGGGATAAGTTTTTTTTTTACAAAATGTGGGTGCGTGGAGCGCACTGCCTGCAGAGGTTGTGGGGGAAGATGCATTAGGGACATTTGAGACTCTTAAATAGACACATGAATGACAGAAATGGGGGGATATGGGAAATAGATCTTAGTCCAGTATAAAATGTCGCCACAACATTGTGGGCCGAAGTGACTGTACTGTGCTGTTACGTTCTATGTTCTTATTCATTACCCAAACCCAGAGCAACAACGTCCTGGCAACTGCAGCTATTAAGCCATTTCGACCCATACTCCCATCCTTCTGTCCATCCTTCCCCCGTTGCTCTCCCACTCAAGCATAAATTTCTTCTTTTCTATTTCTGAAATAGCAATGCAGACGTGAAACATTGACTGTTTCTGTTTTCAAGGGTGCTGCTTGATATCTTGCGCTTCCCCAGGACTTTATATTTTTGAGGATTTCCAAACTATGATGTATTTTAACATTTTAATGACATTCCTAATCCCTGAGCAGATGAAGCAGCCTCTGGGGTGAGAAGCTGCAAAAAAAAAAGAATTCAGGTCTTTTGAGAGCTCTGCAGTAAATATGATGTTATGATCCTATGTTATAAGGAGATCCAATGAAGGGCCAGCAATATTGATTACCAAACTGAGATTGCATATTACTCAGTACTTTGGAAATGGTGTCATTTCCGTCTGACTCCTGTGTTCTTCCATGCAGGTGGCAGAGGTCACAGATTTGAAAATCCATGTCAATCCATTCCCAGCAAAGAGTCCTGATACATCTAATGAACTTCATACATTACAGTTACACTGTACAGATTGGAAGTTGTGGGGGGGGGGGGGACTCATTTAAAATGGTGGATATTTTACTGTGTAATGGAATATTTACATTTGATTTTTACGTATAATTCGCAAAGTACTCTCTGAAACCATTATAGAGTAGCCCATCATATCCTTTGCAGCTGGTGAACCCGCTTTGCTATTCATACTATGAATGATATGTTTGAGAATACACTGTCCTGGTTCTGCTCTTGTATCCACTGTGTTTATGTGAATGGTTCAGACAACTTTCAAGGTAATGGTTGATGTTACAGAATTGGATGATATTGTTAATGCCAAGGGAGTGACAGGGAGGTTGAGATGCATTTCAACTATTTCTTTGGATTTGTGTGAAATGGAAGTAACTTCTGCATTGAGCAAAGCATCAATGTTATCCCCCGTCTGACTGCATAAGGGTGAGTTAGTGTTTACAGGATAGACCGACTCTGTAGTTCCAGGTCTGTTGCAGGCAGTACTCCTGAAAGTTTAGGTTTGTACACGAAAGACACCGCAATTTCATTGAGATCCACTTCTTTCACTTAGCAGCGGACAGTGTTTTAACTCAAAACTTCAACATGCAAGTTGTATCTCAGCTGCGCATCATGAGGTGAAACCTGAATGGATAGTTTAACAGTTCTGATGCCGAAATATTTAATTAAAATTATTAATCTTAAAGAATTATTACAATAAATGGATATTTCACTGCAGACATCAACTCGTCCCTAAATTCAGTGAAGGTTACTGCATGAACACGATTGTTTCTTCATCCCATGAGCAGGAGCAGGAGCATGAGTCCACTGCCATGATAAGCCAACTATATCCCAACAATACAAATGTTTCCAGGTACAGAACAACATGTACACCTTCCAAAGTAACAGAAAATTGTCCACAAAGCAAACAATAAAATTGTAAATTTTGTTTATTTTTTATGGATAAGTGCGACTTTCATTACTCGTACGGTGAAGGAGGTGTATTTTTCTTTGATTATGATCCAAATATTGAACGCCACAGCACTGTAACAGACCATTCGGCCCACAATATCGGTGCCGACCATCTTTCCAAGCAAAACGAATTCAATTTGTCTGCACAGGATTCATATCCTTGATTCCCTGCGTGTTCATGATTCTGTCTAATAGATTCTTAAGCATTTCTACCTCATCAGTTTTCATACACACCTCTTGGTAGTATGTTTCAGGCATCCAAAATCCTCACTGCAATAAAATCTTTGTCTCCTGCATCTATTTTAAACTTGCCGCCTCTCGCTTTAAACCTATGCTCCCTTGTGTTTGACATTTCCCTCTGACCATCTGCTCTGTCAATGCCTCACGAATATTTTTTAATCAGGTCGCTCCTCAGTCTGCAATGAAAACAATTTAACTTTGTCCAACGTTTCACTGTAAGTAATACTGTCTAATCCAGGCAACATCCTTCTTCTGAAACCCCTTCAGTGCCTCCATATCCTTCCTGTAATGCATAGACCGTAAGCACACGCAATACTTCAAATGTGGCCCACTCAGAGTTTCATACAGCTGCAACATGACTTCCGAACAGTTCTAATCTGTGCCCCGTGGGATGTAGGCAAGCATGCCGTGTGCCTTGCTTACCACTCTACCCACATGTATTGTCACTAAAGTTAATTGTGTTTCCACTTTATGTGCAAAAAAAATAAACCATTAAGGACGACAATTACAGTTACTGGAACTACTGACGTTGAAATGAAATCTGGAGTTGAATTACCATCCATGTCTGTGAATTGCTGGCAAATTACCTCATCGAAGAAAGCGAGGGTACGTTCTGAAACTGATTACCACTTGTTAACGTAAAATACCGTACATGTACTTAAACAAAGAGAGAACAGTTACTGTTCCAAGAGGTAAACTTGATGTTTTATCAGTGAAGGTTTCATCTTTTCATTCCTGACAACAAACAGAAACAAAGCAATTTAAGGTGAAAGCAACCTTGAACCAGACAGAACTCTCTATGGCTGTGTAAAATAGGGCAGCATATGACATCTCGATGTGGAATACATTCATTCTTACGTCCAAAAGGAATCTGGCTCAATGTTAGCCAATTGCCAGGAGATCCGCCACTCACCCGGACATCAGAAAAACAGGAGAACTTTTTAAGACATTGCACTTTCCCCAGCACAGGAACATAATCTCCAGTAATTTAGCTGAAATAGAAAAAACAGAGTAGTCATGCAGCAAAAAAGCGGTACAAAGAACAGTTTTTTGATGCTCTGCAAGATGACATTTGCAGCACTGATTTTGACGTACACTCTAATAGACGCTCTGCTGCAGCTGCATGGATTTGTGGCTCCTTTGCAGCACCGTAACTCAGAAGCACTTGAGAAAGTGCACGTTAATTCGCTGGAATAATACTGGAACAGTTCAACGAAACCGACAGGCTGCACAGAAGAGACTGCTTGCCCTCCACGTGAAAAGTTAAAGGCTGATCTTTTCAAGTATTTAAGATCATCCCAGCTGATCGAAGAGAGTGAAGAGTGGAAGTTAATTAAATCAAGCCATTTTAAGATGATCACGTTCAGTTCCTGTCTCTTTTAAACAATTTATCTGTCACAGTAAGTGGACAGGACAAGACATGCTTCAATGCATTCCTGAACATAAACCGGATTTCAGTGCCAATGAAAGGACTTTGCACCAAATAGTTCAATGGACATTTAGAACTCTCCACCAAAAATAATTTTGAGGTTTGTTGCAGTGGCGTGTGTCTCTATGACTCGGTGACACCATAGTTCCTTGTCACTATCAGAGCATTCTCCTGCTTATTTCCCATAGCTCAGTCATTGACATGTCGAAAAATGCCCTCTCTTTCTCCTACTGCACACATACACATGTGGTAACATGCAGCAGCCTATTAATTTTCCTGAGACCCCATGGTGGTCATACCATTGTGCACAACTGTATATTCCAACCTCCCGACTTCCTCTCCCTGCGGTGTTGATTCGTGGGAAAGGATTGGAGACCAATGAGGACACAATGGCTGGGTTTGTTTTCCTTGGAGAGCAGCTCGCTGAGCGGGAAGGTGATAGAGGTGTGGAGAATTATGAGTGGCACAGATAAGGTAGATTATTGGAACTTTTTTTCATGGCAAAATGTCAACGATCAGACTGCAGAGGATTCATGGGATGAGTATGCGGTTCCGAGTTAATCTGAGGAAGAATTTTATCACCCAGAGGTTACTTTCAATCTGGAGTGCACTACCTGAGAGGTGGGGCTGGGGAAGGCAGTACCATTAAAACAGTAATGATGTACGTGGAGTACATGTACCACCAAGGGAGAGTAGGATTCGGATCAGGTGCTGATAAATTATGAGTTTGGTAGGTACCTGATGGTGAATGTGGACAAGCTCGCACTAATGGGCACATTCCCATGTTATGTCACTCTATGATTTTATGACATATTTCAACATCTGCCCACTCAAACCATTCATGAACAGTGAAGATGCGTTCTCTGGTCCAGATGTTGCCAATTATCCAAATTTATATTTTTGCATCATGAACCCAAACTTTAATAAGACAGGGCCTGCCTTCTCATGGCCGTATACGGGCACCTGTTGCTACAGGGGAGATCTGACCGAAGGGGAATGGTTTTTCATCCACTTGGACGAAGAAATATTAATACTGACAGAGAAAATCATACGAAAGGAATTGAACGGAAGTCACAGAACGCCCTGTCGCCCTCCAGACTGGGTGGAATCACACCGATACCGACCAGCAGTGCACTATGACTTCGAAAGACCCTTTTGTTTTCTGCAGATGAGGAACCTCGTAGGTCAGAAGAATACCCTCATTTGCATTTCAGTTTTATAATTATTCAGTTTTATTTGGAGGTTTTGGTTCCTTTAGTTTCAATGGAATGGAATTATAATTTAATGAAACTTATTCTCATGAAGGATAAATCTTTGTTCCAAACCACGTACACCAGCACTCTGAGGTCTGTATTCACGGTCCACATCTGCCCTCAAGTTGTCAACAATGGAACAGCATTTGGTCTCCCAAGGCTGAGACCAACTACAGGAATCCAAGACAAATTGCCGTCAATTTCCCAAAAGCACCAATTTGGGTAAATATTAAAATAACTGCAGGTTCTTATAAAATATCAAAGGAATAATGAGTGGGATTGTTTGCATCCATCAAAGACCCCTCAATTTATCATGCCGGGCAATTGTGCATATTTGAGGGTTGCAGAGGGTAGGTAACTCATGTCCCCTCACTTTATTCATGAATGTTGTATTGAGGGTGAAAATGGCACCTTCCTTCACAAACTAAACAAGTACTAACTTGTAAAGCTGCAATAATTTGGATATTTTGATGTGGTAATATTTCATAATCGTACTGAATAATTCCCAGAAGCTTCAACGCTGACATGGTTCTCATCCTGTCATTATTTTGCACCTACTTATCTGTAATGACTGTCCTTTGTTTACTAACCCAGGTACACTAGGGATAATCATTCACATTTATGCTATGAAGGAGAAAGTTAATTCTTCACTTTTCTTCCTGTGGTCTTATCAGAACGACTGGTCTTGTCTCGGGATCATGTCTGTATCATTCGTTGGAATCCCCTCTGCGCACTTTCCAAGGCCTCCACACAACAACATTGAAATAAAATGCCAGAACTTCTATTCAATAAATTCATAACTGAATTTTCCTTAATACCACTCTCTTGTACTAACTCCTTTTCCCTTGAATTCATTAATATCAGAAATCTGTCACATTCGTCCTGACACATTAAGTCCCTCATAACATGTTGCATTCCCAATGCTACAACAAACACCCACATCAGTTTGCAATTGCACCAGCTGTGGCTCAATAATTTAAAATACTACTTCCTTTTTTTTCCCGGAAAAACAACATTTACTGTTAAATACATTAAGACAAGTATCTGAGGTGTCAGTGGGGGAGCACTTTGGGACGAGAAGCCACAGTTCTATTAGGTTTAAAATAGTTAAGGAAATGGGCATATCTGGTCCACAAACCAAAGTTCTAAATCGGAACATGCAAATCTTGACCGTATTAGACAGAAACTTGCAAAAGTTGATTGGAATTGGTTGTTTGCAGATAAACGAATGTCTGGCAAGTGGGAGGTCTTAAAAGTGAGATATCGACAGTTCAAGATCTGCATATTCCTGATTGAGAGAAGGGCAAGGCTAGCAACAGTATGGAAACTTGGATGAGGTGGTATATAGAGGGGCCGGTCAGGAAAAAGGCGGAAGCATGGGTCAGCTCCGGGCAGCTTGGATCACATGAATCCGGCAAGGGGTATAGAGGGTGCAGGAGTCTGCTCAAGCAGGAAATCAGAAGGGCAACAATGGGGCACGAGATAGCTTTGGCAGAGAATTTTAAGGAGAATCCAAAGAGATTTTATAAGTATATTAAGAGGAAAAGAGTAACTGGGGAGAGAACAGGGCCCCTCAAAGACCAAAGTGGACACCTTTGTGTGGAGCCATAAACATGGTTGAGGCCCTCATTGTGTATTTCTCCTCGGCTTATACAGTGGAGAAAGAAATGAAGGTCTTGGGGATAGTCCACATTACAGCATTCAGGTGTCTGAAAGTGTGGTAAGGTCGATAAATCTCCAGGGTCTGATCAGGTATATCCAAGAAATATCCAAGGGAACCCGAATCTGTTTCACAACAAGGACTCTGAACACAGTCTTAGAGAGTCTATGCTGGCGCGGTCCATCCCTGCTCACGGCCGTTCCAGGTATAACTGAGCGTGAAACAAGAGTTTGTGTCTCCAGCCCTCATCTCGATCCTCGGACCTGAGCGGGCGCACCCCACTGCATGTACTCTCGCCCTTCTAGGAGGGTGATGGCGTCCCGTATGGTCTTCCCACTAGCCGGTCCCATGAGGGGCAGGACCACTGACCTCAACTCAGGGCGCGCGGTGGCGACCAGGTATCCGCTAGCGCGCTTGTCACCCTGGTATTTTCTAGACAACTCGCGGTCGCCGGCCCTCTCATAAATGCCGGTCACCAGCGCACATTGCCTGATGGCCTTGGCGCCCTCACTGACCGTGCTCCATTGTAGTCTCCCGTATAAATCCCATTCGAGAAGAGTAGGGTATCGGACCCTCACGGCGGTAACTGCCCGAACCCACTGGGTAGCGTCGTCCACGGTCCCTCCCAGTGGCGCCCGCAGGGCATTGTTAACGCTTGGTTGGTCGTACAAGCTCCCTAGACAGCTCACTTCCTGGTGAGAGAGGCTCATGTTGGGGGGCCCCCTCATCCCACAGTCGGAGCAGCCATCGGGCCAGGTGGTCGCCCGGTCGCTGGCGGCAATGGTCCGCCAGCTGTGTCAGTTCATTGACTGAGAAATACCGGGTCTCCGTAGTTTCGTAGGGACCACGGACACTTTCTCCTGCGGTGGCCTCATCCCCATTCCCCACCCTCAGTGGCGTACCTGGGACTGCGTGATGACGGGTCGCGCATGTAGGGGTTCGGGTGCGTAGGGCGGAGGGTGGGTGTGATGTGACCCAGCCTCCTCGTACACCCCCTCCCCATCGTTATCCATCCATATATCCCCATCCCCCAGCCATGTGTCCAGCTTGTCGCGGCGCCGGACCAGGGCTCGAATTTTCAGTGGGTCCAGCTGCCAGCCAGATCTGCGGGCCGCCTGCGCCTGCTGCAGTTGAATCAGCCAGCAGGCAACGTCGGTACCTCTGGCCTCGAGGTCGTTGGCTGGGGTCTGGGCAGCCTGGACTGCTTACTGCAGCGTACAGCAGCGCTGCTGGAGCACCTCTATCTCCTTGTCTTTCTGGAGACACATGTCCTATATCTGCCCAGTAATCTTGAGCTGGAGTCTCAGGAGGGACGAAAACAGCCAGAAGGCATCCCTTTGATCCTCCTTGGCTTTGGGGAACCCCGACCTCTGGAGGAGGGCGACGACGTGGTGCCCCAGTTTCTCACCACGGGTCTCTAACTGCTCGGCCCAGTCCACTGGTGTACCGTGGTTCGCCAGCATGCTGGCTAAGCTCTCAAATCCCTCGGTCTCGTCGGTCCACCCGGGAATCCTACCCTTGGTACCTGCACTGGCTTTCTTGTCTTATTGCAGAACATCCCTCCCCGCGTTTATGTTCAGCCAAGACCTTTAAGACTCTGCTCACAGTGCCAATTGTCGTGAAACAGATTCGATGTCACGAAGGACAAGGACTCTGAACACAGTCTTAGAGATAAATGATTAATTTGCAAAGACAACGTGGGGAAAAGGTAACAGGGACAAAACACACACGCGCACCGGTTATAGCGAACGTGGGAAAATAGCAACAAGGGTAAAATACACACACGCACACACAACGAACTGGGTACAGACAATCAAGGAAAAACATACGATACCCGCCACCCCTTGACTCTGTGAAGACACGGATCTACGCTACCGGGGTTACTAACTAGAACGCTCTTAAACCTATCGATAATGCACATCTTACCAGCGATCTCTCCAGCGCCGTTCCAGGGTTCCTCGACCTGGGGCGAAGTGGGGTGAATCCCTCGGAGCAATCAAAAAAAGAGCACGAACCGGGCACACATGGCACTCTTTATGGTGCTGGAGGGCTGGTGGCCCAGCCCAGGTAGTTGTAAAAAGCCAATGGTCCGGCGCTAGTAGGGGCTAATCGATCACAAAGGCCAATGTCACGAGGCCAGGTACAAAGGTGTTTAAAGGGACCAATGGTCAGGTACGCTCTGATGGGTTGGGTGGAGCCAAACCTTGATTGACAGTGGTATGTCTTTCGCCCACGTAATGGACAGTGTTGTCATGTGACAGGCACGACCCTCCACAATACAATTATGATCATGAATGTTGCCTTGACATTGATGTCTCCATGTCACAAAGAATATGCTGGCCTGTTCAGTACCAGCAGAGCCAACGGGCACTATTGCATTTGATACAGAAACAACATGGAATCCAACTCTATTCAGTTGTTTTTTTTTTAAATGAAATAACTTCAGGCAAAGGACAGCATGCTTCTGTCTTACTGCCAGAGCAAGTAATTTACCTTTTCTGGACAATCTCTTGAGAATCTCTCGGAACATTATTTCAGCTGCATAGAGAGGGAGATTTCGCAATAGTGCTAGGTTTTCTAAGTGATCAAATGGCAGTGTTTGAATGTCTGTGTGAGCTACCACATAATGTTTTGTAAGCTTTTCTACTGATCTTTTTAAATGGTTTAATAATTAAGATGAGAAAATTTTGGAAAATTACTGCATCCCACTGTGAGATCAGTTCCAACTTTACTGGATGAAAAAAACCATTTGTTCAGAGCAAGCTGTCATAAACAGCTGTGTGTCAATAAGAAGATAGTCTGTTTCAGTGATGTTGCTTCAGGGATTGGCTCGGGACACAGGGAAGAATTCCCATCGACCTCTGTGATTTTATAGTTATGACATGAGATGGCTAATGAAGCCTTAATGTAACAACTGATCTGAAAAAAGAAATAGCACGAATGTGTCACCGGCGATCTACTTTATGAGGCGTGGGCAACAGTGCCATGGCCAAGATTTAATGACCAGCCCTAAATGTACTCCGTACTCTGGATCAACTGCAGAGTTCTGGTGAAGCTGCTTTTGATAATTCTGTTTGGTAACAAGTTCCAGAATTTGGACCCAGCCACAATGAAGTAGAGAGTCCCATGTCAGTACATACAACAACTTGAACTCAAAGCTATTGGTTCCTGCTGCTTTTGTCCTTCTAGGTGGGATAGGTTGCAGGTGTTGAATGGGACATCAAACACGCCTTGACCTGTTGCTGCTTGTAATTAGTACTGACCAAGGACATGAACTTCCAATGGCAAGGCAGGTGGATGACGAGAGCACCAATCAAGTGGACTGTTCAGTCCTGCTGCTTTAAGCCATTTGGTTGCTGTGGGAGCTGTGATTATCCAGGCATAGCGATTTCCTGCTCAGATCTCTGTTGTAGAACTTGAACTCACAATTGTATCAGATGGAAAGGTTGGACCAAAGGAGCCACAGCTGAAGCAGATCTTCATCTACTGTATCTTTATCGTTAATCACGTTTGCACAATTGTTGCAGATCAAATATTACTTTGCTTTCCCTTATCTAAATGCCAGCACAGGATATCCTTGATTTTCAATGTTCTCCACTTACGATTCAAATAAGTCCTGCTGGCTTCCTCATTTGCTTTTGGCTCCATGTCTCATGATCTTAGACAATAACATGACTTATAAGAGGGCTTTTGTGTCAGATTGACTTCATTGCATACAGACAATAACAGTGCTAAAGCTCCTAATCAGCATCAGGTTACAATAATACCTTGTCAAGACTTTCTCCACACTTGACATGACACTAATTATATGACTGCACTTCGTGTTATTTCAAGGACAACTAAAAATAAATATCAGATTTTATTGCTTCTCTAATCACTTAGTCGTCATAAGTTCTCCTTCTAAACTTTGTGTTGTGCTGCAAATGGTCCTACTCTCAACAATTAATGAAAAGACCGACAGTCACAAGCTCTGCTGTTGGATATGACCACGTGATTCAGCATAAAACCTTACTGCAGTATAAAGGGAGTGCCCCACTCTCCGAAGTAGTACAAACCCATCGAGAAGTTAAGCTGATGTCTCAGATTCCTTCCTCAATAATAGCATGGAGCAAATGACCTTCTTCTCTGGTGAAAACTGTTATAATTTAATGAACATCATTAACAGATTGTCTGATCAATATTTTGCTGTTTTTAAGACATTGCTCAATGGAAATTAATTATTGACTAATCAGAAATGAATGCTGTTCAAATGCTGGAACAGCTTCTGCACATCCTGCGGATGGTAACCTGGAACATTAACTCCATTTATTTCTCAACAAATCTGCTGAGTATCTCTCACATTGTCTCTTTTTATTTACTCTTATCTCATCTTTGCATTCAGCTATGTGGCCCCACTTCCACTGAGGTTGTGATAAATTCTGGAGCCGAGTGCTCTTGATAAAACCCAAACTGTGAGCAGGATAGTGATACTGTTCATGAGTTCACAGTTCACCTTCTGTCACTTTGATGACTGACTGATTGGGCAGTCATTAGTGGATTGGATTTGTCTTGCTCTTTGAGACCGGCACGTCACTAGGCTATTTCTCATGTCACCAGGTTGTAACTGCACTGGAACTGAGGCACAGCTGATTCCGGATCAAATGTTTACGATCCAAGATGTGTCCAATCCCCTCGCTTTTGACGTAACCAGCCCTGTCAACAATTATTGATATCATATGTGTATTTTATTATATGGTGACCTCCACTGAGCAGTTTGGACTGAACAAATTTGCAAATGATTCACTCTTGTACTTTGGTAGTTGTACTTGCGTCCGTCCATCATTAGGATGGGTTTGCTCTTGGATCCTCCTCTTCCTCCTCCCGTTGGCTCGTTATATATTCACCACCATTCAGAGCCACGTGTGACACAGCTGCAATGTTTTGATCTAATCCATTGGGTGTACATTTTTTAGCTCTGTCCCTTGTAACCTGTTTCTGCTGTTTAGTATACCTGCACTCTTAACTTAGAATGTATGACTGCCGCTTCTGCCAATGTCCCCTTCTGTAATCCTCATTAGACCAGGGTTAATCCATTGGCTTGCCAGTCCTGGTGTGGACCGGAATCGGTCTGGCAAGAGGTCATGAATTTCCGTGGAGAAAATTCTGCTGCTGTTTGTCGTCACCAGTACCACATGGATGCTCAGATTCACGATGCCAAATCTGTTCGAAGCATTTTCTGGTTGTCACATTTTAATGTTACGCAATCAGATGGAAGATATCTTCAGTGTAAAGACAGGGGTTTACAGCTAGTGGGGCAATCACAGTGGTTGCCTCTCAGTTGTTGTGGCTCAGGATCGATCGTGACCTCTAGTGTTATCTCTGTGGAGATTGCATGTTCTCCCTGTGACCCTGTGGGTTTCGTCCCACGTCCCAAATTCACATATTTTGGAAGGCTTCAATGGAATGCCTTAAGAACAAAATAACAGAACAGGATTGGTATAAATTGCTGCTTGATGGTTGGGGCAGATTCAATGGCCAGAACATGCAAATTATGTGTTCTATGATTCTGCAACACAATGACAATAAGGATTTATTTACTCAAGGACTGTGTTGTGATCACTCCTACCAACGCTCCCAAGATGCTGATGAGCTTACTCCTTGCCACAGGCTAAACGGCTATGTCCTTCACAACTCAGACATTTTATGCTACTGGGACACACCAGGTGATGGACATTGAGTTCACCCACCCGGAGGACATCTTGTGACCTTCTTGCAGATTCAGGCCTTGCTGTCAAGTGTTGTTCGATATAGATCACATGCCTCCATCTCTGTGCATATGTGACAGAATACCTCCAGGAACCGTGATGGAAACGGCTCGTTCGCTGTCCGTGGAGTCTCACTATGTCAGGTTGATGACTCTACCAATTTTAACATTGTTCTTCAGGTGGCCCACTCTCTACCCTCAACTGAGGAATCTGTGAGTTCCATGTTATAACACTTGGAAGACAAACTGAGAGTACCAACAGCCCTGAATGTCCACTGGTCGGGGATCCCAATGTCTATCACCAGGAGTGTCTTGGTAGTCCAGATGGCTGAGTTCTGAAAGACAAAGCGACACACTTGGTTCGTGTTAGGTAGTAAGTGAATGACATAACCATATCTGAAATCAGGAACTTTGTTAATGCGAAGCAATCCATCCAGATTTACCCTTCTACATTATGTTAGCAGTTTAATGTAAGTGCGGATTGTTAGTCCAATGTCAGAGAACAGTTTAAATGCAACCACATCACTTCTGTTGTTTCCCTCAATCCGCTAGAGTAGATTCCAAGAACATCCTGAATAATCTTCTGATCTCATATTATGCTACCCAGTGCAATGAAGTCACTAACACTCATTAGAAGAGCATGCTATGATATTTTCAAAGGGCAATACTCAATGACAAAATCAGCTGAGGCACTCTTCTTTTTTCACACGACACGGAAAGTTTTGTCGACATGTATTCTGCCAGCAGGAGAACACAGATAGAGTGGGACTATTTCTTCTCCCATTTGCACCATAAGATCTACAGCAGACCATGTGAAAGCAGTTAGTCATGAGGCAGCACATTAAATGCTCGGAGTTCTGGAATGGCATCTGATGAACCAATTTGAAACCCAAGTACTTAAATCATATATTTGCCATTAGAAAAAAAGTGAGGAGGGCTGAGGGGAATTTTCTATCGAGGAAAAGTGATGCTTAGCATAAATCGATCACTGAAATCTGAATTATTTCTTTGTGCAAGGTAGCACAATGTTTAACATTTTATTTGTGTCCGACAACCTAAAAATAGCCTGATACTGGATATGTCAAGTGCCAATGTTGCGTATGTTTTTTTGGAACATTGATTCTGTAAACATTGATGGATCTAGCTCTACATCTAACCTTTACATAAAACAACCTGACAAATGCAGCTTCAGAGAATTCCACGGATTTTTGTCATGAGTGCATGTCATTTGTATTTTTATCTGTGGTGGAATCGGGAGAAAATAAAAACACTGACGCACTGGTATTTATTCAGAATATGTCACAAGAACGCATTGATTTATTCCAATTTTGACATGAGATGAAAGACTTGGGCCATGTCTCGCTGATACAAATGCCTCCAACCAATTGGAAATGGAACATCTTGAATTGAACATTTACTTTTGTGGGGGCCTCAACACTTAGTTCTGTGTTCTGCAGGAATTAAATGCTTTGTGCTGATCTCGGGACTCTGCTCAAGTAGGATAGGATTCCTCACGTGGTCTTGGTGTCCGTGGCTGCCAGGGCTAAATCTCAACCTTCTTGATCTCACGCCAGACTTCAGGGTTTGCCGCTGGGTTGCTCACCGGGACCAGTACAACCAGTGCACGTGGTCAGACAATTTTTTTTAAAAATTGAAGATCCAGGGTGATGTGTCAAGCCATGTGCAGGATAACACCAGGCTGGAAGCAGTTTAAGATGAGGTAGGAATGAAGTCCCTTAAAGAAACTGTATGGTCTGTCGGAGGAGAGGAGGATGGAGATCAGTTGTGTATTGATGAAGTCGGAAGAGAATAATGAATCTGAATAAATACTCGACTGATTCTAATAGAGTGTGATTGAAAATATGAACAAAGAACTGTTCTAATATATCTCAGAAAGTGACGAAGATTCCAACATCACTGATAATTATTGTATGCTGTATTTTGTTTGACAACTGTCGGGGGGGGGGCGGGGGGCGGGGTGGAGGGGTGGTGGGGATGGTGGTAGGGTGTCAGGAAACCTAGAAGACAGAAATTGTCCTGGTAACTAAGTGAACACCACAGACTCTCATCAGCTTTGCCTCTTTTTAAAACAAGAATAGTTGTAAGCGTAACTTGGATCTCCAATGGTTAACTTGTACTAAAGTCCAAGCATTGCACCTCATACTCTTCAACCTCCATGGCCAAACATAACTAGATTTCTGTCATTGAAATGCACCCACTTAGATCAGAGTAATCTGCAGATGACGGCACTAGTCATTGCTCCATTCAACCTCTCTCCCATCTTCTTTGCTGAATTTAAATATCGATCCCTTGGGCCTGAGTAATCCATGACGTTGGAAATTACTCCCTGCGCTTCCTCACTTAAAACCTCACCTACCACCTCGCATCCTTTATTTTAAATCTCACATGAAACTCTCTTCAGTTGAAAAGCAGTGTGACAACCAAATGATTTGACCAAATAATCATCTTTCACTCAATGAAGCTGAAAGCCGCCCACTCTTCCCACCACCATTCATTCCCCAAGTTGACTATTCTGCAACCTTCTTCCATGATATCTGAGCTACACAATGCAGCTCAATGTTGGGCAAGAACTAATAATAAAGAAACAATGTTCGCTAACAATTCTACAGAACTTCTCGACAAGAAAATCTGATATGTTTAGCAAAGCCAGCGATCGAGGTTCGATTCCCGTCGCTGTCTGCAAGGAGTTTGTTCGTTCTCCCGTGTCTGCGTGGGTTTCCTCCGGGTGCTCCGGTTTCCTCCCACATTCCAATATGTACGGGTAGGTTAACATGGGTTTAAAATGGGAGACGTGGACTCGTTGGGCCAGAAGGGCCTGTTACCATGCTGTAAATAAAAAAAAACAGTGAAAGCTAAAGTTAACAGCATGGTTGATATATATTTCTTAAGCAATGGCAGAGGAATCAACTGTCCAATGCAACATTAACTTTTGGTTAAAATCCCCACCTCCAAAAAAAAAACGGTATAAATTCCACCAGATTTGAACATTTGCTAGCACTTGCCACGTATGCATTAAATGTAAGTTTCCTGAGCTGGGTCTTTTAAACCTTAATGTAGTCACCACAACAATTACCCAAGCAACTGATGCACGCAACAAATTATTAACCCAAAATAAAGGCCACAATACACAATCCTGTCTACTTCATGGACTGGACCACTCTGTATCTCAGATCAGGTGGACTATTCTCATCCATCCTCTCAATCTTAAGAACTCCAGTTATGCACTTGGTACCCCGGAGAAAATCGACTGAGGCGCATTGAACAGAAATTATACAACATTAGACAGGAAGCAATTCAAGTAGAAAAGAAATAAAGTTCCTTGTAGAGCAAAGTGGTCAAATAGGTCACAGTGTTGCGATACTAAGTTAGTGATCCTTCTTTCTTCTTCAATCTTTTTTATTAGTTTTCAAATTAATACAGATTGATATATGCCATTAATGATTATACATGCAATACAAAGTTGTCAGGATAACAATCATGACATAGAGAATCATGAAGAACAATAAAATATAAAAAAATCTGTAGATCTAACGATTTCTTAGTAAATGAATATAATATAAAAGGAAAGAAAAAGATTTATTATATAAATTAAAAAGGAAAGAAAAAGAACAATCAATAAGAAAAATTATAAACAATATAAACTAAACTAAACAGAAATATTAAAAAAACAAACAACAAAAAAAAGAAAAAAAGGACTGGGCTAAAATTTTTCAGCGGAAACAGCAATATTATGTCGTCAATTCCGTTCTTCTAAGTTGGAATGTTATTGAAAGGGGATCTACATCATTTGAAAATATTGAACCATAGAACCATAGAACCATACAGCACAAAACAGGCCCTTCGGCCCACCATGTTGTGCCGTCCATCAAACCACCCTCACACTATCTAAACCTTTCCTCCCGCATATCCCTCTCTCTCACATTCCTCCATGTGCCTATCCAACAAACTCTTAAACCTGTCCAATGTATCTGCCTCCACCACCACCCCAGGTATTGCATTCTACGCACCAACCACTCTCTGGGTGAAAAACCTCCCCTTGACATCTCCCCTGAACCTCCCACCCATAACCTTAAAGCCATGCCCTCTCGTCTTGAGCATTGGTGCCCTGGGAAGGAGGCACTGGCTGTCTACTCTATCTATTCCTCTCAATATCTTATGTACCTCTATCATGTCTCCACTCATCCTCCTCCTTTCCAGTGAATAAAGCCCTAGCACTTTAAGCCTCTCCTCATATTCCATACCCTCTATTCCAGGCAGCATCCTGGAAAATCTCCTCTGCACCTTCTCCAACGTCTCCGTATCCTTCCTATAATGCGGCGACCAAAACATAGTACTCTAAGTGCGGTCTAACTAGAGTTTGTAGTTTTGTAAATGGACTCCAAATATCTTCAAATTTAAGTGAAGGATCAACACTACCACTCCTATTTTTTCCGAATTTAAACATGATATAGTCTGAGAAGACCATTGAAAAGTAGTAAGGGGTATTGGATCCTTCGATTTAGGCAAAATGGATCGTTTGGCCATTAATGTAACAAAAGCAATCATACGGTTAGCGGAAGCAGATAAATGGCCAGACTCTTATCCTTGGTAATCCAAAAATTGTAGTGATGGGGTGAGGATGTAAATCAATCTTCAATACATTTGAAATAATGTTAAAAATGTCTTTCCAATATTTTTCCAAAAGAAGACAGGACCAAAACATATGAGTCAAAGAAGCCACATTCGATTTACATCTATCACATATAGGATTTATATTCATATAGAAACGACCTAGCTTATCTATGGACATATGGGTCATGTGAACTACCTTAAACTGTATCAACGAGTGTCTGGCCCTCATTGAAGATGTATTAACTAAATGAAGAATTTTCTTCCAAGTCTCTGTAGGTATAGATTCTAGAGTTCACTTTCCCATTCGTTCTTAATTGTGTCCAATGATTCTGGACGTATTTTCATAATTAAATCAAAGATTGTTGCTATCAAGCCCTTCTGATTAAGATTAAGACTTAATTTTTTTTCCGTAGTTTCAGTTTTGTATGGTGTCGGAAAAGAGGGTATAGTATCTTTAAAAAATTCTATTTTGCAAATATCGAAAATAGTGTGATCTAGGCAATTTGTATTTGTTGGACAATTGTTCAAAAGATGAAAAACAGTTATCAATGAATAGATCACGAAATCATACTATTCCCTTCCTTTTCCATGTGGAAAACGCTGAGTCAACTTTGGATAGATGAAAGAAAAAATAGATTGAATGGGACTTGACAAGGTAAATTTATTCAATCCAAAAAATTAACGAAATTGAAACCATATTCGTATTGTATATTTAACAATTGGGTTTGTCATATGTTTACTTAATTTGGTAAGTGCAAAAGGGAATGAAGCTTCTCAAATAGAAACTAATGAAAATTCAAGTACTGATTGGTGCTCAAGCTATACCCATTTGGGGCAAAGAATTACATCTCAATCTTGCCTCCAAAAAATTAAATATCTGATATTAATTGCCCAATAATATAATCTGAGGTTAGGCAAGGCCATACCACCATCCTTTCTTAGTATTTTTAAATATTTCTTACTTAATCTTGGGTTTTTATTCTGCCAAATATATGAAAGAATTTTAGAATCAATAGTGTCAAAAAAAAGATTTCGGGACAAAAGTTGGAATCGCTTGAAATAAATGTAAAGATTTTGGTAACATATTCATCTTAATCGCATTAATTCGGTTTACCAATGATAAAGACAGTGGAGAACACTTAACAAATAATTGTTTAACATGGTCAATTAAAGGCAATAGATTAGCTTTAAATAAGTCCTTATGTTTCTTGGTAATTTTAACACCTAAATCCATAAAATAGTCAGTTACCAATCTAAAAGGTAATTGGCTATTAATTGGGGTTTTCATATTCAATGGAAAAAGTTCACTCTTATTAAGATCTAATCTATAGCAAGAAAAACACTAAACTGATCTCGTAGTGACAGTACTGCGGGGATAGATTCGTCCGGATTAGAAATATAAAGTACCAGGTCTAAGGTAGTGATCGTGGATGGACCAGGACAGGTTATTGGTGATGTACACTCTGAGGAACTTGAAGCTCCCAACCCTCTCGTCCTCAGCAACGGTGATGCAAACAGGATCGTATGCATTAGACAATTCTGAAGTCAATTACCAGTTCTTTTGTTTTGCTGACACTGACAGAAAATATGTTGTCACGACACCATGACACAAGGGTCTCGATCTCCTTCCTGTACCCTGAATCATGGTTATTAGAGATTCGGCCTACTATGGTGGTGTCATCTGCAAATTTTCAGATAGATTTAGTGCAGAATATAGACACGCAGTTGTGTGTGTATAGGGGGTCAGCATACAGCCTTGTGGGGCACCAGGGCTGAGGGCAATCGTAGCGGAGGTGCTCCTGCCTGTCCTTAATGATTGTGGTCTTCTTGTCAGGAATTCGATGATCTAGTTGCAAACGAAGCTGTAGAGTTCCATTTCTCGGAGTATGGAGATGAGTTTGCTTGGAATTGTAGGATTAAGTGCAGAGCCCTAGCCAATAAACAATCGTCTACCGTCGCTGCCTTTGCTGTCCAGGTGCTTTAGAGTTGAGTGCAGAGCCAGGGAGAGGGCATACGTCGTTGTCTAGTTAGGCGGTAGGCGAATTGGAGTGGGTCAAAGTTGTTTGGGAGTCTGGAGTTGATGTGTGCCAAGGCCAGCCTCTCCAAGCACTTCAAAATGGTGGTTGTCAGAGCAGTAGTCATTCAGACAGGTTACCTTACTGTTCTGTAGTAACAGGATGATAATGGGCTTCAAAACGCAGCGAGGAACCCCAAATCAAAGCAGAGAAAAGTTAAAAAATATCTGCAAACAACCCAGCCAGCTGATCTTCACAGTCTCTGAGGACACAGCGGGGATACCATTCGAGCCAGATGCCCTCCACGTATTCACTCTCGGGACAATTGATCTGACGTCTGCAACACTGACTTGTCGGTTCATGTACATTGGAGGCTGTCGGGGCTTGTAGTGACATTCCATTCCACTTCTGTTCAAACCGTGCATAGAATTCGTTAAGCTCATCAGGAAGGGATACGATGCTCACGCCGATGCTGTCTGACTTTGTTTTGGAGACCGTTATAGCATGTAAGCCCTGACACAACTGGCAGCTTGTCTGGGATTCTAGTTCGGACAGTTATTCACTCTTGCCATCCGTGATAGCATTTAGAAGTTCCCATCTCCATTGTTTGTATAGGTCAGGTTTACTGAATTTGAACACCGCACTCCTGGTCTTCAGCAGGGGGTGGATCTCCCGGTTCATCTATGGCTTACGGTTTTCTAACACACGGACAGATCGCTTTGAGAAACGATCCTCTGTACATTTGCTCGTAATGTCCGTGATTGTAATGACAGACCTATCTAGGTTGGCTGCCGAATCTTGGAATATGGAACAGCTCAAATCACAGAAATCCCTTCCGTTACCAAGATACCAACTGTGATACTTTTCACAGGGAGGCAACGATCTGTTAGACCTGTTGTTAAATCCCGGAAACCTCAGATGAATATACTGCTCAGAAACACATTACAATGCATTTTGGATCTAAAGAGCACGCTCAAAATAGATCTTATATTTAAAATAGAGCACATACTTCCAGCGCCCTTAATTGGACTCCTTTCTCAGGAATCGCTGCCACACCACGTCAGATCCAAATCCTCCCTCGAAGTCAAAATTGCAGACAACAAACCACCTGTTAATATTTCTGCAACTTTAGGGACACCAGAAGATGTACTTCACATCCACCGCCACGGCAGTGGGAGCAGTTTTCATCGCACCCAACAGCCTGTGATGCGGGATGTCCAGGATCGGGCCTGTTTATCAACACACGGATCAGCTGTTTCCAGTCACGAGTAAAGACCTGACTCAGCGGTCGACCAGGCTAAGATACATCCAGGAGCGACAGGACTTAGCACTGAGCAGCTCCATCTACCGCCCCAGCCCATCGATCTCCACGCTTCACTGGCACACTCTCCAATCCTTGCGCAGAGCAATTACTTGCTCGGTTTTATAATGTTCCTGGTACGGCGGCGCCCTCAATTACGGATCTCTCTCTATCATACCATAATTACCTTTTCTGGTGACAATTCTACAGGTGCTTTCGTTCTTGAGAACTCGTCCAGAATGCCAGGCACCAGTGTAAAGACTGGAAGCTCAGTTCCAATCTGTGTCTTTGGTTCCCAGACCATGCTTTTATCTCGGTTGGGAGACTTTATACAACAGTCACAGCTTGTTCTTCACATGTTTCCCAATCTCCTGAAATACCCAAATCTCCAGCTCACAAGTAAGGCTTTACCTCTGCGTGCTAGCGTCTTGAATTTTACTGACATCTAATCCCATCAATTGAAGATTTAATCTGTTGATGCACCGTTTCTATTCACTGCCACCGATAATACTCTTCGTTCATTCCGAATTACTTTTACCATTCACTGAAAATTAAACTGTCGATAAATTTACCAGTTTGATGAGAAATAGTTTTAAATATTTGAAGATTGACACTGAACCTCCCCATGGACAAAGCGAAATACCTTCCATCCCGACATCATTAAACTTAAACCTGTCTTTCCTTTCTCAGATAAGATCCTGCCAAATATTATGCCATCATCAATCGAGATCTTTCCATTGACAGTTTAATGGACTGGTCCATGGAACAGAATAAATTGGAAAAAAATGGTCACGTGAAGTTTGTGTCAGCGTGTCACTTCACAGACTTGCTGAATGGGCGGCATGAACCGGAACACTGCTGGGGAAAAAAATTGCTCGAGTGAACTGCCGCACGGTAAGCAACACCTCATATTCTGTCTGGGTAGTCTTCAACCCAAATGAATGAGGATTGAATTTTCCAATTTCAGCAAACCTTACTCAAGTCTTTGCTTGTTTTTTTTTCTCTCTCTCTCGCTCTGTGCCTCTGATAGTCCTCCGGGACTACATTGTTTTTTTTCCAATAGCCCCTTCAGCCCCATCACCATTTAATCCCCTTCCTGCTTGCACCAGCAACCCAGGTATTTCACACACAGAATCCTCACCCCCATCTGTTTCTCTCTGTACTTCATCTCTCATTTAATACCTTCCATTATCACCTTCCTTACTCATTAGGTTCCAAGGGTGGCTGCCGTTGTGTTCCTGATCATTACCCTGCATCAGCTGTTTCCACCTTCACACGCAACACCCCTAACCTGGGTTTTTCCGCTCATGTTTTTCGTTGACAGCTTCCACCTGTCTCCCGAATACCTCTGTCTTACAACTTCACCACCCTCCCCTTGGTCCACCAATAGCCACTAGACCTTCTCTCACTCATTACCTCTCCTTTTAATACTCACGACCTTCACTCTCCTTTTTTCAGTGCGAATGTAGAGTCTGGAGTTTTTGAGCATGGACTGAAGATTGGTTGTCGCATCGAAGATAACAGGTCAGAATAAACTTGTACTTATCAGGCTGGGAAAATGTATGAAGAGGAGTTCCCTGAGGATCAGTTCATGGCCCTAAGATATTCACGATTTGTGTTAATTACCTGAAGGCCAGAGCAGGCAGAAAGGTATGCAAGTTTACCCGTGACATGAAAACAGCAGAAAATGCAAGTAAATGTCAGAATATTAATAGCATGTAATGTGTGCAGATAGGTTGAGTGGGTGAAAAGTTGACAAATGAACTGAATGTTGCAAATTTGATGTGGTGGATAATGTAAATGCAGGCCATTATTTCTACAAAGATCGCAGATGAACAGAGCACAGAGGGGTCCATATGATTGTGTGCAGGAATCAAATATATTTGCAGGAAGGTGCAGCAAGGAAATTGCTCCATTGGTTTTCTTGCAAGTGGGTTGGAGATTCGAAATAGGAAGGCATTGTTACTTTCGTGAGACCATCGCCAGTGATTTGTTCACAGCTTTGCATCCCCCATTTGGGAAAAGATAAACTGGTATTGGTGGTAGTCCAAAAGATTAATTAGGTACAACGATCATGGCTTGGTGCGGGGAAGTCGTTTCTTAGTTACTTGACTGAGTTTTTCGAGGAGATTATGAGGGTGGTTGATGAAGATAGAACTGTGAATGTTGTCTACATGGAAGCTTTAGGAAGGAACCTCATGGGAGGCTCATCCAGAAGATGAAGATGCATGGGATCCACGGTGGATTGGCCGTTTGGATTCAGATTTGGGTTTCCCATGGAAGACAGGGTAGTGGTTGATGGGACTTACTCTGGATAGAATCTGTGACAAGTGGTGTTCCATTGGTATCTGTACTGGGATCTCTGCTGTTTGAGATTATATCTAAATGACCTGGATCAAACGTGTAAGTTTGCAGACGATGCAAATTTGGTGGAGTTGTGGATAGCGTAGAAGACAGGCAAACAATACACTGCGATATAGATCAGTTTCAGATATGGGGCGAGAAATCGCAGATGGAGTTTAACCTAGCCAAATGTGAGGTGTTGTGCTTTTGGAGATCAGATGTAAAGAAGGGTGCACTTATTAATGGCAAGACCCTCAAATGTTGAAATGCATAGGGGCCTTGTGGTCCATGTCCATCGTTACCGAAAGTGGATGCACAGATCAATGAGGTATTGAAGAAGGTCCAGGGCATGCCTGCGTTTATGAGTCGAGGAATTGGATTCAAGAATCGTGAAGTTATGTTGCAGCTTTTGTAAACTTCTAGTTGGACAGCATCTTGAGTATTGCGACCCATTATAGTAAGGATGGCGAGGGTTTGGATAAGGTTCAGAGGAGGTTTACCAGGTTTCCCCCTCGATGAGAGGGCACATGCTATAAGGAGGCTGATCAAACTTGGAATGTTTTCTCTCGAGCGGCGGAATCTGAGGGGAAATCAGATCGAGGTTGATCAGATTCAGGGGCATGGATAGAGTGGAGAATCAGTATCCCTTCTTCAGGATTTTAATGACAAATACCAGAGGGCATGTATTTAAATTGAGAAGGGGAAATTTCAAAGGAGATGTGGGCCTCAAAAGTTTTCAGAGCAGTGGGTGCCTGGAATACGCATACTAGGTTGGTTGTGGAGGTAAATACGATAGAGGCGTTCAAGACGCTGTTAGGTAGGCTCATGAATGCGCAGGAAATGGATGGATATTGACATTGTGTGGACACAAGGGGAAGGTTTAGTTGGGCATTTGATTACAATTTTAAATTGTTTGTCACAACATAGTTGGACGAAAGGCCTGTTCCTGTGCTGTGCCGCACTGTTATGTTCTTTATTCCTTAAACACTGATGGTCATACCATTGTGTACAACTGCTTCTTCTAACCTCCTTACTTCCTCTACTTACAGCGTTCTTGCGTTGTAAAGGCTTGGAGAACAATGATAAAACAGCAGCTTGCAAGAAATTTCCAGCAGGATCACAAGGGAATATCTCCCCGCTTCCGATCCCGCACGAATGTTGGACAACCTCAATCATTTCCATGGAAATCATGTGGGTAGAACGAAGAATGGCAAAAATTAAGAGTAGTTGCTTACCTTAAAGGATTGTGTTCATTTTCATATTTCTTCATCATTTTAGTGTGTTTGTTATTTTCTAATTGTATTCAGCTATTTAGGTTCTTTTATTATTTCTTGCAAGAGTTGGACAGCATGTTTATTGGTTTGCTTTTCCCAATCCATTAGCTCATGGGATTCATATTATGTCTTGCAAAATGTTAATCCCTTTTTCCCGACTTATCTCCATTCCCTCACCTGTTGCTCCGAAAAATGTAAATGCAATCTGTAGAGGATGAAAATTATGTTGTTAGTAAGTTCTCAGCTGACACGTAATTCTTGGTGTTGTTAACAATCCGCAGATGAATCTTTTGGCTACAGTGATATTAATCGGCTGGTAAGGTTTATAGGACAAATGCAAATACATTTTAATGCCAATAAATATGAGTGATTCATTTTGGGAATTTCAATTGCAGACGTACATTTGCAACGAAGGGTCGTTCATGAGCAGGTATTGAAGATCTAAGGGTCCTTTGTGTACAACTTCAAATATCCTGAATGTGGCAGCGCATCTGGAATATTGTTTTCAGTTCTTGTCGACACCCAATGGGAAGAATATGACAGCACTGAAGAGACTGCAAAGGAGATTCAGTAGGATATCACCTGGAATGGAAGGTTTCTTTTATTGGAAAGGAGTATAGCCTGTGTTGTTTTACTTGGAGCGTCGCTGACTGAGCAGGAACATGAGAAACATGGAAAAAATTATGAGTGACATGGCTACCGTGGATGATGAGGTTTTATCCCATGGGAGAGATGTCTAAAGCCATACAGTGTTGGAATAATTTGCTGTGTGCAGTTAAGCGTTGATCTGATCAAGAAATTTTTAGAAAGGAGGTAATTGCAATATGGAATGCCTTACCTGAGGGGTGGGACCTATGGTTTCACTGTTATCACTGCACTTAACATGTGTAGATGGGGTACATGAATTGCCAAGGCAGGGAAGGATTTGGATCAGGTGCTGATATATGTGATTTGTTTAGCACAGTGTCTGATGGTGGACGAGGACTTGGTGGGTCAAAGGGCAGATTTCTGTGCTTTCTGACTCTAACTCCATGGCTGTAAGTTTTACTGCAACATCTGCCCACTAGAACCAAACATAGGCAGTATAAAGTCTTTCTCTATTACAGATGTTTTCAATTACTCTACTTCAATGTTTGTCTCATTAATCCCAAAATTTAATATGGCAGGAATTTCCTTACCATGACAACATATGGGCACCATCACACCCCATCTGCTGCCCGAGGGAAGATCTGACCAATCCGATCTGACCTACACTGGATTACTCCAAAAATCCATACGTAGATTGTAGTGACAGACACAGTTATTGTTCTTCATCCATCGATACAGACACCAGCGTAACTCTCTCTCTTTCTCTCTATTTTTTGACTGACGGACTTACTGAAAAAGACGTCAGCACGTTGTTATCTTCTTACTGTCGTGATGACACTACACACTGCTACTCTAACTGTACTATAGTTTAAAGGGACAGTCACCAAATAGCCATCGAATCCGTAACATCTCCACCCAAAAACAATTGATGTACAAGAGCAAAATGTTTAACCACGCATCCTATTAGTAAAGCAATGCGTTATTTATCATTCTACACAATTGCAGGAAATCAGATTAGTAAGGATACATTTTTCCCATTTAACATCGAGGAAGGCAATCAGCAATTATGCTATCTTTGTCTTTAATGTGAGTTATCATGAGACCAACTCTTGAAAAATTAAACTCCAGTTTAACAGTTGTTGTTTTTTACTGGGCTCAGAAATACCAATGGGTTATGATCTGTATACACAGTAAGTGGTTTCTGATCGGTACAAACGTACACACCAGAATGCTGCAAAGCTAAAACAAGTGATAGTAATTCTTTCTCTGTGGTGGAATAATTCCTTTGATGCGTATTAAATTTCTTTGAAAAGTAAGCTACAGGATGGTCAATATTATCACTGTCACCCTTCTGCAAAAACACAGCTCCTGCAGCTTCATCATTGGCATCTACTGATAATGAAAATGGCTTTTCAAAGTTAAGTGATTTTAGCACAGGATGATAGCATAGAATGGCTTTCAGTTTCTCAAATGCTTCTTGAAAAGAATCTGTCCAAACATACTTCACTCCCTTCTTCGGAAGATTAGTTAGGGGACGATAAATATCAGCAAATTTTTCACTAAATTTGCGATAATATCCAACCATTCCCAGAAATCTTCTAACAGCTCTTGTGTCCGTTGGAATGGGGAACTCAGATGTCGCTTGAACTTTTGCGTGAAAGGGAGCTAACTTGCCTTGACCTACAACATAACCAAGATACGTCACAGTGGCATGGCCAAATTCGCTTTCAGCCAAGTTTACTGTAAGGTTGGCTTCGGGAAGTCTTTCAAACAACCTTTCTAGTGCAGAGATTTGATCTTCCCATGTATCATTCCCTGTCACCAAGTCGTCAATGTAGGCATCTGTATGCTTTAACCCATGAACTACAGAATTAATCATTCTTTGAAATGTGGCTGGTGCATTTTTCATTCCAAATGGCAAAACATTGTATACATACAATCCAGAAGGGGTTACGAAGGCAGAAATCTCTCTTCCTCTATCTGTCAGTGGATCACACCAATACCCTTTCAGTAGGTCAATCTTTGTAAGAAATTTAGCTTTCTCCACTCTGTCTATGTAATCATCCACCCTAGGGATAGGGTAATCATCCGACTTAGTTACAGCATTCACTTTTCTATAATCAATGCAAAACCTAACACTCCCATCTGGATTAGGCACAATAACCCAGGGTGAACTCCAATTTGAAGTGGAACGTCTAATAATATCATTCTCTGACATGTATTCAATTTCTTGGTCAACAAGTTTACTCTTTTTCACGTTCATTCGATATGGGTGTTGTTTGATTGGCTTTGCATCCCCAACGTCAACGTCATGATTAGTTATTGATGTTCTTTTTGGAACATCCGGACACAAATTTTGAATTTTTAAAATATATTGCTTCATCTGTTGTTTTTGCGAAATTTGTAAATATTTTAACTTTGTTTCATGTTTCTCTAGGATGTTTTGATTCCTCAGTTTCGATGACACTATGTTTGGTCAAAATTAGTCTTCCCCAGTCTCAACTTCAGATATCCTCGGAACAACACCCACATTATCAACAATGGTCACAACTGGACTTCTCTAGTAATAAGGTTTAAGCATGTTTACATGACAGAGTTGTTTCTTTCTGCGTCGATCAAGTGTTGCGATTATATAATTTAAATCATTTATTTTTGATTCTATGATATATAGCCCACTAAATCTAGCTTACAGCTGGTTGTTTTGACCAGGGAAAAACACTAATATTTTTCCTCCTTTCGTAAATGACCTCCGACGAGCATGTTTATCAAAATTTGTTTTCATTTTTGTCTGGCTGGTTTTCAAATTCTCTCTCGACAGCTGTCAGACCTTCTCCAGCCAAGTTTTAAATTTTTGAACATAGTCCAACACATTCAAATGCATCTCCTCATTAACCCAATGTTCATTTAACCATTCTAAAGGTCCTCTAATTTGATGTCCAAACAGAAGTTCAAAATGACTGAACCCTACGGACTCCTGTACTGACTCCCTCACTGCAAACAAAAGCAAATCAACTCCTTCATCCCAATCCTTTGTGCTTTCAAAGCAATAAGTCCTCAGCATATTTTTGAGAGTATAATGAAATCTTTCCAGAGCTCCCTGAGATTCTGGATGATACGCAGATGATACAATCTGTTTTGCTCCCAGCTCATAAACGAATAGTTGAAACAAACCCGACATAAAATAACTTCCCTGGTCAGACTGGATATCTTTCGGCAAACCAACCAAAGTAAAAAAAGAGCATTTGACATAATCTTGGCCTTAATATTTCTGAGTGGTATTGCCTCTGGAAATCTAGAAGTTGCACACATAATGGTTACCAAATACTGATTCCCAGCTTTACACTTTGGCAATGAGCCAACACAGTCCACAATCACCTTCGAAAAGGGTTCACCAAAAGCAGGAATGGGCTGCAAAGGAGCCACAGGGGGACTTTGATTCGGTTTACCTACCATCTGACATGTGTGACAAGTTCTACAAAGCATCACAACATCCTTTCTCACAGCAGGCCAAAAGCATCGTTTTAAAATCTTTCTTACTATTTTATTCACAGCAAACTGACCACCAAAAGGCATACGATGGGCCATGTTTAATATCTCATTCCTATAAACTTTAGGAACCATAACCTTGTGAATAAATTCCCATTCCTCACTAGCAGGGACATTAGGTGGTCTCCATTTCCTCACTAACACTCCATTTTTGACATAATATCCAGTTGACACCTTCTAAATCTCATCACTAGAGGGTGCTTCTTCTCTAAATTCGGTAAACTCAGGGTCCTTAGTCTGCTCCACTATAAATTCTTCCCTGTACAGAGACAAATCTTTACATTCAGGCACAATGCAAGTATTTTGATCATCCAGTGAAGACGGAAAAGTCTCAGACAAGTCATCATAACCTGCATCCTCTTTAAGGCTGTCACAGGAACAAAATCAGGCTGCACTGGATTATCGGCCTTGGTTAATTCTTCAGCCCTAGCTCGAGTCACTACACAGGATGGATAAACATCCTAATCGTTCTTGGACTCATCAATACTTGGTTTGGTCGTTAACTGTACCACCGGGATAATTTCTCCACCTACAAGGTCATTCCCTAATAACAAAGAAACACTTTGCAACCGGTAAACTAGGTTCTATCCTTATCTCAACAGGTCCTTCTACGAACTTTGGCTTTAAAATTATCTGGTGCAAAGGTACAGACACAGTGTCATCTGTAAGGCCTCGCACTAGATTTACCTCACCAGTATCAGTTACTTCACCAAAATTTAAAAGACTGTCCTGCAAGATAGATTAGGAAGCCCCAGTATCTCTAAGGATTTCCACTGGCACTTTGCACCCAACATTCAGTAAAACAAAACCTTCTGATACATAAGAACTGAATTCCTCCCTAACCTCATCCAACTTTTCAGCCTTTGCCTCTGGCAAGGACTGATCTTTAACAACAAGTCCTAAACCCTTTTGATTTTTGGGTTTAACTACGTGAAAACAAGCATTTGGCACGGCCTCCTTTTCTTTCTTTTTCTTCAAGAGGGAACAATTATTTATCACGTGACCAGGTTTCTTACAGCAATAACAAGTACGCTCAGCAGGTTTCTCCAACACTGGCTTCTTTTTATCCTTCCCTTTTTGATTTTTTCCCAATTTATTCTCCGGTTTACCTGGATGTCCTTATAACTCTTTTGAAAGGTCTTAATTTGTCCCCATTTGGATTTATGGGTCAAAGTATACTCATCTGCCAACTTAGCAGTTTCTTGCAAAGTTGCCACCTCCTTTTCATTTAGATATGCTGTTATTTCCAATGGGACACACTTTTTAAAGTCCTCCACTGAAAGCAATTTTCTCAATTTATCATAATCCCCGTCTGTATTTTTAGACCTGCTCCATCGTTCAAACCATATTCTCTTTCCTTTGGCATATTCCATGTACGTCTGGTCTGCAGAATTCTTCAGATCTCTAAATTTCTGCCTGGAAGCTTCAGGTACTAATTCATAAGCCTTAAGCACAACTTGTTTTCCCTTAGCATAATCAGCTGCATCCTCAACAGACAAAGCAGAATAAGCTTGTTGAGCTTTACCTTTAATCACACTCTGTATCATGAGCCCATCTTTCCTTTAGTCAGTTTGAACTCTCAGCAACTTTTTCAAAATGGAAATACCGGTCAACATGATCTTCCTCAAAAGGAGGGACTAATCGAACCTCCTTACTGGCTGAAAAAACATCATCAGAATCAGATTCGAAACTCTTTCGCTGCATTGTTAACTCATGTTGCCGCTATTTCTCATTTTCCTCCCTATCCGTCTCCATATTCTTAATTGTTAGCTCAGTCTCTAGCTGCAACTTCTTTTGTTCCAGCTCTAGTTTCCTTTGTTTTTCCTCTAATTTCCTTTGTCCCAACTCAAACTTCATTCGCGTTTGTTCTAACTCTGTCTTAGCTAACTGCACCTGGGCATCAGAAATCTCTGATTCACTCCCCTTTTCACTCCCAGGAAACTGTTCTAACTCTTCACCCTAAAACTTCTCCAACTCCACTGGTTGAGAACTCACATCAGAAATCATTGGTTTAATGGCAGGAACCTCTGCAACTCACTCACCTCAAACACCCCCGACTCCAAATAATTGTCAACTATCATTTTATGAGTAACTGCCTTTTTTCATAGACCGCTTTACTGCTTTAAGATTTAGCTTTGTAGCAATTCTCCACAACTTGTCCTTTGTCACCACCTTCAATCTCTCAAAGGTTGATGACTCCAAAAATGCATCAATATCCACTGCTGCTGGTATCCACACACACAACCCAAACAAAAAGAAATTTATCAGGCCGTCTAACAATCAGTTGTCCAATATGACCCCAATTTGTTCAAACCCAGACCTCTTGTACCAGTCTTGAGTTCGATTTCAGACCACCATCGTCAATCTTGGGATCGATCCCGGACAAGCCCCCAATTTTGTTACGTACAAGCAACAGTAGAAGTACACTGAGTCAGGTATAAGTGTTAGAAACTATTTTATTAATAACTAGACACAGTTATTGTTCTTCATCCATCGATATAGAGACCAGCAGTTAGTTTCTCTCTCTCTCTCTCTCTCTCTCTCTCTCTCTCTCTCTCTCTCTCTCTCTCTCTCTCTATCTATCTATCTATCTATCTATCTATCTATCTATCTATCTATCTATCTATCTATCTATCTATCTATCTATCTATCTATCTATCTATCTATCTATCTATCTATCTATCTATCTATCTATCTATCTATCTATCTATCTATCTCTCTCGACTGATTGACTCACTGAAATAACGTCAGCACGTTGTTATCCTGTTGTCGGGATGACAACACAGACACACTAGTCTACTGTACTATATTTTAAAGGGATATTCACCAAATAGCAACCTAATCCATAACACTTTAAATAAGAGAGGCTTGGTTTAGAAATATGCCGCTGTGATGTCCGCATTTGTTTAACCCTCTTTAATACAGGGAAAATTGAAGTCAATACTAGTTGTATTACTAGATTTGCAGACCATATCTACCAGAGTTTTTCATCGTTACTTGTTCCTTATGTCGATCCATGTTTCCATGGCGCATTATCAGTTGCCTTTTGGAATTCTAATTTTGATTTTAGCATCTGTCGTGCATTGTTCATTTGAAGTGCTTTTGAAAGCACCTTCCGTCCCCTCCGTAGGATTTGCAGTACGGTCCCATTACTTTGTGAATGAGTGGGTGATATAAAATGTGCTATTCAAATTAATGTCACTTTGATTTCGACTAACCTTGCACCATCAGTGGAATTACTTCAAAACCACCCGACCTCTCAGCCGCTGAAATGTAGCAGAGCAACCTGCCTCAGTCCATATGTGTATGATCCTCCGTTTCTCTGAATACAATCTTTCAAGAATAATTTTAATGAATTGTCAGATATTGTTGTTTGCTTGTCTCCACCACCTCATGTGTATCGTTGTCCCTTAACAGTAGCTGGCTGTGACATCCATATACATTAACAATGGAAACTGACTGTCAGTTGGCCGACCTTCAACAGAACGCTCAAACAGTAAATGGAACACCATGTACTTCAACTATTTTATACCGAGCTGTAAGGAAGAAAAGGTTGATCAGATTGGAAAAAAAGAGTAAGATTTCTTGAGATGTTTTGGACTGTTTATGGTTTTCTAATAACCTATTTTGGTTAAACAATTGATGTAATGGAATGGGAACTGCATTGCCGAAGTTTGACGGCAAATCGTGGGCTTGATCTATTTAATGCTACGAATGTATCAGGCTTGTTCACTCCATGTAAGGTGGCAAGATTTGTATCTTAACCAGGGAGCGGTCATAACCTATAACCACGATAGCTGCGCGCCTTTCAAGTATTTATCCTCAGAACGTTCAGTGTTCTTCCTGAGACTGAATCAGTCCACGGTACATAAGCTTTTCTTCACTGTCCACAGATCATTTGCACCTGCTCCCACTTGCGCCGCATGATGCGATCAATCCAGCTCATCCTCTGCATTTGAAAGACATCTCAGGTATGTACCATGGCCTCATTCGTCAGCTGTGTTCGATGATTGCCCCAGAATACTGAAAGAACCTGCCATCAGCGTCAATGCTGGAATGGCGGAGTTTGACCTCCGCTCAGTCTGAAAGCAATTTTTGAATCTTTCTTGCTTTCAGTGAGTCCTACTTCAAGAGGCAACGAAGAATTATTAATTTCTTTTACTATATTTCAATAAAATCAATAAAATATTTTGATTACCAAGCAAAAAACAACAATTCAGCACATGGCCAAGTAACTAATGTCATTACACATAGCAGACCCGAAAATTCCATTCAAATGAATGTGTCATCCTGTTCTCTACCAGGCTTGGCTGACACAGGATCGGAACAGCGGCATTCCTCCAGCTACACCAGACTAAGAGATGTACTGGCATCAATCTCTCAGCACGACCCGACTTGAGATGGATCCGTGCAAGTTCAGAGATACTTATTTGAGAGTGGCTGAAACCCAACCATTTCACTGGACACAGTCAGCGGGATTCGGCCCAACAGCTCCGCTATCTCTTCACACCTTGCACAGGAAGCAAATGGTCGTGCAGTTACAAGCAGTAGAGCTGTGTGTGTACAGATATGTCTTCACAAAGACAGCAGTGACAGCAGAAGACAAGAAGTCTGTGAGAAGATGCTGGAGATGATTACGTCTGTTCAGAAAGGTAATAATTAACTTTTACCAGGGAGTTTGGTAAACAGAGGACACAGATGCCAATACAACCAGAATGGAGATGAGATTTTCTTTTACTCAAAATCAATGTTCAATTCACTCTTTGAAAGGGTTGTGGGTGGATGCACTATAAAAAATTCTTATGGAAGGTTTGCAGCGTCTGAATATGTATTTACAGATATGTTTTTAAATCCTGGATGGTTAGGTACTGAAATGATTTGCCAATCGCCGTTACTTTGGCGGATTAACGTGCAATGATGAGAAGCGAGCTGAGTCAAGACTTGATAGGAAGAAAATGGGATTCGGGCATGTGGAGCGATGGTTTGGGTGGGGAAACAGTCTAAAATGGTTGCGAATAAAATGACGCTCGTAATCACACTTTTACCGGAATATCATCAGCAGCATCATGGGAGGGTTTGCGAACGTGCGTCTTTCTTTGACCTATTCTTGAGGGTTGGATTTTGACAAGCAGTTTTGACTGCAATCAAAAGCTTTCAACGCTATTTGCTTGGAACGTGAAATTCAGAGAGTATTGAGAGCCCTGCCCTGGATAATTCTAGACAATGACTGCAACATAAGAGCCTGATTGAATTTTTCGAGGATGTGACTAAACACATTGATGAAGGAAGAGCAGTAGATGTAGTGTATATGGATTTCAGTAAGGCATTTGATAAGGTACCCCATGCAAGGCTTATTGAGAATGTAAGGAGGCATGGGAACCAGGGGGACATTGCTTTGTGAATGCAGAACGGGCTGGCCCAAAGGAGGAAAAGAGTGGTTGCTGACAGGTCATATTCTGCATGGAGGTCGGTGGCCAGTGGTGTACATCAGGGATCTGTTCTGGGACCCTTACTCTTTGTGATTTTTATAAACGACCTGGATGAGGAAGTGGAGGGATAGGTTAGTAAGCTTGCTGATGACACAAAGGTTAGAGGTTTTGTGGATAGCGTGGAGGTCTGTCAGAGGTTACAGCGGGACATAGATAGGATGCACTGAGAAGTTGCAGATGCCGTTCAACCCAGATAAGTGTGAAGTGTCAAATATGATGGCAGAATATAATATTTATGGCAAGACCCTTGGCAATGTGGAGGATCCGAGGGATCTTGGGTTCCGAGTTCATAGGAAACGCGAAGCGGCTGCACAGGTTGACTCTGTGGTTAAGAATGCATACGGTGTATTGTCCTTCATCAATCGTGGAATTGAATTTAGGAACCGAGAGGTAATGTTGCAACTATGTAGGACCCTGTTCAGACCCCACTTGGAGTACTGTGCTCAGTTCTGGTCGCCTCACTACAGGAAGGATGTGGAAGCCATAGAAAGGGTGCAGAGGAGATTTGCAAGGATGTTGCCTGGATTGGGGAGCATGCTTTAGGAAAACAATTTGATTTAACTCGGACTTTTATCCTTGGAACGACAGAGGATAAGGAGTGACCTGACAGAGGTGCATAAGATGATGAGCGGCATTGATCGTGTGGATAGACAGAGGCTTTTCCCAGGTTTGAAATGGTGGCCACAAGAGGTGCTAGGGAGTCGGTATAGAGGAGATGTCAGGGGGTAAGCTATTTACTCAGAGAGTAGTAAGTGCGTGGAATGGGCTGCCGCCAACGATGGTGGAGGCGGATACGATAGGGTTCATTAAGAGGCTTTTGGATAGGTGCATGGAGCTTCGAAAAATAGAGGGCTATGGGGAGGGTAGGGACATATTCGGCGCAGCTTTGTGGGTTGAAGTGCCTGAATTGTGCTGCAGGTTTTCTATGTTCTATGTTCTAACTCAAGTGAGAGGTGTTACGCGATATTCTTGTTTTGATGGACCTGGATTTCGTTAATGTTAGGAGAATGCATAAATAGTTTTATGGAATTGTAAGTATACTGCAGTTGTAGGAGTATGGAAGTGTGTGCAATCTCTTTTTCTGATAGGAAAACATTAACTCCGCCTGGGGTTTGCAGAAGAAGAAGAAAAAGTGGTGATTTAATGGCGTTTATACACAGTAAATTGAGAAAAATCGGTGACGGAAAGAATATTTTGAAGTCTTATCTTCATGGGCAAAATTCAGTGTTTCCGATATAATCGTCGTTGTTTCTCCTGCGCTAGATTTACCTATTACCAATAATGACACCCGTATTATCCGGTATAATAATCTCATGGCGGGTATGGGAAAACCAATGGAAGCAATGAAAGTAGGGGGGGGGGGAGGTTATTCAATCCCGACCCAGATACAAAAACAGATCTTAATAATACAATAAGATAAATCCCAACTTGCACCTTTTCCTTTGCACTGTGGTCTAAATCGTTGTGATTATGTTAATTCTTCACATTTGAAAACACATATGTTGAGATGACAGTTAATTGTGGTTCCCTCTGATATGACAGCATTGAGCGTTTTCCCGATTTCCTAATTTCACGTATGATCTTATTTACATCTGATAATGGAAATTAGCTTAAAAAAACTCCTTCACGATAAGACAAGTGGTCGTACTTACTGGCGCATAATCGAAGGCACGTGTATAAACCTGATTATGAAAATTTAATATCTGTTCCTTGGTAAAAATTCAGAATTAAAAGGACGGTCACGAATTTCTGTTCTGTTTCTCTTGCTCATCTTTTGAAATCATGAGCAATCTGTGGGTTTTGGTTGCTGTTCTTGTGTCTATGGGCTCGGCATGCGTTTTCCGACAAGATAAGAGCACATTAAAATCAATTTGCATAAGAAGTATTTATTGCGTTTGCTGGATATTTACACTGAACAAAATCAGAATGAAACAGTTACTCGCGATAGCCACAGCAAAGTAAACCATGATAAAACAGAAAATCCATTCACTTGAATTCCCCGATATCTTCAGCATCTAAACAGAATATCAAAAAAGGCTTACAAAGGCAAAATACAATAAATCGTCAGTCGAGAAAACCGATATATCCTTGTTTTCTCTTTTCGTCCCTACACAAGTCCGTTGAGAAGAATAAAGAAGCTTTCTTTCAAGTTTTAGGACAGAAATAAAATGAAGTATCCTGAACACAAAACAACTTGTCTGCGAGTTATAATACGACGAGTGAAACTAATAACGTGACGATCTGCATGCTCATCCTTCTGGACAGATGATACCATATCCTACTCGGTGTAATTCGGAACAGTTCCCATCACTTCAATACTCGAATTGGAAGATTTGATCGTGGACTTTATTCGAATTTTACCTGTGAAAAAAATAATGTTAACACATTATCCCAGCGAAATGAACACTGGAATGAAATACAAATAGTGTTCAGCATATTACTTCTGTTAATTAATTTCAGTGTCCAAATTGCAAATTTACAGTGTGATCGCACTAAAAGTATTAGTATCAAATGAATAAATACTACGAGTCAAGAAAGAATGTTAACTCAATATTAATGCATTTTTTCTCTCCAAAACAAATAGATCTATTGTTATCCCTGATGAAATTATTTCGATTCAGTTCCACTGATGTTTGAACTTAGTACTCTTTTCTCTCCAGGAACCTCCACCCCAGAACTGAAAACCTGTTAAGTCTCACATCACCAGAGAGGGGACAGAGTGAGTGGCAGCAAACAAGGAAAGGTTTTCATACTAGCTTTATGGTGATGATGTGAAGTATGAGAACGAACAGTCGACGCATCTAGGTGCTGAAAGGGCTGTAATTGTGAGAGTGCCGCCGTGGAGTTTATCATTGGCTTTTGCAGAGCAGGGATCCGGAGAAACAGGATGCTTGAGAGTCTGCGAACTTGATTCTGTGGGAGTGAAAGCGAATGACACCAACTTCAATGCGTGAGTAACAGCATCACACAGCGAGGAAGAACTAATAATTAAAGAACGACGGTTTTGGATTGATCAACAATACAGATTCAATGCAAATGATTTCTGTAAAATGACTCGTTGTTGGTGACATTTAATAGGGAATGTTTCTTTTTGTTTCCACCGTCGTTCCTGTGCAGGTTAATAACGCAGAGGATGAAAAATTATGTGGAACAGGCAATGTCAGATAAATACGTGGTTAACATAGCATTTGGGAATAAAACTTTGTACGCATGAGAGCAGAACTGCTCTTGGGCCACTTTCCCAGAACATGTTTCAACAGCAAACAACGTGGTAAACACGAGAAATAAATATGTGAAAAACAAACACAACCTGTGCTATTATTTGCCATGCACAGCGTGGTTCCTGCGGTTAGGAAGAGAAAGAACTCACCGTCATGTTCGAGATCACCACAAGCAACTGGTTGCATCGGAAGATCATCGGTGGCAGCGTCCATCAGGACCGGAGCGTCCGGAGAATCAATGTTTTTCCTCTCAACGCTGGCATGACCGGTAGGAACTAGATCTAGGAGGAAGTATGAATAATAACGGTGTTCCTGCAATCAAATGTTGTGCAGCGAGCTCCGCGGGATGAGAGACTTTGTTGTTTGTGTGACAGGTATTCCGATGGAGGGCGAATGTTTATCTATACCATGGATATGATCTACTTAATCACGCACCAAACCTGGGCACTCATTTCATATTTCAAGTTCTACACTTTAACATCATCAAAACAAAACCAAAACCAAGAATGTTTCATCCAATTACTCAGCTGGATGCAGACGAGAGATTTTTTTCCCAATATTATGCTATATCCCATGCCTTTAGTTATGCAAATCCCTCGCAAAACAATGAGATATCTGTCATTTCACAGCGTACATGTTCGGACACAATTCTTTGTCAGGATTTGATCAGGGACAGCATGAATTAAAGTAGGAGATAATGAGATTAAAAAAAATCATATACCAACCGCGAACACTGGAGGAGTTTCCTTCAGGACATTCTGGTCCAAGAACAGTGCCATTCAGCGGGCCGCTGGAGTAGTAGTCGATTTGATTGATGGAATCAATGGATCCAGAAGCTGGAAGTGAATGAAAGATATCGTTGTTGGAGATATTAATTTGGCCTTTGGAGCAGAATGCATAATTTCTTCATCATCACAGTGACAATATTGTGGGTACTTCAAACGACCGTTTTGCGGAATGTCTTTCAATATAAGGACTAAGTTGGTTCAAGTTGAAGATTCGCCGCAGCGATCCGTTAACAAAGCAATTGATATATGCAAACAAAATCCATTCTTATGATGATCTTATTGGCTACACTGAAAATCATCGTGCATACGAAGGTATGCATAGATACCGTGATAACCTCATTTTCATAGCAATTCTTCACATGAGGAAATTTTCTGACCTCTGTTCGTATCCAGTATATATATTGAGCACAAATAAAACAAACTATATTACTGGAAGTCCTTAACCGTTCAGGCAGCATATTTTGAGGAGGAGAGGCGATTTTCTTTTCATGGGCGCCGGAACAGTTTGGAATCAAGGCTGTTTGAAATTGCAGAGAATAGATGGGGTGGATGAGGGAGAGAAGAAAAGGAATGTATATAATACGGTGGATAACTAGAGTTATTAATGACATAACTGGCAGAGTGCGGTGAAAGTTTTGAAACGGCTGGAGACGGCGGAAACATCGGAAACGTCGGTGTCATTCACTCTCATCTCTTCTCGACTGTAGCACACGCCATCTCTGTTTTCTCTGCACCCCAATTCTCTGCAGTTTCAAACATTTCCAACTGTTCACGTTTCTAAGATCTGATTAAAGATCTTTGACATGAAACATTACTTTCCTATCCACAGCCGTCGTCTCATTTCTTCCTTCCACAGATTATTTTCTTTACCGTTTCGAAGTACATGTTGTTCCCGTTTATTAATGTTGATTGATAGCTAATACCGTTAATGGTTGGAGGATATATTTATCCTTTGATGAGTGGATTCCGAGTGCGAATACACACCTGAATCTTGTGTCTTGTTGAACGTCTTCCCCCGAGGACCATTCTCAATCTCTTCATAAATTGCTTGGTAAAAACCAACTGGTGAGTCCCTGCCACTCATCAGTGCACCTGGTGAAGAGAGAGTGGGATTAACATATTTGTGCACCAGCTTCGAATAGAACTGCTATCCCTTTATGATTAAAATGAAAAATGGGAAAACATTTATGAACTGGTGTTGGTGAGCTAGAAGTCCCTCTGTATGGATTAATGTCTTCTTGCAAATACCAGTTAATTATATTAACATGTATGTGATATTATACATTAACATGGATATAATATCACAAAGGTCGAATGTGGGCTGTATCAGAATGAAAATGTTCCTGATTTCGTTCGTCACGGTGAAATACTGATGAGAAGGTGGATATCATTACTCGATACGTGTGGACTGCGTCTGGCAGCGGGTCATGAGGAGATGAAACTTTGGAAGGTTTGCCAACTGAGGAAGTGGCAGAGCAGGATAGCGTTCTGTCCAACAATTGTAAGGAGAAGGAGAATAAGGAATTTCAAGTTCATAAAACGTGAGGAAAATGCCTCCCTTAATGTGATGAATAGAATCTAATCAGAATGTTCAAGGTTCTGCAGCGGATCAACGAATTGAAATGATCCAGATATTGAATCACAGTATGAACAACAGTCAAGCTGCAAAAGGAAAATTCCAGTAGAACCGGATGCATCGGCTCACTTGATCTACAATGAAAGTCGATGTTGTAAATGTCTCCGTGAATTCAAACCAGCTACCGCTTAAATCAATAAAAAATATCAGCGACTGCTCCAAACAAACTTTTGAGAATCTGCAGCGAACATCACTCTTGCTAAGTCATGAAATATTATCCAGAATAATAATTCAGCATAAAGCTTAAACCTCACCTCTTCTTGCTGACCATCTTCTTATTATCATCATCAGTGCGAATAACTCAGCGATGAGGAGGATTCCAAGGGTTATGCAGGCGGCAAACAAGATGGTTGAGGTCTCATTTCCCAAGTCTTAAATATAAATGCATGAATATGTTCAAAATAGACTCTGTCGGTCTAAGTTTAAAACATTTTCAGCGAGCATGGTTGAATTGCAAGCACCGATTTTTCAGAAAGCAAGGTGATCAATGTACAACGGCAGGCTTCATTGACAAGCACACCACATGGGCCGAATGCAATTCCCATTTTTTCTGATGTTTGCAATGATTACCTGTCCTTCCTGAAGGTTATGATATGTTTGATATGCAGTTTCCAAGCATGGAGTTATGATAGCTGTCTAGAGCCAGCAAACTATGGTTGGGATTGGGCAGAGCTAGTTCCAGACAGCCCGATCTGTTTCACAATTCAGCATCACGTTTGTCTCCCCATTGCAATAACCGATACAAAGGCTATTTCTCAATGAAACCTGCTTTGTCATGGCCATACCTTAGAGTCATCAGCCTTCTCCAAGTCACAGATTATCTTGGTTCTGACACATGATTTGAACTCATCAGTACCATTCAGTCTAAGATCAATAATCCTAACCCAAAAGTGCAGTGGAAATTCTTCCACCTTTTAATTAGGCAGTTTACCAACACATTCTCAAGAGCGGTTAAAATATCTTTAGTAATTGGCAAATGCCAGCAAACAAATCTTAACATTTTCAACACAGATTCGAACTCCAACAGTCAAAATTATTGTATTATTAACTACCTGAATCTTCGGAGCCATTCGGAATTAAAACGGGATCTGTGGACATTATTGCAAACACTTATCAGCAACTTAATCTATTCAGGATTTTATTTTTCTTTCTTTTTAAAATATTCTCATTAATTTCGCAAAAACTACAGAGCACATGAATCAATAAAGTAAAAGCACTACGAAATACATTGTGTTAAATCATACTTGAAATCACAATACTCTATATTAATAATCACACATGATAACTCATTAATAACAAATACATTGGAATAGTTTAATTATTAAAAAAAGAACTAAACCCACTACCAATACCGAAGCTGTTTGATAAAGAAAACGGACAAGGAAAAACCTTTGACACATGGCCATATCAGCCAATATCTTTATTTTAGCCACCGGATCGAAGGCTTTGACAATAATTCAAAAAAAGGTCCCCACAGCGTTTGGAAATCTAAGTTAGATTCAGAAATTGAAGAGCAGATATTCTCTAAACTTAGGTATGATATAACATCCCGTAAACATTGAGCATGAGTTGGCGGAGTGACTTCCTTCCACTTAAGCACACAGCCCTCATAGCTACAAGAGAAATAAAAGCCATAATGTGTAGATCAGAAGCCTCCAAAGTTATATCTTTTACTCCAACAATCCCAAATAATGCAGTCAAAGGATTAAGATAAAATTTATTTTAAAGAGCACAGAAAAAGTTTGAAACGCTTCTGTCCAATATTTTTTAAGACTCGGACGTGTCCAAAACACATGAATTAAAGAAGCCTCTCCATTATTGCAGTTATCACAAAAAGGAGATACATCCTAATGAAAACAGGATAGCTTGTCTTGAGACAAATGAGCACGATGGACCACTTTAAATTGAATGGGAGAGGGACGGGCGCATAATGATGAAGTTTTGACAAATTTAAAAGAAATCATTCCAGGTGTCCTTAGAAATTGAATTCTGCAAGTCTTGTTCCTAAGCGTTTTTAATTTTATCTAAAGGAACCTTACTCGTTCCTAATAACCTGTCATAAATAATAGATATTGTGCCTTCATAAAAAGGCTTCAAATTAAAAATTACATCTATTATGTTCTTATCAGGACTCATTCGAGAAGAGTGCAATTGAGATCAAAATAAGTCTCTAATTTGCAACTATCGAAAGAAATGAGTTTTGGGTAAACTATATTTGGTTGACAATTGTTCAAACGAAGAAAGATTTCCTCCAACAAACAGATCCTGAAAACACGTAATACCCGATTTGTCCCACTCTTTAAAAATTACATCATAGAATGTTTAAAAAAATTAGAAAAAAATGGGACTAGACAAAGAAAATCTCGATAAGCAAAAATATTTTCTAAATTGTAACCAAATCCTCAAAGCATGTTTACCTACGAGATTATCAATTAGTTTGTTTAATGATAAAGGAAGTGACGAGCCAAGCAGAGAAATAATAGATTTTTTTTTTAACAGAGTTAGCTTCCAAAGAAGCCTATACTGGACAGTCCTCTTAATGTAGTCAAAACGTAAGATTTCGTATATTGATTGCGCAGTAATAAAACCTAAAATTAGGTAAGGCTAAATCTCCGTTCTTTTTAACCTTCTGAAGGTGAGCTTTATTTAATCTAGGATGACTGTTTTTCCATATGTAAGAAGATATGATTGAATCAAGGGAATCAAAGAAGGACTTAGGAATAAAAACAGATAAAGCCTGAAATAGGTGCATAAATTTAGGTACAATATTAATTTTATAGAATTAACTCGGCCAATCAATGATATAAAGTGAGGTGACCAACTTGATAAAACCTCTTCACATCATACAGTAAGGTAATAAAATTTTCTTTAAATAAATGTTTAAAGTTTTTAGTAATCGTTACGCCTAAATAGGTAAAATGATTTCTTAAAATTTTAAAAGGAAGGTTAATATCAAGTGATATCAGATTATTCAAAGGAAAAAAGTTCACTCTTATGTAAATTCAAGTTGCTTTCTGAAAACTGACTAAAACAGGAAAGTGGAGAGAACATAGGAGGTAACGAAGTCTACGATTTTATTTTTAAGTTGTTTATAATTACATTCTTCAGAAACCAACTGCAGGGAAATTGCATCTGCCCAACGGCTCCTACCAGAACAAATGACAAAGACGTCTTCCTTGTGATGACAGTCATTTTCAACGAGTGGCGAAGAACGACAGCTCGACAAAAGGGATTCACTTCCCGTGCATTTCACTTCATCCAACCAGATGTCTCCGGCACCCTGGGTAATTTTGGCCGCTGCTGGACTCCACCGAGCAGGACCACATTTCAACTGTCTGCAGACTACACTGGCATCGGCCAAGTCCCAGGAGTCATCACATACCGTGCCCCAGCTGTTATTGGACTGTATCTCCAAGGTTCCAGAGCAATTGTTGCTACCACCAACGAGACGCAATGGTAGTTCTGAGCGGAGCAAAACAAAATACTCACTTATTATGCATCGATCACACATTCGAAATTGACGTTACACTGATTCTGCAACATGCAGCATGAATTACCTGCTGAGGGACCATATTGAGATTCATTGTCTCCATCGCAGGCCTTTAAGCTGAAACTCTCCGGTATTTTGGGTTCTGTTGAGAAGAGAATACATTGACCGTTGTATATATCTGCGTTTGAAATGACAGCCGCCATATAATGAGTTCCTTGCGTTACCTTCACATGCAACACCTGCATCATCCATGTGGAAGCAGTTGTGGTTTCTCCACGGGTCTGATTGACACTGCCAAAGGGTCGGCTCCTGCGAAGAACAGTCCATCTTTTCGAACCATATCGGCCCAGATCCCCTTCCATATTTCACGGAGCCGTAATCAATGGATTTGATGGGTCCACAGTGCATTTGTTTACAGATCACTTGGGCAGCCTTTTCATCCATTTCCTCGGAACACACTGTACCCCAGGTCCCATTGTACAGCACTTCCACTCTCCCTTCACATCGTCGCTCTCCGTTCACCAGGCGCATCTCTTTATGCTCTGTGAAGAATACAAGTGATATAAATGTCATCGCAATGTTTTCGTAAAACATCAAACAAAATATGTTATTGTGAAACCAAAAATGCACATGATAGACGTCTGAAATATATAGAAACAGATAAATCGCTAGAAGCAATCAGTAGGGAGTGGTAGGTGTGAACGGACAAGAAAGCAAGGGATTGGCGAACTGAGATATTATACCGAATTACTTAAAGTTGAGGGGATAGTGAAATGTGTCTGGTGGTAGAGTCGTGTGGAACCAAAGAAATTGCAAAGGATCAGGAATTGAATGCGGAGGATGGTGGCGGTGGAAGGAAAGGAACAGGAATTACCTCTTGGGTAAGTTATTGAGACCCCACCTACCAAATGCCGACTAATGGCACTTTATGATGGAAACGCAGGAGACGCAGCACTGTCCCTTTCCTCTGTTCTCTTCACACCATCCAAGGCCAAAAGCAGCCTTTTCATTTGAAGCAAAGATCCACTTTCATTTTATTCAATATAAGGTATTGCACGTATTATTTTCGATGTTCACAATGTAGTCTCCCCTTTACAGGGTGATCGCATTGCAGAGCATCTGTGTTCAATTGGCAAAAGTTACCTTCAGTTGAGCTTCTGGTTTCCCGCCAATTTACTTCTCCATTCCACGCCTATTCTGTCCTTTCCCTCTGTTGACTCATTTACTGCGACAACCACCAGCAACAGAAACATGAGGAGTAACGATATGGGAAAGTATTTAACTGGGGGAGGGCGAATTATAATGCTATTAGGCAGGAACTTGGGAGCATAAATTGGGAACAGATGTTCTTGGGGAAGTGCACAGAGCAAATGTGGAGGTTGTTCAAGGAATAATTGCATGGGGCTGCATAAGTTTGTCCCATTCAGGCAGGGTAAGGATGGCAGAGTGAAGTAAACGTGGTTGACAGGAGATGTAGAATATCTTGTCAAGAGGAAGACAGAAGTTTACCTAAGGTTTAGAAAGCATGGATCAGACAGGGCTCTGGAGAGTTACAAGGTAGCCAGGAGCGAGCTTAAGAATGAACGTAGGACAGCCAGAAGAGGTCATGAGAAGTCTTTGGCGAGTAGTATCAAAGAAAGCCCAAGGCACTCTGCACGAATGTGAAGAATAAGAGGTTGACTAGAGTGAGGGTAGGACCGATCAGGGATAAAAAAGGAAATATGTGCCTAGAGTCAAAAGAGTTAGGGGAGGTCCTTAATGAATACTTTGCATTGGTATTCACCAGAGAGAGATTCATTCACCTTCGTGGGGATGGTGTACGACAGACTGATATGCTAGGGCATGTCGATGTGAGGAAAGAGGATGTGCTGGCACTATTGAAAAACGTTAGTATAGAGAAGTCACTGGGGCCGGACGGGATAAATCCAAGGTTATTATTGGAAGCTCGGGAAGAGATTACCGTGCCTTTTGCGACTATCGTTGCGTCCACACTGGCCACAGGAGTAGTGCAGGATGATTGGAGGGTGCAGGTGTTGTTCCTTTGTTTAAGAAAGGAAGTACGGATAACCCTGGGAATTACAGACCAGTGAGTCTTACTTCATCGTGGGGAAATTACTGGAGAAAATTCTTAGAGACAGGATTTATGGGTATTAAAAGAAGCATAGGCTGATTAGGGACAACCAGCATGGCTTTGAGAGGGCAAGTCGTGCCTCACGGGCCTGATTGAATTCTTTGAGAATGTGACAAAGCACATAGCTGAAAGTAGAGCAATGGATGTGGTGCACATGGACTTTAGTAAGGCGTTTGCTAAGGTTCTTCACGGAAGGCTTATTCAGAAAGTCAGGAAACATGGGATCCAGAGAAATCTGGCTGTGTGGATTCAGAATTGGCTCGCCCATAGAAGACAGAGTGTGGTGGTAGGTGGAGCGTATTCTGCCTGGAGGTCGGTGACCAGTGGTATTCCGCGGGGGTCTGTCTGGGACACCTGCTTTTGTGATTTTTAGAAATGACTTGAATAAGGATGTGGAAGGGTAAGTTAGTAAGTTTGCTGATGATGTAAAGGTTGGTGGTGTTGTGGATAGTGTAGAAGGTTGTTGTAGATTACAACAGGGTATTGATAGAATGCACAGCTGGTCTGAGAAGTGGCAGATGGAGTTCAACCCGGATAAATGTGAAGTGATACACTTGTGGAAATCGAATTCGAAGGTAGTATACAAGGCTAATGACAGGACTCTTAGCAGTGTGAAGGAACAGAGGGATATTGACGTCCACGTCCATAGATCCCTCAAGGTTGCCACACAGATCGATAGGGTCGTTCTGAAGGCGTATAGAGTGTTGGCCTTCATTAGTAGGGGTATTGAGTTCAAGAGCCACCAAGTCATTTTGCAGCTCTATAGAACTCTGATCAGACCACACTTAGAGTACTGTGTTTTCAGTTCTGGTCGCCTCCTTATAGAAAGGATGTAGAATCTTTAGAGAGGGTGCAGAGGAGTTTTAACAAGATGTTTCCTAGATTGGAGGACATGTTTAATGAGGATAGGTTGAGCGAGCTAGGGCTTTTCGCTTTGGAGAGAAGGAGGATGAGAAGTGACTTGATAGAGGTGTACAAGATGATAAGAGGCATAGATCGAGTGAACAGTCACAGACGTTTTCGCAGGGCCACAATGGCTGACACGAGGGGACGTAATTTTAAAGTGATTGGAGGAAGGTATAAGGGTGATATCAGGCGTAAGTTTTTTACACAGAGATTGGTGGGTGCGTAAACGCACTGCCGGCAAAGGTTGTGGGGTCAGATACATTAAGGACATTTAATAGACTCTTTTATAGACAAATGAATGCTGGGGGCTATGTAGAAGGGAAGAGTTAGATAGATCTTAGAGGAGGATAAAATGTCGGCACGACATTGTGGCCGAAGGGCCTGTACTGTGCTGTAGTGTTCCATGTTCTATGTCCAACACTACATCTTGATCTGGACAACTTGCACTCTAGCGGACTCTACATCGAATTCTCCAACGTTACGTTATTCAATCTTTCCGTCTGCCTGAATCAGAACTTAACATTGTGCATCGCATTAATTTGGATTTTTAAAAAATTTATCTTTGTATAATTTGGACGACTAAGCATGACCCACAAAAATGCGATGAAAAATACATTCTGCTCACAAAACACCGTATTATGATCCTAAATGTCACTATGACTGCAACATTAATTCGTTTGCCCTCAACCGATCAGAGATTTTCACTTTGTTTTGAGCATAACTGCTCCATATTCTGTGCTACTGAAAGCATTTTGGCTTTCTTTCTTACCCAGTCCTGCCAAAGGGCATCGGACATAAAATATTCATTGTTATTGTTTCGAATGATTATTTTAGTCTATTTTTTCAGGAAAACGTTTCAAAAAGAAAGGAAGGAAAGGTAAACGTCTACATGGCTGTACAAAAAATGATCATGCTTGCAATCATCGTGAAATGTACATGCACGGGTGTTTTGAAGGTATTATTGTGCGTAATTTTTATGTATCAGATTTGATTGGGGCGTTCTGTGGAATTTTGACTGAAATTAAAGCACTCACTGTCTTAACAGTTGGAGCGGAAGGAAAGAATGGGAATTTGAAGAAGAAAAAGCAAAATTTCAGACTTGAATTTTTTCTGAGAATAAATTAATCTTCTAACACGTGTGCTGGAAATGAAGTTTCACAATTATGGCACCAAAACTAAAAGATTAAAACAATCTGGGAAACTAGAAAGACTCACTTAAAGAGAAAAGAATGAACTCGAAAGAAAACGGTTGATTTATATGAACGCATTGGTTGGCGTATGAAAGGGAATGTGTTTCTCCTTTGAGAGACGCAGGTTATGAATGTAAGAGGGTCAATATTGAACGCAACTGTGTGTGTTACGAGCAAAGTTTCTAGAAATGCATACGACTTCCATGAACCGAGAGAATAGGCGCAGGAGGAACTAGTACAGATGCATGCTGATTGTGTTTCTGATTGCTAAGTTGGTCAACGATTCTGCAGAGTGAATACTTTGCATGATCATTCGGGGCCACTGATCTCCTCGGTCGTTGTGAATTCTGCATTACATCTCCGAAATTATCCCTCCCATTCCATGCTGCAGAAAATCAGTAGATTGTAAGTATCCTTACCAGAACACGTCACTATTACGTCTTCTTTGTGACTGCAGTCGTGTTCGCCCCACTGTGCTGAGGGACATTCCCAGAGAAAGGATTCGTTACCTGAACATCTCACATCATCCAACCAAACTCTGCCAGAACTTCGTCCACAGTAACCAGTGAGGTTACCTTCCAAAGCATATCCACAGCCGAGTTGCTTGCAGACCACGTTAGCATCAACCAGATCCCAGAGGTCATTACAAACTGTTCCCCAAGAACCATTGTAATAAATCTCCAGTCTTCCGGCACATGTATCTTCACCCCCGGACAGACGTACTTGCAAGTGGTCTGTGGAACAACAACGTGGGAGGTCAATTATTTTATTTAGAATTGATAGCATCACCCACTGATAGTTTATGAAGCTGCTTCTGCAATTTCAGTTTGCAAAGACTTGTACAATTATGTCATCGAAAATCTGAAGCAGTGATGTTAGAAATCTAAAAATAAAACTGAATACGCTGACCATGTGTCATGCAGCGTGATTCTGCATCTCCCATTGAAGAGAGCTATCAGTCGCTGGTATACGTCTGAATGAAGGTGTTGTCATTCTAAGTTCATGCCGTGCAGAAATACCCTAAGTTCAGTATTTTCGATGTTCGCTGATGAAGTAATTCTTTGGCCGTGGCACAGTCTTCAGGACCACACACGGCTCACAGTCGTAAGCATCGGCCATGGTGCTCTGAGGCAGTTGTACATCTTTGACCCGGACATGGTCGCCCCAAGCCAGAGTGCTCTCCCGCTGGTATTCGGGGGCTGTGCTCCTGGACAATGGCAGCCTGGCGAAGGGATCAACCGGACAGTGGGGGATCGAGCACTATGTCACTGCGGCTTGTGGCTAAAGCTTCCGCCACACCGGTTGACACCCTTTCGGCTGGAATTGCTCATTTGATGCAGGCCCTGAAGTCCTTATCAGGAGCCACACCACACGACTGGAGTAATCTCTCGGATATACAGTCTGCTGTTCCAGACCGTACGGATATGCTTCTCGTACGGGCTGGTCCTTCACACTCTCCACCGCTCACCCACTTCTGCCAGCTGGACACAAGGTGGTGCGTTATTCTGCCAACTGAAAATGAGGGGACTGCATTGGAGGTCTCTATCCATGCAAGTCCTCGGGCTTTACATCGAGCACCTGGGGTGGAGAGTGTGTACAAGTGTGTCTCTGCGAATTTTGATTGACAGAATCCCAGGATGACTGTCTGTTCTGCGGTTTAGAAGAGTTCGTGTTACATGTACATATATAAACTGAGAAGTTGCACCTTCCTTGTGTTTCTTGAAAGGTGTTGCTCCTCAAGTTCTTCTTGAACTTCGATCCTGATCTTTGAATCCCCAATGCTGAGACGCAGATAATTGATTTGGGTCGAGCTTGTTAATCTGCTCCTGACCTTGACTAAATTGGCCATTCACATGCCCAGGCAAAGAACTGTCAATCATTTTCCCCCGAGCCAACTGTCTAGCCCTCCTCCGAGGATACCACGGTGCCTTGGTGTCCCTGACGAAGGAACACGTGGTTTCCACTGTTTCAGTTTTATTCGTTCCAGGACCAACATCTGTTGTCGGGGCTGGATGGCATCCTGGACAAGGATAGGAATGTTTTATTTTGCTGTATATATTATAAGTACTGAACTGAGACATCTTAAACATTTTAAAACCGTTAATGAGCATTTTGAAAACAAGTGACCTTTCAGCTGAACAAGCCAAAGGCAGAAATCTGCAATTTTTAATGAGTTTCAATCAAGTAGGATGTGAAGAGAGATAACACAAAATACCCCGGTGATCGAAAAGGTGTCGAAGAACTCTGCAGTTGCTGGACGAGAAAGTATGGGGAAGGCATTGTTTGAACCGCAGATGATCTGTACAGAGTGTAAGTAAATAGATGAAGATGAACAGGACAAAGGTGAGTAAGAGGAATGCTGGAAATGTTTACCATCTTCACAAACGTAGCCCGACTTGCTGAGTATTTCTCTCGTGTTTTCATCTTATTTTGCAGTAATGAGTATTTGGACTCATTAGCTAATATAAATTTTCGAAGTTCTTATGGAAGTTCAGAGGCCTGAAACGTTTGTCCCTCCAGAAATATTTCCTGAGCTGATGCGCATATCTAAAATGTTGTTATTCGAAATAGTATCATATGATACTTAAAGCTCTATACCCTGATATTATTTTATCTAGGAACTCTCCGTTGCGCTGCATTTCACTCTACCATCTTAACTTTTTTAACTAGTTTTCTGTTTTGCCGGAATTGAAAATACACTGATGAACGTGCACTTGAGTCTCACTTTATATTCACGTTCCGTTAACCGGTACTGGTGGTCCATCTAAAAGCGGTGGTTATAACACAATGCATGGAAATGCGTCACTGACATCTCTTCTTTTTCTCCCCATGAATAATAAGGGATAGCTTCGATAAGGGCACAAATGGGGTATTAGACTAATGTTTATTTAACATCGACGTCAAAAAGCGACTTGGGGAATATTCAGATGACACTGAAAGAAATGAACTCACGAACGAATTCGAGCAGCAGTAGAGTTGGAAACAGAGTGTTAGTAGCTACAGCTGCGGACACAAGCCAAGCTGTTGATCACCGTAGTGCGGAAATGGGCTGGGATGTCAATGTTCCTTTTTGATTAATAGATACAGGACTAATTAGTTTGCCTTCCTCTTCTTCTGAAGCATCGTTTTGATTTTGGAGCGGGAGCTACAATCAAGCACAATTCTCTTTCCTGAGGACTTGTGCACATACTTTTTCTGCAGTTCAATAGCCAAATTGGTACACATTCAGGACACAGGACACCAATTACGTACAATCACTTGTTAACCTATTTCCATACATTGTAGGCTAACAACTGTCACAGGAATCCCTTCACAAAACTGCCGATTCTGCAGCACTGGAATGACTGGTAAAGGCAGAAAACTCGTTGATACATTCCCATTGGTCAAGATAAAAATATGCGAACAACGTGGTAAGTTTGCATCTGTGGGTGCTGAGGTCTTCATCAGAATCACAGAGCATAAGAAATGGACTTTCGGCTTGCCGCAGCTGTGCTGACGGAAACGAATCCACCTGTATCCATCCAATGGTTGCGCCATGTTTCCACTCGAATTTTCATCAACACCCCCCGCTCCCCATTCTACAGTCAACTACCAAAGTTCGGAGCAATCTACAATTGGTAAAGTTACAATTTACGCTGTCGACCAGGATGCCTTAGATATGTGTGAAACAAAAGATAAAAGTATCCGGGAGGCACCCTCTTGGTCAAAAGGGAATAGCTGCAAATCTCACAAAGGCAGTCCCTCAGGGCAGAATAGAACTTCGGCCCCTGTACCTACGAGGCTGTTCATTTCCTGTTCATCATTACTTACGTTTAAGTAAATTAAACGTAGAATGCACTGTTGTAATTTGCTCACAACTTTTATTCGTTATGAGGTAAACGTACGTTAAGAACAGAAGAAAAGAGGAGCAGGGTTGAGCCACCAGGCACCACAAACATGGCCCTCCACAAAATACGATGATGCATCATCTATGCAGGCCTAATCTTATCTTCCGTGCCAGCACCCCCAAACCCTCAAATCAAATATTTAATTACCTTCACTTTATGTGTATCACATGATCCAGAGGCCTTCACCCTTCATGGTGAAGTCTACAGTGACTGCCATATGAGAGAAGAAATTTCTGTTCAACCCATTGTTCTTTGATCGGCCCCTTATCTTCCACACATATCCACTGCTTTGTGATTCTTACCAATGAAAAATCAACACATTTTAGCGTGCCTTGTCCATTCGGATATTGAATGTTTGAATAACCCGCCCTATGTCCCGTCTCCAAAAAAACAAATCCCAATAGGTCTAGCCAGTTAAATTTAGAAAGTGATTGCAATAATCCCGAGGTGGACTTATTGTGCAGAATTAATCTAATGACAAATGCTTTGAAGAACTGGTTGAAGTGTAAATTTGACTCTCCCTCCTCTTCGGTCCCCAGTTCAAATAGTCCTGACATTCCAAAGTCAACATTAAACAAACGGATCACTTTATTTCTTTTTGTGCCCGGGAAACAGTGATTGATGGGGTCTCCGTGGCTCCCACGCGATGTGCATACTTTGCCCTATTGGTTAGTATTGAACGACATCATGTCATCACTCGTGTTGACGATCAATCGGGTTTTCAATTTCATTGATTAGATGGCAGTTTGCATCCCGCGTTCTCAATGGGTAGCATCAAATTATGCTAATATCCTATCATGGGATGGACAAATGGCAAGATAGATGCATTCATCATGTAGGTTCGACTGACTGTACACGCTAGTTAACTTTTAGGCTGCTGCATAAAACGATGCTGTTTTACATTTCCTTGGCTTAGTATTTCTGCACCTCCCACACCCTGTCTGTAGCACTGAGACAAAACTGCGCTTTGTCGGGAAGTGTTACGTCGGGTAGCTGTGCAAAAATAGTGTTTGCATTTGATATGATACTTCCCCGATGTTACCTGTCAACGTGCCATTCATTCACAGTCCAGATTCTCTTTACGCTTTCATTAACATCTTATTTAGGTATACAAGCATACTTCAGATTTTTTGAAAGGACTAACTCTGTATTCACCAGCATGCAAGCCCCCAAACATCTCTCACACACCACAGCAATACCAGACCAGAAGAACCTACAGAATTTATCAAACAACTTATTTTGGTGAAGGATAAATGCGACAAAAACCATGCTCCACCTCTGTCATTAAAGAAAAATCTTGATGAAGAAAGCATTGAAAAATATTTCATGTCAAAAATTTTGTGTACGCAAACAAAAGTCACCAAAAAACTCACGTGACTACTTCGCCAACATATCACTGACAATTGTTGGATAAAGAGTGACAACTCTTGGCATCACATTTAACCCTTTTTAGCCTCCAACCCGAAATATCTCCGCGCACAAACAACTTCTGATCTCAGTACAATCGCTTAATTTTGCTCTTTCATCGGATTATCCGCGGTTGAAACGTCCTTCCTGTATTTACCGGGTCCTATTTAAACATTCGAAAGCTTTCCTGATTTCTTCCAATCCTGGAACTTCATCCTGAACTTCCTTTCATCCAAAATTCCGTCTAGTTCAATCAGGTACAGTCCCACTCCCGAGTACAGCCATGATGTCGGAAGTTTACTGTGCTTCAATATTCATAGCTTTTATCGTACTTTGAAAGATTCGAACAATCTCTAACATGGTTTCACCCTTCCACGATATTTCGACCGTCGTAACTTGTTCCTAATGTTGAGAAGTCAACAGTTCTCTAAAATTGAGCATATTTGCGTAATCCTTCCCATCCCTCAAATTCGTCCTGGCAAACCTGCCCTCCTCGACTTCCTTCCTTGCTCACTAAAATTCTCAATTTCTTTCTTCCATTTTAATAAGCCATTCCTTTCATTTTCAGTATCATATATCTGAAAACAAACTTGAAATGTATACGATAGAATAAGATTTTTTTGATATCACCATTTAGTAGTTTCTATTTAATAAATTTCGATGCCTAACTAGATTGAAGGGAACGGATCTCTGAAATTTCCCTCAATTTGTCGTACTGCCCGGGCACTCTCTTTTGGCACACATCCCACATGATGAATGAATTTGTGAAGATACCGGTACGCAGCTTCTAAACCTGATGTTTCAAAGCTTCAGCGAATCAGATTCAATGTTGAATGTCTACTTGAATTTTACACATTCTACCCGAAAAGGCATTGCTCCGTATTCAGGTTACCATCCACATCCCCAGGATGCGCAGGCGGGTAAGTGAATCTCCCACTGTAAATGGGTTCTTATATGCAAATAGGTTGTGCAGACTGCTGGGTAGGGTGCGGGGGCATTTGTGGGAGGAATAAAACGGAAATACAGCAAAAGTAAATTTGATTTTTGACGGGGAATTGGGAAGCTAAAATGGCCAGATATGAAACTGCATGTCTCAGTGACTTCTCATCCCTTGAGTTATTAGAAATGGTCACATCAGTTTACACATTCTTATTTCAACCTTTATAACAATATTCACCTGAACACAGGACACCAACACCGATGCTGTCAGAGGAAGACCGATTCCACGTGAATGTTCTGCAGTTTCGGAGCTGCGACTCGTTTCCATCACACTGAACTTCGTTCACCCACACCTGACGTACAGTCTCTCCGTACCTTGAGTAGTTGTAAGCAGATATGGCGACGCCGCAACGCAGCTCTCTACAGACCACATTGGAGTCGTTTATATTCCAAAAGTTATCCTGCACTCTTCCCCAGCTGCCATTGTAATAAGTTTCGACTTGGCCGTCGCAGCGGCTTCCCCCATTGGTCAGCCGCAGAGACCAACTTGCATCTAAAAAATGAAACATTTTTTGAGGAAACCGTTGACTTGAAGCCAAAATATTCCAAAAGTTAGTTGCAATGCTTGTTTTCTGCACCAAATGCCCACATGTCATTCCGGCAGTCCACATCCATCAGTCACCTTCTCCGCTTCATACACAAAACATCGTCGGGAGAACTCTGTATATTACCCTGGGAAATCGAACCAACAACAAGAGGTAGGCGGGCTATTGAAAACAAACCAGTAAAGGATAGCTATTGGTATGTATTGATTAGAACTGAATGCAGTTCTCATGCTGGGACCAGACCAGCAATTTCATGGAAGCGTGAGAGGGGTCCTTCGGAAGTCTCGCTTTGTTTTGTTCCCCAACAGTGAAGGAAAGCATCCCAAGGGCCATTTAATGTCATGGAAGAAAACATGTGCCTCTTGTCCTTCCAATATGAAAAGTGCACATCTAATATTTACAGAGTTTATTGTTTTTACCACCAATTTTATAGTTGAGATTATTTAGATCATACTAGCTGTCCTCACCCTGCCAAAAAAATCTGTGACTTTACACATCTTTGCAGCAAATATAATTTCTCTCTATTTGAGGATTGCAGCCGCGCGCCTAAAATTAGAATCCTGCATTCTGAAACATCAATCGGTACGGTTCTCTACCTTTACCAATATCACTTTTTCCAAATTTCAGAATTTTGCACTGCCCAAATGTTAGGCTCTCTGTATATAACAACAGGGAGATAACTCCATTGCCATATTGCTGCGGGTGGGGATGAAGAACCATCAAGTAATTTCGTCTGAAACGAAGTTGCCACAAAACAACCGATTTGGTCCGTTGTTCAATAGGTCATTTTTGTGAAAATCTCTCCGACCAGCGAAGAGTTTGTGAGAATTAAACAGGGTTTGGTGACTCACCCGAGCAGATGAGACCGGCGTCATTTCTGTGTGAACAGCTAATCTTACCCCAGTCTGAGACTGGACAGTCAGACAATCGGGACTCATTCCCCCCACAAAGGTATTTCTCCTTCCACACAGGCCCGGTTCCTTCGCCAAAGTCAACATCTCCGTGAGTTGTGTCTACTGCACCGCATTTTAGATGTTCACAGACCACAGCAGCATCTTCCAAGCTGAAGTACACATCACAAAGGGTCCCCCACTGATCTCCGTGTAGAACTTCCACCCGGCCAGAACATCTATTCTTCCCACCTACGAGTCGTGGTCCATGGTTCCCTGTTTTAGCAATAAATGAAAACAGTTAATTACTCTCAACAAAAATACAGGAAAGTGGTAAAAGGGAGAAACTATTGTTTTATATTTCAATTCCAATAATAAACAGTTTGATGCAGCTGCGTCCTTCATGTCGGAGGGACGGGATCAATTGTTTTCAGGACATGTTTTAAATCATTTTGAAATCTGTTAAGATCCCGTTTGGGATACACCAGACTAACGACCATCGCCTAAAACATTGCTTGAAACAGGTGGGAAGAATGTCTTCTTGCAAGCGTTTTAGTAAAAAAAGTACTCTTGACCTTGTTGATGGTTTCAAATTTTATCTCCTTCATTTTTTTTTCCTATCGAAGAAGACAATCTCGTTTTTCAATACTGTACTCCACTGCCCATTCTGTTGCCCCATCACTAGCTGGTATGTTTCGTTCAGCAGTCCCTTGGGATGCTCAACATTGCTCACATACCCACTTAGCTTCCTGCCAGCATCAAGATTGGAAATTTTACGTTTCGTTCCCCCAGTTGTGCCATGAATATTGATCGTGAGGTGTTGGCTCTCGGGCACTGATTGCTGCTGTGTCTCGTTAGACAGAGCCAACATCCTCTGAGGGTTTAGGTGACCTGTGAATTCCATGTCCAATGTTCCTCCTTACGCACCATGACAGCATACTTTAATGTGTTCATGTAACATGACTTTACTTTCACCAATTTAAAATGACTCTGCTCATTATTGTCCAACTAATTCACATCAGACATTATTAGATGTTCAATCATTCTTCCAACGACCGATGCCAGATCAGCAGTCCAGCGTTTTCCCTTTCCCTCCTTTCACGAAGAGTGAAAGCATGTTTTCTACCCTCTAATCTGCAAGAGCCATTGCAGAACCTATATTTTATTGCAAAGTCTACCAGTGCGCCCATTACTTCTAAAGCCAATGTTCTCAGAATAGTCGGATGTCGATCATTAGGATCGTAGAATTTTATCATTTTCAGTGTGTGTTTGGTTCTTCAGAAAGTTTAACTCTTCAGCATTGATGAAAGGCTGTGGAATTTACCGTTTTCTCTCTGTGCAGTTCCTGAACACTTCGCGCATTTATGTTATGCCTGTTGTTTACGATCTGCCACACTTCAGTCTCATTATTTTTCTGAATTATATTATTTTCTTTTCTTTCATTTTGGCGTGACACCATCTCTGATGACATGTTGATATTCTCTCAGAATGGTCAGGATGTTATTCCCGCGGACTCCACTGGAACTGCTGAAGCAAAGTAATGGTTCACCTTCTTCGCGATATTGTCATTTATCTTTGCAGACATTTCATTTCCCAGATATTATGGCACCACATGGGTAATATTCTCACAAAATTTCAAGATACTTCTGCATGTTTATCTTCATGCATTGATCTTGAAAATCTTTCTATCCGCTGTATCGACATTAGCGTCCTCCTCTATCTATCCTGTCGATAGGATCCTCCGCTTTTTGCACGTATCTTACTTATTCAGTCACCAATAATTGTCCTATTTGCTGCAAACTCTTTTGCCATTAAAGTAACTTAGAGGTTCAATGCAGAAGATAATACCGCAATAAAATATTCTATTTCTTTCCCACTGGTGGAATCTATTATCATAATTTTCAGGTCTTTGTGGCTGATTTTTGGTTCATCGCGTGGAAGTAACCTAATATTGTTATTTTTTCTCCTTTTCTTCTGAACTCCACTTTGAACTCGATGATAAATGTTCGCCAATTGAAAATACGGCAAGTATTCGGTAAAATTGACATCAGTTTTCTAAGTATAATTGAAGTTGAATATTAATTAGTTCTGAATACTGGTACTCACCGGAACAGATCACACTGACATCATCCCTGTGCTTGCACTGATGAGTTCCTGAAGAAACTAGACAGTCCCACAGGCTTGACTCATTACCCTTACATTGGAAAACATCGCTGTGTATAAGCCCGGTTCCCTCTCCAAAATGAGCTCCTCTCGGCACAGACACAGCGACTCCGCATTGAAGTTGATTGCACACCACATTAGCCTCATTCATATCCCAGTGCCGATCACACATGGTTCCCCGGGATTCACCAATCTCCACCTCCAGTCTACCTGAGCACTGGTCAGCACCTGATATCAATCTTGGAACTCTGTGACCTGAGAAAGATATGAAACACTGTCATGATAATCACAATTGTAAGGACAATTTTGAGACGAATCCCACTGAGTTCAACACAAATCTGAAATCAGAGGGTTCCAGTCTGGTCTCCTACCAATTGCATGTTTTCTCCTTTTCCCTCCTCTGCGGTATTTATAGAATTCTGGTGGAATCATTTTGGCACTGAACCGAACAGTTTACACTCCCATGTTGAACGGTGACATTGTATACGAAGACGGTATTCGGGACAGACTTGAGAAAGGAATAATATTAAATCCACTCGACCATAAGTGCGTACTGTTGTTTTGCCCTTTTTTAGACTTAATCAACTTTGATATCAGAATATTAGAGCAGCGCCGAGAGCATCCTTTCTCTGCATCCTTATAAAACAATGCTAAATCATAGATTGTTAATAAACACGTTTTTCCGCTCCTGGACATATGAAGAATGAACTCGCAGTGATTCCAGTTTCATGAATCAAGCTTCGCTGCAGCCCTGACCGATGTTCACACGCTCTCTGTGACAATATCCAGAAAACATTCACCCCTTTGTTCCACTATTTTTGCTCAGATTCAGAATCTCTTGGCCTTCTTTTCCATGTCCACCAGCTCACATTTTCGACGAAAAGGCCAGCGATTCCGCACATCTCCCTGCACTAATGAACCTCATAATGTCATCCAGGGATCAATTGATTGCTAAGGGGTTACATGATGAGGGCATGCCGTTTTGAAGTTAAATGCATTGATACGCTTCCTTCCTCGTAAGCTTTTACTGTTGACGGCCTCAAGCTGCTTACTATTCTGATCACAATGATAGCATTCACTCATTTATCTTTGTGCTTCAATTGAGAACAAAACACTTCAACAATCCATAGCCTTGTGACACATGAACGCCTCCCATTCTAAAGACTCTCAAGTATGTTAAAGAATTCCCCTACGTTTGGCCCACACCTCTCTAAACCTTTCCTATCCACGCACTTTTCTCGTTACCTTTCAAACGTCGTAATCGTACCTACCTCTCACACTTCCTCCGGCAGATCCAACCATATACCCACCAACCTCTGTGTGAAAATCCCACCCTCATATCCCCTATAATTCCTTCCTCTTTCACCATAAAACGGTGCAATCCAGTTATAGTTTACCCTACCCTGCAGAAAGGACTGTAAACATCTAAGGTTTAGCTATTCTTTATGATTTTATAATCCTCTATCGGGTCACGTCTCAGTCTACTTCACTGTAGTGAAAACAGTCACAGACAATCTAGTCTGTCATTCTAAGTTAAGACGTCCACTCCTTGCAACATCCTTCTGATTCTTTTCCGTATCCTCCCTAGCTTAATAGCAGTTAGATAGCTGTGTGGGGAAGGAAGGCACATGACATGTTTTCAGTCAGAGGTCAAGATGTTGCAACTTTACAAAACACTGTTTGGACCACACTTGGGATACAATGTACAGTTCTGGTGGGCACACAATGAAAAGCACGTGATTGCGTTCGACAGGGAACAGTGGAAATTGACAAGACTGTTGCCTGGAATTGAGCATTTAATTTCGGGACACTAGAGAGGCTGTTTTTGTTTTAATTTGAGTGAACGAAGTTGAAAGGTGACGTGATGGAGGTAAATAAAAATAGAGGTAAAAAAAGAAGGGTTAAGAATTAGGATTACCTTTTTCCAACGCTAATTGCATCAAAAAGTATGAAGTAAGTGTTTGAATCGAAAAGGAGCAGCTTAAAAAGGGCCCTCCTGGGTCGTTTTCCAGACAGTTGATGATATGTGGAATGTTCCAGCAATAGGAGGAGGTGTAGGCAGATACAATCACTACGTTTCAGTGACATTTATACACCTCTATCTAACTGCGTAACTACTTTAAGAAACGATTAAATTGTGCCCAATAGCTTCCTGATCATCAAGATTTCGTTAACGTTCCTTTAGGACCGATGTTCACTGTGCATGTCCTATAATTCTTTGCTCTACCAAAATACATTACCTCACACTTGTCTGGATAAAGTCTCATCTGCCAATGCTCCACCTAACTTTCCATTTGATCTCTACCCTGCTATAGCCTTAGATAACTTGCTTTCTTTTCCAGGACACCACCGATTTTTGCGTATTTTCCAATCGTACCACTTATACCTCCTACATTCAAATCCAAGTTGCTGATGTATATCACACACAACAAAGTTCCCAATAATGTTCATCAACAATGCCTTCATCAACGTTCGTCTTTTCCTGTTCATAAAACTTAATCTAATTGGTGAGATAGAATTACCCTCATATAAAGTCATGCTGACTGTCTCTAACCAGCCCCTTATTTCCAAATATCCTTCTCCTGGGTGAATACAGATGAGAAGTATTCATTTGGGACTTCTCCCACATCCCCTGGCTCCAGACAAAGATTTCCTCTTTAGTCCCTATGGGGACCCACTATTTCCTTAGTTACATTCCATGTTAATAATAGACTGTCTTGCGATTCTCCTTAATTTTGCCTGCTATGATATATCTTGGTGACATTTTGCTCTCTTAATTTGTTTGTTAAGTTCCCTCCCACACCACATTTTTTGCCTCAAGGTACTCATTGAATTGCACTCACCTAAACCGTGTTCTTCTGATAGACCCCTAAATCTCCTTTGTCAGTTATACTCCTCTAATACTGCCATTTTGCATCTCCCCCTTGCTGGAACATGCTGGCCCTAAAATGTTGCCAGTTTTATTTGGGAAGACGCCCAATGATACTGCTTTACACACTGCTCCCAATATACTTCAGGCATATCTTTTTCTATTCTATTAAAAAAGTTTGCACCCAATTTAGGACTTTAATACCGAGCTCATCCCCTTCCATTATTATGGTGAATCTTATAAAATTACGGTCACTGTTCTCAGTGCGTTCCTCCAGTAACACTTCCTCTGCCAGCCCAGTTTCATTTCCTAAAGAAATGTCTACTGGTGCGTATAGCTTATGGGATTATGTACATATTGTCTCTTAAATTCTCCTAGCTGAACTTAATGAAACCCACACTATCCATGAGCTGCCACTGTGGCAATATCATTCAATATTAGGCAAATTAAAAATACAGACTACTATAAAACTATTGCCCTTACACCTCCCTGTTATTTGCTTACATTTCTGTTTCTCAAATTTCCACTGACTATTGGGAGGCCTATATTATAACCCTAGCAAATATGTCGTCCCTCTATTATACCTAATTTCTACACATTGGGCTCCACTGAACGATCTGCCCATGATATCCTTTCTAATTACTGCCATGATGTTCTATCTGATGCATAGTTTAACTCATCCTCCCCTTTTGTAACCCCTTTGTCACAACTGAAACATCAATATCCGGAACATTAAGTTGCCAGTCTTAACCTTCCCTCAAACACGTTTCCATGATTTCAAAAGTTCCCTAATTCAATGTGCGAAACCACGCTTGAAGCTAATCGGAATACATCCTAGAAACCTCCAACTAAAAGTTCATCACTATAGGAATAAAAGAGACGTTCTGCAGCGCACGGGAAATTAGTGATGCGTAATTGATGCTGCCCATCCAGTGACTCTCGTGAAAATGTGTGTCAAACACACCCAATGTCAAACACACCCAGTGTCATGTCGACATATCTAAGTGCACTGCCGATCTGATTTTCAATAAAAACGCTTGAAAGACTCATCAGGTAAGACAGCATTTGTGGGGAGTTATCCAGATGTACTGTGTCATATAGGAGAACCCAAACGGAAATGTGAAAAAGAGAAGGAATTAGAGTTCCAGAGAAGATGGAGGAAAGGAATGTGTTAACTTTGTTTCTCTCTCCACATTCGCGTCCTGATGTGCTCATAGATTGCAACATTTTCTGACATTATTTCGCATTTCTAGCATTTGACCTTTTCTTATTATCGTATTTTCTCCTCAGGTGCTGGCTGACCGGGTACAATATAATTGTCGATTTGAAATGGACCTCAATGTGCAACTGCTTCACGCAGAGTGTAGGAAGCACATGGAACGAACTGCTAGAGGAAGTGTTCGAAGCTAGTACAGGAGAAAAAATTAACATACATTTGGACAGGTCCATGGATAGGAAATGTGAAGAGGAATACGGGGCCAAACGCGGGCATACAGGAATAATCTGTCACTTTTATTGGCATGGACGAGTTGGGCCCAAGGACATCTTTCCAGGCTGCATAACTCTCTGACTGAAAATACTGGAACCCGGAGAAACTGAAAAAAACACACACACACACACACACACACACACACACACACACACACACACACACACACACACACACACACACACACACACACACATACACACACACACACACACACACACACACACACACACACACACAGAGGAAGTACTGGAGGGTCTCAGCAGGTCAGGCGGTATCTCTGGAGGGAAATGGACAGTGGGCTTTTCAGGTCGTGACCCCTCATCTGGACTGAAAGACAGAGGGGAGAAAGTACCTGCGAAAGCGTGGGTGTAAGTGGTGGAGCAAGAGCTAGAAGGTGATAGGTAGATCCTGGTGAGGGGCGTAATAGGCAGATGAGGGATACTGAGAGTAGGATTAGTGTCAGAATCTGGGAGGTAATAGTTGGAAGTGGTAAATGGCTTACGGTGATGGGCATCTTATGATCTCTCGATGATAAGCATAGAAGTTGTTAACAGAGGAAGATGGAGCATGGGATAAAGGGAGGGAGGTGGAGACAGGACTCAGTGGAACGAGCGTGTGGGTGACAGATGGATCGGATGGGGCCGGGCAAGGAGATACAGTGATGCGGAGAGGTGGATCAAGAGGAGAGAACAAAGGGAACCGGAATGGGGAGTAGAAGTGGGTACCGGAGGTTTGACTGGGAGACTGCCCAGGCGGAATACAAGGTGCTGTTCCTCTCGTGTGCGTTTAGCTTCAACTTGGCAGAAGAGGAGGCCGGTGGCTACCAGTTACTAGTGGTGTTCAGCAGGGGTCCGGTGTTGCGGCCGCTTCTTTTAACTTTTTACATTAATGATTTGGATGATGGAGTGAATAGTTTTGTGGCTAAGTTTGCAGACGACACCAAGATAGGTGGAGGAGTAGGGAGTAATGAAGAAACAGGAAGGTTACAGAGAGACTTAGATAGTTTGGGAGAATGGGAAAAGAAATGGCAGTGATTCAATTTTGATAAATGTGCCGTTGTACACTTTGGAAAAATAAATAAACGGGCAGATTATTTTCTGGATGAGGTGAAAATTCAAAGTACAGAAGTACAAAGGGACTTGGGGGTACTCGTGCAAGACACCCTAAAGGTTAACCACCAGGTCAGATCGGCGGTAAAGAAAACGAATGCTATGTTGGCATTCATTTCGTGAGATATAGTGTATAAAAACAGGGAAGTGTTGATGAGGATCATGAGTACTATTGAGGCCTCATTTAGAATACTGTGTGGAGTTTTGGGCCCCATATATTAGTAAGCATGTACTGATGTTGGAGACCGTTCAGAGGAGATTTACGAGGATGATTCCCGGAATGAAAGGGCTTACATATGATGAGCGTTTTTCCGCTCTTGAACAGTACTCACTGGAGTATAGAAAAATGAGAGGGGACCTCATAGAAACGTTTACATGTTGAAAGGACTGGACAGAGTAGATGTGGCTAAGCTGTTCCCTTGGTGGGGAGTCCAGGACCAGAGGGCACAATATTAGAATTAGAGGATACCGGTTTAAAACAGAGATGAGGAGAAATTTCTTCAGCCAGACAGTGGTGAAACCATGGAATTATTTTCCACGTACATCTGTGGAGGCCCGAACATTGGAGGCGTTTAAGGAGGAGATAGATAGTTATCTAATTAGTCAAGGCATCAAGGGGTGTGGGGATAAAGCCGGAAATCGGTGCTAGATAGGAATAGTTTTATTTAGCTCATGGAGCAGACTCCATGGGCCGAATGGCCTACTTCTGCTCCTTTGTCTTGTGATCTTGTGATCCTGTGCGGACAAGCATGCTGGTATTGTAATGGGAAGTAGAATTAAACAGGCTGGTTACCCGGAGATCCATGCGGCCACATCAGACCGAGCTAAACTGCTCGGCGAAGTGGCACCTAATCTGCGCCTGATCTCATCGACGTAGAGGAGACTGCAAGCGGAGTGCGGATGCGACAAATAACACCGCGGGATTTGCATGTGGAAGACAGCCTCACCTGGATGGCTGTTCAGGGCCCTGGATGTTGGTGAGGAATGTGGTTAAGGGACAGGTGTTACACCCTTTGCAGTTACAAGAGAGTACTTGGGGAGGGAGGCGTGTGTTGGGAAAGATGAGCAGACAACAATGTCTCGGAGAGAATGATCCCTGCGGAAAGTGAAGTGGGGAGGGGCAGATGTGGTTGAAGTTGAGCTCTTGTCATAGATGGCGAAAGTTTCGAAAATGATATGTTGGATGCATAGGCTGGTGGCGTAGTAGGTGAGCACCAAAGAATTCCTGTTCTGCCTGTTCTATTAGGGAATGAGATCAGGGCATAACTGCAGTAAATAGTGAGGATGCGGGTGAGGATTCCATCAGTTGTAGTTGGGGGAGGGGGCGTTTTCTGGAAAAGGAAGACTCCTGGAACGTCCTGGAGTGGAATGCCTCATCTGGAGAACAGATGACATGGAGACCGAGGAACTGAGCAAAGAGAATGGCGTCCTTGCAAGTGTAGGGTATGAGGAGATGTATTCAAGTTAGTGTTGGGATTTAATGGGTTTGCAGATGAAGGGCCTCGACCCGCAACTTCATCTGCCCATTTCCCCCCATAGATACTGCCTGACCCGCTGAGTTCCTCCAACGCTTTCTGTACTGCTCTAGATGCTAGTATCTGCAGCTTTGTTTCTCCGCAACAAAAGAAAAGTCGAACTCAGCGGGTCAAGTCGCATTTCTGGCGGAAGAGGATTGTCGACATTTCGGGTCCAGATTCTGTAACAGTTCTAAAGAAGTCTTTCCTTCTATCACCATACAATTCCTGCAGCAATGGTGCTGGTTGTCCAGTATTTCATGCAGCCGCTGGGAGTTGTTTAATTACAATAAGAGTATGCAATCCAAACATGACAGGAATAATCCCGACACACACTGGATTTAGTTTCATATCGCTCGCCGTGGACAGTCAATACAGGTTATTTTACATACGGAAGTAAACAAAACGGCGGGTCCGAAGAGGAAAAAGGCTTATTTTTACCTGTGCAGATGACGCCGGCATCGTAGTCGTGTGACTTGTCATAGAGACCCCATGGATGTGATTCACACTCCCGCAGAGCAGCTTCGCTCCCACGGCAGTGAACATTCCACGTCAAAACTGGTCCGGACCCTTTCCCAAAGTGTGAACCTATAGGGGCTTTCAGCGCGGCACCGCAGCCCAGCTGCCTACACACCACAGCCGCGTCTGGCAGGTCCCAGTCGTAACTATTCACAGTCCCCCAGTTGTCCTTGTAATGAATCTCCACTCTCCCTGCGCATGGACTGCCACCATTCACCAGCCTTAACTTCACGTTCTCTGAAAAATATCAGAAAATAAATGATCAACCGTTAACGCTGGTTTCTGCCGCGGGTCAGTCGGCGAGCCGAACACCTCCCTCCATGCCCATCTCCTTCCCAAACAGTTTATGTCCCAACGTACCACGCAATGATCAATCTTAATATAAGGCCGTGCAGACCCCGAATGAACTGTTGAACTTGCAAAACACATGCAGTAAGCTGATAAACGGGGAGTCTGTAGAACGTGGAGTCATCCCGACGTTCCTAGGAAAAAGGCAGTTCCCAGAAGACTAGGTAAGCTACTCGTTCGTTTTCATTCTCCGGAGGGTGGCTACTGGCTTGCTCGTGTTTGTGGCCCACTCTACACAGTCCTCACCAACCAGGTGGTGGAACCTAAAATTGGTTGTAATTGTGAAGATATTCCTGGACTTGGACTCCCATGGAGAAAGAATCGTACTGAGCGTTCGTGTGACGTCAGCTTCAACATTCAAAGAAAGAACGAAAAGTGGGAGCTCCTTTGAGTGTTGGGACAATATCAGCTGAGTCTCTTCTCTGTTCTGCAGGGAGTTTACTGATTGTCGCTCCGCGAGAACGGCAGTAGTCACCTCTCAGGTGGAAATCAGGGTCTTCAGGAACCAGCAGTCTCAATAGCCCAGCCCTTAGTGCAGTCAAACTTAAGTGAGATTACCTGACTGGTCAGCCTGACAATCCCAGGGGCGGCCTGAAAGGAAAAATTCTGAATTAGATTTGATTTGGCTGTAGATGGCGGATGGGTGGGGGCGGGGGGTGTGGTTGGGACCTGGGTGTGGACGAGGTCATGGGGAAGCGGGACATCAATTTAATGAAATTATAAGCGAAAAAAGTCTCAACAATAAACTGAGGTCGAGTATACCAAATCAAAAACAACTTCGGCAGCTATTAATTCGATTCGTACCTTCTTTGTAATGAAATTATTTTCAGATCAGCGGATATCTGAGCACAACCTCTCATTGTCACGTCTGATTAATTCTCCTTCCCTTAACTACTTCAGGATGGTTGCTGGTGGATCTGGTGCTTCATGGTACGATACACTAGATAAGTCGGCCTTTCTGTCCATTGTGACTGCCCGACCCTTTTGCAACATCTCGAATTTGGACAACTTCACTGGCCTTTCCAGATAGCCCTGATAATATGTTGTGAAGATACTCTATTATTCATTCCAGTAGGAAGATATCTGATGCAATGAATAGTGAAGGGCCCCTCTTTGTTCTCCTACATTGCTTCTGTTTGTGGCACCCATTCTGCCCCGTGCTCCGATTCCTATTTTAATTTTAAATTCCAAAGGCATGAAAAAGTGAAATGATCTGTGTGCCAGACTCGTTCATCTTAACTCCCTGCTCGCTTTAACTCATTTATTTCCTGCTGTCGCAAATAACCAGGTGATATTGTCTCAGTTAGATCTGCATGATTCAATCCGTGCTCGACATGACCTACTACATTAAAGGTAATTGATATTATTCCAGACTATTGCAGATACTCTGCCCCGAGATATCCCACTTTTCTGTCTCTCCATTTAGACACGGTGATGCTAACTTATGTCTTCAGATGTGTTTGTGGTGAATACTAGAATAATGCTCCAACGTTTACACGTTGTTTCGTCCATGTGCTGGATTATTCAGTAATAGCAGAGTGTGAGTTGCAACCAAGCCTGAGTGCTCCTGTCAACCTTGTTCCAGTGAAAAGTAATATCTCGTGTATTGTCATTTTGTGGTAACCTATCTCTAATAAACGGAAAAAGTATGTTTATATTCACAACTCCACGGCGACTGTTATACTTTGTGAACCTTGGTCCCGCTGTTGTCTCCTGTCCAGTTTACCGACTCGCGTCGACACAGACTGTGAACAAGAAAATGATGTATGGATTGCTGAGGATGGAAATCATGGGGAATATCTTTGTTAGGCGTGCATGAAAATATGCAATGGTTTAAATGAATTGGAAGCAATATCATTCCACCTTCTACTGTCGTTTAACACTTCAATGGGAGAAGTATAAAGTGTAAAAAAACGTTTAATTCTTGTCTGATCTACTGAGAAAAATAAGGTAATTCAACACATTGGATCCATGTTGAGTCCAGAAGAACAAGCTCATCAGCTTCATTATCCTCTCCTTATTTCCCTTCAATCCTGCACTTGTTATTTCTCTGGAATGACCATCAACAAAGAAATATTTTATAGTATCCAATTATCCTACCAACCAGCAAGTCATTGGTGTGTGGGAGGAATCTAGAGCACCCAGGAGAAACCCGAGCGATCACAGGGAAAACGTACAAACTTTACGCAGATAGCAGCGGCGTTTGGAATCAAACCGGAGTCTCTGCATCTGCACGGTTGCAGCACGGCCATAATTGCATGGAGGATACTTCTAGTACGTTCAACGAACAGAGCCTCTGCATTAAGGCACCGGATGTTGAACTTCAATCCTGGCCGAAGGTGCAGGCACTGTGGATTTTCCACACTCTCCTTGTGACACTGAGGTTTTGTCCACTTCACAAAGTCTAGTATTATAATAAGTTAAATAACCACCGTAAAAACTATCTCCTATGTGGGTGAGTGGTAGAGTCCGAGGGTGGATGTTGAGAAAGAGGGAAAATATTAAATGGGCTTAATTTGTTAATGCTTATTTGCTGCTCGGCACAGGCTGTGTGTGAAAAAGAGGCTCTTCGAATTCTGTTTGTTTCAATGACTATATAGCTCTATTTTCCGACACTGAAATTAAATCACCATTATTTCTAACAAGAAATATCACGAAATAAAATGATGTCATTTAAATAACCGCAGGAAAGAGACAGTAAATTTAAATACAAATGCATATTGCAAATGATGCAAACTCTACAACTCACATGACGTTAACTTAATGAGAAATTCTGAACAATAATTGCAGTTTACATTTTCGTGTTAGTCAGGGTCCAATTTCTACCAATGATTCATGGATGAACGATTCATGTTGTTGTTTTCTGGTTTGCATGATTTATCCAGGAATACAGAAATTGAGTATCCTATCGCTATTAGGATCCCAAGGAAGAAATATTCATGGAAACATGTATGGTCAAAACGTTTACACATCTCCATGCCACATGGGTTCATATCCCTGAGAGAAAAATATCTGAAATCGATATCTGCCATAAAGCCTGCTTTGTTTACTATTTTCTAAAGAACAAATAAATGCAGACTATTCAACAAACAAGCTGTGAATCAAAAGCACTCCACAAATTACGCTGTATCTTCGGAAGGAAAAAACGATATTACTTTTATTCCGTTTTCCTTTCCACAAATGCTGCCTGTTTCGCCCCAATGTTTATTCTGTTTCTCCTTCCTTTGATGCTGCTGTTCTCCTGAGGATCCCCTTTATATGACAGTCTAACATTAAACATTTAACATAAAGTACGTAAAAGGAGATAAAGAATGCAGCCGCATTTTTCCACTAAAATCTACACTATGCGTTTAAATGGAGGGCGTGAAAAGAATATGGAGAAATATTCAAATTCTCATGAACAGCGAATCTTCACATTCACGGAATGAAACACGAGAAAGTGCAGTAAGAACACTGTTTGTTGCTTTTCTCCAGACACACGAAAGTGCAAAACTTGAAATTAAATTTGATATATAATATCACACACTTGAAGATAATTGTTAAATAATTAAACTCCAGCGCTGTTTAGAAATTTCAGCGTCATCTTCCTTTGAATAGTGTATTTAAGAATAATACCAAAACTAATGTTAATTTTAAGTTATTACTCTTTAACAGAATGATTTTACGACGTAAAACATGTAAAGTCATTCCAAAAACATGATACGAAATACATTCTTTAAACTTGTTCACTTCACTGCATGTCATGATGGTCGGAAGAGCTGGAACTGATCATTACCAGTAATAGGAATGTTTGCCCGCGTTCAGGCAACAATAACTGCAGCGTGGGCTGCTGTCCATACTCACTGAATTACACACGCCGGACTCCGATGCGCTGTTTTCCAACATTGTCTGCTTTCCAGTTCTGATACACCCAGATTAATAATCTCTTTGGAATGTCGGTTCAAAAGAGCCACGGGTTTGCGGATGTTTTTTTAAATAAAACTAAGGAATACAACTGAGCTCTTCAGGCGCAATGTCACCGTTAACGTTTTGAAAGAAATGTTAACGTCTAGTTAAAACGAGTTAGTCCATGTAATGTAATGGAAACACTTGTACTGTCCTCAGCAGAACGGAATACTTGATTACACAATGGAGAAATAACACTCATTCCAAAATAAGTAATTAATTTAACTGCAAAGTAAATACCAAATTTGAATTCCCCATTTCCATCGTCATGAATTAGAATAGAATCAGCCAATTTGCTGATACATTCTGCTATTGTACACTACTTATGAAAATACATTAAGACTTGATCTAGACAGGTGAGCAATTCGCAGTGGGAAGACATTTTCCATGTATTAATATATCAACATCGTTTCATCACACATTTCAAATTCCGAGACACGCAATTTGTACTTTCCAAAATTCAGTAACAAAGCTATTAACTTATGCAAATGTAGAGTTTAATAATAATTCTGCATGCCAATTAAGAACATAATAATTTCAACCTTGTCAATATACTCACAGTTCCATATCTGCAACACAATCAGTGCCATGCAGGACCGCAGCATTCTCCCGGTGGTCAGTTACAGCGATGTCTTCGGATCTTTAACCAAGCAGCCACCAGGGGTACATAATAGACTCCAAAACCTTCTGACACTCCAATTGATCTGAACGTTACTTCTTTAATAACTGCATTTCACCAAATCTCATGTTTCTCTTCAAACAACCAATCAGTTTTCAATGAATTGAGGCGTGAAATGCACTTTGCTGAAATGCACCAATGATAAAGCACCTGCCCATTAATGGATTTGACGGATCGATATTTTTTCATTCGCCTTCTCCTGAGAAACCAACAACCTGCGAGAATCAGAGAAGAACATGAGTCACCGAACCGATATCTGCATCCGAAAAGCATTCAGTCACAGAAGCTTGTATCCTGGAGGATATTATTCAGCCCATTGTAAAGACTGTTCCAACTCTTTGTAGGTATTTTCATACGGAGAGTGTTGGGTGCCTGGAAGCAATGCCCAGGTGCTGGTAGGGGCTGCTACTACTGGGTCATTTAAGAGACTCTTAGATAGGCACATGGACAAAAGAAAAGTAGAGGGTTATGGAAGGTGAAGTGGAGAGGGGGATAGACTGAATGGGGATAAGGTCTACATAGGTCGGCACAACATCATGGGCTGAAGGTCCCGGGCTGTCTTGTACTGTTCTATGTTCTGTCATGACCATTCTCAGTGACCGCACTTTTCCGCATTTCTTACAGTCCCACCACCATATTGTTGGGTATTTTGTCAAATAGCTCCCCGATCCTATCGCGACCCCTACCATCAGCAGCCGCTTGAAAACATCTCAGTGTTCCATGCTGCTTTAGTTCCTTTTCCTTGGTGTCCTGTGCCCTGTGGAATAAAGAACAAAAGGAATTCATTCTCTCATCACCTTTGTCCATCCGTGTCTCCCGATGTCACACCTGATGCATTATGTTTTTCCATATAAAAATTCAGAAGAAAAATTGATGTCATATCCCTGCGTATTAAAAATTACTTCGCAAAAATTTCTCAATCTTCCAGAAGGGAAGAACATCCTCCAGTTCCTGCGATCACTTTCATGTGCCTTAAAAATATGTTATCTCCATGACTGTGGGCTCTCAGCATCCCTCCATTACTTTCGCTGTGTTCGTTATTTCCTAGTCTGTGTAATGTATTTATTTCAATTACATTCTCTTTCGCTCATCCTGACTCACCCTGGGTTATAATTTATCATATGCCCCAATTCACTGTCTTCATTATTCTCGCTAATTTTGATTGAGTGGCGAAATTCTACAAAGGCTCCTGTATATGAGAAAATTTGCCAAAGATTCCTCCAGTGCAGGGAATGAAATTCAACTATGAGGAGGCAAAGAGTTCCAGTGTGATATCAAATGATGAGTGCGTGAGCAAATGCAGCAGAGATAATGAACTTTGCAAGTTTGTTTGCAGGTCATGACTTATTTGCACCGAATAAAATGAATGCAGACTGTAACGCAGCAGCCATTTTGATAGAAGCTGCTTTCAGGTGGAATTGCTGCTGGTAGCTTAAACTGCAGTCTTTGTTGAACTCTGGGCTTCAGTGACGATGGCGAGCAACAGCACGGTAAGTGCAAAATAAGTTTGTTTTTCCATAATCGCTCGAGATTTTATTTTATTAAATGAGCAGGTGTGCTCCTTATGTCAGATTTGGGAGAACAGGAACAGTCAAGCGTCCCTGAAGACTATTTCTGCAGGAAATGTGTCTAGTTGCAGCTACTCTCAGAGAGCATTATTCTGTTGAAGCGGCAGATGGACACACTGAGGAGCATACAGAAGGCAGAGATGGTTGCTCATGGTAGTTTCAGGGAAGTGTCACTCCAATGGTTCAGCCAAGTAAATGGGTGACCGCCAGGAGAGTCTTGCAGGTATTGAATAAGTCTCCTGTGGCTATTCACCTCTCAAACAAATATATAGCATTTTGACATTGTTAGGGTGGGGTGTCTTCTGAGGGGCAGTAGCCAGAACAGTAGCACCACGTCTACCACTGTTGCATAGCAGGGCAGGGCAACGTCCAGTCCAGCAAAAGTGATACAGCACTCTATATTCAGAGGTAGACAGGTGTTACTGTGGCCGCAAATGAGACTCCAGGATGATATGTTGCCCCCCTGGCACCAGGGTCAAGTATGTCTCTGAGCGGTCAAAGGACATTCTGATAGGGGAGGGTGAGCCTCCAGGGGTCGTGTCAATTTTGGTACCAATGACATGGGCAGGAATGGAGACGTGGATCTGCAGAGAGAATTTTGGAGGTGAAGTAGTAAGTTGAATATGCAGGACGCCCAGGGTCGTAGTCACACGATTACTACCCGTGCCACGTGCTAGTTAGGCAAGGAATTGAAAGATAGTACTGTTCACCACATGGCTAAGTAGCTGGTGCAAAATGTAGGGCTTCAGATATGTGAGTCCTTGGGCTCTCTTCTGCGGCACGTGGGATTTGTACAGGAGGGACGGGGTGCACCGAAACTGGAGGGGTACAAAGATCCTTGTAGGGAGGTTTACTAGTAGTACTCTGAAGGGTTTAAGCCATAGTGGCAGGGGTTGGGAGCCAAAGCTGCAGGTCAGAGGTTGGAGGGATAGATTAGAAGGCAAAGATAATGACAAGTTAGTTTGAGAGGAACGACATGCAGGGAGAGATGAAGGATCATGGTGGGAGTGATGAGCTGAAGTGTGTTTATTTCAATGCAAGGAGTATCCGAGGTAAGGCAGATAAACTGAGAGCTTCGATCAGGTATTAGAACTATAATGTTGTGTCCATTAGAGAGATACGAGTGGGAATGGACTGGCAGGTCAATGTTGCAGGATTTCAATACTTCAGATGTGATATATGGGAAGGTCAAGATGGTGATTGAGTTGCATTACTAATCAGGGAGAATGTCACAGATACACTCAGAGACGACATGGCGGATGTGTCATCCACTGAGGTAATATGAGTAGAGATCAGATCTAGGAAAGGTGCAGTTACTCTGATGGGATTATACTGTAGACCTTGAATTAGAAAATTCAAATATGGCAATCTTCCGACCTCCAGGGAAGACTTATCAACCGACTGACTCCCGATCCCACATGGGAACGACCAGAGAGGACCAAGGCAGGTCCGTCCACGTCAAAGCCTGTGCAAGGTGAAGAGCTGACACCCACGGAGTCCCCCCCATTGAAACCCGATTCCCGGACGCCGCTGGAGCACCTGACATAGAGATCCGACGCCGAGGACCTACCAGAGTGAAGACATGACCAGCAGGAGCGCCCAAAAACGCCCCCGAGGCCCGACCAACCCAGAGACTTGACCATCGGAGGCAGCAGGGGCCGGGATCCGAAACTCGACCCAACGCGAGGGCCGACCTGGGGGAAGCCCCGACACCGAGGCCCGACGCCGGGACCACATCGTATCGGAATCCCGTCCCTATGGAGCAGCCAGTGCCAAGTCCCTACGCCGAGGCCTCCCTAGACGCCCGCTCTTACCTTCCCAGTCAAGGGCCTTCAGCTCTGTAAGGGAACAACATCTTAACCCACAGGCCAGCTCAATTCATTCCAGGTATACCAGGTCTATTCTTAAGCAGTTAGTTTCTTTCCAGTCCACCTGGCTCCAATCCAGGACTTTAAGGACCGACCAAGTGTAGTCACTTACATCGGAAGCGTGGTAAGAGGGTTTGCCTAAAGGTGAGACTGAAACAACGTGAGTTTAAGACCTGCCTCCCAGCATTCCACCAGCTAACGTCCAGGCCATTGAGAACAAAGTTGATGAACTAAAGGCAATACTGACCTACCAAATAGAACTGAGGGGCTGCTGTGTACCCTATCTCACCGAAACGTGGCTTACACCTGGTTCAGCTGACTGCAGCATACAACCTGAGGGCTTCACAATTCACCGGATGGACCGTATGGAATCCTCGACCAAAGTTAGATGCGGCGGGGTTTACTTCTCATGGTGCTCGGAAATAACGGTCCTGGCGAATTCCTGCTCACCCAGCTTGGAATATCTTATGGTGGAATATCGTCCATACTACCTGCTACAGGAGTGTACTTCAGCTATACTGACGGCCGTCTGCATCCTGCCCCAAAGGGATGTGAAGCCTGCAGTCAATAAACTATTCTCTGTGGTCACCAGCCTTGAAACGGGATACTCTGAGGCTTTCTTCATCATTACTGGTAACTTCAACCAGACCAACTTCAAGAACGTGTTACCAAATTACTATCAGCATGTCTCCTGTCCCACTGGGAACTCAAGCACACTTGACCATTGCTATCAAAGAGGCCTCGCACCGCTCACACTTTGCTGAATCAGACCACGAGGGTGTGCTCCTTCTCCCTGTATACAAACAGAAGCTGAAACGAGAGGATCCAGAACAGAAAGTCGTACAGCCTTGGTCTGAGGAAATAGATGAGCTTCTGCGTCTTTGAAAATGGACCATTCTACTGACACAAAGCGGTAGTATGGTCCATTTTCATAGACGCAGCACCCAACCTGGATGAGGATGTTACAACCATCATGGACTTTCTCAGGAAGTGTGTTGAGGACCGTGTACCAAAGAGGACCATCCCGGTGTTCCCACACTGTAAACCATAGATGAAACAGCAGATCCACTCCCCACTGAAGAATAGGACTACAGCATTCAAATCAGGTGACCCTGACCTAAACAAGTTATGATCTCCGTCAAGCTATTGGTGATGTCAAGATACAATACCACTGCAAAGTCGATACCCATACCACCGTCAGCTGTGGCAGGGATTGCATGTTGCAAAGGGCTACTAAACTAAATCGGCAGCATCGCTGACAGCAGTGTATCCCTTCCTGATGAACCCTTCCTATGAACGTTTTGAATAGAAGTGGATTGGAATGTCACCACCCACCCCGAAAGCCGCCAATGCACATGAAGCCACAGTCACCACTGCGGAGGTAAGATCTGTCTTCTGGAGAGTGAACCAATGGAAAGCATCTGGACCGTATGGTTTCCCTGACCGTGTCCTTCGATCCTTTGCAGATCAGCTGCAGAAGGTATTTGCAGACATTTTAAACCTTTTCCTGCTTCAATCTGAGATTTTCACTTGCTTTATGAAGACCACTATCATTCAGGTACCTAAGAAAAAACAAGGTAACGTGCCTTAATGACTACCGCCCGCTGGGTCTGACATTCACCATCATGAATTTCTTCGAGAGGCCGGTCATGGCACGCATTAACTCCAGCCTCCCAGACAACTTTAACCCATTGCAATTCGACTACAGCCGAACCAAGTCGACGGTGAACGCCATCTCCCTGGTTCTACACGCATCTGGACAGTGAAGACTCCTACATTAGACCATTGTCTATTAACTACAGTTCTGCCTTCAGCACTATAATTCCAAGGGAACTCATCACCAAAATCCGGGACCTGGGATTCAACACCTCCATGTTCAAATGGATCCAAATCTTCCTGAATAAGAGACCACAATCAGAAATGACAGGCAGCAATGCTTCTGCTTCGACTATTCTCACAAGTCTGCCTTTTCAGCCCCCTACTTTACTCCCCGTATATTCAAGACTGCGTGGCGAGATTCTGCTCTAACTCCATCTACAAATTTGCAGATGATACCACCGTAGCGGGCCATATTTAAAATAGCGATAAGTCGGAGAACAGGAAGGAGATAGAGAGCTTAATGATATGTTGTCAGGACAACAGCCTATCCCTTAATGTCAGAAAAAATAGAGCTGGTGACTGACTTCAGGAAGAGGGGCCGTGGATATGATCCTGTCCACATCAACGGTACTGACATCGAGAGGGTTGAGAGCTTCAAGATCCTGAAAGTGAACATCAATAATGGACTGTCTTGATCCAACCACGGAGACTGCACCGACAAGAAAGCACACTAACGCCCCTACTTCCTCATGATGCAAAAGAAATTTGGTATGCCCCGTCGATCCTCAGCAATTTTTATCGATGCACCACAGCAAGCATCCCACCCTATGAATCACGACTTGCGACGGCAACCACTCTGCCCGTGACAGCAAGAAACTGCAAAGAGTTGTCGATACAGCTCAGCACATCATGAAAACGAGCCTCCATTCCACGGAGTCTATCTGGATTTCTCGTTGCCTCGGTAAAACAGCCAGCACAATCAAAGGCCCCACCCAAACCGGACATTCTCTCTTCTCCACTCTCCCATCAGGCAAAAGATGTAAATCCTGAAGGCTTGTAGCACCAGGTCAAAGACATCTTCGATCCTGCTATTATAAGGCTATTGAATGACCTCTTTTTACAATGGGATGGACTTTTGACCTCACAATCTACCTAGTTATGACCTTGCACCTTATTTTCTACATGCAATGCATATTTTCTGGAGCCGTTACATTTCATTCTGCATTCTGTTTTCGTTTTGATTGTGCTATCTCGATACACTGTGTAATGAATTGATCTGCGTAAACTGTATGCACGGCAAGTACTTCACTGTACTTCGGCATCTGTTACAATAATAAATCAATTAAAATCCAGTGCCAAGCCAGGGCTGGTGACTGACGTTTCTGTGGGAGAGGATACTGGAAACATCGATCACAACTCCTTTAGTTTTATGACAGTAGTGAATAACGACGTCTGATTCTAGAGGTAAGTACTAAATTGGGGTAGGGCAAATTACAGCATTGATAGGCAGGGGCCTGTGAGTGTATATTGGGCGAAGCTGATATTGGAATGTCCACTTCTGACACTTGGTAGTCCTTTAAAGTCCAGCTGACAAGATGTCGGGACAGACACACTCCAGTTAGGTTGAAGGATAAAGATGATGAGGTGAGGGAACCTCGGATAACCAGAAAAGTTGGAAATTTAGTCAAAAAGCAAAAGCAAGCATCCGTAACCTTTATGAAACTGAAATCAGATAGGCCTTTGAAGAATATAAAGAAAGGCGGGAACAATTTAAGCAAGGAATTAGGTGTGGCAGAAGGGGAAGTGAAATGTCCTTGGCAGTGGGATTAAAGAGAATCCCAATGCATTTTTATGTAAATTGAAAACAATAGGATGCCTTGGCAACGTTTAGGACCGCTCAGTGGCAATGGAGGTAATTTATGCATGGAGTCAGAGGATGTTCATGGAAGAATAAATGAGTACATTCCATCGGTATTCACTGAGGAGAAGGATATGGGGGCAGTGATATCAATTTGGGGTATTCTAAGATGCTTGGGGATTTTGAGATCAAGAAAGAGATGGTGTTAAGTCTTTTGAAGAACATTGCATTGAATAAATCCCCAGGGTCTGATTGGATTTATCCCAGTTTATTGAGAGAGGCGAGAGAAGGGATTTCTGGGGCTTTGATGAAGGTGTTTGTATCCCCTCCAGTTACATCGCAGCTGCCGGTGGACTGGAAAGCAGCCAATGTTTTTCCTTTGTTTAGGAAGGGGAATAGGTAAATCCATGAAATTATAGGCTGGCGAGCCTCACATCAGTGGTACTGAAGCTATTAGAGAGGATTTTTAGGGATAGGATTTATTATCATTTGGAAAAACACGGTCTATTAGTGAGAGTCAGCATGGCTTTCTGCGGGGTAAATTATGAGGGTAAGACATAGGATGTTGTCTGTATGGGCTATATTAAGGTGTTTGACAAGGTCCCTCATTGTAGGTTAATCAATAAGATTAAGATGCATGGCATTCATCGTTGATCGATAGTTTGGATTCAGAATTGGCTTGCCCATAGATGACAGAGGGCCACGGTTGTAGGGTGATATACTGGCTGGAAGTCTGTGTCTAGTGTTGTTCTATAGGGATCAGTGCTGGGACCTCTTTTGTTTGTGACATATGTAAATGACTTGGACGAAAATGCAGATGGGTTGATCAATAAGTGTGTGGTTGGTACAAACATTGTTGAAGATGTGGAAAATGAAGAAGGTCGTCAAAGCATACCACAGGATATAGATCCTTTACAGTTATGAATGGAGAAATGGCAAATTGAATTTAATCTGGACAAGTGTGAGGTGCTGCACTTTGGGAGGTCAAACGTAAGGGGAAAATATCCAGTTAATCGCAGATGCTTCGTAGCATTATTGTACAGAGGAATCTTGAGGTCCAAGTCCATACCTCCCTGAAAGTGGCAATGGAAGTAGAAAAAAATGGAAAAGAAGGCATTTGGCATCCATGCCTTCATCGCTGGGAGCATAGACGATAACAGTCGCGAATTCATGTTTAAAACATTTGTTCGGCCGCAGCTGGATTATTACGTATCGTTATTGTCGCCCCATTACAGGAAGATATGGAGATTTTTGTCAGGATTCAGAAGAGGTTTACCACAATTATCCCTGGATTAGAGGGTACTACCTGTGAGGATAAGTTGGCCAAACTTAGATTGTTTTGTCTGGGATGTCGGAGGCTGAGGAGAGACATGATAGATGTTCATTAAATTATGAGAGGCAGAATCTTTATCCCATGGTCGTAATGTCAAATACAAGAAATTATGACTTTAAAGTGAGAGGTTGAAGTTTAAAGGAAATGTGCAGAGCAAGTTGTTAACACAGAGAATGTTAGGTGCCTGGAACACAAGGACAGGGATGGTAGTGGAAGCAGATACAATGGTGGCGTTCAAGCGGCTTTGGTAAGTTCATGAACATGCAGGGGATGGGGGCGGCGATATGAAAGTGTGCAGACTGAAGGGATTAGTTTAATTTTGTGTCATGTTCGGCACAAACATCGTGGGCCGAAGCGCCTGTGCCTGTTCTGTGCTCTTTCATTTTCTATGTCCTCTGGCGGATGCATCCTCTGTTCTCGTTTTCTCTGCCTTCTGTATGTTCTATGTCTCCATCATTGTTTTCTTGTTGTAGCAATGACGACACACAGGTATTCCAAGATTGATTTATTTCTCTATAATTGTGCAGCCCCCTCGCATTAGTTTAAATGGTTCTCCACAGTATTGTGAGAATCCCTTCTCTGGAAGGTGTCTGACCATCACTATCTTTATGGAAATTAGGCCTGGGTGAAATGTAGTCATGTTGTCAGCAGCAGTGTAAATTCGAATATTGATTTCATATACATTGAAAAGAGAGATGGGTACAGCTACACTGAACTATACTGCAAGTTAAAAGGAGAAAAAATCAAAATGAAGTGCCAACTGAAAGGCTGGAAGTACTCAACAGACCAGTTAGCACTTGTAGATTCGGAAACAATGTTGTTATTACACTGTGACCTTCTGCCTGCATCAAAAAATTTGTGATCAATGTGAAAGGTTCCAAATAAGTGCGGAGGTAAAGAAAAGCGTAAAGGAAAAGGGAAGAGTGAATAAAAGTTGAGGAATGTAGAACGGAATACATATTAGTTAACCTGTGGAATTAATACCATCACCTTTTATCTGAAAAGAATGAACTGTATTTACAACCTGAAATTTGTAAATTCAATGTTGATTTAAAAAAAAAACATGCAATGCGCCCAATGAAAATACGAAGTACTGATCCTCAAGCTACTAGTGATGTTCTTGGAACAGTACAGTTTCTCAATGAAAGGGAGATTAGGGGGCTATATAAAAGATAACGGAAATTAAATGTTCTGAAGATTAATAATATGGTTTTGGAAAATGCAGGGACATCGAGAAATGGTGGTCGGAATGGAAGGTAAATTTACATCTATTTCTAAGAACTGCTTGAGCCTATGTCTACGTTAAGGGACAGTCAGCCTGAAACGCTTCTGCCAAATCTACTTGCCATTTGTCTTGTTTCATCAACAGATCTACATTAGTACAAATGATGCCTCCTGACATACCAGTGCCCTTGATAGGGTCGTATCATTAATATTAACTGAGAATTATGCCCACGCGATATTTCACAAAGGCCGAGTCCACTTCCAGCCATTTTCAAAATATGACTTCCCCTGCCCAAGTGCCAAATTTCAACAACGTTTCCCTTATCCACCCGTTCAACAGCACCACTGTTCACAATGGAAAAGATCACACTACTCCAGTTTTGGAACATCTAGTGTAATTCTATTCACAATTTCAGAATGACATCAGTTTGGTTTTCTTTACCATATGCTACTTGATCCTTGCATCAATTAAACCTATGGTTACCTTTCCAACAGCAAAAACCACACAGAATCCAATTGGCACCAAAGCTCTTTTATTCCCAATTCTAATTGCATCAATGATACTTCAAGGTGAAGCAGATTTTTTCCATTAAATTAATAAAACAATTTGGACTGTTTTCCTGCATTTATCCATTTGGAGTTATCTGTTTGCTTACTTTAAGATTTTATACTCGAGTTAATCTGCTCTGGCTGGTGTTAGAGATTGTATTGATTCTACGATTTGCGACAGTCATTGATTTTGACGGAACGCTGACACTTAGAACTGCTTCAGAACAGCAATGCAAACATGGTCTTTTTGAGTATTTATGGCAACTTGCCACATATTTTAGGAAAAGTAATCACTCACACTCTTGCACAGTTATATTGTTATTATATAATGATAGTTTTGCAACATGAATGCGCTGTATTTTGTTTTCCTTACAAACAACTAGGAAAGGGATTTAGAGACAGTGATCATTGAACATTGTGCCTGATATTTCATTTCCTGTATGCAGAAAGTACATGCCACATTCTGCAGCGGCACAGGAACGTCTCTGCACAATTTGTTTCTCTGTTGAGCTGGCAGGAAACACCTGCTCTTGTGATATTTGCTGCGCATATCTTTTAATTATCTTCCCCACTGAAGTATTGATGTGCCTCATCTCTGTTTCGTTGTTGGCTGTGCTCTGTCTCAAAATATCTGGTCCAATTTATATTCAGACATTGATTCCAAAAATCCCATGTTGGAATGTCAAATTATCCGCTGAACAAATGGTGGGATATAAATCCCGACAAGCTTTAAATGCTCAGCTAAATGTAACGCCTCGACACCCCATCTCTGTGCTTCTTAATAATAATGTAAAAATCCCATGTCTGATTTCACGGAAGAGTGGAATAAGTATTCATGGTGTCCAGGCTAAAATTCGCTGTTGATCAATATAAAAATATCATACATGTTTTTGCAAACTTTCTGTGCAGGAGTTACTGAGCTGGTATTGCTACTTCACAACACGTAGAGAAAGTCCAGTCCCTGAGATGTTACACCCTTTGAAAGTAAGTCATTGTCATACATATTCGTTTTGTGGTTAAATTGCTCGGCTGGCGTCCCCTGGCCTGAAATATTCCAGCAGCTGGGCTAATTTCCATTCAGGTCATGATATAAATCTGTAATGAAAACCTGAACTCAGTAATTAGAACATTAAATCTACGATACTGTTGTTGAAACCCATCTGATTGACTGATGTCCAAAATCCACCATTATTACCTGTTCTTGTCTAAATTCGATTCGGGATTCTTTCCTCCCTCTGGAATATACCTCTCAATGCAATAGACAGTCAGGAATGACCAATAATTTATACCTTGGTCTATGATATTGAAGACACACCCCTCACAAAGCAAGATGCTTACAGTTGTCCTAGGACAATCATCCCATCTCCAGGATCTCACTGGAAGAAATCCTCAGAGCAGTTCCCTGGGCCCAACCACCTTCAGCTTTTTCATGGCCATGGCAATCTGGAGCACTCGGTTTCAAGCCAGTTTACTTCCAGTCCCCTTTCATACACTGACTTATCTGTCCTCGGCCTCCTCCACTTCCAGGGTGAAGCCAAACGCAAAATAAGGAACGACATCTCTAATTACCCGGGTAATCAACAAACTTACGGCATGAAAATTGAATTCTGAAATTTCAGGTAACCTGCTCCCCCTTTCTCTCCTCCTCGGCTACCGATTACATCCAACATACACCCCAATCCCATTATCACACATACTATTTCCCTTACTCCACATATTCCATCTGTCCATCATGCACACAGTCCTCCCACTGGGTCCACTTTCTTACTGTTTCCATGTGCCCACTCCACTTCACTTATTTAGTTCCATATTACACCTTGCATTATTTGCAGCTCTTTGTTTCCTTCCAACTGTCACCTCCTACACTCTATCGTTAGTTCCAAGCTTCGACCATCCATTTTTCAATCACCCCTCCTCACCTGGATCCATCTATCAGTTGCCATCGCCTGCAATAACCTTTCCCTCAGATCTTTATACTGGCTATCTCTCCTCTGCTCGTTCAATCTAGATGAAGGATGTGGCCCTGAAATTTCGACTATCCATTACCTTCGACAGATGCTGCCTGACCTGCTGAGTCTTTCAACTTTTTCTTTTGCTTCAGTGTTTGCATTAATGACGTTTATTTATCATAGCATCACAAGACGGGTTGTTCATTGATCAGTCTGCAAGGTTCAGTTCCATTCAACATAAACTTGAGGAGCACGTCGACTTCCATATTAGGACTTTGCAGACTTATACACTTAATATTGTATTCTTCAACTTTCATAATATGTTTTCCCTTCCTATCCATATAAGGACTTTCTCGGCCTCCCATGTTTGTTTTATCTTCCTCACTGTAAATAGTGTGGTCTTCCGGGCATGCACCAATATTGCAGAACCACATCAGTAACATGTAACAAATCCACAGAAGCTTTCCTATATTTCACCAGCCACTTGTCTTCACTCGAATACACAAATACCCTTGCTTCAGTCATATTTCACTGTTAAATCTATTCAATGGTTCTCCCTTTCCGAAGTCTACTGAAGGGCCCTTCATCTGAATTGTTATCTGGTTCCTGTCCAGAGATGTTGACTGAAATGCACAGTATTTTCTAGCATTTTTTTTCATTTTCACCTTTTCTGTGTGAGCTGAGTTCTGCTCTAAGACTCTTTCAATTTAGCCTCCTATGCAGATCCATACACACCATTAGCAATTCATTATCTAGAACCAAAGCGATAATGTCCTGGTAACTACAGCCATTAAGCCATTTGGACCGATAGTCCTGTCCTTCTGATCGGCCTTCCCCACTTGCTCTTCACTGAAAAATATCTTTCATCTCTCTCTTTCCCGTTTGTGAAAAAGAGACACAGACCTGAAACACGGTATGCTTCTGTTTCTGTGGGTGCTGCTTGACTTTCAGAGTTGAGCCGGTCCTTTCTGCTTTTGCTGATTATTTCCAATATATGATGTTTTGTTAATATTCCATTACATTCCTAATCACTTAACAAATGAAGCAGCCTTGGAGCGATGTGGCATAAACAGAAGAATGTATGTATTTTGAGAGGTCTGCAGTAAATATGAGGTTAGAAAACAATGCGTTAATGAGGTCCAATGAAGGACCAGCCATATTGATTATCAAGCTGAGATTACATGGTACTCAGAGAGCACCTTGGAAATAGTGCCATTTCCATCTGTCCCTGTTCTCCTTCCTCCAGGTGGTAGACGTCACAGATTTGGAAATCCATATCAACATATTCCTGGCAAGTTGCAGTAATTAAGCTAATGAACTTTAAACACAACAGTCACACTGCACAAATCGGAGATTGTGGGTGGTGTCATTTAAGATGGTGGCTGTGTTACTGTTCAGTGGAACATTTACATCTGATGTTAAGTATTATTCCAAAGGTAGTTAGTCAAACCATTGCAGAGTAGCCCATCACATCCTTTGCGGCAGGTAGAACTGCGTTGCTATACAGACTATGAATCACATGCTTAAGAATACACTGCTTCTGTCGTGCTCTTGATGTCACTCTGTTTATGTGAATGGTTCAGACAACTTTTAAGTTACAGAATTGATTGATGATACTGTTAATGCCAAGGGAGAGACATGGAAGTTGAAATATTCCACATTTCTAAATTTATTAATCATTTGATTGTGTAGTCCCCAGTTTTTACAGAACATTTATCAAATTGAGTTAATGTTCACAGGATAGAGAACCACCCTGTAATTCTAGGTCTTTCGTAGGCAGCACTCCTGAAAGCTTTAGTTCGTACACGTAAGTCACCGCAATTTCACTGAGATCGACTTCTTGCACTTAGCAGCCGAAATTATATCAACTCAAAACATTAACAACCAAGTATGTCTCACCGGAATGGATAGTTTTGGAGTTCTGATGCAGAAATATGCGATTGCTATTATTAATCCTAATTAATTATTACAGTGAATTATTACCGCATGCACCAACTCATCCCTAACTTCAGTGTTGGTTGCTGTATGAACACCATTGCTTCCTCATCAACTCAACAGCTGGAGCATAAGTCCCATTGCCATGATAAACCGATTTTATCGCGAACAATACAAATGTTTCCATATCCAGTATGATACGAATATCACCCAAATAATAAGAAATAGTCCACAAAGAAAACAGTCAAATTACATCTTTATTTTTGCATTCTTCTCATGGATAACTGGCGACTTCGTTACTCATAGGATGATGGGGACGCATTTGTATTTGATCATTATCAAAATATCGAACGTCAGAGCACAGGAGCAGACCCTTCTGCCTACCATGTCCGCGCCGACCACAATGTCAACCAAAACGAATGCCATTTGTCTACACAAGATTCATATCCTTGATTCCCCGCCTGCTCATGATTCTGCCCAGCTGTTTCTTAGTCATTTATACCTCATCAGTTTTCAACCACTCCGCTTGGAAACATGTTTGGGGCTGCTAAAAGTCTCCCTGTTATAAAATCTTTGTCTTGTGAATCTACTTCAAACTTTCCACCTCTCACTTTAAACCTATGATAATGACAGAGTTGTTGGGATGGGATATTTTAATTTCCCAAATATCGATTGGCATCTCCATACAGCAAGGAGTTTAGATGGGGTGGATTTTGTTAAGTCCGTTCAGGAAGGTTTCTTGACACTATATGCAGATAAGTCTACAAGAGGTACAGGTGTTCTTGATTTGGTTTTGGGAAATGAACCTGGTCAGGTGTCACATCTCTCAGTGGGAGAGCATTTTAGAAATAATGATCATAATTCTATCTCCTTTGCAATAGCATTGGATAGAGATAGGTACAGACAGATGAGAAAGGCCTTTAGTTAGAGTAAGGGGAAATATGAGGCTCTCAGATAGGAAATAGGAAGCTTAAATTGGGAACAGGTATTCTCAGGGAAAAGTACAGAAGAAATGTGGCAAATGTTCAGGTGATATTCGTGTGGAGTTCTGCAAAGGCATGTTACAATGAGACAGGGAGTTCCGATAGGTTACGGGAATCGTGGTGTACAAAGGCTGTAATAAATCTAGTCAAAAAGTAAAGAAAAGCTTGTAAAAAGTTCAGAGAGCAAGGTAATGTTAGACATCTGGAGGAGTATAATGCCAACAGGAATGATCTTAAGAAGGAAATTAGGAGAGCCAGAAGGGGACATGAGAAGTCCTTGGTTGGCTGGATTAAGGTACACCCCAAGGCATTTTACAGGTATGTGAAGAGCAAGAGGGTAAGACACGAAAGAATAGAACCTGTCAAGTTTAACAGTGGGAAAGTGTGTATGGATCCGGAAGAAATAGCAGAGGTACTTACTGAATACTTTACATCAGTATTCGCTGAGAAAAATAAGATCTTGGTGAATGTAGTGAGGATTTGCAGCAGGCTGGAAAGCTTGAGCATGTAGACATTGAGAAAGATGATGCGCTGCAGCTTTTGGAAAGCATTAAGTTGGGTAAGTCGTCGGGACCGGCTGAGATGTAACCCAGACTACTGTGGGAGGCGAGGGAGGAGATTGCGGAGCCTCTGGCGATGATCTTTGCATCATAAATCGAGACGGGAGAGGTTATGGAGGATTGTAGAGTTGCGGATGTTGTTTTCTTATTCAATAAAGGGAGTAGAGATAGCCCAGGTAATTATAGACTAGTGAGTCTTACTTCAGTGTTTGGTAAGTTGATGGAGAAGATCCTGAGAGGCAGGATTTATGAACATTTGGAGAGATATAATATGAATAGGAATAGTGAGCATGGCTTTGTCAAGGGCAGGTCCTGCCTTACGAGCCTGATTGAATTTTTTGAGGATGTGACTAAACACATTGATGAAGGAAGAGCAGTAGGTGTAGTGTATATGGATTTAAGCAAGGCATTTGATAGGGTACCCCATGCAAGGCTTATAGAGAAAGTAAGCAGGCATGGGATCCAAGTGGACATTGTTTTGTGGATCCAGAACTGGCTGGCTCACCGAAGGCAAAAAGTTGTTATTGACGGGTTATTTCTGCATGGAGGAAGGTGACCAGTGGTGTACGTCAGGGATCTGCTCTAGGACCCTTATTGATTTTTATAAACGACCTGGATGAGGAAGTGGAGGGATGGGTTAGTAAGTTGTATAATGACACAAAGGTTGGAGGTGTTGTAGATAGTGTGGAGGTCTGTCAGCGTTTACAGCGGGACATTGATAGGATGTGAAACTGGGATGAGAAGTGGCAGATGGAGTTCAACCCAATATAAGTCTGATGTGGTTCATTTTGGTAGGTCAAACATGATGGCAGAATATAGTATTAATGGTAAGACTCTTGGCAGTGTGGAGGATCAGTAGAATCTTGGGGTCCGAGTCCATGTGACGCTTAAAGTAGCTGCACATTTTGACTCTGTGGTTAAGAAGGCATACGGTGTGTTGTCCTTCATCAACTGTGGAATTGAATTTAAGAGCCGAGAGATAATGTTGCAGCTATATAGGACCCTCGTCAGACCCCACTTGGAATACTGTGCACTGTTCTGGTCAGCTCACTACAGGAAGGACATGGAAGCCATAGAAAAGATGCAGAGGAGTATTACAAGATGCTGCCTGGATTGAGGAGCATGCCTTCTGAAAACAGGTTGATTGAACTCGGCCTTTTCTCCTTGGAGAGACGGAGGATGAGGTGGGACCTGATAGAGGTGTATAAGATGATGGGAGGCATTGATCATGTGGATAGTCAAAGGCTTTTTCCCAAGTCTGAAATGGTTGCCACAAGAGGACACAGGTTTAAGGTGGTGGGGAGTAGGTATAGAGGAGATGTCAGGGGTATGTTCTTTACTTAGAGAATGGGGAGTGCTTGAAATGGGCTGCCGGCATCAGTGGTGGAGAATGGTAAGATAGGGCCTTTTAAGAGTCTTTTGGGTAGGTCCATGGAGCTTAGAAATATAGAGGGCTATGTTTCAGCCTAGTATCTCTAAGGTAGGGACATGTTTGGCACAGCTTTGTGTGCCGAAGGGCCTGAATTTTGCTTTAGGATTTCTCTGTTTTCTATGTTTTATGCTCTTTCGTGTTTGACATTTCCCTTTGACAATCTGCTCTATCTATACCTCTCATACTTTTCTATCAGGTCGCTCCTCAGCCTTCTATGCTGCAACGAAAACAATTTCGTTTTGTCCCACTTTTCACTGCAAGTAATACAGTCCAATCCATGTAACATTCTGTTGAACCTCTTCTGCGACAGTGTTTCCATGTGTTTTCTGTAATGCGCCGAGCATGAGTGCTCACAGTACATTAAATGTGGCCTACTCCAAATTTCATTCAGCTGCAAAATGACTCCCGACAGTTATAATCGGTGCCCCGAGTGATGGATCAAGCTTACTTTATGCCTTGTTTACCACCCTTCCCACAAGTGTTGTCACTAAAACCATTGTGTTCCAATTTATGTCCAAGACATAAAGCATTGAGCCCGGCAGTTACAATAACTGGAGCTACTGGTGTTGAAATAAAATTTGGAGTGAAACGTGAAATTAATGGCAATTTCCCTCCGAGAAGAAATGGAGGATATGTTCTGCAACTGATTGTCACTTGTTGACATAACGTATCATACATGTACTTCAAAAAGGAGAGCACAGTTATTGTTCAGAGAGGTAAACCTGTTGCTCTTTTCAGTGAAATATTTAGCTTTTAATATCTGATAACAAACAGCAGCAAAGCTATTAAAGGGGAAAGCAGCTTTGAATCAGAGAGAAATCTCTGTGGCTGCGTAATGTGGGACATCATATAAATTACAGATAAATGTGGAATACATTCATTCTCATGTCCAAAACGAATCTGGATCAATATTAGATAATTACCAGTAGATCTGGCACACCCACGAACATCAGAAAACCAGCGAAACATTTTAAGACATTGCATTTTCCCCAACACAGGAACACAAGTGCCAGTAAGTTAGCTGTGATGGAAATAATCAGGGTAGTCATGCAGCAAACTAAGCGGTATAACGAAAATGGTTGTTTATGGAATTCAAGTTGAAACTTGCAGCACTGATTTTGACGTATATCTCTTGAACGTTCCGCTACAGCTGCATAGATTTGTGGCTCCTTTTCAGAACTGTAGCTCAGAAAAACCTGAGAGAGCGCAGCTTCATTCGCTGGAGTAATACTGGAACAGTTCAGCTATGGAGACAGACTGCACAGAAAATCTTGCGTGGCTTCCACATTTTTAAAAAAGCTGAAAGCATATCGTTTTCATGTATTTAAGATCATCACAGCAGATTGAAGAGAGACATTAGTGGAAGGTAATTAAACCAAGAAAATTCAAGATGAGAATCTTCAATTCCTGTCTCTTTAAAGCAATTTAATTGTCACAATAAGTGGACACGACAACACATGGTTCAACGCATCCCTAAATATAAAACGAATGGCAGCATTCATGGAAGGACTTTGCACCAAATAGTTCAATGAACATTTGGAACTCATCACCAAAAATAGCTTTAGGGCTTATGTCGGTGCTGTATGCCTTTGTGATTGACCCTAGAACCCCATGGTTCTGTACTACTGTTGGAGCATTTTCCTACTTATTTCCCATAAATAAGTACCTCATAGTCCCTCATTCGCTTTCCACACAGCCACAAGTGGGTCAACTTAGAGCAGCCAATTAACTTGCCTGATAATCAATGGTGGTCACCCACTGAGCAGAACCTTCCAACCTCCTTACTTCCTCTCCCTGCAGTGTTGTTTCGAAGGAAAGGAATGGAGACCAATGATGACACAGAAGCTTGCAAGACTTTCCCCCCAGTTTCACACGGGCACGTTCCTCCGATCTCCCAACATGTTAGACAATCCAAATAAATTAACTGTCCACAACAAAGAAAAGTTGGAATTAATGTTAGTTGCTTACATTTAAGGATTGTGTGTGTTTTCATGTTTCTTAGACATTTAAATATAATTTTCTGTAATGTTATTTCTTTATGTTGTTCTAATAATTTTTTGCAAGCAGTGTACATCTTTCCTAGTTTGCAACTTTTAATCCATTATATCACGGGATTTAACAATTATATTGCAAAATATTAATCCATCGTTAGCCCAACAGTCTCCACTCCCTCTGGTCTTCCTCTGAAACATATAAATCCAGTTTGTGTAACTTGTTAAGGTAAGATATGTTGTTAATAAGTCTTGCAATGACACGGAAATTCTTGGTGTTGTTGAAATTGAGGAGGTTAATCTTTTTTAACATCGTGATATTGATCACCTGTTAAAATTGACAGACAATTGCAATTGAATGTTAATCCTGATAAGTAATGAGTGATGCATCTTGGGTGGTGCAATCAGGTTAGCACATAGACCATAATTGTCAGGCACTGAGGTGTATTGAGGAGCAAAGGGGCCATAGTGTACAAGTAGACATATCCTGAAGGTAGCAGCACATCTAGGACATTGTTGGTAGTTTTCGTAGCCACACAATGGGAACGATATGATCGCACTGGAGAGGATGCAGAGGAAATTCACTAGGATGTTACCTGGTTTGGAGTGTTTCTGTTTTAGGAGAGGGTGTACAGGCTGGAGTTGTTTTCCTTGGAGCGTAGCTGGCTGCGCGGGAACGTGAGAGAGGTGTAGACAATTATGTACGGCATGGATACGGTAAATAAGCACATTTTCTCTATGATAGAGGTGTTTACAATCAGACTGTGTAGGACTAATGTGATGAGTATGTGATTTATTGTTGATATGAAGAATAACCTTATCACAAAGAGGGAAATTGCAATCTGGAATGCACTATCTACGAAATGGGGCCAGAGGAGGCAGTGCCATCACAACAGTTAAAATGCATCTTACAGAGTAACGGAATCACCAAGCCATAGTAGGAATCGGGATGAGTTGCTGAGAAATGGGATTAGTTTAGGTAGGAATCAGATGATGGGCTTGGACTTGTCAACATCTGCTCACTGCAACCATTCAGAAGCAGTGAAGAGGGCTTGTCTGATCCAGAGGTTCCAGTTGTCCCACTTTAATTTGTTTGCATCATTCACCCAAAAATATCGCAGGGCCTGGCTTTCCATGGCCATATATGGGCACTATCATAACCCATCTGTTATCATAGGGGAGATCTGATCAAGCCTGTCTGCTCTTAATACACCGAGAAAAAGGGGAGTTTAATAATTATAGAGAAAATCATACGAAATATTTTGAACAGAAGTCACACAAAGCCCTGTCACGCTACAGACTGTGTGGAATCACACCGATACCAACCAGGAGTTCACCATGATTGCGAAAGACCTTTTTCTTTTCTGCACGGGGATGAATCTGGTAGGTCAGAAGAATTCCCTCATCTGCATTTTATTTTTATAATTATTAAGGTTTATATGGAGGCTTTAGTTCCTTTAACTTTAATCAAATGAAGTTATGATATAATGTAACTAATCGTCAAGAAGGATAAATCTTTGTTCCAAACCATGTTACCAGCTTCATCTTGAGGTCTGTATTTACGGTCCACATCTGCCCTCAAGTTGTCAACAATTGAACAGCATTTGGATTCCCGAATGCGGAGACCAGCGACGGGATTTTAAGACTAATACCTGTCAATTTCCCAATAGTGGCAATTTGGGTAAATATTAAAAACAAAACTCCATTTGGTTATGTCTGTAAAAGGGCAAATACATAATGGGTGGGAGTGTTTATATTCGTCAGAGACACATCAATTTAACATTCCGGACAATTCTGCAGATTTGAGAGACGTAGAAGGTCAGTCACTCATTTCCCCTCATTTTCTTCATGAATGGTATTTTAAGGGCGAATTACAACTTCCTTCACAAACCGAACAAGTACTAACTTGCAGGGCTGGAATAATGTGGATATTTTGATGGGGTAATAGTTCATAATAGAACTGTACAATTAGAAGAAGCTTCAAAGGCAACGTTGTTTTTCATGCTATTATTGTTTAGTAGCTGCTTATCTGTAATCTCTGGTTATTGACCCTTTTGCATTGGGAATAATTATTCTTGTTTGCTTCATGAAAGAGTGCAGTTAATTCTCCCCTTTACTTTCTGTACTCTGACCACAATAACCTGTCTTGTCTCTGAAACGTGTCTGCATCATTCTTTTCAATCTCTTCTGCACACTTTCCAAGACCTTCACACAATAACACAGGAAAAAAAAATGCCAGGTCCTCTATTCAATAAATTCAAAACTGATTTTTTTTCTTAACACCACTTTCCTATAAGAACTCCTTATACCTTAAACGCATTAAAATCACAAATCTCTCACATTCTTCCTGACACATTATATCCACCATAACATATTGCGTTCAAGCTGCTACACAGACACCCACATGTGGTTTGCAATAGCACCAGTTGTGGACTAAACAATTTGAAATACCACTTTACATTTTCCCAGATTGGCTATCTAGACAGTTAAATATATTAAGGCAAGTGACTGAGGTGTCAGTGCGGGAAGAACTTGGGACCAGTGAACATCGTTCTATTAGGTTTAAATTAGTTATGTAAAGGGACAATCTGTTCCACAAGTTAAAATTCTAAATTTGGACAAGGAAAGTCTTGACAGTATTGGGCAGGAACTGGAAAAATGTTGATTGCAGTAGGTTGTTTGCAGGCAAATGAATGTATGGCAAGTGGGAGGTCGTTAAAAGTGTGATAGCGAGAGTTCAAGCTCTGCATGATTCTGGTAGCGTGGAGAGCAAGGCTGACAGGATGTAGTGTGAAAGGTCATGGCTGTCACGTGACACCATTGAGCACTGGTCGAAAGCGACATCACTGTCAATCAAGGTCTTTCTCCACCCACTCCTTAGTGCAAACTCTTGACCATTGGTTTCTGTACACACATTTTGTACCTGGCCATGACCTATTGACCCTTCTGAATTACCTGAACTGGGCCACCCAGCTCTCTAGCACTATAAACAATAGCGCATGTGCGTGGTTCTCTCCCTTTTGATTGCTGCAGGAATCGAAACCACTCAGAAGGGACCATTCGTAAGAGTGTGCACTTATACAGGGGTTAGGACCGTCCTGAGTAGATTCCCGGCAGCGTAGAGCCGATGCTTGTCCTGACAGGGTGTTCAGGCATTGTATTGTTTCTTCCCTGATCATTTTTAACCATTTCACCGTATATGTGTGTGTGTGTATGTGCGTGCGTGTGTGTGTGTGTGTGTGTGTGCGTGTGTGTGTGTGCACCTCACCCCCGCTGCGATTTCCCCCACGTTCCGCGATCACCCGTGTGTGTGTGTGTACGAGTGTGCATCCGTTTCCATTCATTCTGTTCCCGTGTTCGTCTTTGTAATTAAATCGTTTTTAAAACTCAAAGGACTGTGTCCCGTGTCCTCTACCTTTGAAACCTCGAAGAACCTTTTCTCACAACATTTGACACTGCTAGCAGGGTCTTAAAGGTCTTGGCTGGACACAGATGCGGGTAGAATGTTCTGGAACAGGAGAAAGAAGTCGAGTGCAGGCACTGAGGAGAGGATTCCCGGGTGGACCGATGAGATTGAGTGATTTGGGAGCTTGGTCAACATACTGGCAGACCACTGTAAGCCAGTAGACTGTGCTGAGCAGTTAGATCCACGTATGAGAAACTGGGGCACCACGTGGTGGCCCTCCAGAAGTCGGGGTTCACCAGAGCCAAAGGGAGTCAAAGGGGTGTCTTCTGACTCCTGGCGTCCCTCCTGAGACGCCAGGTTGGGATTACTAGCCAGTTGCAGAGTACATGTCTCCAGTAGGAAAAGGAGATAGAACTGCACCAGCAGCAATGCTATACGTTGCAGGAGGAAGTTCAAAATTCCCAGATACGGGCTAACGACCTTAATGTCAGGGGTACCGAGGTCGCCTGCAGGCTGATTCGAATGCATGTGGCTCAGGTCTCCCTCAGGTCTGACTGGCAGCCAGACCCGTTTAAACTACGAGACTTGGTCAAGCGCGGGAGCGGCTGGACGCATGGCTGGGGGATGGGAACATCTGTATGGGCAATGATGAGAAGGGGTGCCCGAGAAGCCTGAGCCCCAACACACCTGCCCCTTACACACCAGAACCCCTGCAGGCTCGACCCGTCATCACGCAGTCCGTGTTGCGCCACAGAGGGAAGGGAGTCAGGATGAGACCTCCGCAGGGGTAAGTGCCCGCAGTCCCTCCGAGACAACGGAGACGTGGGATTTCTCTTTTAAGGAGCTCATCCAGCTGGCGGATTGGTACAGCCAGCGGTCGGCCGAACAGCTGGCCGCATGGCTGCTCCGCTTGTGGGATGAAGGGGACCCCATCGTGAGACTCCCTCACCAGGAATTGAGCGCCCTGGGGTGCTTGTCGGACAAACAGAGCATTATTAACGGCCTGCGGGTACCTCCGAGTGGAATCGGGGACACTGCTACCCTGTGGGATCGGGTAGTGGCCGCCGTGAGGACCCGGTACCTTACCCTCCTCGGGTGGGATTTTTACGGGGACCACAGTGGAGCAGTTAATGAGGGCACCAGGGTCATCAGGCAATGGGCACTAGTGACCGGCATTTATGCGGGGACGGGCGACCTCGAGCTGTTGGAGAATACCACAGCGACCACCGCGCTAGCGGTGTACCTGGTCGGCACCGCGCGCCCTGACCTGAGGCCAGTGTTCCTGCCGTTCATGGGACCGGCTAGTGGGAAGGACATACGGGAAGTCATCTTTCTCATGGAAGGACTAGAGTACATGCAGCGGGGGTCGCCCACCCAGGTCAGTAAAGCGGAGACGAGGGTTGGAGATACCAATTCCCGTCTTACGCGCAAACCGTTGTACCTGACCTGTTTCGCGCAGGGCTGGACCGCGTTAGCATAGATGGGGTCCCGACCTCCCCTCTCAAAGCACGATGGGAGGAGCTCTGTGAGGGAAGGGCCGGCTGAGGGAAGATCCACAATCACTCCGGGTCCAAGTCCGACACAGGGGGAGTCCCCAACCCCCGGACCACGTGGGCTGCCCCTGCAGACACTGATACTGCCTCCACCTCTCCCCCACCTGAAACAACCTTCGGGCTCAGCTCCGTGACCTGCTGCGACAGGAAATCTCCCACATCCGCCAGCAGAAACCCTCACCCACGGAGTAGCAGACCTCCAGACCCCTTCCATAGGATGAAGGCCAGGGTCTCGAGCACGTCTGCTCCATCACCCTCCCACGCCCGAGGGACCTGAGGCCACACATACCCGTAGCGGTACACAGGGGGAAATGGGAACATACAGAGGTGGATGGCACTTGTCGACACGGGTGCCCAGCACACCATCGTTCCGGGCAACCCCGCTGCGTGGAAGGGGGCACAGATGCAGATAAAGGGGTTGGGGAGGTTCCATGTAGCCCGCGAGGGAAGTCAGAGTCCGCATGGCCATCGGGATCCACCCTCGAACTGTAACTGTTTTAATCGAAGACTCAACAGAATGCATACTGGGGATTAATGCCTTATAGGGACAGTCGCTGCACACCAAGCGGGACAAGTTCACTTTTGGAGTCGCCCTGGCTACGGTGGTAGTCGGGACGGCCAAGTGGGAACCGATTGTTTTTCCCCCTCCCTCCAAAGTCGTCTGTAGTCGGCAGTATTGATGCCGGGGGAATAGCAAGACATTACCGAGACCGCCCAAGCCCTGTTGTGGGAGGACGTCATTAGACCCGCAGCTTCCCCTTTTAATAGCCCCGTCTGGCCCGTCCGCAAAAAGAACTGTACATGGTGCATGACGGCGGGCTACCGACACCTGAACAAGGCTGCACCCACTCGCTTCCGCTGTACCCGACATTGTCACTTTAGTGGAGGATATTTCAAGGCGGCCGGACAAACCATGGTATTCTGTTGTGGATTTGGCTACCGCATTCTTCTCCATCCCCCTCCATCATACCTCCCAGGACCAATTACTATTCACCTGGGACGGGAGACATCATACATTTTAACGTCTACCACAAGGCTACATTCATAGCCCCACAATATACCATAGGTTAATCTCCCGACACTTGCAAGCCATTCAACTTCCCACAGGAGTGTCAGTCGCCCATTATACAGACGACATACTTTTACAGGGGCCTTCAGAGGCCATTGTCTCAGAGGCTCTTGATATGCTAATCTCCTCCCTCAGAGATCGAGGCTGGGCCATTCATATGGAAAAGCTACAAGGCCCAGCTCAGAATGTATTGTTTCTCGGAATCCAGTGGCACGCAGGCAAAAGAGACATTCCTGAAACTGAACCAAATGAGATTTTAAATTTTGCCGTCCCCACCAACGAGACAGACACCCAGAGTTTCGTCGGCCAGCTTGGCTTTTGGCGGCAACACCTACCCCACCTTACCATGCTCCTGAGACCCTTCTATAAGGTCTCCCGCAAGAAAGCCGCCTTCTCCTGGGCGCCTGAACAGCAGACTGCCTTTGATGTAGCTAGGCAAGGGGTGGAGTAAGCCCTGCCCCTCGCCCCCTTCCAGGAATGGGTCGCCTTAGAGTTACAGGTCTCCGCTAACGAGTCTGTTGCCGATTGGAGCCCCTGGAAGAAGGTCCAAGGGTGCAGAGTCCCGCTAGGTTTCTGGACCAAATCATGGCCCGAGGACGCCACCTGTTAACAGCCCCTTCAAGCGCCAGTTACTTGCCTGCTACCTGGAGCTTCTCGCAACCGAGCACCAAACCGGTACCGACCCCATGATCCTTCGTCCCCACCTGCCCATAATGCGTTGGGTCAAGTCCCCTGACTCATTCACAAAGAGGGCAGAGCCCAGAGGTCCTCAATAGTGAAGTAGAAATGGTACATTGCGGACCAGGCTGAACCCGGTTCGGAAGGGTCAGCCGTCTCCACGGACAGGTCATGTCGTTCCCCCAGTCCCAGGAACCACCCCGAACATACCTGCGATCCAGCCATCCCCCGTGTCCTGGGGCCAACCTTTACAGTCCCTCGACCCCGAACAAAAACTGCACGCCTGGTTCACGGATGGATCCAGCCGCTGGACAAACGGGAAACAGTATTGGAAAGCGGCCACACTTCATCCCGCCACGGGGCAAACATTGACAAAAGAGGGAGCGGGTGGATCCAGCCAATTGGCCGAACTGGCTGCAGTAGCACTCAGCCTACAGAACACCACCGGGCCAGTCCGCATCTATAATGACTCTTGGGCAGTAGCCAACTGTATGGCGGTGTGGATGGCACAGTGGCACGAAACGGGGTGGGAAATTCATGGGCGCCCCCTTTAGGGACAGGTACCCTAGCTTTTTATCTGGGATCAGACCGACCAAAGACAAATTTCGGTCCACTACGTGAATGTTCATACTCACAAAAATACCCAGGACGCCATAAACAATGCCGCCTTGGACCAGACTACCCAGATATGCTGTGTTACCTCCTCCCCGGAGGAACCTGACTTCAGCGCCTTAGCTGCATGGGCACAGCGCAAGAGCAGTCAGCTAGGGGCTGACGGTACGCGGCGCTGGGCAGAGCAGTTCGGGGTCATCCTCACAGAGGACCAGTGTAAGACCACTGTTGTAAACTGCCCCATCTGCCAACAATTGCATCTTGTATCCTCATCGCCCTGTGTAATGTAACTGTTTCTGAAAAGGTGCAATAAAGCATATGACACTTCAATACATTTTGAAAATCCTGTCGATGCGATTGAAATGCCTCCCATCTCCATGTCATGAACTATAGTGTTTTGGAGATTATCTGAAATAAGTCTTAAATTCCAGTAATCATTTTCTACAAGGTCCTATTGTAATCTGACATTCTGTGCCCACCTGCAATACACATTACATTTAAGGAAATATTATAAATAAATCTCAAATCACAGAAATCCTTTACATATACAAGGCAGCAATTGTGATATATTTCACGTGGAGGGACAATCTGTGAGACATATAAATTCCCACGAACAACCTGGATGAATCTATCTTGCAGGGAACACGTTGCAATGTATCTTGGATCTCAGGAGCACCTTGTAAATAGATCTCATAATTAAAATAGAGCTGACGTTCCTGCATCCTAATTTGGTCTTCCTTCTCTGGGAACCGCTGCAATTCCACCTCAGATAGAATATCACCCGACTAAGCCAAATCAGCAGAAAACAAACCACTTGTAAATATTTCTGCAAAAAATATAGAAACCCAAAGATATATTTGACGTCCAGAAGAGACATTATATATCAAATCTGCCTGACCACAAAAATAAGATTTCATCATATGGTCTGATGGTCTGTTGCGGAAGATGCAGGATCCCGAACTGTCTTTCAACACACGAGGCAGTGGTACCAATCTCCAGTGATGGTAACATTCACCTTCATGCGAGGCTGCGTTAACGAGCCCCAAATTTCAGCAATGAGCAGCTGCAGCTTTCCCATCAGCCAGTAAAACCCCAACCTTCAATGACAGCCTCTAAACATTGAGCCGTGAGGCAATTTTCTGTATTTAATCAGGTTCGTGGCAGGACTGTCCCGTCTGTAATTTATCTTTCTTAATAGTAATATAATGACCGTTTTTAGCGATAATCCCAGAGGCGCGTTCGTTCTCGGTAACGCATCCTGGGAGCCAGTCACCAGTGCTAAGACTAAAGTCACAACTCTATGCAATGACATCGTTTCCCGCCCCCTGCTTTCTTATCAGTCTGGATCATTTACGTAATAGTCAGTTTCTCCTGCACTGTCCAAATCTATTGTAATATCCAACTCGCATTAATCAAATATTTCAGCTGTTGATGCAGAGTTTCCATTCAAAGCCATCGGCAGCCTTCGTCGTTAATTCAGAACAAGTTGCATCATCCGTTGACAATTAAGCAGCCAGTCAGTGAACTCATCTATTGAGAAGGATTTTAAATGTTTGCAGGTTGACATTGAACTGCCCCAGAGTAATATCTAAAGCCTCGAGATATTAAAACGCAAAGCAATCTTTTGTTGGTCAGATATGACCTGCCAAATACTATGCCGTCATCAATGGAGAAGTTTACTTGCAGTTTAACTGGATTGTCCAGGTGTCAGAATGTACCAGGAAATGGAATGGGTTTTAACAGAAAGGATAGGGGACGTTTGGGTCAGCATGGTATTTGACAGAATTGCCGGATATACGACAGGTGTCGTAACACTGCTGGGGAACAAAGTGTATAAGGAAACTATGGCATGGTTAGTGGTCTTACTGCCTGGTGAGTATACAAGTCGATTGTGTGAACAATAAATTTTCCAATTTCAGAAAACACTTAGTCACGTGTTCCCACTCTCTGCCTCGCATTTCGATACTCCTCTGGTCTCCAGCTTTTGTTCGCTTTCCCACAGCATCACCCATTTAGTCTCCTCCTGTTTCCACGCCCCAACTATTCACACATTTTACCCACCAAATACCCTCGATATTCCGGTTCCATTTGTCCTTCAATTTTCCTTTAATGCTTCCTATTACCACCTTACGTTCTTCAGATTCCAGCGTTTGTGGTTTATGAAATCATTAATTCCATAGATAAAACGGCTAGCCAGTATCCTTTCCCAGGTAGGGGATTCCAAAACCAGAATGCATAGTTTTAAAGTGAAAGCATAAAGATTTAAAAGGGATTTGAGTGGTAACTTTAAACATACAGAGGACGATGCCCTTATGGAACGAGCAGTCAGAGGATGTGACAATCGCGGGTTCAATGAGCACATCTAAGAAAAAACAATTGAACTCGATTTGAAAGATCAAGAGGGATATGGTCCAAACGCAGACATATGGGACTAGCAAAGCTGGGAAACTTGGTCGTCACGATCAAGTTGGGCCGAAGGACCTGTTATTCCTGTTTGATAATTCTGTGGCTCCCTGACTACAAGTGTGAGTTATGTATTTTGTGAATTGTAACAAGGTAGGAAATTTATCATGAACAGCTGGGTAGCAGCGATGATTAAAGGACAAAGGGGCCGTGGTGTACAAGTCCAAATATCATACAGGTGGCAGCAAAGGGAGATAGCCTGATGAAAAAGGCATATTGATTGCTTTCCTTCACTCGTCGTGGATAGTGCAACATCCTGGGATGTTTTGTGAAGCTTTATAAAAATTGGCTGCGACAACAATTGTAATGTTCCATACTGTTGTTCACTGCAGGAAGAATGTCATTGTACTGGAGATGGTGCAGAGGAGATTCACCTCAGGGATATTACCTGAGCTGGAATGTTTCGGTTATGCCGACAAACTACATCAGCTACATCGATTGCCTTGGAGCAGAGGAAGCTGAGCGGGATCCTGATACAGATGTACAAAGCCGAAAGAAAAGTCGATATGGTGGATCTTAGGAGTTTATTTCTCCAGGGCTGAGGTGTCGAAGATCATACAGCAAAGTATTAACATGTATGTACTTCACAGTTGATCTGAGAAAGAATTGTTTCACTTAGACGGTAATTGCCATCTGGAATGCACTACCTGATGAGCGGTGCCGGCGGCAGTAGCCACAGAACAAACTTCAAGGAGCATATGATAAAGAAAATGAATTGCCAATGTATATTAAGCAGCCGCTGGAACGCTGGTTAATTCGATTAATTTACATTGGTACCAAATGGTGAACTTGTACATGCTGGGCCAAAGAGCATTTTTCTGTGCTGTATGACTCTCTGGCTCTGAACTTCATCTGTGATTTGAACTTTTCTCAAGATCTGCGCATGAGAATCGTGGAAAAGTGTTGAACAGGCTTGCTCTAGTCCTGTTGTTACCATTTGTACTACTTTCATCTCTTTGCATCATTAATCCGAAGACAAGGCACGACCTGACTTTCCACAGCGCTGTAGGTACATCATCGCGCCCTATCTGTTGGCAGATGGGAGAACCGAGCAAGTCTGGCAGGTACAGAATTCACTGCGACAAGGGGAGGTTAATATCGACACAGAAGAAAATACGAAAGGTTTTGAATAGAAGTAACAAAAACTGTCACCCTCCACATTGGATTGAATCACACAATCAGAAACCAACTAGTACCACACTGTGACTGATAAATCTCCCTTTTCTTCGTTCATAGTGAGGAAACGAGTGGGTCTGACGAAGACCATCATCTGCTTTGATTTTTTTATAATTATTGAGTTCGGTGCAGAACTTTTTCTGCTTTAACTTCGATGTAAAGCAGTTTGTAAATAAATGGGAATTGTCTTCAACGAGAATACAACTTCCTTTCAAACCTGTTCAACAGCACTCTCTGCAGCTCTGTGATGACAGTCCGCATCTGTCCTCAAGTTGTTATCACTGGTATAACATTTGGGTTGACGAAGGCGCAGACCAGATATACGGTATGAATCCTAACTATCACCAATTTTACAAAATAAGCAATTTGGCGAATGATTAAAAACATCCCCTGCGGCCGATAAAGGAGCAAATGGAATAATAAGTGGGAAATGTTTGCATTCATCTGAGAGGCTTGAGTTTATCATGCCAAGCAATTGGGCATATTTGTGAATTGTACAGAGTGAATAACTATTTTCCATCAGTGTCTTTATACACATTATATCAAGGGTGAGCAACAAAGTCCTTCACAAATTTAAGAATAATTAATTTGCAGGGCTACAATGCATTGTGTGCATTGACTGTGCAAGACTTTATAATATACCTGCAGTATCACATGGAGCATCAAAACAAACAGATTTCCTTCATATTTTATTGACTTTCGCGAAGTATCTTGAATCTCCATCCTCTGGTATTGAACCTGCTGAAAAGGGAATAATTATCCTCATTTACTCCATGAAATATTTTGAAATATGCAACACTTGCACACGTAAAGGCAGCTCCAAGTTGTTATAACAGACCTCACAAACATTAAAAGACAAGTTTTACATAAATGGAGTTTTCTCTGGTGCCTACTATTGAATGGGATTAGATACTCAGTTACATTGAATATAAAGTAATATAAACAGCATTTTTCAGAACGTGCACAAAATTAGTTGCAGGGATTTGTTTTATTATATTCTTTATTTTTTTATGGACCCAGACAGTGCTACCAAGACCAGCATTTATTCACCAAGCATAATTATCCATGGGAAGGAGTCGGTGAACTCCTTCATCAAACTCTAGTCCTTCTGGTGAAGGCATGTGGACAGTGCAGTTCCAGCGACATTCAAGAACTAGCAAGGTATTTCCGAATCAGGATGGTGTATGCCCTGGAGTAGCGATCATAAACGTAGTGGTGTGCAGCTGCAATTGCTGCTCTGTTCCTTCTTGATAGTGAAACTCACTGGTTTGGGAGTGCGGTTTAGCATCCAAAAAAGTAGCTGCAAAAAAGGTGTACTGATGGTGGAACCAATATAAACAGTAGGAGTCACCCTGTCATAATTAGCTCTGATCTGTTTTGAGCTTCTTGATCATTGATGAACATTCACTCATTCAGGAAGTGGAGAACATTTTATGTGCCTCCCTTAGGTCACATGGGTCGGGGAAAGGCTTTTATGTGATAGGAGGTGTTATTGGTAGCGGGATATCCAGTCTTTGAACAACTATTATCGTATTTATGTCGCATTTGTATTTAATTCGCTGCTTAGTCTTAAACCCTAGGATTGCTATGTGGTGCCAATGGTAATCCGATTGAATATCAAGGCTATGTAGTGGCACTCATTCAGGTTGTAGAAGGCCAATGCCTTGAAACTCTGTCGTGCACATGTTACTTGTCATTTATCAGCCTTTGATTAATTGATGCTGAGGTCTTGTTTCAAAGAGGAATGAGCTGCTTCATCTTTTGAAGATTTGCAAATGCAATTGAACATTACACATATCCGTACTCTGGAAGGAATGCCATGATGAAGCAACTGAAGTTTGCTGGGAATACGTCATGACCCTCAGAAACTACAACAGTTATTTCTTCGGATGAGAGCATTAACAGAAGCCACAACCATCTGCTTTTCTACGAGGTATGACACCAGGCATTTAATTATTTCCCTTTGATAGCAATTATTTTCAGTTTTATCAGAGCTCCTTGATGCCATGTTTGCTCAAATACTGTTTTGTTGCCAAGGGCAGTCAATCTCTCCTCACCTCTGGGGTTTTCCTTTTTGCGCCACGTTGGACAAAGTTTTTGATGAGAACTTGAGTGGAGTGCTTCTGTATTGCTTTATTCTTTCTGAAGTGCGTTTTCTCAGTTAACTCTTTATTTACACCAAATTTGCGTCCTGGAATTATTGCGAAGGATGAATCATACATTTTTCACCCTTTAGTTTTCATTGACGTTTCAAGGCTAAGCCAAACTAAAGAGATTTGGCATCATTAAGTCCCCAACTGCAACAAAGAACACTGCCGAGGTAATTCCTTGGAAGAACTTACTCTGAATACACGTTCATTCAGTCAATTCCAAAGTGATTTCCTCACCAACTGCTAATCACTTCAGATTAACCTTTGAATTTGTTTTGGCTTTGGCTCAATTTGTCACTATGTTTTTCATCTTTCATCAGAAGAGTGTGGGTTCAAATCGCTCTGCGGGGATTTAACCCCAAATTTTAGGATGTCAATCCAATGTTGTATTAAGCAGGTACTGTATGTTGCTGTTGCATTTTCGACATGATAATGAACTGGGAGTGGAGCTGACATTTAAAGTCTATGGGCTCGTCAACTGCATGTTTATTGTGGAGGCCTGAACATAACTGGCACAACTGAATTATTCCATGGTATTTTGAGAATCTAAATTCTATTACAAAAGCAAAATACTTGATTCAAATTTACGTGACATACTGCTGTAAAATCTCATCTTACTGTACTTATGTCCCACTGTGGACATTAATTTCATCACTACACTGCCTGAACTCGATGTACCTCCAGTCCATACATGCGTTTAAATGTTAGAAAATCCAAGCTCTATTCGCATCTTGGAAAAGAAATCCGTACTTGGATCATAAAAGACAGAATCTCCCTCACCCTCACATCTCAAGAACACTATGTTTAGAAATAGAATATTTCACAGTAAATGGAGGACAAACATTTAGAGACTCCTCCTGCGCCATGATAAGTTCCTAAACCTTACGCTTATAAAGGACGTTTCCCCCTGAGCAATTGAACAGGTCAGAACACTCACACTGGAAAGGGCTAATTCATCAAATATGTGCCTTTATTAACACACGAATCAATTCTGCCGATGTTTCTCTCAAATTTCATCTCAACATATCATTCGTTCTTCTTACCGAAAATATACATACAACTTTGAAACGATTTTTTAAAATTATTCAGACATTGTGTATTTCATATATTCACGTGTACCAAGAGATGACGAATTTGGTCCACGCTGTAAATCTCAATCACTTCCCCACAACAGTTTGCAAACTCAGAGTGCTGTTTTATTTTTCTCCAGCTTCCTCCACCCCTTCAATAAATGAGTAACCTTTCAACATTTCCCTTTCCAAATCAGTTTCCAGAATTGGAAGGCATGAGGCTACAATTTAAGCAACTAATTGCCCTCAGTTATCAGCACATTGGTTTTACTAATGATTCCTTGTTATGCGTTTTTACATGTATGTGGCATGATTAGTAGGTTTGCATATGACACCAAATCAATGGTGTAGTGAAGAAGATTGTCTGTGGTTACAACATGATCTGGATTAATATTAAAGTGAGAAAACGAATAACAGATAGAATAATACACGAACAAGCGCGAGGTAATGCAGGTCAAGTAGTTGAGCCAATGAACGATATACACAGTGTATGGCAGGGCCCTAGGGAGTGTTGTACAACAACGAAGTCTCGAGATTCAAATATGTAGATCCCTGACAGTAGAGGCACAAGGAGACACGTGGTGACTAAGGTGTATGATATTCTCAACTTCACCGGATAAGGCATTGAGCACAAGAGGAGGGATGTTTTGTTACAGCTGCACAAGACATTGGTGAGACCGCATCTGGAATATTCTGTGCAGCTCTGGTCGCCATACTACGGAAAAAATGGCGATTAAACTGGAAAGGGTGCAGATAATTTTAGTGGATAGTTGTTTGTCACATTGAAGGCCTGAGCGGTGCTGTGCCGCAGAACTCAGTGACGGGCCCGCTGCTGCCCCATGCATCTTCACGATTTGCATGAGAATGTAGTTGGTTTGATTATTACGTTTGCGGGTGACAAGAAAAGTGGTGATGCCGTGCACAGTGACTAAGTTTGTCTAAGGTTGCAACAGGATCTTGTTCAACTGCGAAAGTGGGCAAAGAAATGGCAGACGGAATTTAAATCAGACAGATGTGCAGTGATAGCGTTTCGAATGTTAAACCAGGGCAGAGCATGCACAGTGAACAGCAGGGTCCTGGAGAGCGTCATAGGAAAGAGAATTAAGATTAAAACACAATCCGCTGAAAGTGGCGACCACAGCAGTTTGGGTAGTAAAGTAGACGTATGAGTCGCTTAGCTTCTTCTGTCGAGGAGTTGAGTACCAGAGTTGGGATGTCATGGTACAGCTTAACGAGTTGTTGATGAGACCGCATTTGGAGTACTGTTTGCAGTTCTATGCGCCATAATATAGTAAGGCTGTAAATCTGCGAGAGCAGGTACGGAAAAGATTCGCAAGGATGTTGACGGACTGGAGGTGTTCAGTTAATAGACGAGACAGGATATGTTGTGACTGTTTTCGCTGGAGCTAAGAATACAGTGGGGCGACCACATGTAGGTTTACAAAACACATGGGGTGTATATTAGTCGGATTGTTGCAGTAATTTCAGCATGTTTGTGTAGTCTAAAACTAGAGAGCATAGTTTTGAGGTTATAAGTTAACTAATTACGGAGATCATTGGAGGGAAGTTTATAACTCAGATAATGATGGGTATATGGAATGATCTGCGAGAGGAAGTGCAAGAGGCAACCTTGAAAACACATTTTGACAGCAACATGGCTAGGAGGTATTTAGATGGGTATGGGCCAGATGTAGTTAATTGGTCTGCAACTGGGGTTTCCAGTCAAATTAATGAGGCTTCTGATTCTGCGCTCAGGCCAGACACAGTTTACACACGGTGAAAGAGGCGGTTTCGTTTTGACGACAACAGAGTGAGACATGCACTGACATCAGTTACTCAGCACGCCACACACTGATGTTAGATCCGTTCAGATCCGCGAAATACCTACCTGGAAACCGATGAATGCCATTGGGAAAATAGTTTTCCCCAACACATCAGATGTTACACAGAAAGCAAATAATATCGGAGTTGCCATCACTGGAGCTGTATGTGCACATGCAAGACTTCACCAAGACAGCAACGAAGGGAGAAGTTGAGACACGTGTGTGAAAGTGTTCAAAATTATTAAGATTATTCATGAAAAAGGCATAAACTGATAACTGTTGGAGGGAAGTACGCAGTGGATACAGATTTAAGGTGAACCACAGGGGAAATGAAACGGTGATCACACAACACACAATGAATGTTATGATCTGGAATTCACAGCCTGAAAGAGTTGTCGATGGGGATTTAACAATGAATCTAAAAATAAATTTGTCTATATATTCATGATGAATTATGTTTAAGGGCTATTGGGGAGAGAGGGGTGGTATGGGATTAAATTGGATGTTTCTATAAAGGCGCTGACATATAAACAAACGGCTGAATGTTGTCGTGCTGCAAGAGTCAATGATTTCAAAAGTTACTCAGTACAAAACGCACATTTCACTTGCACTGATCATGCCAGGTGCATTCAGAGAACCTTGCCAAACTGCAAGTATTTCTTCGTCCTCAGGTATTTTCTTCTACTTCTTTTTGAAATTATTCATTCATAGTATATGGGAATCACTGGCAAAGCCAGCATTATTGACTTTCTCTGAATTGAGCTGACAGTTAAGAATTGACACATTGCTGTATTCGAAACCATGGAAGAAATACGACAGAAGTTATCCCTTGACAGATGTTCAGGAACCAGGTGGGTGTTTGTAACACCCCAAATATTCATAGCTTTTGTTACTGAGACTCGACTTTCAGTTCGATGTTATCTATTCACATTTTAATGTCGCAGCTTCCGCGGTGGATTTGATCTCAAAGCTTTGAATCAGTTGCCCAAAATTCTGTAATTTCTCTAGTCAAAGAACCATTACTTTACACTACCACGTGAGGTTGCAATGTTTTTAAGTTTTGTGCCAGTTGATACATTCAATCTTGCGCACAAAGTGTGGGTTTGTGAGTGATCAGCTCCGAGTAATTGTATCGATACAGGTCTTCAGGGTTAGAATAAAGATAAAATGAATTATATGAATATTCTGAAGTTCTCACTGTGAATGCGTGGGTTTTCTCTATTTCTTCCTTTTCTTCCCACATCTCAAACAAAAAATGTAAACCGAGGGTGAATAAAATGAAATTAATATTGGATGAGCAAAAATGGGTGAGCGGAGAATTCTGGACGGGTCAAAGGGTCTATTTCCGTGCTACATAACTCGGCTGTTCTTCAAAGGGCCTACCCAGCATTGCCATTTTAATAGCAATTTGGGTGCTCATCAAATGTTGGACTTGCAATCGAGGATCTCATCTCACAAAGAAGATCCAGTCTGTCACACCAGTGCAGCACAAACAGAGCCAGCATGAATTCTTATCTTTCTTGCAGCACAAAAAAACAACACAGAATCCAACTTTGATCAGTTCATTTTTTGATGAAATGACTTAAGCTACAAAGACAAACATACACTTGTTCTGTTACCAGAGAAAGCAATTCACTTTTAGAACAGTCCACTGAGAATTCTTACTTCAGGTACATCACAACAGCTGCCGAGAAGAAGGGAGAATTTACCAAAGTGCTATGATTTCTACAATTTGTCAAAATACCATTTTTTCTGATTAAAGGTGACTGAGCTATCACTCTTTTTATTGAGATTATCTGCGCATCTTTGGAAATGCTTAAGTATCGAGATTTGAAAAAAAAATGCCTGTCAGTTTTATTTTCACTGAATTAAACTAGTAGATAAATTGTACAGCACAAGTCCTGATATTAAGACATCGCAAACTGTATGTGCATAGCGAGCATTAACAAACAGCTGCGTGGTAATGGGAAGATGCTCTGTTTTCATGCTGTTGATTCAGTGATTGAGTTAAGAGGCAGGAGATTATTGCAAAGGACATCTTTGAAATAATGTCTTATGAATCAGCTCCTCATATTAATGTTCTCCTGCACCTTTCCTCGAGGTCTGTCTTAGAAACAACGTAATTTTATCTCTTCTCAGTTTCTCTCTCCTTGATGTGATTGCTTGCTCATCGTTTCTTATTGATTGTTTTGGTTATAATATTTGTCTCCACATGATGATTAGAGATGGTGTTTGCAAAGGTTTCGCGATATGACAAGTCGTCATACCATACGGTACTCTATCCTATTTATATTTATTGCACTGATAGTTGAAATGTTATTATCTGCTACTTACAAAAAATAAGTGCTTATGAATGTCTAGGCTGCATCTCTTGCTCACACGTTGAAATCACAAGCGATCAATGGAGGGCTGTATTGCGTCTCTGCGATTTGCACTCGTGTTTTGACAAAATATGAGCATATTAATACAGAACTTCATCTGAAATATTTATTACGTTGTTCGAATTTTACATTGAACAATAAGAGTGTGCAATTGCTACAAACTGTCAAGCATACTTATTGTAGGGTCCGTAAAGTAAAGCATAATAAAATCGTAGTACCATTCATCTAATTCCCTTCGGAGTTTTAAGAATCTGCAGAGGCATAACTAAAACGCTTACAAATTGCGACAGATCGATCATCAATAAAAATACTCTTAATTCCCGGATAATGATTTAATAAGTTATGCTGTATCACGTGTCAATCGAGCAGAATAAAATCGCGTTCATCAAAGTTATAGGGAACAAAGTAAAGCAAGTAGTTTCAAATCTAATGTGTCAACGTGTCTGATTGCGAAAATATGGCGAGTGATGCTAACACAGTGAAGAACTGTATGTTCATCTTAATGGAAAACTGAAAACGACATCCTGTCGGGTGTCACACAGATTTCTTTCCTTTTCAGCATGACTCGCGTTGAAAGAAGGAAGCCTTGATTTTCTGTAAGTTTCACCTGCAAAATAATGGGAAGATAACACATGTTGCCGGATGAAATGCTGAATGTCGTTAAATACATCAATGTTGAAAATACTGTATTCTCTCTGCGATTTCAGTTCGCTATCAATATGGCAAATGCAAAATATAATTTTCTTGGAAGTGTCAGTCATTAAAATATTTGGACAACCAATGGTATCAAAAAAAGGCAATGTAAAAAGTATATTTATTTCAGTTGAAAATATACTGGATTTTCCCCATGATAACATTGCTCTTTCGATTCACTGTCGCTGACATCTGAAGACGGTACTCTCATGAATGATAAAATCGTACAACACTGAAGCAGATCCTTCACCCGAATTCTCCATAACGACCGAGATGCCTGTCTACCCTACACTTATTTCCTTCTTTTGGCCCATATCCTTTCATTCCTTTCCTGTCCATGTACCTGCCCAAAAGAACTGTGATTGTAACTGTCTCTACTACCGCCACTGGCAGCATATTTTATCTACCCGCCACTTTATTGCCCATCAGATCTGCTTCAGACAGTTCCCTCCTCACATTAAACCTATGCCCTCTAGTTTAGGCTAACTGCTCTTGGGAAAAGAGTGTTGCTATCTGCCCTATCTCTGTCCCTCGGAGTTTTATTATAAGGTCATCCTGAGCCTCCTGTTCTGTAGTGACAGCAATCCGAGTCTATCAAATCTCACCATCTACTTAAAACTCGCCATTCCAGGAAATATCCTGGTGAATCTCTTCTCCACTCTTTCTTATGCTGCCACATCTTTTCGTGTGGTGTCCATAACTGCACACAATATTCCATGCCTGGCCAAAACGATGCCTTGCACAGCTGTAACATTATGTTCTAACTTTAATTTTAATACGTTTGAATCGAATTCAAGCAGGCTAAATGCCTTCTGCTCCACCCGATCCAGCTCTGCCGCCATTTTTGCTCCACCTAACATTCCAGTTTTTCTGTGGTTATTGGGATCCTAGGTCAACTATCTTCGTTGTCTATAACTCCATCAGTCTTCGTGCTGTCAGCAAACTTACTTATCAGATCACAAACATTCTCATCTAGTCGCTGATTGACATGAAGAACAATAAAGGTTCTATCGCTGTTGCCTTCCGGATAGCACCAGTAATGGTCTTGTAATCAGAAAAAGCAAGTCTACAGCACTGCCATCTGCCTCATATCAAGGAGCTAATTTTGGATTCAGTTTGCAAAACATTTTGGATCCGACGTGCCTGAACTTTCTGCACCAGTCTACCTTATGGAATATTTTGAAAAGCATACAATATTCTGTTTGTACCACCTCGACCGATTGTCTTCATCCATTTACTAGTCACCGCCTCAAAATACTCATTCAGGTTTTTGAGACACAAAGCTATGCTGACACCCCCTTGTCAATCCTTGAATTTCCAATTGATAACAGATCCCATTGTTAAGAATTTCAATCCCAATGATGCAAAGCTCAACCACCTGTAGCTTCCCATCTTATCACTCCGACCTTTCTTGAATACGGGAACAACATGAACTAACCTCCAGCCTTCCGCTTACCTCATCATTTTCGAAAGACCATGCAAAGATATGTGTCGGAGCCCCAGCAATCTCCCCCATCCCCCTTGCTTCCCTTAACACCAAGATAGATATAAGTAGGTCCTAGGATTTTCTCCACCTTATTGTGCGCCAATATATCTCTGTCCTGATACACACATGTTCGAGATTACCAGCATACACCTCCAGTAAATCTCCATTCTCTCCATTCCTCTCCCGGGTGAGTATGGTTCAGAGGTTAGCATTTCAGATACCATAAATATCACCTGGCTTTATACAAAGACTTCAGTTTAGATCACTGAGGGTTATACTCTTTGGTTAGCTGGTCGTTTGCTTCTTTAATACCCAGAAAAGTTTTCGGAATTCTTATTATTTTGACTACGGCCTTTTGCTTGTTCCCGGATTTCCCCACCAAACTGCTTCTTAAGAATCTCCTCCATGTTCTCTACAAACTTAAAAAGACATACTTGATAACAGTTCACCATATTAGACCTAAGTTTCCTTCATTTTTTGATCAAACACTCAATTACATTTCTTCAGCAAATGTCCTTATATTTACCACCTTTAGTTCAGGCGGACTCTTTGTAATATTTTTTTAAAATTTATTTACAACATCGTAACAGGCCCTTACGGCCCAACGAGTCCGCGCCACCCATTTCAAACCCCAAATTAACCTATCCATACGTCTTTGGAATGTGGGAGGAAACCGGAGTTTTTCGCTCAACACGTCCCGCCGCACACTGACGGTAACGGGTTTCTGAGAATGGAAGGGAACGACGAACGCGTGCTTCTTACCGTCCTGCCAGGGATGATGTGAGGTATGGAACCGACCCGTCGAATCCCACAGGTGCTGCAACTGCAGGAGTTGTGAATACGTCGCTGTGGAGCTTATCATTGATAACTGGAGAGCTGAGAACCGAGAATGCAGGATCTATGAGAGTCTGCGAACTCTTACCTGTGCGAAAGGAAATGAATGAAACCAAACTCAGTGAATATGTGACAGCATGGCACGGCAAGGATAATCCAGTTGTTGACAAGCACAGATTTAAAGCATCACAGGTTTGAGAAAGGGTCCATCATTGGTGACATGTGGCTGGAAATGTTTCTGGTTTACACCACTATTCCCGTGAAAGTTTGGAAAAGCAGTCTAGGAGCAGTCAAAGAACACGCAATATTAGCTAGTCATGTCGTTTATATTGTACACTCGAATGAGTCCTGGAGCGAAAACAACTGCATAAGGGTCAGTTTCGCAGAATGTATGTTTTTTGGGAGGAACGAAATGTTAAACGCAAAAACTAAGATAAAACGAAACACAATCTGGGCGTTCACAGACAACTGGTTACAGGGGTTATGACATAAGTTGAACTCACGAGGAGCGTTGAAATCAACGCCGGAAACTGCGAGCATCCGAATATCATCAGCCCCACCACTCCTCACGAACCGACAGTCTTGAGAATTAAGGGTTTTACTCTCAGCACAGTCCGTATCTAAAAAAATTGTCGTTGACAAGACAGAATGACATTCCTGCAAATCAATAATTGTCTAGCGAGCTTCGCAGGATGAAATATTTTGTTGTTCTTGTGATGCACATTTGGACAAAAGTAGAATCTTGAGCCTTCCCATGGTGTGAACTGCTGAATTGTGCACTTAGCCTCCGCACTAATTTTTAAATAACAAGGCCTTCAAAGCACTGCTATCAAAAAAAAATACCAAATCTTTTGACCAATTACACAGGTAGCTGACGTCGAAAATGTTTTTTTTCACATTCAAACTGGTTCACTGCTTCTGTAATGCAAACTACTCTGAAAATCTTGAGTTCAGTTCTCTGTGAGTTACAGTTGTGTGTTTTCAGATAGATTCTGTGCAATAAATGGGCAAAATATGGCAGTAAAATTGAAAATCCAAACAAAATACAACAAACCATGAATTCTGGAGGAGTGGCCCGGCGAAGATTGTTGACCAGAAACAGGGCCATCCAAAGGGTCGCTGGTGTAATAATCGATCTGATTGATGGAATCACTGGAACCAGCGACTAGAAGTAAATAAAACTAAACGTTATTGGAGAGATTACTTTGCACAGTGGAACAGAATTCATGAATCCTGCATGAAATCAGTGACAGTATCATGGTACATCACACAATACAACTGCGGAATACCACATAGGTACTGAGATTTAGCCACGTTGCACGTCAGGAAAATTTCTGAACATGTGCCTGTGTCCAGTCAATGTGCTGATCACAGATAAACCCCAATATTGGTCGAAGTGTCAGCAGGTCAGGCGGTATTTGTTGAGATGTAAACAGATTTAAAGGTGCATGTCGAACTTCTGTCATCAGAAACGAAACGGTGCGGAATTAAGGTTAGTTGAACTTGAGGGGAACAGGTACGGTGGATGGACGAAAGAACAAAGGGGATGTCTGTAAAAGGGAGCAGCAACATGACGAGTAATGAAACAAGCTGAGAGAGGGTAGTGAGACTTAATAAATAGCAAGCAAACTTTGCCCCGAACAACATGTATATCATCCACTCTCTTTTCCTCTCCACTGTGGCACAGACATCTTAGTACTCTCCGTCCTTCCAATTCTATACACTATAAATCATGTCTTGTTTTTCTCTCGGCTCTTATCAATTATCATTAATATGAAACTTCCTTTATCTCTCCAACAACGTTGTATGACCTCCCATTTCTCCTTCTGTCTCTCTTTCTGACTTTTATTTCGGCTTTCCAGTATGTTCTTTCCTTCTTCTTACATATTTATGATTAATACAATTATCAGAGTGGAGACGATATTTATCACTTAAAGGGTTGATTTCAAATGCAGATACGCACCTGACCTATGTTCCTCACTGAAAAACTTGCTTGGGAGTGTATTCTCAATCTCTTCATAAATTGTTTGGTGAAAGCCAACTGGTGAGCCCCTGCCATTCATCCTTGCACTTGCTGAAGAGAGAGTGGAAATTGACATGTTGATTTGCATGATTCGAAATAAAACGCTAACACTTTGCGAAGAAAATTCAAGATTGAGGATTAACAAGGCTAAATTTAAGTGAGGACGAATATTGAAGAGTTCGAATGAACAGATAAATGTCTTCCAGTTTGCACAGGCTAAGTTTGTTAGCATCAGGAAGAACGAAAGCGTGATGTATCAGTGAACATCAATTCCAGCTTTCTGTTCCATGACTGTGACACGTTGTACTGCGCATTCGCGAAACTGAAACGAGCTTGGTGTTCAATGGACAGTTCAGTAAGAGTTATATGAACAAGCAATAAGGCGTCCAACAACCTACAATTGACGTTTCCGTTCCACTATCACAGATGGCAAATTCTCGGGTGTCACCGACGAGCGACAGAGAAATGCACATTAAAACATGACTCCGAAGTCAAATGAATCATCACTTTAAACAAAAAAGTACTGATGAACGTTCATTCCTTTTGACGCAAGCAGACTTTTGGAAATGTGCCGTGAATAGGAGTCTCACCAAGTTATTACAGTTCTGGGACAGTCATTTAGCGTAAAGTGTGAACTTTACCTCTTCTTGCTGATCTTCTTCGTATAATGGCCATCAGTGTGAATAACTCACAGATAAGAATGATACCAAGAGTTATGCATGCGGCAACCATGATGGAAGGACTCTTATATCCCAACCCTAAAACACAAATTTACGTAAATATTCAGAACAGACACTGCAGGTTCAGTATGTAAATGTTTGCGGCGAATGTTCATGATCTTTAACTCCTGCGCCTGAATCTTCATCCGTGAGCAATTTTCCCAACGCTCTGTGTATGCATTGTACCAGGTGAATGTCTGAGAGGATGCTAATATAGGGACTGTTTTACAACCAAGCCTCAAGTGTCAACATCACCCCTGGAAGTGGTCAGGACTCTCTCCAGACCACATGATAATTTCTTGTTCAATGTCATCCCATGTCGCAGCGAAATCCTGCAGTTGGGACTGTTCCTATTCAGGAATACTTGAAAATATCCCAAAAGGTAAGGTCTGCAAACATGCTTGGAGCATTCAATGATCTTCAGCAAGTGTGGTCCGACGGATTAGAAATATATAGGTGTACGGCCGGGCCTGGGAATTGATTCAGGAGAACAGTGTGAGGCAAATAACACGCTTTTAGGATTATGACAGTTTTTGTTTTTGTTCTGCCCATGACCAACGCACAGGAACTTTTTTGACCGACCGTGACGCGAGAACATAGCAACTGACACCTCCAAATGTTCGCAAATTCACAAGTTATCTTGATTCGAAGAAATGCTACGATCCTACAATCACTACTTTCGATAAGCTCAGGAATCCTCGATTCAAAGCACCTCACAGTTTCGGCCATTTGATGGACAGCTCTGTTAGAATAAGGGCGATTATTAACCCCTCTCATTAACATTAATAAAAGGGCAATAATCTGCTCCTACTTGCGATGACCGCATCCCGTGACGCCACCGAGATATTTGTCTTGTGTTGGAGAACATAGTTTTAAGTATTTTAACAGTACTTATCGAAGCATGTGGCAGGGGAAACAAAAAAAAAGAAATTGAAAATCAACCGCCTTGATTTTGGGAACAACCGAACATCAACACCATCTACATTGATTCGGACTCAAACAGTCAAACATGTATCAGTAATAAATACCTGAATCGGTGATGTCAGTGGGCGGCAAAAATGGGCCTGTGGATATTATTGCACAGACAGATTAGCAAGTTCATTTATTTTGAATTTCACTTCAAAATAAAACAATTACGGAATTAACAATTCGGTTGATAAGAACGTGGAAATTTCTAAATGATACGCACCGGAACAAATGACGATGACATCTTCCTTGTGATCACAGTCACTTTGACCTCGTGGTGAGGAAGGACAGCTGGACAGAAAGGATTCGCTTCCCGTGCATTTCACTTTATCCAGCAAGATATCCCCGTCGCCTTTGGCAATGGGAGGCGCTTCTGGAGTCCAAAGAGCCGATCCACAGTCCAACTGTCTGCACACGACATTAGAATCGGCCAGATCCCAGAAGTCATCACATACCGTGCCCCACTTGTTATTGTACATTATCTCCAACCTTCCGGAACAATTATTGCTGCCCCCAACCAGCTGTAATTGTCGTTCTGAAGAAAAGAGAAAATAAAATCAGTTACCAAGAATTCATTACAAGGCGGAAATAGACGTCATGCAGTTCACGAAGTATTTCCAACAATAAATGACCTGTTAAAAGGGCATCTTCAGATTTAGTTTCTCCATCGCAGACCTTTACCCTATTGGATGTCTCCGGTACCTTGACATCTGTTAACAAATGAAACATGCTTACGGTATTATACTTGGAACTTCATTTAAGTTTAAAGTGAAGGTCGCCATTTAACGGCTTCCTTGTTTTACCTGTGCAAGCAACACCTGCATCTTCCCCGTGGTCACAGTTGTGTTCTCCCCAGGGCGAAGATTGACACTGCCAAAGCGTCGCCTCGTGCGATGTACATTCCAGATCATCGAGCCATATGCGGCCAGAACCTTGTCCATATCTCCTCGCATCAACTGCAAATGATTTGTAGGGTCCACATTTCAGTTGCCTGCAGATCACATCCCCATCCACCGGAGTCAGATTGTCGTTGCACACTGTTCCCCAGGTCCCATTATATCGTACTTCCACTCGCCCTTCACATTGATGCGGTCCATTCACCAGACGAATTTCTTTGTGCTCTGTCAACGAAACAGGTGATGCATAGTTCATGACAGTCTTTCATCCACAACAAGGAAACACTCGTTTTGGAAAGAAAAAAATCTGAACACGCTGAACTTCTAAAATATAAACAGAAATTTTGGAAACACTCATAAGGGAGCGATTGGCGGAGCGGAAGAGCGGGCGAGGGACTTAAGAAGTGAGGAATCCTTCGAGGTAAAGGAGAGGGAGCAAAATGTTTCAGGTGGCGAAGTCACGTTTGATCTCAGTACATTTGCCGAGGACCAAACGTTGAATGAGGGGACTGGTGGGGTGCAAGGTAAGAAAAAGGTGTCAATGTTCCTTATTTGGCTGCGAGAGCAGAGATGTGGGATATAAATAAGAAGCTGAAAGAACCCATTCACCGGTCTAATTCACTGTTCATCATTCATATTGTTTCGGTTCTGTCAAAATTCAATGTCCTGTTCTTTAAACATCACATACCAATTCTGATGTAATTTTACCATGCAAATGCAGAAGCTGCAAAGCTATTCCTTTCCTCTCTTCTATTCCCACTGCCAGGGACCCAAACAGCCTTTCCATGTGAAGCAGCGAAACACTTGCACTCTAATAATGAAATACTATATTGGTTGATAAGATTAAAGAAATCAATAAAAATGTTCTGATACTCCGAATTTGGAGCTCTTTAAAAAGAGAACAGAACTCCAATTACAACATAGTTTATTATTAACATCTTCAGTTGAAAATCTACTACTTAAAAACAAAAGTCAATTTTATATACATGGTGATCAATCCGGTAAATTATTGGCCAACCAATTGAAAGCTACTTTATCTAAGCGTCAGATTAATAAAATTTGTAAACCAGATGGTACCTACACGATAGATCCTGTTCAAATCAACAAATCCTTTCAGGAATATTATTCTTCTTTATACCAATCAGAATCCCCTGAGGAACCTACATTAATGTATGAATTTTGAAGAGATCTGAAGATTTCCCAACTATCTTTAAATGAACGTTCTACATTAGATGCTCCCATTTCGGAGGAAGAAATAAAGAAAGTAATATTTTCAATGAACTCGGGTAAAGCACCCGGCCCTGACGGATATATAGCTGAATTTTTAAAATCCTTTTCTGATATTCTTGTTCCCTGGTTAGCCAAAATTTTTAAAGATGACCTATCAGTGGGTGAACTACCACAGACTTTCTATGAAGCAACTATTTCTTTAATTGTTAAATGGATAAAGATCCCACTGATTGCTCATCTTATAGACCTATTTCTTTATTAAATGTAGATTCAAAAATATTTTCCAAAATATTGGCCTTTAGACTGGAAAAGGTTCTCCCACAAATTATCTCTGAAGACCAGACAGGAATTATTCAGAATTGTTATTTACATTTTAATATCAGGAGATTAATGAATATTATATATACCCCTTCATCCCAAATTCCAGAATGTGTTGTTTCACCAGATGCTGTAAAGGCGTTTGACAGAGTCAAATGGGAATATCTATTCACTACACTTCAAAAATTTAATTTTAGCCCTACATTTATATCTGTTATTAAAATGATTTATGATACACCTATGGCTTCAATACTTACTAATAATCAAAGATCTCCTTTGTTTAGGCTTTTTCGAGGTACTAGACAAGGTTGCCCGTTAAGCCCGTTATTATTTGATATTGCTTTAGAACCCTTGGCTATTACACTTCGGGACTCTTCAAATGTATGTGGCATTACTTGCGGACTTATGATTCATAAGATATCTCTCTACGCCGATGACCTGTTACCTTATATTTCTAATCCGGACGAATCTATCCCCGTAGTACTATCACTACTAGATCAGTTTAGTGTTTTTTTTCTGGCTATAGACTAAATCTTAATAAGAGCGAACTTTTTTCATTGAATATGCAAACCCCAATTTATAGCTAATTACCTTTTAGATTGGTAACTGACTATTTTATGTATTTAGGTGTTAAAATTACAAAGGAACATAAGGACTTATTTAAAGCTAATCTATTGCCTTTAATTGACCATGTTAAACAATTATTTACTGAGTGGTCTCAACTGTCTTTATCATAGGTAGGCCGAATTAATGCGATTAAGATGAATATTTTACCAAAATTTTTATATTTATTTCAAACGATTCCAACTTTTCTCCCGAAATCTTTTTTTTACACTATTTTGATTCTAAAATTCTTTCATATATTTGGCAGAATAAAAACCCAAGGTTAAGTAAGAAATATTTACAAAAATTAAAATGGATGGTGGTTTGGCCTTGCCTAACTTTAGATTATACTATTGGGCAATTAATATTAGATATTTAATTTTTTGGATACAAGATTTTGACGTAATTCAATGCCGCATTAGTTCTCATTAGTTTCTATTTTAGGTACCTCACTCCCTTTTGTACTTAACAAGTTAAGTAAACATACGACTAACCCAATTGTTAAACATACAATACAAATATGGTTTCAATTTCGTAAATTTTTTGGGTTGAATAAATTTAACTTGTCAAGTCCCATTCAATCTAATTTTTTTCTTTCATCCATCTAGAGCTGACTCAGCATTTTCCATATGGAAAAGGAAGGGAATGGTATGTTTTCGGGATCTATTCATTGATAGCTGTTTTTCATCTTTTGAACAATTGTCTAATAAATATAATGTGCCTAGATCACACTTTTTTCGATATTTGAAGATTAGAATTTTTTAAAAAAACTACTATACCCTCTTTTCCGACACCTTACAAAATTGAAACTACGGAAAAAAAAAGTTAGGTCTTAATCCTTATCAGAAGGGCTTGATAGCAATAATTTATGATTTACTTATGGAAAAAATGTCTAGAATCATTAGACAAAATTAAGAATGAATGGGAAAGTGAACTCCAGACATCTATACCTATAGAGACTTGGAAGAAAATTCTTCATTTAGTCAATACATCTTCAATGTGTGCCAGACACTCGTCGAGACAGTTTAAGGTAGTCCACAGGACCATATGTCCAAAGATAAGTTAGCTCGTTTTTATAACCATGTAAATCCTATATGTGATGGATGTAAATTGAGTGTGGCTTCTTTGACACATGTTTTGGTCCTGTCCTCTTCTGGAAAAATATTGGAAAGACATTTTTAACATTATTTCAAATGTATTGATAATTGATTTACAACCTCACCCTATCACTGCAATTTTTGGATTACCAAGGATAGAGTCTGGTCATTTATCTCCTTCCGCTAACCGTATGATTGCTTTTGTTACATTAATGGGCAAACGATCCATTTTGCTTAAATGGAAGGATCCAATACCCCCTACTACTTTTCAACGGTCTTCTCGAACTATATCATGTTTAAATTTAGAAAAAAAATTAGGAGTGGTATTGTTGATCCTTCGCTTAAATTTGAAGATATTTGGAGTCCATTAATTCAATATTTTCACATGATGTAGATCCCCTTTCAATAACTTTCCAACTTGGAGGAACGGACTTGACGATATAATATTGCTCTGTTTCTACTGAGAAATTTTAGCCCAGTATTTTTTACTCTTTTTTTTGTTGTTTGTTTTTTTAAAAAAGTTTTTTTTTGTTTCGTTTATATTTTTTATACTTTTTTATAGATTTGGGTTTTTAAAAAATTTATATAATAAATCTTTTTCTTTCCTTTATTTCATATTATATTCATTTACTAAAGGATCGTTGGATCTACAGATTTTTAAAATATATTTATTGTTCTTTATGATTATATATGCTATGATTGTTATCCTGATCTCTTTGTATTACGTGTATAAATATTGATGCTATATATCAATCTGTATTATTTTGAAAATAAAGAAACACATTGCACTCTTCTTCCCCATTCATTCCATTGCAATCCGTGTTCGCAATGCGGTCTACACCACATTGTTTTGCAGTTTTGTGGAGCATTTGCATTCAGTCTGCAGGAGTGACCCTGACCTGACCGTCCAGTTGCTTACTACTTCTTGGGCTCTTTCGGACTTAGTCTCTAATTCTCCCATTTAAGCTGATTCAATCTTTCTGTAGCTCCGGACCAGAACGGGTCGTTCCTGCCTACCATCTTTTCGGTTCAGTTTTTAGTTCCAAATGGTACAGTGGCCAGTTGGGCATTAGCTTTGCGATCAGCAACACATCACAGAAACAGAGAAAAGTAATCACATCAGAAATGTTAGCCGAATAACCACGTTAACTCATCAACGCATCAGAGATATCGCCTTTGTTACACCCATCTCTCGCCCACTTTCTCTGCTAATTAAATCAACAAGGCGTTATCTATTTCTCGGTTCTTGACAACAGGTCTCGGAAACATAATTGATTTTCGTTCCAGAGGTTATTATGACATTTATTTCTTTTCTTTCAGTACCCTCCATCAGTCAGCAACACAGTCAGAAGAGTATTTCGAAACCAAATATGGGAGGGGGAAACATCTACATGGCATTTTAAAACAAAAGTAATGTTTCGAATCAAAAATGGTGAGCTACATTAATTTGAAGTGTTATTGCGACTGAAGTCAGAACAAAGTTAAAACGCCCGTAAGGGGAAAGGTCGTAGGAAAAAATAAAGAAAATATAAGAATATCAGACAGGCGGAATTTGGGAAGAGAAATTACATTTTTAATACATCTTCTCGAAATTAAAATTTGAAATAATGTGACCTAAAATAAGAGTTTAAACCATTTGGAGAAAAATAGAGAGACTCTCTTTATCTGTCCCTGATGAACAGAATTCTGATCCTGAGGTATTCGAATTTTTTATATTGAAGACAGCATTTGATGGAGTTTCAACGTTGTTTGTTTTTTTTTGTCGTTTTGTGGAACGTCAACTTGCTAGTTACAAACGATAGAGAGTCACTCATTCACACAACTGGGAGATTGAGATTAATCGCTCCGACAAATATAGATAATTTCCGTGAAAGGGTAGCGAGGAGAATTTAATCTAGAATTGTTGGGCGGTGGGAACTGAACTGAAGAAACTGGGGAAGAGGCAGTTGGCTCTCAAATAGAGAAATCTTATAGACAGTGCGAGGGCGAGAAAATGCAGGTGATAGAGAAGGGACGCTATCAGACCGACAGTTTGAGTTGCGTCTATTTTAATGCAAGGTGTATTGTGAACAAATCTGATGAGTTTAGAGTGTGGATCAGTACTTGGAGCTGTGTTGTGGTGGCCATTACGGAGACTTGGATGGCTCATGGACAGGAATAGTTAGCTCAAGTGCCGGGATTTAGATGTTTCACAAAGGACAGGAAGGGAGACAAAAGAGGTGGGGGCGTGGCACTGTTGATCAGAGATAGTGTCACGGCTGCAGAAAGGGTGGACGTCATGTAGGGCTTGTCTACGGAGTCTCTGTGGGTGGAGGTTAGGAACAGGAAGGGGTCAGTAACTTTACTGGGTGTTTTTTATAGGCCGCCCATTAGTAACAGCGATATCGAGGAGCAAACAGGGAACAGATCCTGAAAAGCTGTGACAACAACAGAGTTGTCGTGATGGGAGATTTTAATTTTCCAAATATCGATTGGCATCTCCCTAGAACAAAGGGTTTAGATGGGGGGAATTTGTTCATTGTGTTCAGAAAGGTTTCTTGACACAATATGCAGGTAACCCTACAAGCAGAGAGACGGTACTTGACTTTGTATTGGGAAATGAAACTGGTCAAATGCCAGACCACTCAGTGGGGAGCATTTTGGAGATAATGATCATAATTCTATCTGCTTTACAATGGCATTGGAGATCGATAGGAACAGACAAGTTAGAAAAGCGTTTAATTGGAGTAAGGGCAATTATGAGGCTCTCAGGCAGGAAATTGGAAGCTTAAATTGGGAACAGATGTTCTCCGAGAAAAGTACGGAAGAAATGTGGCAAATATTCAGAGGATATTTGTGTGGAGTTCAGCATTGGTACGCTCCAATGAGACAGGGAGTTTATGAAAAGGTACAGGAACCATGATGTACAAAGGCTGTAATAAATCTATTCAAGAACAAAAGAAAATCTCACAAAGGTTCAGAGAGCTAGGTAATGTTAGAGATCTGGAAGATTATAAGGCGAACAAGGAGGAGATTCAGAAGGAAATTAGTCGAGCCAGACGGGGTCATGAGAAGGCCTTGGCAGGCAGGATTAAGGAAACCCCCAAGGCATTCTACAAGTATGTGAAGAGAAAGAGGAGAAGACGTGAAAGAATAGGACCAAACAAGTGTAACGATGGGAAAGTGTGTCTGGATCCGGAGGAAATAGCAGAGTACTTAATGAATAATTTACTTCAGTATTCTCTATGGAAAAGGATCCTGGTGATTGTAGTGATGACTTGCAGCAGACTGAAAGGCTTGAGCATGTAGATATTAAGAAACAGAATGTGCTGGAGTTTTGGAAAACATCAAGTTGGATAAGTCGCCGGGATCGGATGAGAAGTACCCCCGGCTACTGTGGGAGGTGAGGATGGAGATTGCTGAGCCTCTGGCGGTGACCTCTGTATCCTCAATGGGGACGGCAAAGGTTCCGGAGGATTGTAGGGTTGCGGATGTTGTTACTTTATTCAAGAAACGGGGTAGAGATAGCCCAGTTAATTATAGACCAGTGAGTCTTACTTCAATGGTTGGTAAGTGGATGGAGAAGATCCTGAGAGGCAGGATTTATGAACACTTGGAGAGTTATGATATGATTATAAATAGTCAGCATGGCTTTATCATGGATAGGTCCTTCCTCTAGAGCCTGATTGAATTTTTTGAGGATGTCGAAACACATTGATGAAGGAAGAACAGTATATGAAGTACATATGGATTTCAGCAAAGCATTTGATAAGGTAGCCCATGCAAGGCTTATTGAGAAAGTAAGGAAGCAAGGGATCCAAGGGGACATTGTAATGTGTATCCAGAACTGGCTTGCCCACGGAAAGCAAAGAGTGGTTGTTGACGGGTCGCATTCTGCATGGAGGATGGTTACCAGTGGTGTGCCTCAGGGATCTGTTCAAGGACACTGACACTTCGTGATTTTTATAAATGATCTGGATGAGGAAGTTGAGGGATGGTTTAGCAAGTTTGCTGATGACACAAAGTTTGAAGGTGTGGTAGATTTTGTGGAGGGCAGTCAGGGGTTACAGCGGGACACAAATAGGATGAGAAACTGGGCTGAGAAGTTGCAGATGGAGTTCAACCCAGAAAACAGTGAAGTGATTTATGTTGGTAGGTCAAATATGATGGCAGAATATAGTATTAATGGTAGGACCCTTGGCAGATTGGAGAAGCAGAAGGATCTTGGGGTCCGAGTCCATAGGACGCTCAAAGCCGCTGCACAGGTTGACTCTGTGGTTAAGAAGGCATACGGTATATAGTCCTTCAACAATCGTGGAATTGAATTTAGGAGCCCAGAGGTAATGGTGCAGCTATATAGAACCCTGGTCAGATCCCACTTGGAGTACTGTGCTCACTTTTAGTCACCTCACTACAGGGAGGAAGTGGAAGCCATAGAAAGGGTGCGGAAGAGATTTACAAGGATGCTGCCTGGATTGGGGAGCATGCCTTATGAAAACAGCTTGAGTGAACTCGGCCTTTTCTCCTTGGAGTGACGGAGGATGAGAGGTGACCTGATAGAGGTGTACAAGATGATCAGAGGCATTGATCATGTGGATAGTTAGAGGTGTTTTCCCACGGCTGTAATGGTTGCCACAAGAGGACACAGGTTTAAGGTGCTGAGAAGTAGGTACAGAGAACATGTCCGGGGTAAGATTTTTACTCAGAGAGTGGTGAGTGCGTGGAATGTGCCTGCCGGTATTGGTGGTGGAGGCGGATACGATAGCGTCTTTTAAGAGACTTCTATATAGGTACATGGAGCTTAAAACATTGAGAGCTCTGGGTAAGCCTAGTAGTATCTAAGTTGAGGACATCTTCGGCACAACTTTGTGTGCCGAAAGGCATGTATTGTGCCGTAGGTTTCCTATGTTTCTATGAAAGTAGCGAATTAGCGAGGGAGAAATTAACAAGGATACGTGAAGACGGGTAGGTTTTTTTTTTCACTGGGCGAAAGCTCGTGGAGGACGAAAATTTTGCATATATCATGCAATGCTCTCATTCTTTGTGGTAAATTCTTTGTTAAATCCTTGGAATTATATCTCCGATTCCATACTGCATTCATGAGCAGATTGAAAGTATCCTTACCAGAACAGGTCACTGTCACATCCTCCTTATGGCTGCAGTCGTGTTCGCCCGGCGGTGCTGAGGGACATTCCCAGAGATATGATTCATTACCCGAACACCTAACTTCATCTAATAAAACTGGGCCAGAGTTTAGTCCACAGTAACCAGGAACTTTAACATTCAAAGCATATCCGCAACCCAGTTGCCTGCAGACCACATTAGCGTCAACCAGATCCCAGAAGTCATCACAGACCGTGCCCCAAGACCCACGGTAATGAATCTCCAGTTGTCCAGCACATGTATCTCCACCCCCGGATAGACGTAACTGCAAGGGGCCTGTTGAACAACAATACGGGAAGTTAATCATTCCATGACAAGTTAAACTCATCTCCCTGTAGGAGTCTATGCAAAGTCTACGTCCATAAATGTAGATGATTGGGACTAAGTTAAAAAAGGGCAAAACTGGAATCGTTTACCCTCTACATAAACGCCATTCGTTACTGCGCTTTCTCGCCCAGCATCCGAGTGCCATTCCACGTTTTTCCTGAGAAGGATGAGCAAATTCGCCATGTCCCTGTTGACTCTCACAATTATTTTTATAAAAGCACTATAGGAAGCATTCTATCCGGATTCAGAACAGCTTGGTATGGCAACTGCATTGCCCGAGACCATGAGAAGCTGAAGAGTCTTGTGGGCAACCTCATTCCATCATTAAATCCAGCCTCCCCTCCATGGACTACGAATGGCTCCACAATCTCTTCAGCTACCACTTGAGAACTCTGGGCGTAGTTCATCTGGTCCATGTGATTTATCCACTTTCGTACCATTCAGCTCATCGAGCCCTTCTCCACAGTAATGACCTACTACACCTACTACTCCCCTCTGAATCTCTTGAATTGCTGGCACATTACTGGTGTCTTCCTCTGTGAAGACTGACGCAAGATGTTTACTTAGTTCCTCCGTCATTTTCCTGTTCCACTTTACTGCTTCTCCAGCATCATTTTCAAACGGATCAACGTCCAATCTTGCCTCTCTTTCACCCTTTGTCCATCGAAAAGCGTTCGGAATGCTCTTTTGCACGAATGGCTGACTTACCGTCATATTTTATCTTTTTCTCTCATTATAGATTTTTCAGTTCTCCTCTGCTGGCTTTTAAAGGCTTCTCAATTCTCTGGCTTTCCACTATTCTTTGCCATATTTTATTACATTCTGTTTTGCTTTTGTATTAGTCCTTGACCTCTTTTGACGGCCCAGTCTTCCCCTGGTGTACTTCTTCTTCCTTGGGATGAAATTCTGCTGTGTCTACGAAGAACTTCCAGAAACCCGTGCCATTGCTGCTCCACCGCCTTCTCTGCTTGGGCCTCCTTCCAGTCAAATATGGCCAGCTCCTGCCTCATGCTTCTGTAGTTCCCTTTACTCAACTGTAATACTGTTACGTCGGGTTTGAGAATCTCCTTTTCGCCCTCAATCTTCAGGGTGGCTTCTAATATATTATGGTCACGGCCTCATCCGACTTCCTTTACCTTAAGCCCCCCGATCAAGTCTGCCTCATTGCACCAAATCCAGAATTGCCTGTTCTCTTTTTGACTCTTCCAGAAGCTGCTCTGGAGAGCCATCTCGTAGACATTAGACGAATTCCTTTTCTTGTGGTCCACTGCTAAACTTATTATCCTACTCGACCCGCACATTGAAGTACCACATGATCACCATAACATTTCCTTTCTCGACGTGCTTTTCTCTATCCCAGGTGCATTTTAACCCTGTATCTTAACTGCTATTCAGAGACCTGAACGAAATCTTCCATTGGGATGGTGTTATATTTACAGTTACTCAAGTCTACCCACAAATATTCTACATCTTCTGATATATATCGCTTCTTGATATGGATTGAATTTTATATTTACTAACAAGGCCCTTCGGGCCAACTATCTGTCCTTTTGATAGCATGCGTATCCTTGGATGTTTAGGCTCCCAGTTATGATCCTCACCGTGATGTCCAGTGACATCGTACCCACCAATTTCGATCTGTGCTGTAAACTCATTTACCTTAGTTACGTATTCATAGTGCATTCAAATACAACAGCCTCAGTGCTGTATTCACTCCCTCCTCTCTAGTGAGATGTCCTTGTATTCCTCTGAAGTTATATCCCTAATCCTTTCCAAACTTTCTGTCATTTTTATTCCAGAGATTTCAATAACCCCGCCTGCGCTCTGCTTCCCTTTTACATTTTGCTCCATTATCCACACGTTTCAACTCACATCCTCGACACCCTACAATGTATTTTACATGCAGATCTACAGTCCCAATGATGCGATTTGCCAGGACTATGGTTACAGCGTGATTCAAGTGGGTCAAGTCCCATCAGAACAACTCCCTCATTACCCAGTATTGGGGCCAATGTCCTCCGAATTCCAACCCACCTCTCCCACTCCGATCTATGAGCCACATGTCTTTTATCCTGCTGATTCAAAATTATGGTGTGGCTCAAGTAATATCCGGAGATTATTATCTTTTCGTTTCTACGTTCTAATTATTTGTTGCTGCTCATTTTCCTCCAGCAGAATCTGTTTCCTTGTTCTACAACATTCTTAATACCCACATGGATCACGACAACTGAATCTTTCCCCTCCAATTCCTCTGCAGGCCAGATGTTATATCCTGAATCGGGGCAGGAGGCAGGCGAAGCAACCTTCAGGACTCTCGGTCCTGGCGGCAGAGAGCACTGTCCATTTACCCGACTATGTTAGCTCGATTTACATTTCTATTCATGCCCCGCTGCCACCACCACAACTTGACTGGCACCCTGATTCACGGTGCTCTGGTGGGTGTGCTCATTCTTCCTACAGCCCTGGCTTCCGTTCACACGGGGAGATGGTATCGCAAACGTTTCAGAACATGTTAGTGGCTGAGGCTCTTTCAAAACGAGCTGCTCGATTCCTCTACCTACGTCATTCATAGTCACACCCTCCTGTCGCTGACTACTGACCGAATTTGATGGAGGTAAACTGAGGGATATGACTGCCTTCTGAAACAAAGCATCCGGGTCGAGTGCCCACTCACTGACGTGTCGCAGTGTATGTTTTCAGATTCCAGCTCATCGGCTTCAAACCCGAGTTCCTCAGGCACTTTCTACAGATGCGGTCACCAGGAACCACAATGGGGTCCTTGTGCTCCCCCACCCTGCATTGTTATTTTATTTAATCATCTCTAAGCTGTTTTCTAATATATGTCGAAATACCCGTTATTAACTCATTTATATTGCTTAAATGACCATTGCAGGATGTCTAAGCAATTTTAGCAAATGAAGTTTACTGGACCTTGTCCACTTTTATCTTGGCCACATCTCTCAATCTACTCACGCTGAAGCCTCCCCTCACACACACTGGCTGACTCTAACAATGGCCGCTCTGCAATGATCTGCTTGATCTCCCAAAAAGCCAATACAGCTGCTCCAATGTTCTAGTCCTCCTCTTGTCTTGTAAATTGCACTAGTTAGCTGGGCCTTCATTTAGGGCTCAAGGACAGGTTCTCTCCTGTGGTTATAAGAATCTTGAACGGACCTATTGTACGTTAAAGGTGAATTCTTGACCTTATAATCTACCTCGAAATGGCACTTGCATCTTAATGTCTACCTGCACTGCACTTTCTCTGCAACTATAGCTCTATATTCTGGATTCTGGTATTGCTTTTCCATTGTACTACTTCAAAGTATTTTCTTTTGAAATTATCTGCATGGATGGTCTGCAAAACAAAGTTATTTTTCACTGTACTCGGTACATGTGACAACAATAAATCAATTGCAGTTCCAAATGTGGCCCTGGTTTCTGAATATGTCCTTCATTATTCACCTTATTTTGGGTTTCTAGTATCTGTAATTATTGGTTATTCTAAATTTTCGAAGTTCCGATGAATGGTCTGAGGCCTGAAACATTTATCCTGCTCAGAATATTTCTAAAAATGTTTTATTTGTAACAATGTCATATATTCCATCAGCTCCCCATAGTATTTCCCGCAGATGTTCTCCACTGTGGTGCATTTCACTCAACCATCCCAACTTTATTCACCGATTTGCTTGTTTTGCCAGGAATTTAAAACAGGATGATGTGCCTACACTTGTCTCTCACTTTATATTCACGTTCCCTTATCCGATACGGGAGTTCAATCTGAATCTGCTCCAAAAGGGATCATTCTAGCCTTTAAAGAGGATATGCGTGAATGGCCTCTGTTTTGTCTCTACCTGTGTATCATAAGCGAGGGTTTCGTTGATGGTGCACCTAGCGCATTAATGTTCATTTATCGCCGATAACACTATGAGAATTGAGAAAATATGTCGTCAAAGGAATGAACTCACGAACACATTGGAGCAACAATAAGAGTTGGAGACTGAGTATCAGAAGCTGCAGGTGGGATATAAGCCGAGCTGTTAATCACCATACTGGGAAAATGGGCTGCTATCTGGATGTTCCTCTTTCATGAATAGATATATGGATTTCTGTTTCACCAAGCTCTTTTGCTCAGCCATCATTCCTTTGGCGCGGGAGCTGCGGTCAGGCACGTCTCTTTTCTGAGGACTTGTGCGTACATTTGAGGTTTTGCAGTTTCAAAGCCAAATTGTTGCTCGTTCTAAACACTACGACCCCATTACTGCACTATCACTTGCTGACCTATTTCCATACATTGTGGGCTAACTGCTGTAACACGAATCCATTCAGGAAACTACAGATTCTGCAGCACTGGAATGACTGGCAAACTCAGAAATCACGTTACTACATTCTCATTGTTTCAATCCGAGTTCAACGTGATTAGTTCGAATATGTGGGAGTTTTGGTCTTCTTCAGAATCATACAACATGCCAAATGGGTTTTTGGCCTGACGCGTCCGTGCCGACAGAAGCGCATCTACCTGTACCATCCTACTCTAACGCCATTTTTTCCTCTCACATTGCCATTAACTCCGCTCCTGCCCGCACTCTCTTCTCATCCACCGACATTAGGGGAGATCTATGATTGCCAAATAATCGGTATATCAGGATGTCTTAGATGCGTGTGAGGCCAAAGAATATTGTATCCGGGAGGCAACCTCTTGGCCACAGTGAGCACGTGCAAATCCCACAAAGACAGTACCTAAGGGCAGAATCAAACCTGGGTTCCACAGCTACGACCTGTTCCTACCCTGGAGCTAATACTTCACGTTTAGGTAAATTGAACATGGAATGCACTGTTTTAATGTGCCCACATTTTTAACAGTTCTAATGTCAGATAAGTCTGCTGAGAACACAAGACCAGAAGAAAACTGGAGCAGAATTAGGCCACCAGACACCTCGAACTTGCTCCTCCACATAATGCGATAATGATTGAACTATGCAGGCCTAAACTCATCTTCCGTGCCTGCTCCGCATAACCCTCAATTCAAGCATTTATTTACATAAAGTACATTTATGTAATTTAAGTACACCGTGTGATACAGACTCCATCATTCTCTTTGGAAGTGAATTCCAGACATTCACTGTCCTGTCTGAGAAGAAATTTTTGTGCAACCTAGTGTTGTTTGACTGGCTCCTTTTCTTCTACCCACGTTCACTGGTTTCTGATTCTTAGCAGTGAAAAAATAATCAACTTTTCCCATGTCTTGTCCCCATTGGATATCTTATGTTTGAAAAAGTCAGCCATCTTCCGTCTCGAAGAAAATCCCAATTTATCCAACTCATTATTAGATGTACTAAGTGTACTAATTCGACTATGTAAAATTATACTAAACTGAAGGTTACGTTATTGTGCAGAGTTAATCTGATGAAAAATGTTGTGAATAACTCTTTGAAGTGAAAATTTCACTCTCCACTTTTGGGCCCTCAAGTTCAAATAGCCCGAACAGACCAGTGTCAACATTACACAAAGGTAACTTTATTCTGTATTTGTTGCCTGAGCAACACTGAGGTCTGTGCTCTTGGTAGCTCTCACTGGATGTGCAGACTCTGCCGAATAGCGTGATGTTTCACATGCTCACTTGCTTTTAACATGAATAGCGTTTTCAACGTCACTGTATAATTGGCTGTGTTCCTCCCAATGTTCTCATGTGGGCAACAGCAAATTATGGTACACTATTCTCTCATGAGCCAAACACTGTCAACAAGATAGCTGCATTCAGCAAATAGGCTGGACTGACTGAACAAGCTTGCTCATCATCCAGCTGCTGATTGAAAATGATGTTGTTTTTAAAAATTTTGGGCCTGGTATTTCTGCACCTTCCATACCCTGCCAAAAGCACTTGGGTAAACCCGCACTTTGAGGTGCAGTTTTAAGTCGGTTTGCTGTGTAAAAATAATGTTTGCATTTGCCACAACATTTGCCCTGATTTTCCCTGTCCATCTGCCATTCATTCACAGTTCAGATTCCCTTTACCGAGACTTTTATATTCACCCTATTTATGGACCCAAGCACACTTCATTTCTTTTAAAAATTAACATTGTATTCACCTGCTTGCAAGCCCCTTAAATCCTCCCGCACATCACAACAAGACTCGAATATCATAGAATCCTGCAGAATTCATCAGCTATATAGGTCCCTGGTCAGACCCCACTTGGAGTATTGTGCTCAGTTCTGGTCGCCTCACTACAGGAAAGATGTGGAAGGCATAGAGAGGGTGCAGAGGAGATTTACAAGGATGCTGCCTGGGATGCGGAGCATGCCTTATGAAAGCAGGTTGAGGGAACTCGGCATTTTCTCCTTGGAGAGACGGAGGATGGGGGAGGATCTGATAGAGGTGTGAAAGATGATGAGAGGTACTGATAGGGTAGATAGACAGAGGCTTTTTCCCCAGGGTTGAATTGATGGACACAAGAGGACATAGGTTTAAGGTGCTGGGGAGTAGATATAGAGGAGATGTCAAGGGTAAGTTTTTTACTCAGAGAGTGGTGAATGCGTGGAATTGGCTGCCGGAAATTGTGGTGGAGGCTGATACGTTAGAGGTCTCTCAAGAGACTGTTAGATCGGTATATGGAGCTGAGTCAAATAGAGGGCTATGGGTAAGCCTAGTAATTACCAGGGTAGGGACATGTTCGGCACAGCTTTGTGGCCGAAGGGCCTGAATTGTGCTGTAATTGTTCTAAATAATTTATTTTGGTTCAGGATTGATACAATAAAATAGAACTTTATCTTTTACTAGCCACTGATCGTATATCCCGATGAATAAAACAAAGAAAAATATTTCATGTCAAAACTTCAGTGCACACAAGTACAATCAAAAAATTCACCTGGGTACCTCGCCAGCAGAAACTATGACAATTGTTGGATAAACTATGACAACTCTTGGTGCCGCATCTGACCCTTTATTTGAGCCTCCAATTCTGATTGTTGCAGCTCACAAATCACGACTGACCTCAGTACCATTGCTTAGGTTTGCTCTTTTCTTGGATCCTGGGCTGTTGAAACGCCCTTCTTGTACTCACCGGCTCTGATTTAAACATCCGAAAACTTTCCTGATTGCCTTCCATTCTGCAACTTTTTCAAGAACTTCACTTCATTAAAAATTCGGCCTGCCTCAATCTAGAACAAGTCCTACTCTCAAGTACAGCCATGTTTTTTAGAAATTGACTGTGCTTCTATATTTATAGCTTCAATCACACTTTGACAGGGTCGAACGAACTCTGAAATGGATTCGCCTCACCCTGATATTTCGACGGTTGCAAGTGGTACCTGACGTTGAGGGATCAACCATTCTCTAAAGCTGACCATGTTTTCTGTAATCCTTCCTTCACCCAACCTCCTCCTGGCAAACTGGCCATCACCTACTTCCTTTCTTGCTCACTTAAATGCCCGATTCCTTCCTTCCATTTCTAAACAACATTCCTTTCATTTTCAACATCACATATCTGACTCCCTTGAAAGCTTACGATCGAATAAGATTTCTTTAACATAATAATAATTATAATTCCCAATTAATAACAATCTCGTTGCGATGCCTAATTAGATAGAAGTGAAACTATCTCTGAAGTTTTCCCCATGTTGCCGTCCTGCCCGGATACTCCAGTTCAGCAAACAACCCAAATGATAAAGGAATTTCTGAAGACACCATCATGCAGCTTATAAACCTGATGCATCACAGCTCCAGGGAAGCAGCTGCAGTGCTGACTGTCCACGTGAATTTTACATATTCTACCCGAAAAGGCATGGCATTGGTCCGTATTCAAGCTTCCATCCACATCCCCAAGATGCGCAGGCTGGTAATTTAATTTTTCCACTGTAAATTGTCTCTTATATGCAAATAGGTTGTGCAGCCTACTGGGAGGAGGTGCGGGGGGACTTGTGGGAGGAATAAAACATAAAAGCATCAAAAGCAGATTTGATTTTTTACGGGACTGGCGGAGCTAAACTGGCCATAAACGTAACTGCATGTCTCAATGACTCTTCATCCCTCGAGTCATCATAAATGGTCACATCAGTTTACAAATTCTTATTTCAACCTTATAACAATATTCACCTGAACACAAAACACCAACGCCGATGCTGTCAGAGGAAGACCGATTCCCCGTGAATGTTCTGCAGTTTCGGAGCTGCGACTCGTTTCCATCACAGTGAACTTCGTTCACCCACACGGGCCGTTCACTCCTTCCGGAATTTGAGTAGTTGTAGGCGGATATGGCGAAGCCGCAACTCAGCTCTCTACAGACCACGTCGGAGTCATTGATGTTCCAAAAGTTGTCCTGCACTCTTCCCCAGCTGCCATTATAATAAATCTCCACTCGGCCGTCGCAGCGGCTTCCCCCATTGGTCAGCCGCAGAGACCAATTTGCATCTACAAAATGAAACATGTTTAATGAAATCGTTCAACTGAAGTCAAAATATTACATAAACTATTATTTTGTGGCTGGTTAGCTAATCGTTTCAATGCTTGTTTTCTGCACTAATTGCCTGATTGCTCATTCTGGTAGTCCACTTGCAACAGTAATTTCCTCTTTCTATACCTTACGACGAGAAATTTCTGTGCCTGATATCGGGAAATCGGTCAAGAAACAAGAGATGGACAGGCTATTGAAAGGAAAATGGTAAACAATAAACATTGCTTTGTACTGATGAGAATTGAGTGCAATCTCCAAAATTCTGTATTCTGCACTGCATAAAGTTTATACTGTCTATATACAACAACACGCAGAATACCTCATTACCCTATCACAGGGGGTGGGGATGAAGGCATGGTAGTGTAGCTCTTAGCATAACGCTTTACGACGCCAGCGACGCGAGTTCAATTCCGGACGCTGTCTCTCAGAAGTTGTTAAGATCGCCTCGTGTCTGTATGGGTTTCCTCTGGCTGCTCCGGTTTCCTCCCACACTTCAAACACGTACAGGTTAGGAAGTTGTGGGCATGCTATGTTGGCGCCGGAAGCGTGGCGACTTTTGCGGGATACATTTCACCGTGTATTTCGGTGAACATGTGACCAATCTTATCTTATAATTTCAATCTAAAACAATGTTGCCACAGAACTACCTATTCGGTCAGTTTTTTTTTAAATTCACTGCTGCGAAAATTTCTCCGACCAGCGAAGAGTTTGATTTAATCCAGCAAATTTTGGCGACTCACCTGAGCAGATGAGACCGGCATCGTTTCTGTGTGAACAGCTAATATGACCCCGGTCTGAGAGTGGACAATCAGATAATCTGGACTCGTTCCCCCGACAAAGGTATTTCTCTTTCCACACAGGCCCGCTTCCTTCGCCAAAGTAAGCATCTCCGGGAGTTTCGTTCACTGCACCGCACTGGAGATGTTCACAGACCACGGCAGCATCTTCCAAGCTGAAGTGCATATCACAAAGTGTCCCCCACTGGCTTCCGTGCAGAATTTCCACCCGGCCAGAACACCTGTTCTTCCCACCAACCAGTCGCGGTCCATGGTTCCCTGTTTTAGTAATAAGTGAAAACAGTTAATTACTCTCAACAAAAAGAGAGGAACGTAGTAAAACGGAGAAACTGTACTTTTATTTTTCAATTCCGTCCTTCAAGTGCGTCTGTGCAGGAGAAAGAACAATAAACAATTTAATGCAGCCTCGTTCTTTATCTCGACATCTCGGGATCAATTGTTTTCAAGGCATGTTTCAAGCCAATCGAAGATCCCGTCTGGACTACACCAGAAAAACGACCATCGCCTGAAACATTACATTTTGTAGGTGGCAAAAACATTTTCTTGCAAGCATTTAAGAAACAGTACACCTGGCCTCATTGATGGTTCCAAATTTTATATCATTCAACAGCTCTATTCCCACCGAAGAAGACAATCTCATTTTCAACCCTATACTCCAATGGCCATTCTGTTGCCCATTCACTCGCCGGTATGTGACGTTCAGCAGCCCGTTCAGATGCTCAGCATTGCCACATCCCCAGTTGCTTCGTGCCGTCATCAAGATTCGATTCCCGTATTTCCAAATATTGATCAACTTCGAATATTTAGTTCCGAGCTTTGGCTGATATGCGGCCAGATTTCTGTGTTAGAATGAGATAATACCCACCTACGGCCGGTCGTGCCGTTAATATTTCACACATTTTTACGGATACAACATGTATTCAGATATAATGCTGTCAGATTTAGCCACTTTATTTCTTTGTTTATGACCTCGAATTAATTTGCTGTTTGCCTTTGCTTCCGATGTCATTTTATTTTCCCGATATATTTGAAACTTCTAATTACACAATTGTTTCCTTTGCTCTTCTCTTCTCTCAGAATCACATTCCCCGCCCAAGATGGACTAAAGAAGCCCCAAAGCCACAAACGAAATGCCCAGACTCCTTATCCTCATCTCCAGGGAATTTATAAGATCACACTTTCTTCGATTTACCGCTATATCCCTTATTTATCATTCTTCAGTTCAGTTTTCTCATCAATGCAAAACACCAGTATACTAAATTCTGCAGCGGGAGGAAAAGATGGTAATGTTACAGGTGTGTCGATATAATTATATTTCTCTGTAGTGAAGTGGAAACAAAAGCTTGCAAAATGAGTCGCATAAGCAATGCTTACTATCCCTCAGCCCACTTCTGGATAACATCTCGCGTCTGCCTCATTTTCCAAGGAATTAGAAATGCTTCCTGAAACAATCCAAGCATCAGTGCACTGATTAATAACTGAGATATATTTTTGTTACCATCCCTGCATTGATGAAAGGCCCGCGAGTTACGTGTTAAATCGTTTTCTCTCTGTGTAGTTGCTGAACATTTCGTGTATTTATTTTGTTTTATGCCTGTTGTCAGGGAACTATCACACTTTAGTCTCAATGTTTGGTTTTCTTTCACTTTGGCGCGATCCGGTCTCTGATTACATGTTGATGATGTTCTCTCAGAATCTTCAGGATGTTACTTCTGCAGACATTTCTGCAACTGCGAAAGCAAAGTAATGGCTCAAATTCTTCGCAGGTTTCTCGCTTTCCTTTGCAGATACTTGATTTTCCCGTTACTATGGCGCCGCATGTACAACATTGCTGCAAAATGACAGGACAATTTTGCCTGTTTATCTTCATGCATTGTTCTTGCAACTCTTTCTATCCGCTTTATCGATAGCAGCCTCGTCCTCTGTCTCTCCCGTCAACAGGATTCTCTTCCTTTTGCACAAATTTCAAGTTTTCAGTCGTCCAGGATTGCCCTTTGTGCAGAGAACCCCTTTGTCATGAAGGGAACTCAGAGGTTCAAAGCAGAATAAATTTCTTTACAAACAACTCTCATTGTTTCCTGCTCGTGTAATCTATTATCAGAATTTTCAGGTTTTTGTACCTGATTATTGTTTCATCGCCTGGAATAATGGAGTTTTTCTTTTAATTTTCTGTTTCTGAACTCCACATTCAACTCCAACACAAATGTTGGCCAATTTAAAATTCGTCAAGTGTATTTAGCCTGCTAAACGTTGGCCAATAGCACATGAATGCAACATAACACTCTACTGATTCAAGGTTCTCGATGGGTGTATCTTGAATATGAATCATTGGCTTCTATTTTAGGAGCCTCACTCCCTTTTGCACTTACTAAATTGAGTAAACAAATGACGAACCCAATGGCTAAACATACAATACGAATATGGTTTCAATTTCGTAATTTTGTTTGGATTGAATACATTCATTTTATCAAGTTCTATACGATCTATTTTTTTTTCTTTCAACCATCTAGAATTGACTTAGCTTTTTCTTTATGGAAAATGAAAGGAATAACATGTTTTCGTGATTTATTCATTGATAACTGTTTTCTGTCTTTTGAACAGTTGTCTAATACATACAATTTGCCTAGATCACATTTTTTTCGATATTTATTAGAAACATTTCAAAAGTCACTTTACCTTCTTTTCCGATACTATATAAAACTGAAATTACGGAAAAAAATATTAGGTTTTAATCCTTTCAGAAGGGTTTGATAGCAATAATTTATGATCTGATTATGAAAATACGTCTAGAGACACTTGATACAATTAAGAATGAATGGAAAGAGAACTCCAAATACTCTTACCTACAGAGACATGGAAGAAAATTCTCCAATTAGTTAATATTTTTTCAATGTGTACCAGACACTCTTTGATGATGTTTAAGGTGGTCCACAGGACCCATATGTCGAAGGACAAGTTAGCCCGTTTTATCACCATATAAACATTATATGTGACAGATGTAATTCGGACATGGCTTCCCTGACACATATGTTTTGGTCCTGTCCTCTTTTGGAAAAATATTAGAAAGACATTTTAATATTCTTTCAACTGTATTGAATATTGATTTACAACCCCATCCTACTACTGCAATTTTTGGGTTACTAATGATGGATTCTGGCCAGTTATCCGCTTCTGATTGTCGTATGATTGTTCTTGTTACATTCATGATCAAGAGATCCATTCTATTTAAAAGGAAGGACCCTATACACCCTAGAACCTTTCAATAGTTTTCTCAAACTATAACATGTTTAAACTTAGAAAAAAATTAGGAGTGGTACTGTTGATCCTTCGCTTAAATTTGAGGAAGCTTGGAATCCATTTATTCAATATTTCCAAACGATATGATCATACCTTTTTCGAATTCCCTTCAATAACCTTTGAATATAGAAGAGCGGAGCTGACGACATAAGAATATGTTTTTTTTTAAATCGAAGAAATATCAGTTATTTTTTTTAAGGTTTCTGGCTTCTTTTTGTTTAATATTATTTTTACATTTGGGGTTTTGCTCTTCATATAATTAAATTTGTTTTCTTTTCTCCCCCATAATGTACACTTAGCAAGAATGCGGGAGGTCTAGATCATATATTTTACTCCTTGTGAGTATAAATATCAACTGTCATTATTGTTATCCCGATCTCTTTGTATCATATCTATAATTATTAACCTTATGTACATCAATTTGAATTAACATGAAATTCAATAAAAAGACTGAAAAAGAAAGAACACTGAACTGCATTGCTATATATTAAATCCCGTAGTAAAGCCTCGAAGACAGACGTCGGTCTTCCGAATACTATTGAAGTTTAATTTTGAGTTGTTCCGAAAAATGGCACTCACCAGAACAGATCACACTGACATCATTTCCGTGATTACAGCGCTGAGCTCCTGAAGAAACGAGACAGTCCAACAGGCTTGACTCATTGCCCTTACATTGAAAGACATCGCTTCGTATAAGCCCGATTCCCTCTCCAAAATGAGCTCCTCTCGGCACAGACACAGCGACTCCGCATTGAAGCTGACTGCACACCACATTAGCCTCATTCATATCCCAGTGCCGATCACACACGGTTCCCCAGGTTTCACCAATCTGCACCTCCAATCTTCCCGAGCATTGGTCAGCTCCGGATACCAATCTTGCAACTGTGTGAGCTGAGAGAGATATGAAACACAGTCATGATAATGACAATTGTAAGAACAATTTTCAGACGAATCCCACAGAGTTCAGCACAAAATTGGCGCTGAAATCCGGGGGTTCCAGTCTGGTCTCCTACCGATGCTATGTTTTCTCCTTTTCCCACCTCCATGGTATTTATTCAATTCTATTGGAATCATTTTGTCACTGGACAGAACAATTTACACCCCGTGTTGAAGAGTGACATTGGATGCGCAGATGGTATTCGGGACAGTCTTGATGAAGGAATATTGTTAAATCCAATCTCAGCAACCTCTCGACCGCAAGTACGGACTGCCTCTTCGCCCTTTTCAGACTTTATCCACTTTGACATCAGGATATCAGAACGTAAACGAAAGCATCATTCCTCTGCACCCTTATTAATGTATATCAAATCAAAGATCGCTATCAAACACTGTCCCCTGATCCCTGACATATTCTCTGCTATAAAACTGCTGAAATCGCGAGAAGAATGAACTCGTAGTGATTCCATTTTGATGAATCAACCTTCTCTGAAGCCCTGTCCCGTGTTATCATGCGCTCTGTGATAATATCTCGAAAATAATCACTCCCTTGTTCCACTATTTTTTCTCAGATTTTCAATCTCTCGGCCTTCTTTTCTATGTCCACCAGCGCACAGTTTCCGCGAAAAAGACAGTGATTCCGAACATCTGCCTGCAGAAATGTACCTTCTAACTTCATCCGTGGTTCAAATAATGTTCACCTGATGTGGGGATGCCTATTTGAAGTTAAATGCAAGAAGACAGTTCCTTCCTCGTAAGTTTTGCTGTTCACAGACGAAAGCTGCATAACATTCTGTTCTCAGTGACAGCACTCACATATTAAACTTTGTGCTTCGACTGAGAACCAAAAACGTCAGCAATCCTTGCTCACAGTGACACATGAAGTCCCTTTTTAAAAGACTCTTAAATATAAAAAAGTATTCATCTCAGTTAATACAAATACATCTCTTGTCTTCAGAGCGGTACAATAGCAAGGATTTGGAAACATCGCCCTTATTTACGAAACATCATGTCCTGCTTAGTTTTTACAGCATTGAGTGGTCTTCTGTCAAGTTTCCAGCAGCGGCAAAGATTCCCCTTTCTTCCAGAAGGAATTCGGGGGAAGGATATGAAAATCGAATCATTTCTATTCCACGACGCCGGAGTATAAGAACTATGAGCGAAATAAAGTGTTCTTTAAACAGGCCCCACAGCAGAAGATTAACTAAATAATATAGATTGACACGTCACACGTGGAAATAGAAGGGAAATACTCTCGCAAAAGAATACAGTTAAGAAAACTATCTTCACCATTTGTTCGAACTGATAGAGGAGCACAAAGTGAAAGCAAGCTTTCAAAATTTCTGAGTAATAACTCCTCGGAGTAATAATTAACACCGAGCAACATTTGATGAGATTTCACAAAGACAAGGATATTCTTGCAGAATCCTATTCCAACAGACGAATTAATATTGTTGAGGAGTGCAAAACTGCTGTGGTGAACTTGGTAGGAAGAGCATCAGAAATAGAAGCAAATTCGAGCAGTGGGTCCCTCCGGACTGCTCTGGCATTCAGGAGGACCACAGCCGGCAATTCTCTTCAGAAAAGTTTTTTTTTCTGTTTTAGCCTCACATCCCTTGATTCCGGGTGGCTATTGAATTACACAGCGCCGAGGCAGGTCCTTCGGTCCACATCGTCCATGCTGAAAAAGAAGTCTCTCCAAGATAACCCTATTTGCCTCCGTTTGCCACATATGTCTCAAAACATTTTCTGTCCATGCACTTTTCCAATTGACTTCAAAATGGACTTAATCGTAGCTCCCTCTACCACTTGCCCCGGCAGCTCCTACTACATACCTACCAACCTTTGTGTGAAAACCTCGCCCTTCATTGCCCATTTAAGTCGTTCCTCTTTCCTCGTAAAGCTGCGCTGTCTAGTTTTAGGTTTTCCTACCCAGTGGAAAGTACTGTGACTGTCTCCAATTTCAATGTCCATTATGCTGTCATAAACCTCAACCAGGTCGCCCCTCTGTCTACTTAACTACAGTGAAAGCATTCACAGCCTATCAAATATTTCCTGATAACTTCAGCCGTCCACTCCTTGCAACTGCTTTCTGGATATTTTAAGTGCCTCTCTGGTTTTGTAGCATTCTTCAAATAACGTGGCGACTAGATCTGCACACAATGCAACAAGTTGCCCAACTTCTCTACTCAGTGTCTCGGCTGATGAAGGCAAACATGTCAGATGCATTTTTCACCACCGTGTCAACCTGTGTCGCCACTTGCGGCGAACAATATACCTGTACACCTTGAGCACTCTGTTCAACAACACTAATAAGGGCCCAGCGAATCACAATGTATTTCCTGCCCTTGTCTATCTTCCCAAAATGCATCACTTCGCAATTGTCTGAGTTAAGTTACATCCATTGTTCCTTTACCCACCTTCAAGGTTGATCTAGGTACGGTTGTAGCCACAGACAACATTCGTGACTGTCTACTGCACCACTAGTTTTGATATCATCTGCAATCTAAATAATCATGCCATCTACATTCTCATCCAAGCTTTTCATGTACATGACAACCAATAGGTGTGGAACCGCTATCATACCACTGCTCGCAGGTCTCAAAACTGAACGAAAAACTCTCCACAGCCACCTTCTGCCTCATACCACCAAGCCAATTCTGTTTCAAACTGCCCAGCTCACTCCCGATACTACGTGACCTAATCATGCAGATCATCCAGGCTTGAGGGACCTTGTCAAGTCCCCTCCTGAAGTCCACACAGAGAATATCTGCCAACTTTCGCTCGTCGCTTCTCTTGGTTACCTCTTCAAAAACTGTATCAAATTCACAAGACCCGAGTTACCACGCACAAAGCCAACCGCATTACAGCAAATGCAGACAGATGCTGTCTCTCACAATCCCCTCCCAGTAATGCTCCTATCAGTGATATTGGGCTAACCAGTCTGTACTTCCGTGACTTTCCTTGCAGCGCTTCTCAAACAAAGGCACAACATGAGCTCCCTCTCGTCTTCCAGTATCTCACCCGTTGCTTAGAAAAGCACACAGATCTTTGCTAGGCCCTCCGCAATGATTTTTTTTTCTTTCTCACAACTTACCATTATAGTGTTCGAAACTCTATTGCTCTCTGACATATACAGATATTTTACTAAAGAACCGGTCAGATCACAGATTGCAGATAATCATTTTTTTCAGCAACACAGTTTATAATTCTGTAAAATACAAATGCCATTTGATTGATATTTAGAAGAACAGAAGTCAGCTGGAAGAAACATTTACAATGGGCTACTTGATCTAAATGAGCTGTAGTTATAGCGTCATAGAGTCTTGCAGCGCAGAAGTTGGACCTTCGGCCCTCCAGACACATGCCGACTGTTTCGCCCATCCTCACCAATCCAAACCTCGGTCTCCTTCTATATCTTGCGTTTTCAAGTGCCTGTTTAAATGCTTCTTCGACATAGTGATTGTATCTGCCTCCACCTCCTCTTATTAGCAGTACATTCTACATATCATCCACTGTCTGAAAAACGTCCTACCAGATCCCCTTTAAAACTGATCTATTTCTATTGAAACATTTACCTTCTTGTTTTCGATACACACAGCATTTGGAAAAATATAATCCGACTCCCACCAGATCCTCTTTAAAACTGATCCTTTTCTATTTCAACATTCGCCTTCTTGCTTTCGATATCCCCAACATTGGAAAATATGATCCGACTACCTGTCCTGTCCTTTCTTCTCATGAATGTATGCACCTCTATCAGGTCACCTCTCAGCCTCCTTCACTCAGGTGTAAACAAACTCAGCCTACCCAATCTCTCCACATAACGAAATTGTCCCATTGCAGGCAAAGTTTTGTCAATATCCTCTGCTCCCCCTCCAGCAGCATCACATGCTTCCCATTCTGCCGACACCAGAACAGCACATAGTTTCCCAAGTGTGGATTGACCACTGTTTAGACAAAACGGTGTGATTATATCTGCCTCCAGCACCGTTCCCATCACCGTTCTCTGTGGTACACCAATAAGAAAAACATCAATCCACCATTATCTTCTGCCAACTGTCATGCAGCCCATTTTGGATCCAACTGGCTACCTCACCTTGGATCCCGTGTGCATTCACCTTTTGTACGCCCTATTATGTGGGACCTTATGAAAAGCCTTACTAAAGTTTCAGCAGACAACGATTACCGTTCTGCCTTCATCGACATTCGTCGTTACCTCCTTCGAAAACTCAATCAAATTAGTGACGTAAGATTATCCCCACATAAAGCCATGCAGAATATCCCTAATCAGCCCCTACCTTTTTAAATATCATTCATCTGGGTGAATACAGATGAGAATTATTCAGTTAGAAGTTCACCCACATTCCCAGGCTCCAGATATGGATTTCCTCTTTTATCCCTGTGGACCCATTAATTTCAAAGGTACCCTCCATACTAATACACCAAATGAGTTGTGATTCTCCTTAATTTTGACTTTCATAATTTACTTATTAAGTTCCTTTCCACACTCCCTTTTTTCCTCAAGGGACTCCAGTGATGGTACTCAGCTAAACGTGGTACGTGCTTCATTTTCTCCTGATCGAACCTTCAATAAACGTTGTCAGCTATAGTTTCTTGATCTTACCATTTTGTATTGCCCCATTGCCGGAAGATGCTGGCGCTATAATTGTATTAATTCTATTTCAGAAAACCTCCACATGACTAATGTTGCGTTACCCGCCGCTCCCAATCAATTTTTTACCACACTCTCTCTTATTCTATCCAAACAAGCGTTCACGTTTTTTAGGACTTTAAGTTGAGGAGTAACCTAATCCCATTCGATTACTGTGGTTAATCTTATAGAATTATGGTTACTGTTCCAGTGTGCTGCCCCAGCAACATTTCTTCTGCCGGCCCGGTTTAATCTTTAGGAAAATGTCAACTGAAGCCCATACTTTACGGGATTACCTGCATATTCTCTCTCAAACTCTCAAGGATACATTTAATACAGTCCACCCCATGCATGTCCTTGCACTGTGGCAATTCCATTCAATATTGGTGAAGTTAAAAATACCGACATTTTGAACCCAATTGGTCTTACACCTTCATGTGATTTGATTACATATCTGTTCCTCGAATTTCCACTGACTTTCGGGAGGCCTATATTTGAACTCTGTGACAAAATTGTCCCTCTCTAGTACCAAAGTTCTTCTAAGAGTGTTCCATTGGAAAATCTGCCTGTGATATCCTTTTACAGTACTGCCGTAATGTACTCTGTAACGCATTGTGGGACTTCTTTTCTTAACCCTTTTATCACGTCTGAATCTTCAATGCCCAGAGCATTAAGCGGCCAGTCCTTTCCTTCCCTTAACCACGTTTCCATGATTACAATAATGCTATGATTCCGTGAGTGAAACCACTCTCTAAGCTCATCGGTCTTTCCTGTGAGGCTCTTTACATGAAAGGAAATGCAGATGCGCCTACTAGTCCTGGCATGCTCCTTATCCTGCCTCTGACTGCCCTTCCCACTGGACTCTCTTGATTTATCCTCTCCATTTGAGTCAAGCGTATCCACCACGTGCACTGCTGGTATTCTTCCCGGGCCCCGAAAAAATCGTTCAAGCACGTCCTTGCACCGCGATCACATATCCCTGCAACGATATTGGTTCTCTTTCTGTTCAGGTGCAGCCCGCCCCTCTGGTACAGGACCCACCTGCCCCGGACCAGTTTCCAACTCCCAACTAAATCCGTCCTCACTGCTCCAGCTCCTCAGTCACGCATTACTCTGTCTTCTCTTCCTCGTTCTATATTTATAAGCACGTTGCTCAGGGAGTAATGTCGAGATTACTACCTTCGAGGTCCTGCAATTCATCCTTCTGCCTAAATCTCATGAGCATAAGACATCTCAGGGAAGGGTTTATAAAAAACAAGGTCATGCATGTCAATATAACTCACTCAATTCATAGTTTTCCTTGGTCTGCAAATATATCACCGACAGGAAGCCTTGCCGTTGTTCGCCTCTCCGGAGATGGTTTCTTTTTAATTGCTAATTAATCTACAACGATAACGAATGTGCGAAATACACGCAAAGTTTCGCAAAAAAATCCCATTTCTCCCCAATGATGCATTATTTTTGTTGTCATTAAGTATAGCTGCGGACTCAGACTTCTTTTTTCAATGCACCAGATATCTGTGAACCTGACCACCACCTCTAGTCACTGTCGGCCCTGCCGTGCATGTCTCTCCAATGATACGGAGGCAAAGGCCCGATCTCCTTGGCAAAATTGAAGTCAAAGAGTCTGACTTCAACTATGTCTTGCCCCAGATATCCTTACATATAGCAGGTATGCCGAATCTAAGATTTTTCCGTCAAAGGCAAATAAATTCCCGCTGAACGCACTGCCCTATTGAACTCATCATGTTGTCAAGTTCTGCAAGCTCGTACTCACTAATCGCAACGTGCTACAACTGAAAAGGCTGGGAAGGGAACAGTTGTCCACAGCCAAGTAAATTCGACCTGACCACTTTTCATAACATTTCATCCTTTTGTTCTGCAGTACATTTATCGAAGCTCACAGCGAACGCAAATGTAGAGCCCGTTGCGTGTCCTGCCATGCAGATTTCATTCCCACTGTTCAGAGAAAGCGTTCAGCTATTTATGGGGATCTCCTGAGGTACATAATCCTCCCTGTCTGTTCCCTGTCTGTCGGCTGCCTGGTCAGGAAGTCCTGATGCTGGGTCTCGGCCCGAAACTTCGCCTCACAGCTTTGGCCGCAACAGATGCTACCTGATCCACTGAGTTCTTCCAGCGGTCTATTTCTTCCACCCTCCCAAGTGTCATCAGCACAGATCAGAATTTTCAACGAAACTAATGTTCCAAAATTGAACCAATACTAACCCTTACCAAAATATTTCCCATATATGTCAGCTGAGTTCTGAGTTTTCTAATATATGAGGAAACATTGAAAGTGGTCATTTCATAAGATTTGAAAATCAAAATAAAATGCTGCAGATAGTGGAAGTGTGAAACAAAAATAAAGTGCTGGAACACTCAGCAAGTCGGGCCGCAAGTGTGGAAAATGCGTTAGTGTCAATTTGCACAGCTGGAGTCGGAATAGGATTGACTGAAATCATGTGTGCATTTAGTGCTGGAATACTCGTCGCAGGAAAGTTGGCAGAACCGTAAACTGTGGAAGTTGTGGCTTTGCCAGAACCAGGGACATGCAGACTTTAATTCGTCCTTGTACGAAACAGTCCCGAATAGCTTGTCCGCAATGGAATTCGAGGCACGTAAGGCAGTGTCCTAAATCAGTGCTGTTTGGTTGTACAATTCATGAAATATTTTCCATCATACTTGGTAAGCAGCTGACATTTACTAACGATTTCGACAATGTTCATTTTTGTTCTCATTTCCTGAGGTGGTGATGCAAGGCCTCAATAATGATCAGACATGCGCTCATACCTGGTACGTAGCATTTGTGCTGCACAAATGCCAGGAAAACAACTGAACTTTAGCTCTCGCCATCTCACCTTGACAGACTAAACCTCCAAGTCACAGCAACTGAAGCATGGTCAGAAGCTGTACAAGACGAGATACGGAAATCTGTGGCGAAAACATTTGGTCAGTGATTAATTACCTTGTAGCAAATGACTCAGCTGTTGGCTATGCAGCATCTTTTTGACATCCATGTATCAAAACTCAGGAACGCCTGACAATGCTCACCTGGATCAGCTCCTATAATACTCAAGAAGCTTGATATCATTCAGGACAAAGCAACTCATCTGCTTGACTCCATATTCACAATCCTAACCACTCCTCCCACCATCCTGTTCACTCTTTCTCACCATCTCCGCTACTCTTGACAGCAGTATACCACCTCTAGTAATTGCATCGCATTTACTCTGCCGTGTTATAAAAGACACAGCACTTCACCTCACAGAAAGACAAGCGCCACAAAAGCATTGGTTCTCTACCACCCTCAGATCTCACACGAACACATACCACCCTGACATGCAACTATTTCCTTGTTCCTTTATGATCACCCTGAATACATCCTGGAAATGTCTGACTGAAACACAACTAATTGTAGCAATTCAAAAGTTAGACACGACACTGCAGCCCACTGGCAGTTACGGATGCGCAATTGTCAGTGAACACACAGCGACGCTCAGGAAAATGTGTGAGCACATTAAAAACATTCACACCCGGTGATTCTCACCCAGTGTCATGTCCACATTTCGAAGCACACTGCAAATGTTTTAAATATGATTTTAAACAAAAGTAATGCTCATCACGTCAGGCAGCATTTGGAGGGAGAAATGCGGAGTGACTGTTCCATATCCAAGACCCCGCAACCGAACTCGCAACTCTATAGGGAAAAGTAATTTGCAGGGAAGATTGAGCAAAGGAACGTGCTAAGTCTGTTTCTCCCCCCACAGTTGCTGCCTGAACTGCTCATTGATTGCAACATTTCCTGACATTATTTCATATTTCCAGCACCTGACATTTTCATTATCATTTTTTTTCTCCATAGATGCTGCCAGACCGGGTGCACTGTATTTGTGGAGAAAAGGGGACGTGTCCTGATAGAGGTGGATAAATCATGAGGGGTATAGATTGGCTGAATACACACAGTCCTTTTTCCCAGGGATAGGGAATCAAACATTGGAGGGCACAGATTAAAGTTGAAAAGGCAAAGATTTAAATGTACTTGAAGGTCCAGTTCTTCATACAGAGAGTGGTGCGTATTTGAAAGTATTCTCTCAGAAATACTTCCTGAGGAAGTATTTGAGTCAGGGACAAGAACAACATGTAAAGACTTTGAGATATATGCATGGAAAGGAGAATTTTCGAGGGAGACTGGCACAAACGTGGGCAACTGGTATGAGTATAGATTGTCATCGTTGTCGGTGTGGATAAATTGGGCCGAAGGGCCTGTTTCGGTGCTGTATCATTCTGTGACTCTGTCTGCATATGCTGGGAGCTGGGCCAATAAAAGGCAAACATGGGGGAACTCAACGGGATGAGCAGCATCTGCTGGGGAAGAGGAATTGTGGACATTTCGGGTCCGCCCCCGTGTCCGTCCTGACGGCGACATTTCCCATCCCACCGCAGATGCTGCTCGACCTGCCGCATCCTCCAGCAGTTGTGCGGAGTGTCGAGTATTTATGCACCCGGTTGTAGGTGTTCAATCAAAGTCACTGTGTGAGTTCTGTGACACATATTGTGATCCCACCACGACGGGATTAATTGCGACACCAACTGGATTCAGCTTCCCATCACTGGCGGCGGGGTTCAGTCCGGGTTATTTTTCATACGGGACATCCCGCGAGTCATCAAAGCAGCGGCAGCGAAGAGACAAAAGGCTGAGGTTTACCTGCGCAGACAACGCCGGCATCGTTGGAGTGTGCAAAGCCAGTGTCACCCCATGCAGCTGATCTACAGTCCCGCAGAGCGGCCTCTCTCCCGGAGCACTGAACATTCCACGTCACAACGGGTCCGGTCCCTGCCCCAAAGTGAGCTCGGCCCGGGGCTTTCAGCGCGGCGCCGCAGCTCAGCTCCCGACACACCACAGCCGCGTCCTGCAGGTCCCAGCCGTAATCATACACAGTTCCCCAGATTCCCTTGTAGTGAACTTCCAGTCTCCCGGCGCATCGACTGCCCCCATTCACCAGCCTCAACTTCACACTTTCTGGAAAACATCAAAAAAAAAGATCAAACGTTAACGTCGGTTGAAGACGGGGGTCAGTCGGCGCTTCGCAGACCGCTCCCTGCCCTCCCCGCCCCAAACATTCAGACTCCACATGTACTGCGTGATGGTCACCCAGAATCTCAGGCTGTGGCAGAGCCCGAATGAACTGTTAAACGTGACAGAAACAGGCAGTGAGCTGGTGAACGTCGGGAGAACCGGAAGTCACCCGGTCGTTCCTGGGAACAAAGCGGTTCCCAGGTTATCAAGGAGAGCTGCTCGTTCGTTTTTATTCACCAGAGAGCAGCTGATGGGCTTCTCGGCTCAGTGGGTCACTGTATTCTGTCTAAATTAACCCGGTAGTGGAACCCAATATTGGTTGAAGGTGTGAAGTCATTCCTGGAACTGGACGCCAAAGGAAAAATAATCGAACTGAGCCTTCACGTAACGCCAGTCTCAGCACTCAAAGATGGGACGACCAGTGGGAGCTGCTTTGAGCTTTGGGACAGTATCAGCGGAGTCGTTTCTGTGCCGACTGCCCTGCAGGGAACGGACTGATTGTCGCTCCGCGTAAAGGCAGTAGTCACCTCTCAGCTGGATCTTCAGTTACAATCTGCACTAAGAGCCCAGCCCTTCGCACAGTGAAAGTTCAGCAAGATTACCTGACGGGTCAGCCTGACAATCCCCGGGACGACCTGAAATGAGAAATACACAATTATATTTGGCTGTGGGAGGAGGGTGGAGAGGAGAGTTTGGGAAGTGGGAGCGGAGGAGGAGAGGCGGGGCATCAAACTAATGAAACTATCAGCAGGAAAATCTCAACTGTAAACAGAGGCGGAATATACCGAAACGTTACAGAAGGTGGTTTCACCTTCTCATCTCTTTGCTTTTAATGAAACTATAAATGAGCCTCTGCAGCTGTTAATTCGCATCGTGCCTTTTCTGTAACGATTTTGGTGCAGATATGCTGACATCTGGCCGTATTCACTCCTTGTGAAGACCGTGGTCACGTATGTTTCATTCTGCTTCTCTGTAAGACCTGAGGAAGGCTCCTGATGGATCTGCTACTTTGAGATACATGGAACAATATCCCAGAGAAGTCGGACTTTCGGCCCCTGGTGACCTTCCTGGCCCGTTTGTGACCTCTCAAATTAGCACAACTTCACTGGCCTTTCAATGTACCCCTGAAAATTTGTTCTGATGCCACTCCAATTACTTATTCCAGTGGGATGGTGCCTTTTTCTCATCAATGGTGAAGCGACCCCTGTCTGATCCCCTGCATTGCTTCTGTTTGTGGCGCTCATTCTGTCGCCGGCTCCGATTCTTATAACTTTAAATTCAAAAGGCAAACCAAAGTGAAATGATTCGAATTCCACCCTCCTTTATCTTAACTGCTTGCGCTCTGGCACTCATTGATTTCCGGATATTGCGGATGATCAGATTATATTGCCACCGCCAGATCTGCAACGTTCTATCCTTCCTCAATATTAGCTGCTGCATAAAAGGCAATTGACTGATTCCATACTACTGAAGATACCCTGCTCCGACATATCCTACTTTACAGCTTCTGCTTTTAGGCACGGCGACGCTATTTTAGTCTTCAGATTTGTTTGTAGCGAATATTCCAGCGTTTACATCCTGATTCGTTCATTCACTGGATTATCCAGAAATAGCAGCGTAATTTGCTCCCACGCCTGAATGCTCCTGTCAAATTGGTCCAGTGACAAGAACTGCCTGATGCATTTTCTTTTTCTTGTAACAGACTTCGAAGGAACGGGAAAAGTATGTTTATGTTCACAACCTCAAGGCGACTGTAATATTTTGCGAACCTTGTTCGCAGTATTGCCTCCTGTCCAGTTCATCGACTCGGGTCAACTCAGACTGTGGACAAGGAAATGATTGATTGAGTGCAGAGCACTTTCATCGTTGAAGGGTCATGACTCACTATGTCATAATATTTATAGATCCAGTCCATTTGAGGATTGGAAATCATGGGGAATATTTTTGTCAGGTGTGCATAAAGATCACGCAATTTATTCACTCAAGTTGAAGCAATATCATTCCATCTCCTACTGGTGTTTTGCTCTACAATATATATAGTGTAAAAACAAACAATTATTCTTAAAAGAAATTATTAATTCTAAATTGAATTCCTAAAACCAAACTTCTAAAACGACAAAAGGAGGTCATTCAACCCCTCGGATCCATGTCATGTCTGGAACAACAAGCTTATTATTTCCATTACTCTCCTTATTTCCCTTCATCCTGCATTTCTCACATCTCACGAATGCCCCTCAATTGTCCTTTGTCTCCTTTTGTCATTCCTCGAAAGAATAATTTATAGTAGCCAATTAACCTACCAACCAACAAGGCGTCAGCATGTGTGTAGAAGCCAGAACACGCGGGAGAAACTCTCGCAATCACATGGAGAACGCACAAATTTCACGCAGACAGCTCCCACAGTTAGAATCAAACCGGAGTCTCTGCAACTGCAGGGTCGTAGGACGACCAGGATTGCGTGGGGGATATTACCAGTTAGTTCAACAAATTGAACCAGTGCATTAATGCACCAGAGATCTGGGTTTAGTCCTGACCTCAGGTGCTGTCTGTGTGGATTCTGCAAATTACCCAAGTGACACTCCGGTTTTGCACACTTGCCATAGACGAACCTTGTGTTAAATTAAATGGCCACTGTAAATCGTCTCTTGTATAAAGGTTAGTGGTAGAATCTGCGGGTGGATGTTGAGAAAGAGGGACATTTTAAAATATGATTAATTTGGAATTGAATTGTTGCTGCTCGGCGCAGACTCGATGGGCGGAGGGGCTATTTGCATGCCGTTTGTCTCCATGACCTTCTAACTCTATTTTCTGACAGTAAAATTAAGTCATCATTGTTTCCAAGGTGAAATATCACGGAAAAAATGCTGTCATTTAAAGAGCCACAGAAGAGAGTATATTTAAATGCCAATGTATATTGCAAATTACGCAAAATCGATCGATGTTCAATTCAAATGTTGTTTACTTACTGAGAAATTCTGAACATTAATTGCAGCTTGCATTAGAGTGCCATTCAGCGTCGATTAAAAACCTCTAAACAAACTTTACGCATCTCAATTCTGTATGGGTCTGTTTCCTTGAGAGTAAATCATTTGCAAACGACATCTGCGATTAAAATCAGACATATGCCTTGCATTCTATTGTTTTAAAATAGAACAGCCAATTCACCAAACGAGCTAAAAGTCAAAAACACTCGATAGATGAGGCAGCTTCTGCGGAAAGAGATACAGAGATATCTTTTTTATTCCATTTAACTTTCCACAAATGTAGCCTATTCTGCCTGAATGTGAACTCTGTTTCTCCTTCCTTTCATGCTGCTGTCCTCCTGTGGATTCCCTTTCTACGACAGGCTAACATTAAACATTTAATATAAAGTACGTGAAGGGAGGTAAAGGATCAATTCGCAATTTTTCACGGAAATCTACAGTCTGAGTGAAACCTGGACGGGGCCTAAAGGATTGTGGAGAAAACTTCAACATCTCAAGAAAAGCGGAACTTCACATCCACAGAATTGATCACGGGAAAGTGCACTGAGAAAATGGTTTGCTGCTTTTCTCCGGATGAACAAAAGTGCAAAATTGAAAATTCAATCTGATGGAAAGTATCACACATTTGGGAGTAATTAAATAAATTGCATCACTGTTTGCAAATTTCAGTGTCATCATCCTTCGAATATTGTATTTGAGAATAGTACCAAAATTAATGTTGATTTTAACAGTGTTCGCTCAAGAACAGATTGAGTTTAATTGTGTAACGTGTGTAAAGCCTTGCCATAAACATGATAATAGTCTTTAAACTCGTTCACTTCACTGAATCACATGGTTGTAGATGGAACTCTAACTGATACTTACCAGTGATAGGAATGTATGCGCGCGTTAAGTCAGTTACAACTGAAGGTTTGGCTGCTGTCTACACTAACCGAGTTATGTACTCCCGAATCCGACGCACTGTTTTCCAACAGTGACGGCTCCCCAGTTCTGATAAACTCAGATAAATAATCTATTCAGAAGTACAGCACAAAGGAGCTGGGGGCTTGCGGAAGGGGTATTTAAGAGACTAAGGAATACATCTGCTTTGTTTTGGCGCAACTTTCACGGTTTTCGTTTGACAAAAATCTCAATGAAATTGAAAACGTGTTAGTACATGTAATGGAAATACATGTACTATCATCGGCAGAATGGAGAACTTGCCAACGCAAGGGAGAAATAACAAACATTCCAAAATAAGTAATTAATTTAACTGCAAAGTAGATATCAAACTTCATTGTTCCGTTTCCATGGTCATGAATTTGAATAAAATCACCTTACTTTCTGATCCATTCTGCCATTGTACTCTAATTATGAAAACATATTCAGAGTTGATTTGGACAGGTGAGTGATTCGCAGGGGCAAGACATGTTCCAGCCGTTTAATATACCAGCATTGTTTCATCACAATATTGAAATTGAAAGACAAGCAATTTTTAATTTCCATACTACTCAACGTTCAGTAACAAAGCTATGAAGTTACGCGATTGTAGATTTTAATAATAATCACCGTGTGAATTGACAAATACTTTCAATATTTTCACTAAACTCACAGTTCCAGATCTGCAACGCAATTAGTGCCAAGCAGGACCGCAGCATTCTCCCGGTGGTCAGTTGCAGCAATAGTTCCAGAACTTTAACCGAGCAACGACTGTGGACATAGAATAGTCTCTCCAAAACCTTCTGATACTCCACTTGATCTGAAACTTGTTTCTCCGACAACTGTTTTTCACAGTTTCTGATATCTCTCTCCAAACAACCAATAGGTTTTCAGTGTGATTGAAGCGTGAACTGCAGATTGGTGTAACGCACCAATGAGAAAGAACATGTCCATTAATGGATTTGACGGGTCCATCTTATTTCATTCGTCTTCTTCTGAGAAATCAATGACCTGAGATAATCTAAGAAAGAAATGAGTCACCGACCCGATAAAAAGCGTTTTGTCCACGCAGTTTACCGCTCTGGAAGACATTGCTCAGCCCATTGCAAAGATTATATTCCAGCTCATATTGGCGTTCTCTGTGACCACACTTCTCTTCATTTCCCACAGCTCCACCACCATTTAGCTTGGTACTTTGGAAAAATAATTCAGCGATCCTGTCCCCACCCATAATATTATCAACTGTTTGCAAACATCTCACAGTGCTGGATGCCGGTTTAATTCCTTTCTCTTGCTGCCGTGTATCCAGGTGAGAAAAAGAAAGCAACGATTTCATCCCCTCGTCCATCATTATCCAAACATGTCTCTTAATGTCCACTGCTAATGTTTTATGTTATTTACATACAAAATGGCTAAAAAAAAAATGTGTTTGTCTCTATGCAAGTGGTATTGGAGGTAAAGCAGGTGAACTAAGAGCCTGGATCTGTTCATGGAACTATGATGATGTGTCCATGGGAGACATATGGTTGCATGAAGGACAGGACTGGCAGCTCAATGTTCCAGGATTTCAATATTTCAGACATGAGAGAAGGGGAAGTAAAAGAGGTGAATGGTCTCCATCACCAATCAGCAATGCACTTCGAGAGGACATACTGGAGGGCTCATCCACTGAGGTAACATGGGTATGGCTCATATATAGGAAAGGTGCAGTCCGTCTGATCAGATTCTACTGTAGACCTTGCATTAGGAAATACAGATCTGGCGATCTTCCGGCTTCCAGGAGCAAATAATCAACCAACTGGATTCCTGGTCCCACGTAGGAACAGCCACAGAGGTCCAGGACGGGCCCTTATAGATGGAAGTCTGCTCAGGGTGAAGAGCCAACCCTACCGAGTCTCCACCATCGAGGCAAGACTCCTGGACACTGGAACTCCTGATGCAGAACGCTGGTGCTGAGGACCTACCGGAGTGAAGACCCGAGCATTGGAGTCAGCAGGTTCGGAGTCCCAAGGACCCTACTGGATGCAAAGCCCAACCTGCTGGGACACCCGACTCTGAGGCCTGATGCCGGGGCCCCTCTAGACCAAATGCCTGTCCCTATGGAACATCCCATTCCATATACCAGCAGGAGGCTCCCCTAGACATCTTATTCAGGACCTTCATACCTGCATGAGGTCAACAACTCACCTCACACGCCACCTCAATCCACTCCAGGTCTTCCAGATCTGTACGCAAACAGTCACTTTTCCTGAATGTCATCAAAAATAAAAGAGCTGTTCATTGACTTCAGGAAGTGGGGCAGTGCACATGTTCCTGTCTACATCAACGGTGCTGATGTCGAGAGTTTTGAGAGCTTCAAGTTCCCAAGAGTGAACATCGCCATTCTGTGTCCTGGACCTACCACCCAGATGCCAAGGACAAGAAAGCTCATCAGCGCCCATACTTCCTCAGGAGGCTGAAGAAATTTGGCATGTCCCCTTTGACACTGCTCTTTCTCTGTAGCTGTTACACTTAATTCTGCTATTTGTTGTTGATGTACATTGCCCCACCTCGATGCACTGTGTAATGATTTGATCTGCATGAATAGTGTGCAAGACAAGTTTCTTACTGTACCTCGGTACATGTGACAATAATAAACCAAATCAAATTCCAATTCCAAGCTTTGTCAGGTGACTGACATCTCAGTGGCAGAAGATACTGGAAATAGCGATCAAAACTCCTTCAGTTTTATGACAAAAATTAATAACCAAATGTCTGAAACGAGCGGAAAATCTTAAATTGGGGCAGGACAAATTACAGCATTGATAGACAGGACACTTGGAGAGTAAATCTGGAGCAGCTGATATTGGAAAGTCCACAAATCACGTAGGAATCCTTTAAGGACTCGCTGACCAGAAGTCAGGACAGGCATGTTCTAGTCAGGTTGAAGGATAAAGGTAATGATTTAAGGGAAACTTGGATGACGAAAGAGGTTGTAAATAGAGTCAGGAATAGAATAAAACATGATTTAGGAAACTGAAATTTGACAGAGACTGTGAGGAATGTCAAGAAAGCCCGGAAGAAATTAAGAAAAATTTGAGGAGGCCATTTGGGGATGTGAAATATCTTTGCCAAGTCGGATTAAAGAGACTCCCAACGCATTTTTCAATGTAAAATCAAAACCAGAGTGTGACCAGGGATAGGGTAGGACCGCTCAAGGATAAAGGGTGTAATTTTGCTTGGAGTCAGCGGATGATGGCAAAGGACCAAATAAGTCGGTGAGCCTTTCATCAGTGGCAGTGAAGCAACAATTACTGTCTGATTACTTTCGGAGTGGTGACGTTACAAAAACAGTACTGTTCTCTGTTATATTTCTCCTATGTTCTCTGGCAGATGCAGCTGCTGTTCTCCTCTTCTATGCCTTCTATATTTTCGATGTCTCCATCATTGTGTTCTTGTTATGGCACATGACAACACTCAGGTATTCCAAGATTGTTTATTGTCTCTATAAGTGTGCCTCCCACACCGATGTTTAAGGAGTTCTCTACAGAATTGCGGGAATTCTTTTTCTAGAAGGTTGCTGACCAAGACCATCTCTATGGAAATCAGGGCTGGGAAAGTTATACTCACGTTGTCATGAACAGTCTCAAATCGAATATTTGCATAAAACAAACTTGAAAGGAGTGATGGCTAGAGATTTATTCAGAGTCACTGCAAGGCAAAAGGAGAACAAATCAGTATGAAGTGGGAACTGAAATGCTGGAAACACTCAACAAGGCGGCTGGCACATGTAGACTCAGAAACAATGTTGGTTTTGTCCTGTGACTGTCTGTCTGCACCAAAAAAAATCGTGATCAGTGAAAAGGATCCAAGTAGGTGCTGAGCTAAAGAAAACAGTAAAGGCAAAAGGGAAGAGTGAACAGAAGTTGCGAACGTGGAAAGAAAGACAAATTAGGTAACCTATAGAATTAATACCATCATCTTTTATCTGAAAAGAATGAGCTGTGTTTGCAACCCGAAATTTGTGAATTCAATGTTGAGTCAAAAAAAGCACGCAATGCGCCCAATGAAAAGGTGGAGTGCTGCTCCTCAGTCTTCTGGTGATCTTCTTGGAACAGTACAGCTTCTCAATGAAAGGGTGGTTACAGGAGTGAGGGAAAAGTGAATGGAAATTATATGTACTGGAGCTCAATGTAACGTTTTTGGAAAAAATGCTGGGAAATTGAGAAAATGGGAAGAATTGTGGTCGGAATGGAAGATGAATTTACCTTCATTTCTGGGAAGTGCTTCAGCCTGTGGCTGCTCTAAGTGTCAGTCACCTTGATAACTCTTCTTCCAAAACTACTTCCCATGTTTCTAGTTCCATCAACAGAATCATATTAATACTAATGGACCAGTTGACATGCAGTGCCCTTGACAGAACCGGATCTTTAAAATCAACTGAGAATGACGTCAACATGATATTTGACCCAGGCCGATGCCATTTCCACCCATTTCACAAAATATAATTCCCCCTGCCACATGCCAAATTTTAACATTTCTCTTATCCACTCATTCCACGTCACCACTGTTCACAACGGAAAAGGTCGCACTGCATCAGTTCTGAAACATGTAGTGTAATACTATTCCCCATTTCAAAATACCATTGGTTTAGTTTTCTTCACCATACGCTAGTTGATTCTTGAATCAATCAAACCTCTGGATATTTTGCCCACAGCGATAACCACGTGAAATTCAAACGATGCATCAGCGATTTCGTTCACAGTTCTCATTGCATCAATGATACTTCATGGTAAACATATTTTTTCTATTAATTTAATATCACTTTTGAACTCTTTTTCAGCATTTCCCCACTTGGAGTGAGCTGTTTGTTTATTGTCAGATTTTATACTGGAGTTTGCTCTGGCTATTATCAGAAATTGTGGTGATTTTACAAATTGCCACTGAAATTTATTTTGCTTGAACATTGACACTTCTGAGTGGTTCAGAACAACAAACCAAACATGACCCTTCTGAGTATTTATGGCAACGTGACACAGATTTTAGCAAATGTAATCATTCACATTCTTGCAATGATGATAGTTTTTCAATATCAATGAGCCGCATCTTGTTTTCCTTACAAATAGCCAGGAAAGAGTTTTAGAAACGGAGAACATTGAACATTGTGCCTCGAATTTCATTCCCTGTTTGCATAAAGTGTTTACCAGATTCTGCAGTGGCACAGCAATATCTCTGCAAAATTTGTTTTTCTGTTGAGCTCGCAGGAAACACCTGCAATCGTGTATATACGGCACGTATCTTTTATTTATCTACTCCTCTGAAGTATTGACATGCTGAAATCTATATTTTATAACTGGCTGTACTCTGACGCAAAAGTTTCTCCAATTGTTATTCCAGACACTTAATCCACAATACCAATTGTGGAATGTCAAGTTCAGTGTGAAAGAATGATCAGATGTAAATGCTGACAAGCTCCCATTGCTAAGCTATATGGAATCTCTCACCACCCCAACTCTGTGCTCCTTTAATACTGATGTAAGAACTCCCATGGCATGATTTCACGGAAGAATGGAATAGTTCTGCATGATGCCCCAACTCAAATTGGCTCTTGATCAATAAAATAAAATATATCGTACTCTACAAACTTCCTGGGCAGATCCTAGTGAGCTGACATTGATGCTTCAGAACAGGTAGGGTCTCTCCAGACCATGTAATGTGTCTATCTTTGAAAGTAAGTCATTCCCAGTCATCTTCTTCTAGCGGTTAAATTGCTGGTCTGGTTTCCACGGGTCTGGAATATTGGTTAATACCCTATTCCAGTTTATGGATTATTTTTATTCGTTAAGAATGATAGAAATCTGGAATTAAACCTTGTACTCACTAATGAGAATTTTGATTCTACGATACTGCTATTAAAACCCATCTGATCTTTTGACGTCCGAAACTCACCATCCTAACCAAACCTTATCCCTATTTGACTGGGGATTCTTTCCTCAGACTAGAGTGTAACTTTCAGGGCAATATCCAATAAGGAATGGCCAATAAATTATAACTTTGTCATTAATATTGAAGACACACCCTCACAGAGCAACGTGCTTGCAGTTGCTGGGACAATCATCCTATCTCCAGGATCTCAACAGGAATCGTCCTCAGAACAGTGCCGTAATCCAACCACCTTCAGCTGTTTCATGTCCATGGTAACCTGAAGATCCCGGTTTCAACCCACTTTACTTTCACTCCCCTTAATGTTACGAGTCAGGTTGCTATTTGGTGAATGCCCCTTTAAGGGACCTGGACAGTAGAATAGTAGTGTGTGTGTGCGGTCTCATCAAGACTGCAAGACAACAACATGCTGAGGGTTTTGCAGGGTGAGTCGATGTGAGTTGAAGTGAGTCGGAGAAGAGAGAGAGAGAGCGAGAGAGAGAGGGAGAGACTGACTGCTGGTCTTCGTAACAATGGATGAAGAACAAGAGCGTTGTCCGTCACTACAATCGATGTATGGATTTTTGGAGCAATCAAGTGGAGTCCACTTAGTCGTTAACCTGTAGAGCGAAACAGGTATATCTGTGGGCAGCCACGTATCGAATGCCTTTGGGGTGGCAGATACTTCGGAACAAAGCAATGGAGATCATCATTGATTGAGGTGTCGTATGGGTTCCTTCGTGGAACATGTGGATTTCGTAATTTCTCATTACATTTTCTCTTCAGTCAATGGTAGTTTTGCAAAATCCTTTGCTCACGTCTCACCTGATGACTTGTTGAACTGAATTTTGAGAACTATTCCTGGACTTGGAGTTTGGGGATTTTCCTCACATACACACTTTGTGTTTAGTTTTGGGGATTATGTTTGATATCTATCGGTTTCACTTTTCTTATCATTACAAGTAGTTATTAATAAAATAGTTTTTAACACTTGTACATGACTCAGTGTGTTTCTATTGTTGCTGGTACGTAACAATTGGCACACAGACATGTCTGTCCTCAGTCTCCTCCAGTGCCAGAGTGAGGCCAAACACAAACGAGAGAACAGCACCTCATATTTCCCCGGGTAGACTACAACCCAATGCATGAAAATTGTATTCTCGAGTTTCAGGTAACCTTGTCCCCCTTCCTTTCTTGCTGCTCTACCCAGTTCAACCTGCACACGCTCCAAGCCCAGTATCACACACATTATTTCCCTTCCTCCACCTACTCCATCTGCTCATCACCCACACGCTCCTCCCACTGGATCTCCTCTCCGACTGTTCCCATCCGCACTCTCCACCTCCCTTATTTGTTTCCATGTTCCACCTTCCTTTCCTCTCAGATTCCTTTATTTACAGCCCTTTGTTTCCTTCCCACTATCACCTCTCAGCTTCTGTAATTATTTCCAACCTTCTGTCCTTCATCTGTCAATCACACCGCCTCACCAGGATTCACCTGTAATTTTCCAGTTCTTGCCCCACTCGAGCCTGGCATCTTTAAACCGGCTTCTCCACTCTACTCTTTCAATCTGGATGAAGGGTCTGTACCCGAAATGTCGATTGTACATTTCCCTCCACAGATGCTGCCTGACATGCTGAGTGCCTCTAACTTCTGCTTCTTTTTGTTACAGCGTTTCCATCAATGACCTTCATTAATCGTAACATCTGATGTAGGGTTGTTCCCTGATCATTTTACAAGGTTCAGTTTCATTCAACGCAAACTTCAGGAACGTCACAACTTCCACACTGTGAGTTTGCACGCTTCAAGACTTAATGTTGTACTTTTCAATATTTATGAAATGCTTTGACTTCCTATTTAAAATAGAATCTTTTCTGCCTGCCATTTTTGCTTCATTTGTCTCTCTGCATATAGTGTGCACTTCTGGGCATGGCCCAATGTTGCCGAACCTCATCAGTAACAAATTACACATCCAGAACAGCTTTATCATCTTCCACCTGCCACTTGTCGTCATTCTGTCAGACAAATACCACTGGATTTAGTGATATTTTGCAGCGAATTAAGATCAAAGTTTCTCCTTTTCTGAAGTCTGATGAAGGATCATTCATCTAAATTGTTAACTGTTTTCTTTCCACAGATGCTTACTAACTGGCAGAGTTCTTTCCCAGCATTTTCCATTATCACTATGTTTTCAAAGGAATTTAATTTTGCTTCATCCACTCATTCGTGGGCAGATTCAAACACACCATAACCAATAATCGAGATTTGGAGTGGAATCTTTGAAAAGACGTGAGCCTCTGTGCCTGAGCTTGTGAGTTTCACTTTGCAATGGTCTAAACGAGGCACATTTGAAAATTGCTAACAGTTGATTGGCTTATTAACAGCAGCAAATAAAGGGAAGGCAGGTATAAGTGGAGTTGCCATTTTGGGATTGGTCACTGTGTGAGTGGAGCAGTGCTAGGGTGAGGAGCCTAGGCTTTGGGAAGAAGAGGCAAGGGTAAGTCCCTAATAAGGTTCCTTTCTTTCTTTGCTGTGATGTTCCCTTTAGTGCCAGGACGGAGTAATGAAAATGGCTCCAGTGCCAGTGGTGTGTTTGTTTTGTGAGGTGTGGGAATTCCAGGAGACATCCAGCCTCCTGGTTAACTACATCTGCACGAGGTGCATCTATCTGAAGCTCTTAACAGACTGTGTTAGGGAACTGCAGCTGCAGTAGGATGTCCTTTGGCTCCTATGGGAGAATGTGGAGTACTTAGATAACAGCTACATGGAGGCAGTCACTCAGCAGCTGCAGGAGGAAGGTAGGTGGGTGACTATCAGGAGAAGGACTGAGAATAGGCAGGTAATGCAGACTCCCGCTGTGGCTTTTCCCCTCAATAACAGGTATACCTCTTGGGATACTGAGGAATTGGTGCAGGTCGCAGGTTTTCAGATTTGTTGATCATTGGGATCCCTTCTGGGGAAGGTATGACTTGTAGAAAAGGTATGGGGTACACTTGAACTGAAGGGGGACCAATATTCTTGCGGGTAGGTTTGGTAGAACTGTTGGGGAAGGTTTAAACTAGTTTGGCAGAGGAATGGGAGCCAGAGTGATTGGTCAGACGTTGGATAATTTAGTGTACAAGTAGACTGAGTTTAGAAAGAATGTGAGGAGGGATAGGCAGTTGAAAAGACAAACTTGTAGTCCGTTGGATGGGCGAAAGTGTCTACTTTGATGCGAGAAGTATCGGGGACAAGGCTGATGAACTTGGAGCATAGGTAAGTATGTGGAATGATGACGTGGTACACATTACAGAGACTTGGCTGTCACAAGGCAAGGAATGGCAGATGGATATTCCGGGTTTTAGATGTTTCAAAAGGGACAGGGATGAGGTAACAGGTGGGGGAGTGGCTTTGCTGATCAGGGACAGTGTCCCAGCTGTAGAAAGGGGGATGTACTGGAGGGATCGTCCACTGAGTCAGTGTGGGTGCGTCAGAAACAGGAATGGAGTGATGTCTCTATTGGGAGTATTCTGCAGACCGCAAAATAGCAGCATTGATGCTGAGGATCACATCGGGAGGCAGATTTTGGAGAGGTGCAAAAATAACAAGGTTGTTTTAGGTGCAGATTTCAACTTCCTTAATATTGATTGGTACCTCCTAAGTGTAAAGGTTCGGATGGGACGGAGTTCATTAGATGTGTACAGGAAGGATTACTGACAGCATGTGGACAGACCAACTGGAGGAGAGGTTATACTGGCCCTGGTCCGAGGAAATAAGGTTGAGGTTTCAGATCTCTTGGTGGGAGAGCATTTTGGAGATGGTGACCATAACTCCTGGACCTTTACTATAGCCGTGGAGACGGATAGGAGTGGACGATATGGGGAACTTTTTAACTGGGGGAGGTGGAATTATTATGGTATTAAGCAGGATCTTGGGAGTGTAATTTGGGAACAGATGTTCTTGGGGAAGTGCACAGCGTAAATATAGACGTTTTTTAAGGAATACATGCACGGGGGTTCTGGCTAGGTTTGTCCCTTTGAGGTAGGGTAAGGATAACGGTGAAGAAACCGTGGTTGCCAAGAGATGTAAAATATCTTGTCAAGAGGAAGAAAGAAGCTTGCCTGAGGTTTAGAAAGCATGGAGCAGACAGGGCTCTGGAGAATTACAAGGTATCCGGCCGAGCTTAAGAAAGGACTTAGCAGAGCTAGAATGGGGCATGAGAAGTCCTTTGCGAGTAAGATCAAGGAAAACCCCAAGGTGTGTGAAGAATAGGAGGATAACTAGACTAAGGGTAGGCCCGATTAGGGATAAGAGGAAATGTGGCTGGAGTCGGAAGATATAGGGGATGTCTTTAATGAATAATTTGCTTCAGTATTCACCAGACGGAGAGACCATGACATTCGTGAGGATGGCGTACAACTGATAGGCTCGGGCATTTCGATGTGAGAAAAGAGGATGTGCTGGAACTTCTGAAAAACATTAGGATAGATAAATCACCGTGGTCGGACGGATATACCCAAGGTTATTATAGGAAGCGAGGGAAGAAATTGCTCCGTCTTTGGCGACGATCTTTGTGCCGTCAGTATGCACGGTGAGATCCCACATGATTGGAGGGTAGCAAACATTGTTCCTTTAAGAAAGGGAGTGGGGTTTTCACAGGGAATTATAGTCCAGTGGGTCTTAGTTCAGTGCTGGGGCAAATTACTGGAAGATTCTTAGACCAATTTATGGGCATCTGGAGAAGCATTGGTTGATTAGGGACAGTCAGCATAGCTTGGTGAAGGGATGGTCATGCCTGGCGAGCCTGATTGAATTCTTTGAGCATGTGACAAAGCACATTGATGAAGGTAGAGCAGTGGATGAGGTGTACATGGATTTTACTAAGGCGTTTGAAAAGATTTGGCTTCCTCAGAAAGTCAGGAGGCATGAAATCCAGGGGTATTTGGCAGTGTGGATTCAGAATTGGCTTGCCCATTGAAGACAGGGTGGTCATAGACAGAGCATATTCTGCCTGGAGGTCGGTGACCGGTGGTGTTCCGCAGCGTCTGTTCTGGGACCCCTGCTCTTTGATTCCTTTTATATCAATGACATGAATGAGTATGTGGAAGGGTGGGTGAGGAAGATTGCTGATGAAGGTTGATGGTATTGTGGACAGTGTAGAAGGTTGCCGTCGATTGCAAAAGGACATTGATAGAATGCAGACCTGGGCTAAGAAGAGGCAAATGGAGTACAACCCAGATAAGTGTGAAATGATACACTTCAAGAGATCGAATTCGAAGGCAGAATACAAGGTTAATGGCAGGAATCTTCACAGTGTGGAGGAAGAGAGTGATCATGGGGTCCAGGTCCATAGATCACTCAAGGTTGCCACACATGTCGATAGGTTTGTTTAGAATATGGTGTGTTGGTCTTCATTAGTCGGGGTACTGTGTTCAAGAGCTGCGAGGTGATGTTGCAGCCTGATAGAACTCTTGTCAGACCACACTTGGAGTATTGTGTTTAGTTCTGGTCGCCTCATTACAGGAAGGATGTGGAAGCTTCAGAGAAGGTGCAGACGAGATTTAATAGGATGTTGCCTGGATTAGAGGTCATATCCTTTGAGGATAGTTTGAGTAAGCTATGGCTTTTCTCTTTGGAGAGAAGGGGGATAAGAGGTGACTTGATGGATGTTAACAAGATGTCAAGACGCATGTTTCGAGTGGAGAGTCAGACACTTTTCCCAGGGCAACAATGGCAACACGAGGGGATGTAATTTTAAGGTGACTTCGGGAATATATAAGGGGATGTCAGGGGTAAGATTTTTAGAGTGGTGGGTGCGTGGAATGCACTGCCAGCATCAGAAAACCAGGGAAACTTTTCAAGATATTGCACTTCCCCAGCACTGGAACAGAATTGCCATTAACTTAGCTGAAATGGAAATAACCAGGGTAGTCATGCAGCAAACTATGTGGTACAAAGGAAATAATTGTTTGATGCACTGCAAGATGACATTTGCGGCATTGAGTTTGACGTGCACTCCGTCAGACACTCTGCTACAGCTGCACGGATTTGTGGCTCCTTTGCAGCACCGTAACTCAGAAGCACTTGAGAGTGCAGTAGTCGTTCACTGGAATAATACTGGAACGGTTCAGCCATCCCGAAAAGCTGCACAGAAAAGACTGCTTGTCCTCTACGTAAAAAGCTAAAGGCTGATCTTTTACACGTATTTAAGATCAATCCAGCTGATCGAAGAGAGTCAACAGTGGATGGTAATTAAACCGAGGCAATTAAGATGAGCATCTTCACTTCCTGTCTCTTTTAAACAATTTATCTGTCAAGTAAGTAGACAGGACAACACATGCTTCAACGCATTCCTGAACATAAACCAGATTACAGTATCAATGAAAGGACGTTGCACCAAATAGTTCAATGGACATCTGGAACTCTCCACCTAAAATAATTTTGAGGTTTGTTTCAGTGCTGTATGTCTCTGTGACTCGATGACACAATGGTTCCTTGACACTATCAGAGCATTCTCCTGCTTATTTCCCATAGCTCCGTCACTAACGTGTCAAACAATGCCCTCTTTCTCCCACTGCACACCTACCTATGAGGCAACATACAGCAGCCCATTAATTTGCCTCAGAACCCAGTGTGGACATACCATTCTGTGCAACTGTTTATACCAACCTCCCGACTTCCTTCCCCTGCCATGTTGTTTTGTGGGATAGTAGTGGAGACCAATGAAGACAGAACAGCTGGGTTTGTTTTCCTTGGAGAGCAGCTAGCTGAGTGGGAATATGATAGAGGTGCAGAGAATTATAAGTGGCACAGATGAGGTAGATGATTAGACATTTTTTTCATGGCAAAGTGTCAATGACCAGAGAGCAAAGGATTAATGGGCTGAGTATGTGGTTCAGAGGTGATATGAGGCAAACTTGTATCACCCAAAGGGTATTTTTGATCTGGAGTGCACCATCTGAGTCGTGGGACTGGGGAAGTCAGGGCCATCACAACAGTAAAGATATATGTGATGGAGTACATGTGTCACCAATTCAGATTAGGATTTGGACAGGTGCTGATAAATTCAGTTCAGGTCGTTACCGGTTGGTGGATGTGGACATGCTCGCACTAATGTGCACGTTCTTGTGCTACGTGACTTTATAATTCTATGATTCTATGATTTACTGGTGACTTTGAACATTTTAACATCTGCCCACTCGGACCATCCAGTCAGTGAAGAGACTTTCTCTGGTCCAAATGTTGCCAATTCGCCAACTTTATATTCTTTGCATCACGAACCCAACATTTAATATGGCAGGGCCTGGCTTCCCACGGCCGTATATGGGCACCTGTTGCAGGAGGGGAGATCTGATCAAAGCCGCCTTGCTTTTCATCCACTGGGACAAAGAAAGATTAATAATGACAAAATCATACGAAAGGTTTTGAACAAAAGCCACACAAAGACCTGTCAAACTCCATACTGGGTGGAATCACACCGATGTCGATCAGGATTGCACTGTGACTGTGAAAGACCCGTTTATTTTCTGCAGAGTGAGGAACCTGGTATCTGTGAAGAATTCCCTCATCTGCATTTCATTCTTTCAATTATTAAGTTTTACTTGGAGGTTTTGGTTCCTTTTATTTCAATGGAATTAAATTATAATTTAATGTAAATTCTCTTTAAGAAAGATAACTTTGTTCCAAACCATGCACACCAGCACCTTGAGGTCTGTATTCACGGTTCAGATCTGCCCTTCAGTTGTCAACTATGGAGCAGCATTTGGAGTCCCAAGGCCGAGACCATTACTGTCGAGAACTGTCAATTTCCCAAAAGCACCAATTTGGGTAAAAATTAAAATAATTCCAGATGGCTATAAACGGGGAAGGATTAATGAGTGGGATTGTTTACAACCATCAGAGACTCCTCAGTTTATCATCCTGGGCAATTGTGCATATTTGTGAGTTGCAGAGGGGAAGGAACTCGTGTCCCCTCAGGTTCCTCATGAATGATATATTGAGGGTGAAAATGACACCTTCCTTCACAAACAGATAAGTACTAACTTGTAAAGCTGCAATAATTTGGATATCTTGATGGGGTAATATTTCATAATCGACCTGCACAATTACCAGAACTTCAATGCTGACATGCTTCTCATCCTGTCATTATTTTGCAGCTACTTATCTGTTATCACTGTCCTTTGTTTACTGACCCTGGTGAAGTGGGAAAAATTATTCTCATCTATACCATGAAAGAGGAAGTTAATTCTCCCCTTTGCTTCCTGTGCTCTTATCAGAACAACCGATCTTGTCTCAGGGTCATTCTTTGGAATCCCCTCTGCACACTTTCCAAAGCCTCCACACAACAACATTGAATTAAAATGCCAGCACTTCTATTCCATAAATTTGTAACTGATTTTCCTTACCACCACTTTGTTGTACTAAATCCTTCTCCCTTTAATTCATTAATATCACAAATCTGTCACATTCTTCCTGACACATCAAGTCCCTCCTCACATGTCGCATTCTCAATGCTACACAAACACCCACATCAGTTTTACAATTGCACCAGATTTGGCTCAATAATGTAAAATACTACTTCCCATTTTCCCAGAATAACCACATTGACAGTTAAATACATTAAGACAAGTGACTGAGTTGTCAGTGGGGGAGCACTTTGGGATCAGTAGCCATAGTTCTATTAGGTTTAAATTGGTCATGGAAATGGACAGATCTGGTCCACAAGTCAAAGTTCTAAATTAGAACATGGCAAATCTTGATGGTATTAGACAGGAACTTCCGTAGTTGATTGGTATTGGATGTTTTCACGCAAACGAATGTCTGGAAAGTGGGTGGCCTTAAAAGTGATATATCGACAGTTCCAGATCTGCATGTTCCTGGTGGAGTGAAGGGCAAGGCTGGCAAGAGTGTGAAATTTGGATGAGGTTGGATATGGAGGGGTCGGTCAGGAAAAAGGAGGAAGCATTGGTTAGCTACGGGCAGCTTGGATCACATGAATCCTTAAAGGGGTATAAAGGGTTCAGGAGGATACTCAAGCAGGAAATCAGAAAAGCGAAAATGGAGCTCGAGAGAGCTTTGGCAGAGAAGATTAAGGATAATCCAGAGATATAAATATATTAAGGGGAACAAAGTAAGTACGGATAGAATAAGGCCCTTCAAAGACCAAAGTGGACAACTTTGTGTGGAGCCATAAACATGGCTGAGGTCCTCAATGTGTATTCCTCTTTGGTTGAGATAGTGGAGAAAGAAATGAAGACTTCGGACCTTGAGATAGATAATGTGGAGGTCTTGGGTGTTGCCACTTTACTGCATTGAGATGTCTGAAAGTGTCGGAAGGTAGATAAATCTCCAGGGCCTGATCAGGTATATCCAAGACAACTGTGGAAGCGAGAGTAGAAATTGAGGGAACCCTGGTTGAGATATATGCATTACCCTTAGCGATAGTTGATGTGTCAATAGACTGGAAAGAGGCTAAAGTTGTATGTTAATGTTGAAAGGTTAGAAAAGAAAAACCTGGGAATTGTAGACTGGATTCTAAGGGATAGAATATACAAGCATTTGGTAAGAGTGGGGTAGATTAGGGATAGTCAGCGTAGCTTTGTGTGTGGAAGATCATGTCTCACAAGTTTGATCAAGTTTTTTGAAGAAGTAACCAGGAAGGTTGCTGAGGACAGGGAAGTATACGTGGTCGATAAGGACTTCAGTAGGGCCTTCGCTAAGATTCCACATGAAAGGCAGCTATGGAATGTTCGATCGCAGGAGATCCAGGGAGAGCTTGTTCATTGGATATGGATTGGTTTGATGACAGAAAGCAGAGGGTGATGGTGGAAGGTTATTTTTCGGGCTGGAAGCTTGTAACCAGTGGTGTTCCAAAGAGCTTGCTGCTGGGCCCATTGATATTTGTGATCCATATCAATGATTTGGATGAGAATGTACAAGGTATGGTAGTAGGATTGCAGGTGCCACTGAAATAGGTGATGTCATTGACAGTGAAGGAGGTTATCAGTATATCCAGATGGATTTTGATCAGCTGTGTAAGTGGGCCAAGGAATGGCAAATAGAGATTAATTTGGATAAGTGCGAACACTTGCATTTTATAAAGACACATCAGTGTAAGAAATAACAGTGAATGGTTGGGCCCTGGGCAGTGTTATAGAACAGAGTGACCAAGGAGTACAACTACATGGTTGCCTGAAAGTTGACTCATAGCTAGACAGGGTGGTGAAGAAGGCTTTTGGCAGACTGGCCTTCATCAGCCAGGTCACTGAGTATGTAAGTTATGCAAGATGTTGGGGAGGCCACATATGGAATATTTTTCTTAGTTTTGGTCACGCTGCTCCAAGTAAGATGTCTTAAGCCGGAAAGTGTGAAGAGGAGATTTACGCGGTTGTCGCTGGGACTCGAGGGACTGTGTTATGGAGAGAGGTTGAGCAGGTTGGGGCCTTTTTCATTGGAGCAGAGGAAAATGAAAGGTGATCTTGTAGAGGTGTATAAAATCAGGCGTGGCACAGATAGGGTGAATGCGCAGGTCTGTTTAAACTTTGAAAATCTTAGCACGACCCTGAGAAAAGAGGAGTTATCCCTGTTTAGTTTTATTTACAACAAATCATTGCTATAAAGGGACTGCATGTTGCTTTTGCTACACAAGAAGGATGTCTACACCACTTCAACAGCCATAAAACTTTGAGTTGTCCTGAGTTGTGTCAGTTACTGTGTAAACACAAGACTTCATTGTGTTGTTGTACAGCTATTCTACCCACAGGTTCTGATTAACCTACTTCCATCATTTGGCCACCACCATAGACCACTGTTGGAATTCCCACTGGACTAATGTGTTTCGCTGTCGAGATAGCTATTCTGGGAAAATGGAAAGTGGTATTTTAAATTGTTGAGCACAGTGGTATGTGAATCAAACTGCTATACTGCAATTGCCCAGTTGAGGGCAACTCCAGTCTGTCAGGACAGAGCACGGAAGCAGCTGATATCAAGCTTCAGATAAACAGAATTCTCATTGTTGCAGACACATTAAATTGGATTAGAACTGCAATGATTGAAATGAAAAGAAATATAAACTCAGTCTTCTTCTGAATATGTACAAGCATGTAGTGGAGATTATATTTTCATTTATTCTTCTTTTCTGTATCACGGCAGAGCATACAAGAAGAGCATTTATTCCTCAAACCTAAATGCACTTCAGTAGGTGGAGGTGAACCGGCTTCTTCAAACACTTTATCCTTTGGGTGATTGTGCGTACACAAAGTTCTTACATGAGGAGTTCCAGCGAAATTTAAGTATTAGCAAAAATCTTTGCAAATCAATTTGATGTGTGGATCAGTGTAGCAAAAAAATTGTGCTGCTGTTCCCCTGCAGTTGCTGTGATTTTGCTTCTCGATATTAGAACTAATGGGTTTGGGAGGTTATGGTGTCACAGATAACCATAACCACAGAGCGCTGGAGCAGGAAATGGATTGGCTGCCAATCAACTGAAATAATTTGACATGGTTGATGTTGCATATCTTGATTAATGGGGAATCTTCACTCATTCCAGCAAGTGGAAAACATTCTATCCTGCTGCTCACCTGCGCCACCTGGAGCTTTGAAAGTTTTTGGTGCATCACGAAATGAGTTACTCACTGCAGGATACACAGCCTCTCCTCTGCCCCTATCGTACTTATGTGGCTGGCGCAGTTGAGTTCCTGCTCAGTGGAATCCACAGGATAGTGACGATGGTGCCTAGGGTAATCCCGTTGAATATCAGCAGGATGTACTCATACCCTTTCTTTCTGGAGACAGTCAATGCCTAGAATGTTGATGGTGCACATGGTAATTGCAACTCATCATTATTTCACCAAATGATGCCCGGACACACTTTCGTGCAGGAATGGGCTGCATTATTTACTTAAGAATCGTAAATATAATAGAACAATGAACAAATTGCAACTCGGAGGGAGAAAAGGAAGGAGGGCAGAAGGGAGGGAGAGAGGAAGCGAAGAAGGAAAGAAGGGACGGAGCATCTACTGCAGTATTGTCCTTTGATCAGAGGATTAACCTTCAACAACCACAATCATCTTCCTTTGTGCAAAATATGACACCAAACATTGGATTGCTTTCCCTTTGATGCTCAGTGATTTCAGTTTTGTAAAACATCTCGATACCATTTTGCATCAAAATGCTTCCTTTTTCTCAAGGGCAGTCATTCTCGATGCATCTCTGGAATTCAACTGTTGGTTGCATGTGGGCCAAAATCTGTGATAAGATCTGGAGCAGAATCTCGTATTGTGATTATTGTTTGTGAAATGTCTCCTTGTCCTTTTTACTTACACACCGAATTTGTGTCCAGGAGTTATTGCAATTTCCACCTTTTGATTTATATTGACAGGATGAGACTTGGCTGAACTAAAGTGCTTTGGAATCTTGAAGTTCTCAACTACATCCAAGACCACTCCTGAGGGTAACTCTATGGAGCACAGTACACTTAGTGAGTCACATTTTTAAATCTGCATCAGAAGAAAATGGGTTCAAAATGCACTGCAGAGATGATAACACCAATATTCGCGATGAGATTTCAATGTTGGATTGAGGGAGGGCTGTGTGTTCCTGTTGGACTTTGGACAGGATGCTCTACAGGAGCTGGAGCTGACATTTAAAGTCCAGGGGTTGAGTGACTGCATGTTTATTGTAGAGGCCTGAACAAAATGGAACAACTGAATTCTTCCATGGGATATTGCAAATATCATTCCATTAAGAAAAAGAAAATGTTTCAAATAAAGTATATCTTAATTTTATTGTGAGAAAAATACTTTTTTTTACTAATTATTAATAATAATTAGTGTCATTGCTCCAGTCTGCATTGTGGTTCAATGATTCCCAACCTGAGCTCTGTTGCTGCCTAGTCATAGAAATTAGTGTTTGGACAATGAAAGACAAAGCCTCACATATCAAGAACACCATATTTAGAAACACAGAATTTCAGAGCAACTGGAGCACCAACATTCAGAGCTGTCACAGTACCAGAATAAGGTCCTGATGTTTAAGTTTATGAAGGATTCATTTCCCCTGTTCACTGCAGTACATATGCTGTGAGGAAGCTGTCTGGTCTGCTTCACACACTCATATTAGAAGGGTTCAATTTAGTGAAAGCTCGATGGGGTGCCCTTATTTTCACCAGAGGTTCCATGTATAAAACACTCAAATCAAATATCTTAAAGTCCATGGTAAATATCCATTTATTTCCCTGTCCAAAGTCTCTACAGAATTTTCAAAACAAAAATAGCTGATTTATTTAGACATGGCAAACTTCGAAAATCCGTGTAAATCAGACTCGTGGACAGTGCCTCGTCACTCTGGAAATTTCATTAACTTCCACACAATTGTTTTTAAACTGTGATATCTCTGTTTTCCCCACCCTCCACCATTCCTTAAATAAATGAGTAATGTTTGAACTTTTCCCTTTCCAAGGCACCATTTCCAATATCAGAATCCATCAACACAACAACTTACTCAACTGAACAATGTCATAACTGGAGCGGAAACTATCCAGGTACTGAAGAACACCTGACATCGGATCATCTACTGTCACAATATTTTCTCCATTGAAATGTGTTAATTTTCAATTATTTTTTGTTATTTCTTCAAAATAATTGGTGAAACTTTCTGATCTTTTCTGCCTCACCAGTGTCAATTTCTTTTATTGGCAGCAGACTGGTTTCCATGTAATCTGCATTTGTTTCCCCCTCCTCAATACATCTATCATCAAAATCAATACAACTAATATTCGTGCATCTGTAGAACATTTCTACCAGAGTCCTGTATCATTTGCTCCTCCGTCTGTCAATCCACAGTTCCATACTCTTGTTATTGTAATCCTCATCTCTTTGTATCATGTGTAGAATTACTATCGTTATGTTTATTAAGTTGAAATTTAATACAAAGCTTAAAAGATAAATAACAAAGTTCCATGTTAATGTCACTTCTGTTTCGACTGATCTTGTTGTCGGATTATACTTATTCTGAATCCTTTGAGTAATTCCTGCAGAAGTATCTTCCTTTAAGCTGCTGAAATGGAGCCCAGTGATACCTCTCAAATCCATTTGTGTTTGATGCTCCTCAGTTTCTTTGAATACAATCTTTTAAGACAACTTTTAAGAAATTCTCATATGTTGTTCCATTGTTGTCTCCAGAACCCCAGAGGTAATGCTGTCCCTTAACTACCCTCGCTTCCTGCGACTCCTATGTAGACTCCGAGTGGAAATTGACCATCAGTTAGAAGCTAGTCACCACGAGGCACAGTCAGAAGGTGGCGCACCATGTCTTCCAAATGTTTTGCATTGAGCTGCAAAGTGGATTATGTTGAGCACATTGAAAAAACTATTGATCACTTATCATGACTTCTTTACATTTTATGGACTTCTATGTTTCCTATGATTGCTTATGTTTGAGCAGATTGTTTAGGGGTATGAGAACAGTATTGCTGAAGTTTAATGGGGATCTTCTTTTCAATGGCAACACATGAGTCAGCTTGTCCTCTCCCACTGCCAGGGAGCAGGAACTGCATCAGAACCAAGGCGAGAGAGGTGCCTGTTACCTCCACGATGGTGGGTAGATGTTGTATTCATCCCCATTATGTGCCATGCTGTGCCTGAGACTGGAACAATCCCAGTGACCCATGGGAAGCAAGCTTTGCTCCAGTGCCCATGGATCCTGCCAACCTGCAGTAACTTTGTCCAGATGTTAGGGTTGAGTCCAGTTTATACCCCACCCTTGGTTGACATCTAGCGATGTGTAGTGAGGCTTGAGTGACGGGTTGCACTCAGGTCGTGCCCCAGAACACGCAGACATTTGACCGGAGGCAAAGTTTGATGAACAAAGCTTCACCTCCAGTCAAAGTTTGTAAGCGTTAGTTTCTCCAGCATTCAAATGACTCGGAAATTCAGAGCCACTGAAAAATGATTAAAATCGTTTTAATTTTTCAAAATATATTTTGAAGAAGTTATAACTACCAAGAAATAGAACACTTCAGGACTTGAAGAAATCACTAAAATCATTCAAACAAAGAAGTGAATAATCCTCTTTCGGTCCTGCTCTGCAAGCTGGAGTCCATTCAACTCAAGGAAGTGTCCAATTCTATGCCAGGCTTGGCTGACACAAGATCGGAAATGGGGCTTTCCTCCATTAACAGCAGAGTGAGAGAGATACCGGCATCAGTCAGTCAGGCAGCCCCGGAGGTGCGGTGGATCTGTGCATGTCCAGGAATGCTTCCCTGGTAGCACCCGAATTCTGATGATTGTACTGGCTGCAGTCAGCAGGATTCGGCCCAACAGCACCAAAAAAACTCCTCAAGCTTTGCACAAGAGCAAATATCATTGGAGTTACATACCACAGAGCTACGTGTGCACGGACTTGGTTTCACCAAGACACAGTGATCGCAGAAGGTGAGATACCTGTGAGAAGATGTTGAAAATTATCAGGGCTGTTTATAAAGATAAGAATACATGGTTCCAATTCGGAGGTTCATAAACAGAGAACACAGATTTAAGGTGATTGCCAAAAGAAGCAGAGGGTAGATGAGACTTCTTTTATCCACAGTAAATTTTACGATCTGGAATTCACTCTCTGAAAGGCTGTGGATGGAGATATGATAATGACTCTCAAAAGGTAATTGTCCATATATTTCTAATGTAAGAATTTGAAGGGCTATGCAGGAAGGAGCAGGGGTATGGGATTAATTGGACAGCTCTATCAAAGAACTGGCACAAGACCAAATGGCTGAGTGGATTTGTGCTGTGAGATGCAATGATTCCAAAATCTACTCCGATCAAAAGAAACGACTAAACATCCCTTTCAGCTGCACTAATCATGCCATCTCTATGCAGCTAACGTCGGCCAAACTACCAATAGTTTTTTTCCTTCTTAAATATTTTACTTGCACTGAATTGCTTTTTATTTATTCAATTAGATTAACTGGGTATCAGTGACAGGGCCTGCATTTATTGTCTCTCCCTCATTGCCTCTGAATTAAGGAGACAGTTAAGAATGAGGCCTGTTGTTGGATATGCAGTTGCAGAAAGGGTAAAGACAAGAAGTGTTTCGCCCCTTTAGGACATTACCGAACCAGACGGATTTTACGACATCCCAGAGATTCATTGTTAGTGATACTGAGTTGAGGGCTTCATTTTGAGGTTTATTTAATTATTAAAATTCAAAATCCACAGTTTTCATGATGGGATTCGAGCTCCTCTCTCTGGATCAGTTGTCCTGGATTCTACCTTCTTGTCCAGTCACAGATGCTCTACTTTACAGTAACACATAAAATGGCAATGTTTGCAGAGAGTTGAGCCAATTATTATCTTCAAGATACACTCACAAAGAATGGGTTTGTGAGTGGCCTGTACCAGTTAAATGGCATTGAAACAAGCCTTCACTTTTGGAATAAGCCAGAAAAGAAATATTTGAGTATTCTTTGAAGTAGTGGGTTGAAATGAATCCCATTGGATGAGCGAATTGAAGATTTTTGATGTGGCAAAAAAAGGAAATTGTATCATTTGGATAAATAGGTGGAGAATAAATATTTCTCATAGTCACCAACTGTTTCGTCCATCCGTCCATCCCATTCCCACCACGTACACTTTCAGGTAACACCTGGTTTTGTTTCCCCTTTCCCTCAGTTCAGTGAACTCGCCGTTGCGTCCAGCTGAAGCAAGAAGAACACAAATTATCTCTTCGAGTTGCTGGCTGTGGTGTAATTTCTCAGGACTTTTCTTCCCCTGATCATCATTGTTTTAATGCAGGAGTCAATTTGCAGATAGTGATCCCTTCTTGAAGGTCACAGCAACCACACTTAATCAGGGCAGTGAGTTCAAACACACAGATTACGGTGAAAAGTGCTGGGCAAAAGATCTTCAGCTCTATCTTCCATTCTTCCCAAGTTTATCCTCTGCTTCTGGTGCTGCTTCCAATGAAAATCCACAAGCCAGCCTGCGCGAATAGAAAGCCCCGCATTTCTATGTTATGCTTTTACCCTTGATTTTCTTCCCAGAATTCTTAGATTTCTTGGAAAACGTAAATCAGTTTTCCTCAGACTAAAATATTTCCGACTGCATGTTCTTCAATTTAAACTGATGCTTGACAGAAACTCTCATGGTCATACACCCAATAACTGTTGTATGAAATTTGATATCTGGCAGTGCACTACTTTAATATTAAAGGGATTTTGTTTCTTTTTCAAGTGCTGACTGTCCTGAAATATATTGCCAACAATCCTTTTAAACAGTTTTGAAGTACACTCGCTGTGAGCAAACTGCCAGCAGAATATTTACACAAGACACTGTTGCATAAGCAGCATGATGAATGACCAGTTAATTTGTTTCAGTGGTTGAATGCTGGCCAGAACACCAGAAGAGAGCTCCTGCTCTTCTTATAAAATATGTCAGCTCTGGTTTCATCTGTAACTTCACATCGTGGGAAAAAATATCAATAGGTGGATTATTTTAAATGACCAGAGATGTAAGAGTGTTGGTGTTCGTGGGATCTGGGTATCCTTGTAAACAAATCAGAGAAAGTTAGCGTGCAGGTAGAGCAAACAGTTTGCCCTTCATTTCAAGACTATTTGAGTACCGGAGTAAAAATGTTATGCTCAATTATAATGGTCCTGGCGAGACCACATCTGAAATACTGTGCCCAGATCTGGTCTCCCCACCAAAAGGATATATTTGTGATTGATGAAATGCTATGAAAATTCACCAGATTGTTTCCAGTGATCGTGGGATTGTTGTACGAGTAGAACTGAAGCTCACTGAGCTAACTTTCGCTTCCGTTTAGAAGAATGAGAACTACTCTCATTGAAACACTGAAAATGTGTTTGCAGAGCTTGACAGGATACATAAATAGAAGATATTTCCTATTTCTGGGATGCCATGAACCAGGTTTACTCAATTGCATGTTAAAGAACTCATAGAGCTAGTTGGGGCAAAAAAATTGGGAAGTTACTTCTGATATCATGGTATGTATTAATGATTCATTAAAGGAACAAATAGTTATCATTTTCTTTGTGACTCTACTTAAAAAAAATATCTTTATCAGGCTATTGTTTCTGTGTGCAGTTTGTCTCCCAGATAACAAAATTTACGGTACTTCATAATTACCTAATTAGCTGTAAAAGATTTTGTGAAAGGCAATGCATGAAGTGTCCCTTTAAAGGTACTGTGAAATCTGCAAAAAGCAACAAATAATGTGCTGAAGGAACTCAGCGGGTCAGGCAACATCTGTGGAGGAAAATGGACAGCCTACATTTCGGCGCAAGACTGGTAATTCCTGCTTTAATATAATGTTAAAGTTATACCCGTTGTTGACATATCTTCATGCAGAGAGTGGTGATTATCTGGAATTCCCCAAGTGGGAGGATTGAAGAGGATAAGTCATTGGGAGTATTTGAAGAGAAAGTAGATAACTTGTTGAACTATCAGGGAGTTTAGGGCTGTGGGAATTGGCACAAATGTAGAGATCAGGCCTGCGGCAGATGCGCCAGAATCAAACTGAATGAAGGGACAGGCTTGAGGCGGCTTTGTCTTCTTCCTTTGTGTGCTCTTATATGAATATGAATCTTCATTGTTGCTTGGTGTAAATTCTGTAACTTCCAACGTACGTCACAGCTCCAGTGTGGAGTTTGCATGTTCTCCCTGTGACTGCGTGCGTTTCCCCTGGGTGTTCCGTTTTTTAGTCATGTTCCAAAGATATATCAGTGGGTTAATTGGCTGCATTAAATTATTTCTAGTGAGTAGATGCGGGGTAGAATCTGGAGGACATTCATGGTAATGTGGGGGGTGGGTAGTGAACTAAATGGAATTAACACAAGATGAATGGGCTCTTGGTTATCAGCATAAACATTGTGGACCGAAGGGCCTGTTTCCATGCTTTGTAAATTTATGACTCTGCTTTCATCCAAGAGAACTGCTCACCACCACATTTAGAAGGGCAGTTTGAGGTGGTCATTGAATGTGCCTTGAAATTGATGTCTCCATGTCTCAAAGAATATCCAGGCCTTTGCAGTACCAGCAGAGCCATAGGCCACTATTGCATTTGATGCAGAAGCAACATGGAATCCAACTTTATTCAGATCTTTCTTTTTAATGAAATAACTTCAGGCAAAAAGACAGAATGCTCCTGTTCTACTGCCAGAGCAAGTAATTCACCTTTTTTGGACAACCTCTTAAAAATCCCTCAGAAACTTGCTTCAGCTGCATGGAGATGGAGATTCTGCAAAAGTGCTAGGTTTTCTATGTGATAAAATGTTAGTTTTTGAATAAGTCTGTGTGAGCTATCACATAACTTTTAGAAAGCGTTTCTGCTGATCTTTTAAATGGTTAATAATCAAGATGAGAAAATCTTGGAAAATTACGGTATCCCACTGTGAGATCGGTTCCAACTTCACTGGATGAAAGAAACGGATGTATGTTATCGTAATAGTCGTAGCATTAAGGCATTGCAAACCATTTGTTCAGAGAAAGCTTCCACAAACAGCTGTGTGTTAATAAGTAGAAACTATGTTTCAGTGATGTTGGTTCATGGATTGGGTCGGGACACAGGGAAAAATTTCCATCGACCTCTGTGATTTTATAACTGAAAATAGATGGCTAATGAAGCCTTAATTTAACAACTGATATGAAAAAAGAAATGACACGAAAGTGTCACCCTGGATCTTCTTTCTGAGTTGTGGGCAACAGTGTCATCGCCAAGATTTAATGACCAGCCCTAACTCTGCAAGAACAACTGCAGAATTTCTGCTGAAGGTGCTTTTGATAATTCTGTTCGGTAACAATTCCAGAATTTAGCTCCAGCCACAATGAAGAATAGAGTCCCATGTCAGTACATACAACAACTTGAACACGATGCTATTGGTGCCGGCTACTTTTGTCCTTTTAGGTGGAAGAGGTTGCAGGTTTTGAATGTGAGATCAAACAAGCCTTGACCTGTTCCTGCTTGTAATTGTTACTGACCAAGGACATGACCTGCTAGTTGTAAAGTGAGTGGATGGCGAGAGTACCAATCAAGTTGAGTGTTCAGTCCTGTTGCTTCAAGCCATTTGGCTGCTGTGGGAACTGTGATTATCCAGGTATGGGCATTTCCTGCTGAAATCTCTGCTGTGGAACTTGAATTCGCAATTGTCTCAGATGGAAAGGTTGGACCAAAGGAACCACAGCTGAAGCAGATCTTCATCTATCTTCATCGTTAATCATGAACAATTGTTGTAGGTAAAATATTACCTTTGCTTCCCCATATCTAAAGGGCAACACAGGATATCCCTGATTTTCAAAGTTCTCCACTTACGACTCAAATGTCCTGCTGGTTTCCTCATTTGGTTTTGGCTCCATGTTACATGATATTAGACCATAACATGATTTATAATAGAGCTCTTGTATCAAGATGACGTCATTGCATACAGACAATAATGGTGTTAAAGCTGCTAATCAGCATCAGGTTACAATAATACCTTGTCAAGACGTTCTCCACACTTGACACTAATTATATGACTGCACTTTTTGTTAATTCAATGACAACTAAATATATATATCAGCTTTTATTGTTTCTATGATCATTTAATTGTCATAATTTCTCCTCTTAAATTTGTGTGTTGTCCTACAAATAGGCCTGCTCACAGAATGAAAAGGCCGACATTTCCAATCCTTGCTGTTGTACATGAACATGTGATTCAGCATCAACTCGTACTGCAGTATAAGAGGAGTGCCCCACTGCCTGAGATAGTACAAACCAATCGAGGATAGGTTGATGTCTCAGCTTTTCTTGGTGAATGGAATTAAAATTCCTCAGTATTGTTCAAAGAAGGACATCAAGCTTCCTCCCTCAATAATAACACTCCAGGCCAGCATGGAGCAAATGACCTCCGTCTCGGGTGAAAAACTTTTATCATTTAATGAACATCATTAGAAGATTATCTGATCAATATTTTGCTGTTTTAAGACATTGCTCAATGCAAATTAATTATTGACTAATCAGAAATGAATGCAGTTCAAGGGTGAGAAGTGCTTCTGTACATCGTGAGGATGGTAACCTGGAACATTAGCTCAATTTATTTCTCAACAAATCTGCTGAGTATCTCCAGCATTGTCTGTTTTTATTTACTCTTATCTCATCTCTGCATTCATCCATGTGGTCCACGATTCCACTGAGTTTGTGATAACTTCTAAGGCCGAGTGCTCCTGGTAAAACCCAAACTGTAAGCAGGTTTGTGACACTGTTCACGAGTTCATGACACCTTCTGGCACTTCGATGACTGACTGATTGGGCAGTCATTAGTGGATTGGATTTGTCTTGCATTTTTATGACGGCACGTAGCTGGGCCAATTCCCATGTCACCAGGTTGCAAATGCACAAGAACTGAGGCACAGCTGATTCCAGAGCAAAGCTTTACGATGCTGTATCCAAAATGTGTCTAATCCCTTCACCTTTGATGTAACCAGCGCTGTCAACAATTCTTGGCATCATATGTGAATTGTATTATAGGGTGGCATCCACTCAGCAGTTAGGTCTGAACAAATTTGCAAATGCTTCATTCTTGTACTTTGGTACTTTTGCTTGCATCCGGCCAGCATTAGGATGGGTTTACTCTTGGAGCCTCCTCTTCCTCCTCCCGTTGGCTCGTCAAATATCCAGCACCATTCACAACCACTTGTGACACAGCTGCAGTGTTTTAATCTGATCCATTGAGTGTACAATTGTTTAGCTCTGTCCATTGCAAACTGTTCCTGCTGTTAAGTATACTTGCACCCTTGACTAAGGTTGTATGCCTGGCGCTTCTCCCAGCGTGCCCTTCTGTATTCCGCATTGGACCAGGGTTAATCTTCTGGCTTGATGGTACTACTGTGGACCGGAATTTGTCTGGCAAGAGGTCATGGATTGCAGTGGACAACATGCTGCTGCCGCTTGGGGTCAACAGTACTTTATGGATGCTCAGGTTTCAGCTGCCAGATCTGTTCTGAACATATTCTATTTGGCACATTTTAATGTTACACAATGAGAGGGATGAAATCCTCCGTGTAAGAATAGGGGTTTACAGTGTGTGGGGCAATCGCAGTGGCTGACTCTCAGTTCTTCTGGCTCCGGTTTGATCGTGACCTCTGGTGCTGCCTGTGTGGAGTTTGCATGTTCACCCTGTGACTGAGTGGGCTTTGTCCCACATCCCAAAACCACGTGGGATGGTAGGCTTTAATGGAATGCATGAAGGATAAAGTAAAACAATAGGATTAGTATGAAAGCGTGTTTGATGGTTGGTACAGACTCAACGGCCTGAACAGGCAAAATCTGTGCTCTATGACTCTGCAACACAATGACTATAAGGACTTTATTCACACAAGGACTGTGATGATCAGTCCTATCACTGCTGCCAAGACGCTGATGTTGATGCTGATGCATATCTGGCAGGACAACTCCAGGAATTGTAATGGAAAAGTCTGGCTCGTTGTCCATAGGTTATGACCATGTCAAGCTGACAGATCTTCCAACTGGGAATCAGTTCCTCAGATTGCCCACTCTCTTCTCTCAGCTGAGAAGTCAGTGAACTCCTTGTTAATAACTCTTGGAAGAAACACTGTAAGTAGCAGGGGCCAAAATGTCTCCCGAGTGAAGGAATTCAATGGCCATCACAAGGCGTGCCTTGGCGCCCAGGTGCCTCCGTTCCGAAAGACACCGCACCCACACTTGGTCTGAGGCAGGTAATGAGTTAATGTCATTACCACATCTAAACTCAGGAACATAGTCAATGTAAAACACTCTATTCTATTGTATACTTTTGTGTTATAAGTTTGCAGTTCGATGCAACTGTAGCTTGTTAGCCCCTTTCAGAGAACAGTTCAGAGGCTGCCACATAACTGCTGCTGCTTCCATCAATCTGCTTGAGCAGATTCCAAGGACATCTCGAATAATCTTCTGACGTCATGCTCTGGTACACTGTGCAAGGAAGACATTGGCACTCATTGACACAGTATGCTATGATATGTTCAGAGGACAATACTGAATTCAATTACAAAATCAGCAGAGGCACTCTTCTCTACTTCCTCTCCAGCTGACGCTTTTTTTCGACCAACGTTCTTTGGCAACAGGAGAAAACAAATAAGGTGACACTGTTTCTTCTCCCTGTGACACCACGGGATCTCCAACAGACATTGAAAGCACTTGGCTATGATGCAGCACATTAAATGCTCAGGGTTGTGAGATGACCATCTGATGAGTCATAGAGGCAGCAGTTTGAAGCACCAGTACTTATGGTTGGCATTTAGAAAACAGGGAGGAGGGCTCTGGGAGATTTATCATCGAGGAACGATGATGCACAGAGCAGAAATAAATCCCTTCAACCTGAATGAACTTTTCTGAAAGGGAACACAATGATTAAATCCGGATTTGCGTCCTACGGCCTGGGAAGAGTCGTAGAGACAGTCACTCTCAGCAATGTGAAATGTGAATATTGCGTATGTTTGTGTGGAACTTTGGTTTTGTTACTCTTGACAAACGATAAATATTGATCGACCTATCTCTACGTCTAACTTTAACATAAAACAAGCTAAAAAATGGAGCTTCAGAAAATTCCGCACATTTCTGTGGTGTGTGCATGTCATCTGTATTTTATTAGGGGAGGAAACTTTGGGATAAAATAAAAACACTGCCACACTGGTAATTATTCAGAATATGTCACAGCAAGCAGCGATGTATTCATGTTTTGGACATGAGATGAAAGGTTTGGGCTCTTTCTTACTGTCGCAAAAGCCTCGAACCAATTGGATATGGAACACACATGATTATCACGAGAATATCTTGAATTGTACACTTATCTTTGTGGTGGCCTCAAAATTTAGTTCAGAGCTCTGCAGGAATTAAAGGTTTTGTGCTGATCTGGGAACGCTGCTCAAGGAAGATAGGATCCGTCAAACGGCCTTGTTGTCCGAAAAACCAGGGTGATCTCTCAAGCTGTGTGCAGGGTAACGGCAACGTTGGAAGCAGATTAATTTGCATCGGCAATGAAGGCCATCAAAGAAACAGTATGCTCTGCAGGAGGAGTGAACGACATAAATGAGATTTACATTGATGAAGTCTGAAAAATAGAATAAATGTGAATATAAGACTGATTCTAACAATGTGTTGGAAACGATGACCTAGGGACAGTAAAATTCTGAGTTTACCGGTAATTATTGTATGCTGTATATTGTATGGAAGCAGAAAACAGAAACTGTCCAGGTCACTGAATCAACACTGCAGCCTCCCACCAACTTTGCCTCACTTTAAAACAAGAACAGTTGTCAGCGTAACTTGGGTCTCCAATGGTTAACTTATGCTACAGTCCAATCTTTGCACCTCAAGCCCCTCAACCTCCATGGCCAAACATAACTAGATTTCTGTCATGAAAAGACACTCATTTACAACAAATAGTGATCTGTAGATGAACTATTAGTTGTACCTCTCCTCAACTTATCACATCCATTGTTTGACACCTTACATCTAATTAGCCTTAAGTCGGAAGGTAGTTTGACAATCTGATGATTTGAACAAATGATCATTTTTCACTCAGTGAAGTTGAAAACCACCAAACCTTCCCACCAGCATTCATTCCCCAAGCTGACTGTTTTGCAGCCTTCATTCAAAGTCCATCATTTGCTGCCTTGTTCCATGATCTCTAAGCTGCACAATGCAGCTCATAGCCGGGCAAGTACTTAACACAAAGAAACACTGCACCGTAACAGTTCTGCGGAACTTTTCTATGTAAAAAAAAATCAAAAATAATGAGTAACGGTGAAAGCAAAGGTTAACAGCATGGTTGGCGTATTTTGTATTTAGCAATGACATAGCAATTAGGTGTGTATTGCAGATTCATCTCTTATGGTTAAAATCCCCCCAAAAAGTATGTCCAAATGGCACAAGATTTAAACGTATGCCAACACTTGTGTCAGACACATTATTTCAAATGTATATAAGATTCCTGAACTGGGACTTTTAAACCTTTATTAAGTCACCACAACATTTACCCATGCAACTGATGTGTAAAACAAGTTCTTTTCAAACAATACAACACTCCACTTTTCAGCTTGTGTAATAAAAGTTCTTGGGATTAAAATAATTAAAAAAAGAATGGAAAACCTGGCAGAAATTTAAGTAAAGCCAGAATAACAAATTATTAACTCAGTATAAAGATCACAATACACAATGCTGTCTACTTCATAGATTGGCCCACACTGTATATTCAGACCAAGTGGGCCATTCTCATCCAGCCTATTAATCTTACAGGCTTCAGTTGTGCACTTGATAGCCTGAAGAAGGTTGACTGAGGCACATAATGTGCAATAATAGTATTTTGGAAGGCAGGAAAGCATTGCAGAGATTAGTTACTGAGCAGCAAGAAGCTACAGACACTGAAGATCTACTGCATCTGTTCAATAAATGTGCTCTGAATTGCTTAAAACACCACGTCCACGAACAAACCATGTACAGTTCTTGAATCTTGCTCCCTTTGCCCCACCAACTTCGTGCCAACCATCAAGCACCCCTATCCTACACTAATCCCATTTTATTTCTTCCCACATATTTCTCCACTACCCATTTACAGTGGACAATTAACCTAACAACCCACACATCTTTGGTGGACGTGGTGGGGCAAAGGGCATAATTTGATGGCATGTGACTCTCTTATTAAATGGTCTGTTAGTGGAGACAGTGCATTAAGACATTCAGAGCACATTTATTGACCAGATGCAGTTGCTCTTCAGTGTGTTCATCTTCTTGCTGATTCTGTGACTGACCTCTGCATATTTGGGAGGAGACCAGAGTACCCGGAGGAAATCTACTAGTTGACAGGGAGAATATGCAAACTACACAGACGGCACCAGAGGTCAGGATCGAACCTGGATGGCTGGAGATGTGAAGCAGGAGCTCCACTAGCTGTGCCTTTGTGAGAAACAGATTTCCAGAGATTTCCAGAAGGCTTCAGGACAGCTCATGGATAGAAATGGTAACTTTTTTTAAGCGCGTTTTTTAGTCCTAAGGTCATTTTAGATTGACTTTAAAATCTCAAAATAGAAATTTGAGTTCGTCACAGACACAAGTACACGCATTCACTGGTGCAATGTAAAACTTACTTGCAGCAGCATCACAGGCGCATGGCATCAGAAACACAATATTTACATGAAAAACAAATTATACAACAAAGAACACAATGCGATAAAAAAAATGTAGTGCGAAGTGGTCATAATGTTGCTATCCTGAGGTAATGATTAGAGTTGTGCAGGTTGGTTCAAGAACTGAATGGTTGTAGGGAATTAGCTGTTCCTGAACCTGGTGGTGTGGGAGCTTCAGGCTTCTGTACCTCCTACACAATGGTAGCTGTGAGAAGATGGCATGACTTTCCTTATGATTGCATCTACGTGCTTGATCCATGACAGGTCATCCGATATTTTAACAGACGGGAATTTAAATCTGCAGGCCCTCTCCGCTACCGATCCACCAATGTAAACTGTCAAATGTTCACCCTCCTTCTTCTACCTGAAGTCAACAAACAGTTCTTTAGTTTTACTGTTATCAAGTGAGAGGTCGTTTTTGCTGCACCACTCAACCAGGTGTCCCATCTCGCTTATTTGAGAGCATTTACTATTTTTTCCACGAGGGATAAAGTATTGAAAGATCTGGTGGCAATCTGTTTCAGGAGGATGTCATAATGCAAGGAAATGCAAAATACCTTGCAATTGATAACTTCTTTAATGAAGTTTCTTTGTTAATATTCTCTGACAGAAAGAAACACAAAGCTGAAGGACAGATGACCCACATGTTGCCAAAAGGTTTGAAGGAAATGTCAAAAGACAAAGAGATTGTGGTGACCACCTAATGGTTTCTAAATTGCAACACAACCCTGTCTTGGGTTAGAGTCCCAAGTTGCCTTGCAGTAACTCAGACACTTGGCTGGAGAAACAACCTTTTCGCAGAATTATAATATAAGTGTTCCATGGAATTGACATGCTTGCCTTCACAATGGAACATCCCTGGAAAACTGGTCCAAGTTTGTTTAGTGATGAACTTAGCCACAGGATTACAATGTCATTCCAGATGTGGTTCCACAGAGGGTGACAAGCTAAAATACTGTTATTGACTACAGTTTAATAAGGGAAATGGCATGCCGGTTGTCCAGTGGTTTTTCACACGCAAAATGAAGTAATTTTAGACATCATTGCTCCCAATTATGCCTCCACACACAGATTGACTTATTTAAGTATTTTGATGAATTAAGCTGAAAGTATGAATTGTTCCAGTAAACTCAGTTGATGAATGATGCACCTTCTAAAAACTTGGCTCTAATTTTGACTTGCTTCAGCAACATCATTATGTTCTGCCCTGAATTTAAGGACAGATGGAAATTTAACAAAGGATAGGGCACTACACACTATTCAAAGCTCACTACAGGTTGATAGATTTTTTAATGAAGTAAACTAAATGCTAGTGGGGTGTTTCCACGAAGGAAAAGGGGTTTCAACAGGAAAATTTTGTGAGAGCTCAAGATGTGTCATGGACACATGATGTGAACCAATTTGAAGATTACCTGACCTCAAATCAATGATAAAATACACAGATCATCTTTGGAAATAGATATTCTCCTCTGAATATAACTGGCTCTCTAAAATAACCTTAAAAATCTTGTGTCTGCTCTTGGTCATTGTGGGGCTGAGATCAGGAATTACTTCATTCAAGAGTTCAGATTTTAGGAAATGGTCTATGGTAACCTCAGTGCACTAGTTTCAAAGCTTTTGTCACAACTATTTAGTCCTACAATCAGAGATCAGTTTGCATTCAATGTTGTACACAGGTTTTCCCACACAATATAAAAACTTGCATCAAATTTTCTCTTAAGATAACGCAGACTGAATTTCTCAAATTTAACCTTTTGCCGATTTTGCTTCTTCCAGCTCGGTTTAAATATCAAGGTCACCTTCTGCTGGCACAAGAGCTTTTCTCCTCAATGGCAAGACTATGCACCAGGATTCCAGTCGAGATCAATCAGCCACAGAAAAGTTTGAGCAAAATGCTCTCCCAGTTAGATAGAAGGATATAATTATGCTGCACTAAAGTAATTTAACTAAAGCCTCCCAGATAGAAATCTTTAAACTTCACTCAAAAACAGTAAGTCTGGAATTCAGCAGTGCTCATGAAAATTATTTCTTTAGACATCGCAAAAGCAGAGGGAATTGAAAGCCAATATCCCGGCAATGGTTTGGACCATTAACACTCAGGATCAGAACTTATCTTTTTAGAAAAAGTTTTATCTGTTTAGGAAACAGGAGAAGGGGGCAAAATGGCCTCTGGATCCTGTTCGATGAAAGCATGGCCATTCTTTAGCATTTACCTGTCCAATCCCATATCCTGTGATTCCCTTGGAATCTAGGGACTGAGCATGTATGGAGACAGGAGATTCCACAGATGCTGAAATCTGAAGCAACACACACAAAATGCTGCAGGCACACACATGTCAGGCAACATCTATGGAGGGATTTAAACAGGTGGCATTTTGGGTCGCGGCCTTCATCAGAACTGACATCACATCCAGAGGAGAGCATTCCCAAAACTCCAAACTTTTAGAGTAAAGTAACTCCTGATCTCAGCCTGGGATGGACAACACTTTGTCCTGACACAATGCCCCTAGTTCTACCAAGCTAATTAACCACTCAGTCTCCACATTTGCATGCCCCTTTTGGAGTTTAAATATCATCTCTCATTTTACAAAATTCTAGCAAATAAAGGCCCATTCAAATCAATCCTTCTTCCTTGGCCAGCCAACTCACTTTGAGATTCAATGTGGTAAAACTTCTGACAAATTTGATGATTAAGAGTACTCTTAAGAAGGAAATCCGGTGGTCAAAGGGAGGGTTAGAGATGGATCTGACAGGTAAGTTTAAGAAAATTCCCAAAGGGTTCTATAGCTACACAAAGAGTAAAAGGGTGGCTAGGGAGCGAGTGGTCCCCTAAGAGATTAGCAAGGCTGTCTAGGTCTCGAGCCGCAGGAGATGGGTGGGAATTTTTACAAATGTTTCTCCTTGGTGTTTACTGAGGAGAAAATCATGGTTGCTCAAGAGACAAGGAAACAAGTGGAGATTTTTGGAGGAAATTCATATTATCAGGGAGGAGGAATTTGCAGGCTTACAGTACATTAAGGTGGATAAATGCCCGAGGGACTGACCAAGTGCATACTCAGACTATCCGGGATGCTAGAGAAGAATTTGCAGAGGCCATTGCAAAGATATTTGCTTCATTGTTCGTCACTGATGAAATTCCGGAAGACTGGAAGGTGGCTAAAGTCATTCCATTGTTCAAGAAAGTCAGCAATGGCAAGCCAGGGAATGACAAGCTAGTCAGCCTGACATCAGTAGAGGGGAAGTTACTGGAGGTAATTCTGAGGGAAAGGTTCTGGCAGCATTTGGAAAGACCAAGTTTGATCAGGTGGAGTCAGCATGGCTTAGCGCATGGAAAGTCGTGCTTGATGAACCTTTTGGTTCTTTTTTTTAAAAAGTGTTACCAAAAAAGTAGGTAAGAGTAGTGCAGTGAATGATGTCTGTTTGAACTTTAGCAAGGCTTTCGACAAGGTCCTGCATGGTAGGCTGGTCTGAAGGTTAGGTCCCATGGAATACAGGGAGAACTAGTTAGATGGATTCAAACTTGGCTCGGAGGTAGGCAGCAGAGCGTGGTGGTTGAAGATTGTTCGTTGGCATGGAGACTGATGATTAGTGGTGTGCCGCAGGATTCAGTGTTGAGACGCTTGTTATTCGTTATTCATATGAATTATTTGGATGTGAATGCACAAGGCGTGATCAGCAAGTTTGCGTATAACACGAAATTAGGAGGGGTGGTTGACAGTGAAGGTTATCGTAGATTATATGGGGATTTTGATCAGTTAGAGAAGTGGTCCAAGGAGTCGTAAATGGATTTCAATACAAATATGTGTGAGGTGATGCATTTTGGAAGTCAAACAAGCATAGGACATATACTGTGAATGGTAGAGCACTGGGGAATGTTATGGAACAGAAAGGACCAGGAGTACAATTGCATAGGTTATTGAAAGCGGCGTCGCAGGTAGACAGAGTGATGATAAAGGTGCTTTGCATGCTGGCCTTCATCAGTCAGGGCACTGAGGACAAGAGTTTTGACATTATGTTGCAGTTGTAAAAGTCGTTGACGCGGCCACACTTGGAGTACTGTGTACAGTGTTTTTCACTCTGTAGAGGAAAAACGTGGTTAAACTGTAAAGACTGCAGAAAAGATTTATAAGGATGTTGTCAGGACTCGAGGAACGGAGAGGGAAAGGTTGGCTAATCGAGGTCTTTATTCCTTGGAACATAAGAGAGTTCAGTACAACCTTATAGAAATGCTTAAAATTACGTGATGTAGATATAAGGTGGACGTTAACAGGACAGGGGAGTCCAATATTAGGGGGCATAGATTCAGGATGAGTGGGGAAAGATGTAAAAGGGACTTGTGGGGCAACTTTTTCCACACAGAGGGTGGTGAGTTTATGGAATGATCTGCCAGAAGAAGTAGTTGAGGCAGGTCCAATACTATAATTTAAGAAGCAACTGGAATAGGTACATGGTGGGGAAGAGTTTAGAGGGATATGGGCAGAACACAGCAAATTGGGACTAGCTGTGTGGGCACCGTGATCGGCATGAATTCGTCGGGCTCAAGGGCCTGTATCTGTGCTGTATTTCTCTTTGACTCTAAATATCTTCAACCTGAATCATTAACCCTGTCTATCTCGCCACACGTTGCCCGCCCTGCTGTGCGTTTCCAGAATATTCCATTTTATTTCAGATTTCCAACATTTGCAGTTCTTTGATTTTCATTTATTGGTAATTCTTTACAGTTTTGCCTCCAAATCCATCCTTCCTGGGATAACACAACCACTGGTATATGCAGTATTTCATATGTAGCTGTACCGAAACCCTGTCCACATGCTGTTAAACTTCCTTACTTCTCCACTCCAGCTCCGTGCACTACAGTTCAACAAGCCATTTTACTTCTTTATTTATGCTGTACCTGTGTAATTATATTATTGTTCATATTCAAAGACACCCACATCTCTGTGAACACCAACACTTAATGGTTGTGTTCCTTATCAAAATACTGAATCCTATTTGTATCCAAAAAGGAGACACAAGAGACAGCAGGTGTTGGAATCAGGAGCAACTGATAACCTGCTGAGTTCTCCTAGCAGATTATAGGTTGCATGATAAGTTGCAGTGTGGACACAACCTGTTGATATTTCTCTCTCGTCTTTTACCTGCCCGCTACATATATCAGTGAACCTAAAGATAAGCGAGGCGGTCACATCAGAGGCCAGGAGTCATTGTTTTGCAAGCGTCAGTTTATGCACAAGTTTTGACTGGCACTGAAACCTACAACCTGGATGTTCAAGCAACTGATCTGAACCTCTTCTAACTTTGTCAAATTAATCTCATGATGCTAAACCAGGATTGGGAAAACTTGATTTTCATCGGTAGCTTACAGAGATCAATTTCTTTCACAATCACCTTCATTTGATTTTTCAGATCACACACATTTTCTTCCTTTTGGGAGAGTGAAAATCACAACAATAAGATAGGATTGCACTCACCAAGTTCCGGCCACTTTAAATATTGTCCATGTACAAAAGGCAAGAGGGTGCTTAATGGATGGACACCAATCAACTCTCATGCACTGAGAGAATGGAAATGAACACAATTAATAAAATTGTCCTCCAAACCTTACCACCCTCTCCACATTCTCCTGAATGGACCCTTCCTTCTGCACAAACACAGGATTGTTCTATTGGTGCCAATAATTTTTACCTGAATAGACAGGAGAGTACAAACATCTAAACACAAGAGAAAACACTTCCCACGCTAATGACAGGAATGAAAACAATCATAGCCCAAAAGAACATTTGGAATCTGTCCACCTTATGTCGCATGATTTTCTCCATTGCAATGTTTATATTCTCTATTTTATTCGACGAAATAGTTGCTAAATCTTCCTGATTTGTGCTGTTTCTCCAGTCTGTGTGTTAATGCCATTAACTCTCAGCGCCTTGGTTTCCAAATATGCCTCCATGACGTCCGAATTTGTTTAACCCTCTGCAATACTGTGTCCATGGAAGTCAATTTAACTTGCTTTACTGGATTTCCGGACCATATCTAACAAGGATTTTAATCGATACTTGTTCTTGATGTCAATCCATGTTTCAATGGCATAGTATCCGTTTCTTTTTGGAATTCTAATTTTGATTTTAGCATCTGTCTTGCATTGTTCATTTGAAGTGCCATTGAAAACACCTTCCGTCCCCTTCGTAGGATTGGCAACCTGGTCCCATTACTTTGTGAATGAGTGGGTGATATAAAATGTGCTATTCCAATTAATGTCACTTTGATTTCGACTAACTTTGCACCATCAGTGGAATTACTTCAAAAACACCTGACCTCTCAGCCGCTGAAATGCAGCAGAGCCTCAGTCCATATGTGTATGATTCTCCGTATCTCTAAATACAATCTTTCAAGAATAATTTTAATGACTTGTCAGATATTGTTGTTTGCTTGTCTCCACCACCCCATATGTATTGTTGTCCCTTAACGGTAGCTTGCTGTGACATCCAAATACACTAACACTGGAAACTGTAAGTTTGCCGACCTTCAACAGAACGCTCAAACAGTAAATGGAGCACCATGTCCTTCAACTGTTTTATACCGAGCTGTTAGGAATAAAAGGTTGATCAGATTGGAAGAAAAAGAGAAAGATTTCTTGAGATGTTTTGGACTGTTTGTGGTTTTCTAATAACCTATTTTGGTTAAACAATTGATCTAATGGAATGGGAACTGCATTGCCGAAGTTTGACGGCAAATCGTGGGGTTCATCTATTTAATGGCCACGAATGTATCAGACTTGTTCACTCCATGGAAGGTTGAAACATTTGTATCTTAACCAGAGAAAGGTCATAACCTATAACCACCATGGTTGCGCGTCTTTCAAGTATTTATCCTAAGAACGTTCAGTGTTCTTCCTGAGACCGAATCAGTCCACGGTAAATAAGCATTGATTCACTGTCCACAGATCTTTTGCACCTGCTCCCACTTGTGCCACATGATGCGATCAATCCAGCTGATCCTCTGCATTTGAAAGACATCTCAGGTATGTATCATGGCCTCATTCGTCAGCTCTGTTCGCTGATTGCCCCAAAACACTGGAAGAACCTGTGATCAGCATCAATGCTGGAAGGGTGGAGTTTGACCTCCGCTCAGTCTGAAAGCAATTTTGAATCTTTCTTGCTTTCAGTGAGTCGGACTTAAATGGCAATGAAAAATGATTCAAATCATTTCAATATATTTTAATAAATTAATAAAATATTTTGATTACCAAATAAAAAAACATGTCAGCACATGATCAAGTAACTAAAGTCAGTACACATAGGTAACCTGACAATTCCATTCAAATGAATGCGTCCCCCTGTTGCATGCAGGCTTGGTTGACACAGGATCGGAAAGGCGGCATTTCTCCAGCCAGGTCAGTGTGAGGGATGTACCAGCATTAGTCTCTCAGCGCGACCCGGCTTGAGATGGATCCGTGCAAGTCCAGGAGTATTTATTTAGGAGTGGCTGAAATCCAGCTATTTTACTGGACACAGTCAGCGGGATTCGGCTCAACAGCTCCACAAACTCCTCACACGTTGCACAGGAAGCAAATATTCGTGGAGTTACAAGGAGTAGAGCTGTGTATGTACAGACATGGATTCACCAAGACAGCAGTGACGGCAGAAGACCAGATGCTTGTGAGAAGATGTTGGAAATGATTAAGGCTGTTCGGAAAGATAAGAATTAAATGTTCCCAGGGAGTTTGGCAAACAGAGGGCATAGATGCCAATACAACCAGAAGGGAGATGATCTTTTTATTGACTCAAAGAAATGATATGATCTTCAATTTTCTCTCTGAAAGGGTTGTGGGTGTATGTTTAATTATTACCCTCACAAGGGCACTGTGAACATTTCTCATCGAAGATTTTCAGCATCTGAATCTTTATTTTCAGATTTTTTCACATCCCCAGTGGTTCAGGACTGAAGTGATTTGCCACTTGGCGTTACATTGGCGGAATAATGTGCGATTATTAAACACATGTTGAGTCAGGATTCTAAAGGGGAAAATGAGATTCGGGCATGTGGGGGAATGGCTAAAGTGGGACAACGGTCAAAACTAGTTGCGAATAAATTGACTCCTGTAATCACATTTTTACCAGGATATCATCACCAGCACCATGGAAATGTTTGCGAACGTGAGTCTTTCTTTGACCCATTCTTGAGGGTTCGACGTTGACAAGGATGTTTGACCACAATCAAAAGCTTTCAACGCTATTTCGTTGTTACTTGATGTACAGAGAGTATTGAGAACCCTGCATTGGATAATTGTGGAGAATGTCTGCAACTCAGGTGAGCGATGTAACGCGATGTACTTGTGATGATAGACGTGGGTTTCGTTAAAGTTGGAAGAATGCATAAAAAGTGTAATGGAAGTGTAATGGAATTGTAACAGTTCCTACTGTGGTTGCAAATGTGTGGCGGTGAGTGCTATATTTTATCGGATGGGAACACATGATCTATGGGAAGGGTTTGAAGACGAAGAAGCAACAGTGGTGATTTAATGGCGTTTATACACAGAAATTTGAGAAAACATCGTTGACAGACGAGGGAAAAGATATTTTGATATCCTATATTCATCGGCAAAATTCTGTGTGTCCGATGTCATCGTTGTTGTTTCGCTTGCTCTAGACTAACCTTTTAACAATAATGACACCCGTATTATCAGGTTTAATAACCTCAGTGTGAGTATGAGAAAACCAACGGAAGGAATCAAAGTGGGGAGAAGATTATTCAATCTCGACCCATATATATATTAATATCTTAATAATAGAATAAGATAAATCTCAACTTGCACATTTTCCTTTCCACTCTAGTCTAACTCGTTGTAATTATGTTAATTCTTCACATTTGAAAACATATATATTGATCTGACAGTTAATTATGGTTCCCTATGATATGACAGCACTGAGCTTTTTCCCGATTTCCTAATTTCAGTTATGATCTTATCTCCATCTGCTGATGAAAATTGGCTTTAAAAAATATCTCCTTCACAATCATACAGATAGTGATACTTCCTGGCGTATCATCGAAAGGACACTTATAAACCTGATTATGAACATCTATTATCTGTTCCTAAGTAAAAATTCAGAATTAAACCTACGGTCACGAATTTCTGGTCTGTTTCTCTTGCTCATCTTTTGAAATCACGAGCAATCTGTGGGTTTTGGTTGCTGTTCTTGTGTCCCTGGGTTCGGCATGCGTTTTCCGGCAAGATAAGAACACATTAAAATCAAATTGCATGAAAAGTATTTATTCCGTTTGCTGGATACTTACATTGAACAAGATCAGAATGAAACAGTCACTCGCGATAACCACAGCAAAGTAAACCATGATACAACAGATAAACCGTTCATTTGAATTACGCGATATATTAAGCATCGACACAGAATATCAAAAAGGCATAAAATATCAAAATTTCAAAAATAAGTCCTAGTTTTCCTTTTTTCATCTCTACACGTACCGTTCAGAAGAATAAAGAAGATTTCTTGCAAGTTTTTGAACACAAATCAACTTGTCTGCTGGTAATAATACGGCGAGTGAAACTAACAACGAGACGATCTGCATGTTCATCTTTTTGACAGACGATAGGATATCGTTCCCGCTGTATTTCGGTACATTTGCCATCACTTCAATACTCGAATTGGAAGATGTGATCTTGGGCTTTATTCGAACTTTACCTGTGAAACAAATTAATGTTAACACATTATCGCAGAGAAATGAATATTGGAATGAAATCCAAATAGTGTTCAGCATATTATTTCTGTCAATTCCTTTCAGTGCCATACTGAAAATGCGCAGTAGAATCGCACTAGAAGTACTGGTGTCATCAAATAAATAAATACCACGCGCCAGGAAAGAATGTTTACTCAATATTAATGTATTTTTACTTCAAAACAAATATATGGATTATTATCCGTGATAAGATTATTTCGATTCAGAGTCACTGATATTTGAACACAGTACTCTTTGCTCTGCAGGAACGTCCACCCAAAAACTGAAAAACTATCAAACCTCACATCACCGGTGAGTGGATACAATGAGTGCCAGCAAACAAGGAGAGGTTTTCCTACCGACTTCATGGTGATGACGTGAAATATGGGAACGAACCATCGACGCATCTAGGAGCTGAAAGGTCTGCGATTGTGAGGATGGCGCCGTGGAATGTATCATTGTTGTTTGTAGAGCACGGAGCCGGGGAAGAAGGATGCTTGAGAGTCTTCCAACCCGATTCTGTGAGAGTGAAAGGGAATGACACAACTTTCAATGCGTGGGTGACAGCATCGGACGGTGAGGACAAAGAAAAAATTGAAGATTGACGGTTTTGGATTAGTACGGATTCAATGCATCTCATTTCCGTAAAAGGATCCGTTATTGGTGATGTGTAATGGGGTTTTTGTTTGTTTGTTTATTTTCAACGTCGTTCCTGTGCAGGTTTATAACGCAGTGGATTAAAAAAAAGATTTAGAACAGGCGATTTCAGTTAATTACGTGCTTCGCATAGCACTCGGGAATGAAACCTTGTAGGCATGAGAGCAGAAATGCTCCTGGGTCACTTTCGCAGACCATGTTTTAACAAGAATCAATATTATAAACACTGGAAATAAATATGTTACAAGAACACAACCTGTGCAATTATTTGCCAAACAGCGTGTGGGTCCTGAGGTTAGGAAGAGACGGAACTCACCGTCATTTTCGAGATCATCACGGGCAACTGTGTGCATCAGAAGATCATCGGCGCCAGCGTCCATCAGGACCGGAGCGTGCGGAGAATCAATGTTTTTTCTCTCAACGCCGGCATGACCGGTAGGAAGTAGATCTGGGAAGAAGTACGAATAAGAATAGTGTCCTGCAAACAAACGTTGTGCAACGAGCTCCGCGGGATGAGCGACTTTGTTGTTTTTGTGACAGGTATTCCTATGGAGAGCGGATGTTCATCCATACCATGAATGTGGATTACTTAATCGCGCACCAATCCTGTGCATTCATTTCATATTTCAAGACCTACACTTCAGAATCAAGACCAAAAACAAGAACTTTTCTTCCAATTACACAGCTGGCTGCAGACGAGAGATATTTTTTTCCAATTTTATACTATATCACATGCCTTCGTTATGCCAATCCCTTGCAAAGCCATGAGATCTGTCTGTCATTTCACGGCGTACAGGTACGGACACAATTCTTTGTCAGGATTTGATCTAGGACAGCATAAATTAAAGTCGGAGAAAATGGAAAGAAAAAATACACCAACCGAGAAAACTGGAGGAGTTTCCTTCAGGGCATTCTGGTCCAAGAACTGTGGCAGTCAGCGGGCCGCTGGTGTAATAGTCGATTTGATTGATGGAATCAATGGAACCAGAGACTAGAAGTGAATGAAAGATATCGTTGTTGGAGATATTAATTTGGCCTTTGGGGCAGAATTCATAATTGCTTCATCATCTCAGTGACAATATTGTAGGTACTTCAAACGACTGTTTTGCGGAAGGTCTTTCAATACAATGACTAGGTTGGTTCAAGTGGAAGATCCACCGCAACGATCCGTTAATAAAGCAATTGATATGTGTAAACGAAATCCATTCTATTGATGATCTTATTGGCTACGGGCTCAGAAAACGATGACTGGCCTGCTGGAGCCGAAGGGAAAATAATGCTGAACTACGGGCTACTGTAAATCTCATGAACCAATTCATGCGGCGCTTTGAAACACTGAAAATCATAGCAAATCCATTGCACATACGAAGGTATACATAGATAAAGTGATAACCTCATTCTCATAGCAATTCTTCGCATGAGGAGATTTTCCGACACCTCTGTTCGTATCCAGCAGATATACTGAGCACAAATAAAACAAACCATTTTACTGGAAGTGCTCAACCGTTCAGGCAGCATATGTTGAAGAGCAGAGAGTTGCAGACGATTTTATTTCATGGGTTTCGGAACAGTTTGGAATCAAGGCTGTTTAAAATAGCAGAGGATAGATGCGCTGGATGTGGGAGAGAACGAAAGGAAAGTATATAACACGGTGAAGAGCAAAAGGTAGTAATGACACAAACTGGCATAGTGTGTTGAAGGCTTTTAAACAGCTCGAGGGCAACACCATCAGAAACATCGGTGTCATTCCTTCTCTTCTCTTCTCCACTCTAGCACATGCCATCTCTGTTATCTGCAGACCGCCCAATTCTCTGCAGTATCAAGCATTTCTAACATTTCACGTTTGTAACATTTGATTAAAGGTCTTTGACATGAAACATTACCTTTCTATCCATAGATGGTGTCCCATTTCTTGCTTCCGCTGATTACACGTTTAACTGCTTCGAAGTATTTTTTTCTTATTTATTAATATTTATTGACAACTAATACAATCACTGTTTGGAGGATATATTTATCCTTTGATGAGTGGATGCCGAATGCGAATACACACCTGAATCTTGTGTCTTGTTCAACGTCTTCCTCCGAGGAGTATTCTCAATCTCTTCATAAATTGCTTGGTACAAGCCAACTGGTGAGTCCCTGCCACTTATCAGTGCACCTGGTGAAGAACGAGTGGGATTAACATATTAGTTTATAAGTTTCGAAAGGAACAGCTTTCCCTTTATCATTAAAATTCAAAATGGGAAAACAATTATAAACTGGTGTGGGTGAGCTAGGAATCCCTCTGCATGGCTTAATGTCTTCTTCCAAATACTGGTTAGTTATATTAACATGTATATGACATTATATATGGACATGAATATAATATCACAGAGGTCGAATGTTGGGTGTATCAGAATGAAAAAAAGTTCCTGATTTCGTTCCGTCAGGTGAAATGCCGCAGTTCAACTGTTGAGAAGGTGGATATCATTACTCGATATGTGTGGACTGCATCTGTCTGGCAGCGGGTCATGAGGAGATGACACTTTGGCAGGTTTGACAACTGAGGAAGTGGTAGAGAAGGATAGCTTTCTGTCCAGCAATTGTAAAGAGAAGGAGAATAAGGAATTCCAGGTTTATAAAACGTGAGGTAAGTGCTACCCCGTAGCGATGAATAGAATCTAATCAGAATGATCGAGGATCTGCAACGGATCCACGAAACTGAAAAGATCCAGATATTTAATGACAGTGTGAAGAACGGTCAAGCTACAGAAGGAGAATTCCAATGGAACCGGATGCATCGGTTCACTTGATGTACAATGGAAGTCGATATTGTAAATGTGTCTGGGAATTCAAACCAGCTGCCGCTTATATCGTAAAAATACATATCATCGACTCCTCCAAACAGACTTTTCAGAAACTGCAGCGAACATCAATCTTGCCAAGTTATGAAAAAATATCCGGAATAATAATTCAGCATCAAGTTTGAACCTCACCTCTTCTTGCTGACCGTCTCCGTATTATCGTCATCAGTGTGAATAACTCACCGATGAGGAGGATTCCAAGGGTTACGCAGGCGGCAACCAAGATAGAGGAGGTCTCGTTTCCCAATTCTTAAACAAAAATTCATGAATAAATTCAAAAGAGACTCTGTCAGTCTAAGTAAAAAAATATTTGCAGCAAGCATGAATGAATTGCAAGCACTGATTGTCCAACATGAGTTTTCCCAAGAACCCTCTCATGCATTTAATTAGATGAATGTCTGAACGTAAAGTGTAATGGAGAGTCAAATGAGATGCCGCATGGTGAGCCATCTAGAGCAGATTGCAACGAGATCAGACCAACCCCAATGACAAATTTCTGGCTCCTGCGACATCATATTAACGCCATGCTTGAATACTGAGCTACCGGTGTGCCATAACCTCCAGGAAGGGAAGCTGACCATTGTACATCTGAAGAAAATGGTGATTGCCTCAGGCCCTTATGGCGGGCTGGATTTTGAAACGTGACATTTTTAATCATTTTCCTTGCTCTTTGTATTCGCTGATATGTGTTGTAGAGCTGTCGGGGGAGGGGATAGCCATGAAATAGTTTTAAGCCACTACAAACTTTGGATCAGTTAGCATTCATTCTTGCTGCCCTGTTGACGTAATTTTGTTAGAGAGGAAGTATGCTCTGAATGCTGGACTCAACTTTAAATTTCCCGTCTACAAATTGTCGGAGGCGGTAGGATCCCGGGGCGCTGGATTAACCGAACGTTCCCACTCTGAGAGGCCATAGATTGATCGGGGTGGAGGTGGGGTTGGGCAGTCTGGACAACTGGAGGATTAAGTGAGGGCGCCTGGCTAGCCAAGTTACTTCGAACAATGGTGAGTCTTCATTGAGATAAACTAGATCCAGGTAAATTGAAGAACCGGCAGGCCGAGAACCGAGAGAACCGGAAGTCCACGTTTAAATTATTTTAAGAAATAGAGGGGTTGGAGATGCAGGCCGAAGTGCGACGCAAAGCGGTAATCCTGCATGGTACTGACGCACCTGTACAATTGGAGTATTTGCAGAAAGATGGTAAAAAATCCAATGGAAAATTCCAGATGTTTTCACTTTGGATTATTATGATGAAGGTAGAAAAAATCTGGTTGAAATAGAGGAAGATAAGAACATGTGGTGGAGGCAGTGCAAAGGAAACAGGCAAAGAGAACCAACTTTTTTTACGCCTCGACGGGGGAATGAAAGGGGAGCGTCCAATAGAGAAATGGAAACAGCGGTGCAATGATATTTGACAAGGTTCCGCATGGTAGGCTTCTTCAGAAGGTCAGAGGCCAAGGGATCCGGGGAAGCTTGGCCGTGTGGATTCAATATTGGCTAGCCTGTAGAAAGCAGAGGGTTGTGGGGGAGGGAGTGCATTCAGCTTGGAGGGCTGTGACTAGTGGTGTCCTGCAGGGATCGGTTCTGGGATCTCTGATTTTTGTGGTATTATCGATTTAGATGAGGGGGTGGAAGGGTGGGTTAGCAAGTTTGCAGATGACACAAAGATCGGTGGTGTTGTGGATAGTGTGGAGGGCTGTAGAAGCTTGCAGAGGGATGTTGATAGGATACAGAGCTGGGCTGACAAATTGCAGATGGAATTCAATCCAGAGAAGTGTGAGCTGGTACACCTTGGAAGGACAAATACCAAGGCGGAGTACAAGGTAAATGGCAGGATTCTGGACAGTGTAGAGGAGCAGAGGGATCTGGGGGTTCATATGCACAGATCACTGAAAGTTGCCTCGCAGGTGGATAGGGTAGTTAAGAAAGCTTATGGGATGTCAGCTTTTATAAGTCGGGGGATCGAGTTTAAGAGCCGTGAAGTGATGATGCAGCTTTACAAAACTCTGGTTAGGCCACACTTGGAGTACTGTGTCCAGTTCTGGTCGCCTATTATAGGAAGAATGTGGAGGCATTGGATAGGGTGCAGAGGTGATTTACCAGGATGCTGCCTGGATTGGAGAGTATGGATTATGGGGAGAGATTAAATCAGCTAGGGCTGTTCTCATTGGAGAGAAGGAGGATGAGGGGAGACTATCATGTAGACAAGATATTGAGAGGAATAGATAGCGTGGACAGCCAGCGCCTCTTTCCCAGGGCGCCAGCGCTCAAAACAAGAGGACAAGGCTTTAAGGTATTGGGTGGGTAGTTCAAGGGTGATATCAGAGGGAGGTTTTCACCCAGAGAGTGTTTGGTGCATGGAATGCGCTGCCTGGGGTGGTGGTGGAGGCTGATACTTTGGACAAGTTCAAGAGATTGTTAGATAAGCATATGGAGGAATTTAAGTCAGAGGGATATGTGGGAGGAAGGGGTTAAATAGCCATAGGTGTGGTTTGAAGGGTGGCACAACATGGTGGGCCGAAGAGCCTGTATTGTGCCGTATTGTTCTATGGTTCTATGGTTGTATGGACAGGAAGTCTGTATGTCTCAGAATGTACTGCAAGTCAGAGAGCGTGAGTTGTTTAAGTGACAGAAAAGATTGTTCAAATTACATGGGGGTCAGGAACATTTACAGAAAGAGAATGAGGTGACATGGGTTAAGGACAAGACCCACAGAGTTTTGGCTGCAATCGCCACTATGTGAAAAAAAAATCACACGCTGTCTAGGGTTAACATTTAGGAAAAACATTCCTTATAAAAAGCTGACGTGAAGAGGGGAGGTCCCCGTCCTGGAACGAATACTCACTGATCCAAAGGTTCCTGTGGTTCTATACTATTAATGCCTATTACCCCGCACCGCACCATCCCCAGCCTCAGCCTTATCGCTACCACACATGCTCAATGAATACAGAGAGCAAGGTGATCGATGTCTTCATTGAAAAGCACACCACATGGGCCGGATGCATCCCCCTTTTTTCTCATGTGTGCTATCTGCCCTTCCTGGAGATTATGAGATGGTTGACATGTAGTCTCCAAGCATGGGGTTAAGATAGATGACTAGAGTCAGAAAGCTATGGCCTTGGATTGGTTTGGGCTGGTTCGAGACATCCCTACCTGGTACACCATGCAACATCACGTTTGATTCCACATTGCAGCACCGAATACAAAGACTATTTCTCAATGAAACCTCCTTTGTTAAGGCCATACCTTAGAGTCGTCAGCGTTCTCCAAATCACAGATTAATTTGGTTCTGACACATGACTTGAACTCATCAGTACCACTCAATCTAAGATAAGTAATCCTTACCCAAAACGTTTTAATTAGGCAGCTTACCATCACTTTCTCAAGAGCGTTTAGGATGTCTTTAGTAATTGGCAAATGCTAACAAACAAATATCAACTTTGTCAACATGGATTCGAACGGCAACAGTCAAAATTATTGGAATATTAAATACCTGAATCTTTGTGGCCTGTGGGAATCAAAACGGGATCTGTGGACATTAGTGCAAAGACTTGTCAGCAACATCATCTATTTAGGATTTCAGTTTTAAGTTGTTTGTAATTACGATATTCACAGATCAGCTGCAGGGAAATGGCATCTGCTCAACGACACCTACCAGAACAAATGACAAAGACGTCTTCCTTGTGATGACAGTCATGTTGACCGATTGGCGAGGAACGACAGCTCGATAGAAAGGATTCACTTCCTGTGCACTTCACTTCATCCAACCAGATATGTCCGGCACGCTGGGTATTTTTAACCGCTCCTGGAGTCCATCGAGCAGGGCCACATTCCAACTGTCTGCAGATTACAATGGCATCGGCCATGTCCCACGAGTCATCACATACCGTACCCCAGCTGTTATTGGACTGTATCTCCAGCCATCCGGAGCAATTGTTGCTACCACCAAAGAGACGCAATGGCAGTTCTGAGCGGAGCAAAACAAAATACTCACTTATTATGCATCAATTACACCTACGAAATTGACGTTACACTGATATTGTAACAAGAAATACGAATCACCTGCTGACGGAGAAGATTGAAATTTATTTTCTCCATCACAGGCCGTTTCGCTGAAACCCTCGGGCAGTTTGGGTTCTGTTGACAAGAGAAAATATGCTGACCGTTGTATACATCTGCGTTTGAAATGACAGCCGCCAAAAAATGGCTTCCTTGCGTTACCTTCACAAGCAACACCTGCATCACCCATGTAACAGCCGTTGTGATTTCTCCATGGGTCTGACTGACACTGCCAAATGGTCGGCTCCTGCGAAGAACATTCCATCTTTTCGAACCATATCGGCCCAGATCCCCTTCCATATTTCACAGACCCAGGATCAATGGATATGGTGGGTCCACATTTCATTTGTCTACAGATTACTTGCGCACCTTCATCCAGTTCGTCAGAACACACTGTACCCCAGGTCCCATTGTACCACACTTCCACTCTCCCTTCACATCGTCGCCCTCCGTTCACCAGGCGCATTTCTTTGTGCTCTGTGAAGAATAGAGGTGATACATAGGTCATCGCAATGCTTTCATACAACATCAAGCAAAAGATGTTTTAGTGAAACAAAAAAATGGACATGATGGAGATCTGAAATACATAAAACAGAGAAATCGCTGGAAGCACTTGGTTGGGAGCTATAGGTGTCAACGGTTAAGAAAACAAGGGAATGGCGAATTGAGATTTTCTACGGAATTACTGAAAGTGGAGAGGGTGGCGAAATATGTCTGGTGGTTGAGTCGTGTTGGACTTCAAAGAAATTGCGAAGGATCAGGCGTTGAGCGGAGGCTGGTGGGTGTGCAAGGAGAGGAACAGGAACTTACCTCCTTGGTAAATTCTTGAGACACCACCTACCAAATGCCGACTAATGACACTTCATGATGGAAATGCAGGAGACGCAACACTGTCTCTTTCATCTATTCTTTTCACTCTCTCCAGGAACACAAACAGCCTTTTCAGTTGAAGTTCGGATTCACTTGCACTTCTTCCGATTTCAAGTATTGCACGATTTATTGTCGGTGTTCACAACGTATTCTCCCCTTCACAGGGTGATCGCATTGTAGAGCATCTGTGTTCAATTGGCAAAAGTTGCCCTCAGTGCGCAGGCGCGGGCAGCGGCAGCAGCGGGAAGAGAGCGGAGAGTCACCTGACCAGGTGAGTTTTTTGTTCATCTCGCCATTTTGCTTGGAGTTTTTAACCATGAAAGGGAAGTGGTGTCCAGCGGAGCAGCCAACTCTGGAGCGGCTATCGTTGAAGTGATCTTAGTGTTAGAGTGGGAATTTAGAGGCTTTGACTCAAAGAGTATTCGACTGGAAGAGGCTGAGGCAAAACAGCAGAGTCGTGAATTGGAGCGAAATTTGGAGCGGGAACTTTGCAAAGAGCAGCAAATAAAGGGAAGGCATCTATAAGTGGAACGGCCATTTTGGGAGCGGCCCTTGTGTGTGTGTGTGTGTGCCTGTGTTGGAGTGGGGAGCTGAGGTTTTGGTTCAGGAGGTTTCTGGGAGAAGAGCCAAAGGTAAGTGTCTGCTAAGTTCCTTTCTTTCATTGATTTGCTATTCCCTTTAATGCCAGGATAGAGCAGTGAGAATGGCTCCAGGGTCAGAGGTGTGTTCAGCTTGTGAGATGTGGGAGTTCTGGGAGACATCCAGTCTTCCTGATAAATACATCTGCACGAGGTGCATCCAGCTGCAGCTCCTTACAGACCGTGTTAGGGAACTGGAGCTGCAGCTGGATGACCTTCGACATCTATGGGATACCGAGGAGTACATAGATAATAGCTACAGGGAGGCAGTCACCCATAAGCTACAAGTGGCAGGTAGCTGGGTGATTGTCGGGAGAAGGACTGAGAATTGGCAGGTAGTGCAGAATAGTCCTATGGCCGTTCCCCTCAATAACAGGTATACAGCTTTGTATACCGTTGGAGGGTACGACCTACCAAGGGAAAGCCACAGTGACCAGGTCTCTGGCACTCAGCCTGGTCGTGTGGTGCAGAAGGGAATGTGGGAGAAGAAGAAGGCGGTACTGATAGGGGATTCCATAATAACGGGGCAGACAGGAGATTCTGTAGACGTGATAGGGATTCCCGGGTGGTACTTTGCCTCCCTGGTGCCAGGGTCAGGGACGTCTCGGATCGGGTTCAGAATATTCTGAAGGGGGAGGGTGAAAAGCCAGAGTCGTGGGACATATTGGTGCAAAGGACATGGGTGGGAAAAGAGATGACGTCCTGAAGAGGGAATACAGAGTGTTAGCTAGGAAGTTGAAAAGGAGGACTCAAGGGCAGTAGTCACTGGATTGCTGCCTGTGCCACGTTCCAGTGAGGGAAAGAATGGGATGAGTTGGCAGATGCAGGCGTGGCTCAGAAATTGGTACAGGGGGCATGGTTTCAGATTTGTTGATCCTTGGAATCTCTTCTGGGGAAGGTATGACCTGTACAAAAGGGACGGGTTACACTGGAGGCAGACGAATATTCGTGCGGGCAGGTTTGCTAGAACTGATGGGCAGGGTTTAAACTAGTTTGGCAGGGCAATAGGAACCAGAATGATAGGTCAGAAGTTAGATAATTACGTGAACAAGTAGATGCAGAGTGTAGAAAGTCTGTGAGGAAGCATAGGCTGTTGAGAGGGCAAAATTGCCTTCCACTGGATGGGCTTTAATTCGAGAAGTATCAAGAACAAAGTTGATGAACTTAGAGCATGGGTACGTATGTGTAACTATGCCATGGCGGCCATTACAGAGACTTGGCTGTCGCAAGGGCAGGAATGGCTGCTGGATATTCCAGGGTTTTGATTTTACAAAAGGGACAGGGGCAGAGGTAAAAGAGGTGCGGAGCGGCTTTGCGGATCAGGGACAGTGTCACAGCTGTAGAAAGGGAGGATGTCCAAGAGGAAACGTCCACTGAATCAGTGTGAGTAGAAGTCAGAAACAGGAATTGAACAATCACTCTATAGGGAGTATTCTACCGACTCCCCCCCCCCCCCCCACTCGCCACCCCCAAATAGAAGCAGCGACGTTGAGGAACAGATGGGAAGGCAGATTTTGTCAACGTGCAAAAATAACAGGGTTATTGTCATTGGTGATTTCGTCTTCCATAATATTGATTGGCACCTCCTTACTGTAAAGGGGATAGATGGTACGGAGTTTGTTTGGTGTATACAGGAAGGATTCCTGACACAGTATGTTGACAGGCCGACTGCAGGAGAGGCCATCCTGGACCTGGTACGAGGCAATGCACCTGATCAGGTTTGAGATCTCTCGGTGGGAGAGCATTTTGGATGAGTGCCCATAACCCCTTGACCTATAACAAAGCGTTGGAGCGGGGTAGGAGCATACGATATGGGAAAGTGTTTAACTGTTGGGGGGAGTTACAATGCTATTCGGCAGGAACTTGGGAGCATAAATTGGGAACAGATGTTCTTGGGGAAGTGCACAGAGGAAATGTGGAGGTTGTTTAAGGAATACTTGCATTTGGTCCTGGATAGGTTTGTCCCATTGAGGAAGGGCAAGGATGGTAGAGTGAAGGAACCGTGGTTGACACGAAATGTAGAAGGTCTTATCATGAGTAAGAAAGAGGTTGAACTGAGGTTTGGAAAGCATGGATCAGACAGGGCTCTGGAGCATTACAAGGTAGCCAGGAGGGGCCTTAAAAATGGACTTAGGAGAGCTAGAAGGGGCCATGAGGTCATTGGCGATTGGGATCAAGAAAAACCCCAAGGCGGTCTGCACGTATATGTTGAATAATGAGGGAAGGGCCGATGAGGGATTAAAGAGGAAACAGGTGCTTGGAGTCGGAAGTGGTAGTGGAGGTCCTTAATGAATACTTTGCTTCAGTATTCACCAGAGAGAGAGACCTTGAAGTTTGTGAGGATGGCGTACGGCAGGCTGATAGGCTAGGGCATGTCGACATGAGGAAAGAGGATGTGCTGGAACTTTTGAAAAACCTTAGGATAGATAAGTCACCGGGGCCGGATGGGATGTATCCAAGGTTATTACGGGAAGTGGGGGAATAGTTTATTGCGCCTTTGGCGATGACCTTTGCGCCTCACTGTCCACGGGCGAAGTTCCAGATGATTGGATGGTGGCAAATGCTATTCCTTTGTTTCAGAAGTGGAGTAGGGATAACCCTGTGAAATACAGGCCAGTGAGTCTTACTTCAGTGCTGGGTAAATTACTGGATTTCTGCAAAATACTGCATTTAGAGAAGCATTGGCTGATTAGGGACAGTCAGTGTGGCTTTGTGAGGGGCAGGTCTTGCCTCATGGGCCTGATTGTATTCTTTGAGGATGTGTCAAAGCATATTGATGAAGATAGAGCAGTGGATGATGTGCACATGGATTTCAGTAAGGCGTTTGCTAAGGTTCCTCGTGGAAGGCTTATTCAGAAAGTCAGGAGGCATGGGATCCAGGGTAACTTGGCTGTATGGATTCAGAATTTGCTCGCTCATAGAAGAGGGTGGTGGTAGATGGAGCGTATTCTGCCTGGAGGTCGCTGACCAGTGGTGTTCCACAGGAATCCGTTCTGGGACCCCTGCTCTCCGTGATTTTTATAAATGACTTGAATGAGGATATGGAGGGGTGGGTTCGTAAGCTTGTTGATGATAGAAACGTTGGTGGTGTTGTGGAACGTGCAGAAGTTTGCTGTAGATTACAATAGGATATTGATAGAATGCAGAGATGGGCTGACAAGTGGCAGATGGAGTTCAACCCCGATAAGTGTGAAGTGATTCACTTCGGGAGATCGGATTTGAAGGCAGAATACAAGGTTAATAGCCGGACTCTTAGCAGTGTGAAGGAACAAAGGGATCTTGGGGTCCACGTCCATAGATCCCTCAAGGTTGCCGCACAGGTCGAGTGGGTTGTTAAGAATGCCTATGGAGAGTTGGTCTTCATTAAACGGGGTATTGAGTTCAAGAGCCGCGAGTTGCAGCTCTACAGAACTCTGGTGAGACCACACTTGGAGAGTGTACAGTTCTTCTCTCCCCATTATAGGAAAGATGTGGAAGCTTTAGAGAGGGTGCAGAGGAGATTCACCAGGATGCTTCCTGGATTGCAGCGCATGTCTGATGAGGACAGGTTGAGTGAGTTAGGGCTTTTCTCTTTGGAGAGAAGGAGGATGAGAGGTGACTTGATAGAGGTGTACGAAATGACAAGAGGCACAGATCAAGTGGACTGTCAAAGACTTTTTCCCAGGGCGACAATGGCTAACACGAGGGGATATAATTCTAAGGTGATTGGAGAAAGATATAAGGGGGATGTCAGGGGTAAGATTTTACACAGAATGTGGAGTGCGCATGGAATGCGCTGCCTGCAGAGATTGTGGGGGCAGATATATTAGGGCCATTTAAGAGACTCTTTGAGAGACACATGAATGCTAGAGAAATGTGGAGCTATGTGGGAAGGAAGGGTTAGATAGATCTTAGAGAAAGATAAAATATCGGCACAACATCGTGGGCCGAAGGGCCTGTACTGTGTTGTAGTATTCCATGTTCTATGTTCAGTTGAGCTTCTGGTTTCGTGCCACTTTACTTCACCATTCCACGCCTACTCCGTCCTTTCCCTTTGTTGCCTCATTTGCTGTGACAACCAAACGCAAAAGAAACTTGAGGAGCAACACGACATCTTGGTCTGAGCACCTTGTAGTCTTGCGGACTCAACATCGAATTCTCCAAAGTTAGGTTATTCAATCCTTCTGTCTGCTTGTATCAGAACGTCACATTACGCATCTCATTATTTTGGATTGTTTTCAATTTTTCCTCGTATAATCTGGCCGACTATGCATGACCCTCACAAATGCGATGAAAAAATACATTCTGCTCACAAAACACCGTAATATGATTCTGAATGTTACCAAGACTGCTGCATTAATTCGTGTACCCTCGCCCTATCAGAAATTTTCACTTTGTTATGAGCATCACTGCTCCATCTTCTGTGCTACAGAAAGAATTGTGGCTTTATTTCTTACCGAGATCTGTCAAGCTACTCGTACATAAAGTACCAATTGTTTTTGTTTCGAATATTTATTTTCCCCTTTTTTTGAAGAAAACAATTCAAGAAGAAACAAATGAAACGAAAAGGTCAACACTTTTTTTTAAAAAAAAAGAATCCTCGTGAAATGCACCTGCATGGCATTTTGAAGCTATTCTTGCATGTAATTTTTAACCATCAGATTTGATGGGGACATTCTGTGGAATCATGACTGAAATCAAATCATTCAATGTCTTAAGACTTACAGCGTGAGTATGGAAAGAGGATTTCAAGAAGAAAAGGCAAAAATTTTCTGAGAATAAATTAATCTTTAACACCTATACTGGAAATGAAGCTTTACAATTCTGGCACCTAAAATAAGAGTGTAAACGAATCTCGGAAAAGAGAAAGACTCACTTTCCGTTCTCTGAAAGAGAAAAGAATGAACTCGAGAAAACGGTTGATTTATATGAACGTAGTTGTTGGCGTATGAAAGGGAATGAGTTTCTCCTTTGACAGACGCAGGTTATGAATGTAAGAGGGTCAATATTCAACGCAACTGTGTGTGTTACGAGCAAAATTTTTAGAAATGCAGACGACTTCCATGAACCGAGAGAATAGACGCAGGAAGAATAAGTATAGATGCATGCGGAATGTGTTTGCTCTTGCTCAGTTGCTGAACGATTCTGCAGAATGAATACTTTACAAGATCATCCTGGGCCACTGCTCACCTCGGGTGTTCCGAATTCTGCATTACATCTCCGGAGTGATCACTCCCATTCCATGCTGCACAAAATCAACAGATTGAAAGTATCCTTACCAGAACACGTCACTGTTACGTCTTCTTTATGACTGCAATCGTGTTCGCCCCACTGTGCTGAGGGACATTCCCAGAGAAAGGATTCGTTACCCGAACATCTCACTTCATCCAACCAAACTCGACCATAACTTCGTCCACAGTAACCAGTAAGGTTGCCTTCCAAAGCATATCCACAGCCGAGTTGCTTGCAGACCACGTTAGCGTCCACTAGATCCCAGAGGTCATCGCAAACTGTTCCCCAAGAACCATTGTAATAAACTTCCAGTCTTCCGGCACATGTATCTTCACCCCCGGACAGACGTACTTGCAAGTGGTCTGTGGAACAACAATACGGGAAGTTAAACATTCTTTTGAGAATTGAACGCATCACACACTTAGAGTTTATGAAGCTGCTTCTGCGATTTCAGTTTGCAAATATTTGCACAATTATGTCATCGAAAATCTGAAGCGATAGATGTTAGAAATCTAAAAATAAAACTGAAAACGCTGACCAGGACTCAGCATGTCATGCAGCGTGATTCCCTGTCTCCCATTGGAGAGGTCGATCAGTCGCTGGTATATCTCTGAACGTAGGTGCTGATATTCCACTTTCATGCCCTGCAGAGATACTATAAATTGTGTATTTTCCCACGAGATATGCACAGATGTCGTAATTCTTTTGCCGTGGCACTACCTTCAGGACCACACACGGCTCACCTTGGCAACCATCGGCCGTGGTGCTCTGAGGCAGTTGTACATCTTTGACCCGGACATGGTCGCCTCAAGCCAGAGCGCTCTCCCGCTGGTCTTCGAGGGCCGCGCTGCTGGACAACAGCTGCCGGACGAAGGGATGTACGGGACAGTGGGGAATCGAGCACTATATCACTGCGGCTCTTGGCCAAAGACTTCACCTGACCTGGCGACTCCCTTTCGGATGAAATTGCTCATTTAATTCCGGCCCTGAAATACTCCTCAGGAGCCAGACCGCACTTATCTGCGTCATCTCTACGAACTGTATTCTGATGTTCCACACCGCAGGGATACGTTTCTCGTACGGGATGGGTCCTTCACACTCTCCACCTCTCATCCACTTCTTCCAGCTAGACACAACGTGGTGGTCTATTCTGCCAACTGAAAGTAAGGGGACCCCATTGGAGGTCTCTATCCATGCAAGTCCTCGGGCTTTACATCGAGGACCTGGGGTGGAGAGTGTGCACAAGTGTAGTTCTGCGAATTTTGAATGTCAGAATCCCAGGTTGATTGCCTGTTCTGCAGCTTAGAAGAGTTCGTGTTACATGTACATATGCAAACGGAGAAGCTGCACCTTCCTGGTGTTTCTTGAAAGGGGCTGCTCCTCAAGTTCTTGTTGTACTTCAGCCCTGCTCTTTGATTCCCCAGTGTTGAGAAGCAGACAACTGGTTGAGATGGAGCTTGTTAATCTGCTCCTGACCTTGAACAAATTGACCATTCACAGGTCCAGGCAAAGAATTCTCAATCATTACCCCCAGCCAACTGTCTAGCCCTCCTCCGAGGATACCAAGGTGCCTTGGTGTCCCTGACGAAGGAACACGTGGTTTCCACTGGTTCTGTGTATTCCTTCCAGGACCAACATCTGTTGTAGGGGATGGATGGGAATATGTTATATTGTTGTATATATTATAATTTCTGAACTGAGACTGATGTAAACATTATAAACCCGTTAATAAGCATTTTGAAAATCAGTGACCTTTCAGATGAACAAGCCAAAGACAGAAGTCTGCAATTTTTAGTGAGTTTCAAGCAAGCGAGATGTGAAGGGAAAAAACGCAAAAGACCCCGGTAATCGAAAAGGTGTGGAATAATTCTGAAGTTGCTGGGCGAGAAAGCATGGTGAAAACATTGTTTGAACGGCAAATGATCTGGGCAGATTGTAAGTAAATAGATGGAGATGAACCGGACAAAGGTAAGTAAGATGACGGCTGGAAACTGTTACTCTCTTCCCAAACGCAGCCCGGATTGCTGAGTATTTCTCTCATGTTTTCGTCTTATTTTGCAGTATTGAGTGTTTGGATTTATTAACTAATCTAAATTTTCGAAGTTCTGATGGACGGTGAGAGGCCTGAAACATTTCTCCCTCCACAAATATTTCCTGAGCTGATGCGAATATCTAAAATGTTGTTAATTGAAACAGAATCACCTGATACTTAAAGCTCCAGACCCCTGTATTATTTTATACCGACACCCTCCATTGCGCTGTAAATCACTCTACCGGCTTAACTTTATTCACCAGTTTTCTGTTTTGCCGGAATTGAAAATACACTGATGAACATGAACTTGTGTCTCACCTTATATTCACGTTCCGTTAACCGGTACTGGTGGTCCATCTAAAAGGGGTGGTGCTAACACTATTGACGGAAATGCATCACTGACATCTTTTTTTCTCCCTCTGGATAATGAGCGATGGCTTAGATAAGACACAAATGGGGTATTACAGTAATGGTTATTTAACATCGACCTCAGAAAGCGACTTGAGGAAAATTCAGATAACACTGTGAAAGAAATGAACTCACGAACGCATTCGATCAGCATAAGAGTTGGAAACCGTGTCTTAGTAGCTGCAGCTGCGGACACAAGCCAAGCTGTTAATCTCGGTCGTGTGGAAATGGGCTGGGGTATCGATGTTCCTTTTTGATTAATAGATACGCGACTAAGTAGTTCGCCGCCGCCTTCTTCTCATGCATCGTCTGTTTTTGGAGCGGGATTTACCATTATGCACAATACTCTTTCCCGAGGACTTGCGCGCATAGTCTCTGCAGTTTCACAGCCAAATTGGTACACATTCTGGACACAAAGTATCCATTACCGCAATATCACGTGCTGACCTATTTCCATACATTGTGGGCGATCTGCTGTAACAGGAATCCCTTCGCAAAACTGCAGATTCTGCAGCATTGTTATGCCTGGTAAAGGCAGAAAACGCGTTAATACATTCCGATGGGTCAAGAAAATAATATGCTCTCAACGTGGTAAGTTCGTATCTGTGGGTGCTGAGGTCTTCTTCAGAATCATAGAACATAGGCAATGGGCTTTCGGCTTGCCGCAGCTGCGTTGACAGAAACGAATCCACCTGTATCCCTCCAATAGTTGCACCATGTTTCCACTAGCATTTTCATCAACTTCCCCCGCCCCTCATTCTACAGTCACCCACCGATATTCGGAGCAATTTACAACTGCCGAATAATCTGTCGATAAGGATGTCTCAGATATGAGTGAAACAAAAAAAAAGTATCCGGGAGGCACCCTCTTGGTTACAGGGTGTAGCTGCAAATCTCACGAAAGCAGTACCTAAAGGCAGAATCAAACCTCGGCCTCTGTACCTACGAGGCTGTTCCTTTCCTGATCCTCATCACTTATCTTTAAGTAAATTAAACGTAGAATGCACTGTTTTAATATGCTCGCAAATTTATTCGTTCTGAGGTCACATACGTCCGTTAAGAACAGAAGAAAAGGGGAGCACGGTTGAGCCACCAGACACCACAAACCTGCTCCTCCATATAATACGATGATGAATCATCTATGCAGGCCTAATTTTAACTTCCGTGCACCCATAACCCTCAAATCAAATATTTAATTACTTCCACTATAAGTATATCAAATGATCCAGAGGCCTAAACCCTATGTGGCAGTGAAGTCTAGGCAGTAACTGCCTTCTGAGAGAAGAAATTTCTGTACAGACCATTGTTCTTTCTACAGCCCCTTATCTTGCACCCATGCTCACTGCTTTGTGATTCTTACCAATGAAAAATTTAAAAACAGCCTGTCTTGTCCATTCAGGTATCGAATGTTTGAATAACCCACGCTATATCCCCTCTCCAAAAATAATCGCAATATACCATAGATTGTGATTGCAGTGATCCCGAGGTGGAGTTATTGTGCAGAATTAATCGAATGACAAATGTTGTGAAGAACTGGTTTTACTATCTCTCCTCTTCTGTCCCCAGTTCAAATAGTCCTGATATTACAAAGTCAACATTAAACAAACGGATCGCTTTACTTTTTTTTGTTGCCCCGGAAACAGTAGTCTCTGGGATCTGGGTGTCTCCCACATGATGTGCATGCTTTGCCCTATTGGTTAGTATTGAACTACATCATATGATCACTCGTGTTGATGAACAATCGGGTTTTCAATTTCATTGTTTAAATAGCAGTTTGTATCTCGCGTTCTCAGTGGCTAGCAACAAATTATGCTAATATCCTATCATGGGATGAACAAATGCCAAAAAGATAGATGCATTCATCAAGCAGGTTCGACGGACTGTACGACCTAGTTAAAGTTTAGGCAGCTGAATAAAACGGAGCTGCTTTTCGTCTCCTTGGATTAGTATTTCGGCACCTCCCACACCCTGCCTGTAGCACTGAGACAAAACTGCGCTTTGTGGGGAAGTGTTACGTCGGGTAGCTGCGAAAAAATGATATTTGTATTTGGCATGATACTTGTCCTGATGTTACCTGTCAATGTTCCATTCATTCACGGTTCAAATTTCCTTTACACTTTTATTATTATCTTATTTATGTCTCCAAGCATACTTCAGATGTTTTGAAAAGTCTAACACGGTATTCACCAGCATGCGAGCCCCCAAACACCTGCCACACACCACCAGAATACCAGGGAAACATGCAAAATTCATCAAACAATTTATTTTGGTGCAGGATAAATGCAATAAAAGCATCCTCCACCACTGTCACTGACGAAAAATCTTGATGAACAACGCATTGAAAACTATTTCATGTAAAAACGTTTGTTCACACAAACAAAAGTCATCATAAAATTCACGTAAGTACTTGGCCAACATATCACTGACAACTGTTGGATAAAAAGTGACAACTCTTGGCATTGCATTTAACCTGTCTTTAACTCTGTGTTTACTTCTCGCTGTCTTGGTGAATCAGCCGGCATAATCAAAGACCCCACCCACCCAAGTCATTCTCTCCTCTCTCCTCTTCCATCGGGTAGAAGAATAAGGAGCCTGAAGGCACATACCACCAGACTTAAGAACAGCTTCTACCCCACTGTGATAAGACTATTGAACAGTTCCCTTACACAGTGAGATGGACTATGACCTCAAGATCTACCTTGTTGTGATCTCGCACCTTATTGCACTGCACTTTCTCTGTAGAAGTGACACTTTATTCTGTACTGTGACTGTTTCTACCTGTACTACATCAATGCACTCTGTACTGACTCAATGTAACTGCACTGTGCAATGAATTGACCTGTACGATCGGTATGTAAGACAAGCTTTTCACTGTACCTCGGAACAAGTGACAATAATAAAACAATACCAATAACAATACCTTGATTTGAGCTTCCAACCCCAAATATTTCCGCGAACAAACAAGGTCGACCTCAGTACCATGGCTTACTTTTGCTCTTCCATCTGATTATCCGTTGTTGAAACGCCCTTCTTGAATTACCCGGGTCCTACTTAAACATTCGGAAGATTTCCTGATTGCTTCACATCCTGCAACTTCATCATGACCTTCCGTTCAGCCAAAATTCCTACTGCCTCAACCTGGTACCAATCTCACTCCTTCGTACATCCATGCTGTAGGAAGTTTACTGTGCTTCAATATTCATATCTTTCATCGCACTTTGAGAGATTCGAACAATCTCGAACATGGATTCACCTCACCCTGATATTTCAACAATCGCAAATTGTACCTAATGTTGAGAAATCAACGGTTCTCTAAAATTGAGCATAATTTGCGGAATCCTTCCCAGCCCTCAAATTCCTCTTCGCAAACCTGTCCTCCCCGACTTCCTTACTTCCTCACTAAAATACTCAATTTCTTTCTTCAATTTCTCTGTGTCATTCCTTTGATTTTCAGTATCACATATCAGAAAACCCACTTGAAATCCGTACGATAGAATAAGATTTATTTTACAATATCACAATTTATTAGTTTCCAATTAATAAAATTCTCGTTTCTCTGCCTAATTAGATTGAAGCGAACGGATCTCTGAAATTTCTCTCACTTTGTCGTACGACGTGGACACTCCTTTTCAGCACACAACCCACATGATGAATAAATTTGTGAAGATACCGTTACGCGGTTTAGAAACCTGATGCGTCACAGCTCCAGGGATTCCGCTTCAATGTTGACTGTCTACCTGAATTTTACACATTCTAGCCGATACGACTCCGTATTCAGGCTTCAATCCACATCCCCATGATGCGCAGGCTGGTAAATTAATTTCCCACTGTAAATTGCGTCTTATATGCAAATAGGTTGTACAGTCTGCTGGGCGTATATGCGGGGCGACTCGTGGGCGGAATAAAACGGAAATCCAACAAAAGCGGATTTGATTTCTGACCGGGACTTGGGGAGCCAAAATTGCCAGATACGTAACTGCATATCAATGACTCTTAATCTCTCGAGTTATGATCAATGGTCACATCATTTTGCAAATACTTATTTAAACCTTTATAACAATATTCACCTGAACACAGGACACCAACGCCGATGCTGTCAGAGGAAGTAGAATTCCAGGTGCATGTTCTACAATTTCGGAGATGCGACTCGTTTCCATCACACTGAACTTCGTTCACCCACACGGGCCGTTCACTCTCTCCGTACCTTGAGTAGTTGTAGGCGGATATGGCGGAGCCGCAACCCAGCTGGCTACAGACCACGTTGGAGTCATTGATATTCCAAAAGTTATCCTGCACTCTTCCCCATCTACCATTGTAATAAATTTCGACTCGGCCGTCGCAGCGACTTCCCCCATTGTCCAGCCGCAGAGACCAATCTGCATCTACAAAATGAAACATTTTTGATGAAACCGTTCAACTGAAGCCAAAATATTCCAAAGCTGAATTGCAATGCTTGTTTTCTACACCAATTGCCCACATCTCATTCCGGCAGTTCACATGCATCAGTCACCTTCCCCGCTGCATACACAAAACAGCGTCGGGAGATTTCTGTCCCTAATCTCGGGAAATCAGTCCAACAACAAGAGGTAGGCGGGCTATTGAAGACAAACCAGTAAATAATAGCCACTGGTATGTATTGATTAGAACTGAATGCAGTACTCATGTTGAGACCAGACCAGTAAAAGCGTGGTAGCGTGGCCGCGGTCCTTCGGAAGTCTCGCCTTATTTTATTCCGCAACAGTGAAGGAGAGCAGCCCAAGAACCATTTAACTTCAAGAAAGAAAACATTTGCCTCTTATCCTTCCAAACGGAAAGGTGCACATCTAATATTGACAGAGTTCCTTCTTTATATCGCCGATTTTATAGTTGAGATTATTCAGATCATACTACCTCTCATCACTCTGCCAACAACATCTGTGACTTTACACATCTTGGCAGCAAATATAATTTCTCTATATTTGCGGATTGTAGCCGCGCGCCTAAAATTAGAATCCTGCAACATTAATTGCTGCCGTTCTCTACTTTTACCAAGATCACTTTTTCCAACTTTCAGAATTTTGCACTGCAGAAAGGTTAGGCTGTCTGGATCTAACAACAGGGAGATAACCACATTGTCCTTTCCTTGCGGGTGGGGATGGAGAATCATCAAGTAATTTCGTCTGAAACAAAGTTGCCACAAAACAACTGATTTGGTCAATTGTTCAAAAGGTCGTTGTTGTGAAAATCTCTCCGACCAGCGAAGAGTTTGTGTGAATTCAACAGATTTTGGCGACTCACCTGTGCAGAAGAGGCCGGCGTCATTTCTGTGTGAACAGCTAATCTGACCCCAGTCTGAGACTGGACAGTCAGATAATCGGGACTCATTCCCCCGACAAAGGTACTGCTCCTTCCACATAGGCCCGCTTCCTTCGTCAAAGTGAGCGCCTCCGAGAGTTGTGTTTACTGCACCGCATTGTAGATGTTCACAGACCACGGCAGCATCTTCCAAGCTGAAGTACACATCACAAAGTGTCCCCCACTGGTCTCCGTGTTGAACTTCTACCCGGCCAGAACATCTGTCCTTCCCACCTACGAGTCGTGGTCCATTTGTCCCTGTTTTATCAATAAATGAACACAGTCAATTACTCACAACAAAAATAGAAGAAAGTAGTAAAACCGAGAAATGTTTGTTTTATATTTCAAAGCGATCGATTTCCAAGCCGTCTGTGCAGGAGGAAGAAAAATAAACAGTTTGGTGCAGCTGCGTTCTTCATGTCGGCAGGCCGGGATCAATTGTTGTCAGGACATGCGTTTCATCATTTTGAAATCTGTTAAGATCCCGTTTGGAATACACCAGAATGACGACCATCACCTGAAACTTTGCATTATGCAGGTGGCAAGAATATTTTCTTGCAAGCATTCCAGAAAAAGTACTCCTGACCTTGTTGATGGTTTCCAATTTTATCTCCTTCAACGTTTTTTTCCTATCGAAGAATACAATCTCGTGTTTCAGTACTGTACTCCACTGACCATTCTGTTGCCCCCTCACTAGCTGGTATGTATCGTTCAGCAGTCACTTGGGATGCTCAACATTGCTCACATACTCACTTAGCTTAGTGCCAGCATCAAGATTGGAAATATTAAGTTTCGTTCCCCCAGTTCTGCCATCAATATAGATCGCGAATAGTTGGCGCTAGGGCACTTATTGCTGCTGTGTCCCGCTAGACAGAACCGACATCCTCTGAGGGAGATTATCAAAAGCTTTATGTAACCTGAGAATGCCATGTCCAAAGTTCCTCCTTACCCACCTTGATAGATACATGCTTTAATGTGTTCCTCAAACATGACTTCACTTTCACCAGTTCAAAATGACTCTGCTCATTATTGTCGAAGTAATTCACATCACGCATTGTTAGATATTCCATCATTCCTCCTGCGACAGATGCCGGGGGAATAGATTGGAAGTTCAGCGTTTTCACTTTCCCTCCTTTCTCCAAGAATGAAAGCACGTTTTCAACCCTCTAATCTGCAAGAGCCATTACAGAACCTATGTATTATTGCAAAGTGATACCAGTGAGCCATTAATTTCCTAAGCCAATGATCTCAGAATAGTCGGATGTAGGTCATTGGGATCTTAGAATTTACAAGTCTTCAGGCTCATTAGACTTTCTGGTATTATTTTGTCACTGAAATAATTTTCTCATTGTCAGTGTGTGTTTGGTTCTCCAGAAAGTTTACCTCACCAACATCAGTTTTGCAAGTACTTTTGAAGTTGAATATTAATTAGTTCCCAAAACTGGTACTCACCAGAACAGATCACACTGACATCATCACTGTGCTTGCAATGATGTGTTCCTGAAGAAACGAGACAGTCCGACAGGTTTGACTCATTGCCCTTACACTGGAAAACATCGCTGTGGATAAGACCGGTTCCCTCTCCAAAATGAGCTCTTCTCGGCACAGACAAAGCGACTCCGCACTGAAGCTGACTGCACACCACATTAGCCTTATTCATATCCCAGTGCCGATCACACACGGTTCCCCAGGTTTCACCAATCTGCACCTCCAGTCTTCCGGAGCACTGGTCGGCACCGGATACCAGTCTTGGAACTCTGTGACCTGAGAAAGATATGAAAAACTGTCATGAAAATCGCAATTGTAAGGATAATTTAAAGTCAAATCCGACTGAGTTCAGTACAAATCTGGCTCTGAAAGCAGTGGGGGGGTTCCGGTCTGGTCTCGTAACGATTCCTTGTTTTCTTTTTTTCCCTCCTCCGCGGTATTTATCCAATTCTGGTGGAAACATTTGGCACTGGACGAACGGTTTTCACTCCCATGTTAAAAGGCGACATTGCAGAATATATTAAAAGTATTGCTCTCATTTAATCCAAATATATCTATTGTCTTCACAGCGATTCAATAGCAAGGATTTGGAAACGTTGACCTTATTTACGAAATTCTCTGCCCTGATTAGTTTATACAGCATTGATGGGTTTCCTGTCAAGTTTCCAGCAGCAGCAATTATTCCTTTTTTTCATCCAGAAGGAACTCGGGGCAAGGATGTGAATAAAGGATCATCCCCATTCCACGCCACCGGTGTATTCGACCTCTGAGCGAAAGAAAGTGATCCAAGTGATTGTTGAACAGGTTGCACAGCAGCAAATTGACTAAATATTGTAGATAGATGCGCCACACGAGAATAGAAGGGAAATACTCTCGCGAAAGAATACATCTAAGCAAAATATGTTCACCATCTCTTCGAACTGATACAGAGGCACAAAATAAAATCAAGTGTTCTAATTTTTGTGTTATATATCCTTGGACTAATAAATAACACAGAGGAACAATATGTTGGGATTTCACAAGGATATTCTTGCAGAATCCTATTCCAACTGACGAATTAATGTTGTTGAAATGTACAAAGCTGCTGTGCTGAACTTGGGAGGAAGAGCATAAGAAACAGAAGGAAACTAGACCAATGGATCCCTCCGGACTGCTCTGGCATTTAGGAAGACAACATCCGGCGAATCCCCTCAGCAAAGTTTTCCTGCGTTATCCGCAGATCCCTTGATTCTGGGATTCTGGGATAGAATTACACATCGGGGAGAGAGGCCCTTCGGACCATCTTCAGTCCATACTGACCAAGAAGTCTCTCAGAGATAATCCCATTTGCCTGCGTTTTGCCCATATCTCTCTAAACATTTCCTGCCCGTGCAACTTTCCAATTGCATTTAAAAACTACCTAATCATACCTCCCTCTACCACTTCACCCGGCACGCCGACCATATACTCACCAAACTCTGTGTGAAAACCTCGCCCGGTATAAGCCCTTTAAATTGATCCTCTTTCACCTTAAAGCTGTGCTGTCTGGTGTTAGCTTTCCCTGCCCTGCGGAACGTTCTGATTACCTCCAATTCCTACGTCGATAATGATGTTATAAACATCTACCAGGTTACCCCTCAGTCTACTTCACTACTGTGAAAGCAGTCACAGCCTATCCAATTCTTTCCTTATAACCTCAGCCGTCCTGTCCTTACAACGTCTTTCTGGTTCTTTTCTGTGTCCTCTCTAACTTCATAACATTCTCCGAATAACGTGGCGACCAGATCTGCATGCAATACAACAAGATATTCCAACTCCTCTACTCAGTGTCTTGACTGATGAAGCCAAAATGTCATAGGCCTTCTTCAACACCGTGTCTACCTGTGTCGCCACGTCCGGTGAACTATATACCTGTACACCTCGGTCTCTCTGTTCAACTTCACTACTCAGGGCCCAGCGAATCACAATGTATTTCCTGTCCTTGTTTACCTTCCCAAAATGTATTGCTTCGTATCTACCTGAGCTAAATTCCATCCATTGTTCCTTTGCCCACTTTCAAATTTGAGCTGAATACTGTTGTAGCCACAGACAACCTTCGGCACTGTCTACTACACCAACAATTTGACGTCATCTGCAACCTGAATAATCATGCCATCGACATCCTCATCCAAGTTTTTCATAGATATTACAAATAAAAGGCACCGAACCGCTTGCACACCACTGCTTCCAGGTCTCAAAACTGAACAAAAACTCTCTATAACCACCTTCTGTCTCATAATACCAAGCCAATTTTGTATCAAACTGGCCATCTCACTCTCCATACCACATGAGCTCAACAGGCAGATCGTCTGGCCTTGCGGGACCTTGTCAATCCCCTGCTAAAGTCCACACAGACAACATCTACCACTATTCGTTCGTCGCTACTCTTGGTCACCTCTTCAAAAACTCTGTCAAAGTCACAAGACACGAATTACCGCACACAACGCCAACATCACTTCCGCAAATGCAGAGAGATGCTTTCTCTGAATCCCCTCTCAGTAATGTTCCTACCAGTGATATTGGGCTCACCAGTCTCTACTTCCATGACTTGTCTTTGCGGCGCTTCTCAAATAAAGGCATGTCATGAGCCCACTCCAGTCTTCCAGGACCTCACTCGTGGTTAACAGAAGTACACAAACCTTTGCCAGGGCCCAAGCTAAGTCTTCCCTTGCGTATCACAACGTCCCAGAATAGTATACAAAATTCTATTGATCTCTGACATTTACAAATATTGTAGTGAAGAACCAATCAAACCACAGGTTGCAGGTATTTTTTTTGAAGCAACGCAGTTTATAATGCTGTAACATACAAATTCCATTAGATTCACATTGACGAGAACAGAAGTCACCTGGAAGAAACAGTTACATTGTCCCATTTGATCTCTTAAATGAGTTCTAATTTTAGCGTTATGAAGTCTTGCAGCACAGAAGTTCGACCTTCGGCCCTCCATACACATGCCGTCTGTTTCGCCCAACCTCACCAATCCAAATTCCCCGATTGAGGTCCGTATCTTTCTGTACCTTGCGTTTTCAAGTGCCTGTCTCACTTTCTCTTCGACGTAGTTATTTTCTCTGCCTCCACCTCCTCCTAATGGCTGTGCTTTTCCACAGATCATCCGCTGTCTGTCTGAAAAACGTCCCAACAGATCCCCTTTAAAACCGATCTCCTTCGACTTAAACATTTACTTTCTTGTTGTCGATGCACCCAGATTGGAAAAATAATAATCCGACTCCCTGTCCCATCTTATCTTCTCATAAATTTATACATCTCTATCAGGTCAACTCTCAGCGTTCTTCACTCAGATGTAAACAAACCCAGCTTACACGATCTCTCCGCAGAATTCAATTGCCCCATTGCAGGAATTTTTGTCAATCTCCACTGCTCCCCCTCCAGCACAATCACATGCTTCCCATTGTGCCACCAGAACTGCACCTAGTACCACATGTGTGGACTGACCACTGTTTTGACCAACCAGTGTGATTGTATCTGACTCCACCACCGTTGCCAGCACCGTTCCCTGTGGTACACCAATAAGTGAAAAACAGCACTTCACCATTATCTTCTGCCCACTGTCACGCAGCCCATTTTGGATCCAACTGGCTACCTCGCCTTGGATTCAGTGTGCCTTCACCTTTTGGACCTTGTGACAATCCTGACAGAAATTTCAGCAGAAAATCATGACCGTCCTGTCTTCATCAGCATTAGGCGTTAGCTCCTCCAAAACCTCAATCAAATTAGTGACCTGAGCATCATTGTGGTCAAGCCTGACCAGCACCTGTAATCAGCCTTGACTCTTCCGTGCATGACTCTCCAATGATACGGAAGCAAAGGCTCTATCTCCTTGGCAAAACGGGGGTCAAAGAGCTTGACTTCAACTGCGTCTTGCCCTAGATATCCTCAAATGTACCAGATATGCCGAATGTAAGATTTTCCCGTCAAATGTGAAGAAATCCCTAGTGAACGCACTGCCCGATTGAACTCAACATGTCGTCAAATTCTGCCAACTCGTACTCACTAATCGCAACGTGCTACAACGGAAGAGGCTGGGAATAGAACAGATAGACACAGCCAGGAAAATTCGACAAGACCTACTTTTCACAATATCGCGTCCTTCTTTCCTGCAGAAAATTTACCGAAGCACTCTGCGAACTCAAGTGGAGAGTCAGTTGCGTGTCCTGCCATGCAGTTTCTACTCCCACTGCTCACAGAAAGCGTTCAGCCATTTCTCAGGATCTCCTGAGGCACAGAACTCTCCATGTCTGTTCCCTGTTCAGGAAGTCCTAATGCAGGGTCTCGACCCGAAACTTCGCCTTACAACTTTAGCCGCAGCAAATGCTGCTTGATCCACTGAGTTCTTCCAGCGGTCTATTTCTTCCACCCTCCCAAGTGTCATCAGCACAGATCAGAACTTTCTACGAAACTGACGTTCCAAAATTGCATCAATACTCAACCTTGCTAAAATAATTCACATTTATGTCATTTGGGTTCCGAGTTTTCTAACATATGAGGAAACATTGAAAGTGCTCATTTCATAAGATTTGAAAATCAATATAAAGCGATGCAGATGGTGGAAGTGTGAAACAAAGAGAAAGTGCTGGATCACTCAGCAAGTGGGGCCGGAAGTGTGGAAAATGCGCTGATGTCAATTTGCAGAGCTGGAGGCGGTACAGGGTTGAAGGAAATCATGTGTGCATTTGGTGCTGGAATACTTGTCGCAGGGAAGTTGGCAGAACAGTCAGCTGTGGAAGTTGTGGCTTTGCCAGAACCAGGGACATGCAGACTTTAATTCGTCCTTGTACGAAAAGGTCCCAGAGAGCTCGTCCGCCATGGTATTCGCGGCAGGTAAGGCAGCGTCTTAAACCAGTGCTGTTTGGCTGTATAATTAATATCATATTTTCCATCAGACGTCGTAAGCAGCTAACATTTACTAATCATTTGGACAATGCTCATTTTTGTTATCATTTCCTGAGGTGGTGCTGCAAGGCCTCAATAATGATCAGGCATGCGCCCATAACTGGTACGTAGCATTTGTGCTGCACAAGTGCCAGGAATACAACTGGACTTTAGCTCTAGTCATCTCACCTTGACAAACTAAACCTCCAAATCACAGCATCTGAAGCATGGCCAGAAGCTGGACAAGACGAGATACAGAAATCTGTGGTGAAAACATTTGATCAGCGTTTAATTACCTTGTAGCAAATGCCACAGCTGTTGGCACCGCAGCATCTTTCTGACATCTATGTGTCAAAACTCAGGAACGTCTGGAAATGCTTACATGTATCAGCTCCGATAATACTTGAGATCATTCAGGACAAAGCAACTCAACTGCCTGACTCCATATTCACAATCCTAAACACTCCTCCCATCATGCTGTTCACCCTTTCTCACCATCTCCGCGAATCTTGACAGCAGTATACCACCTCGAGTAATTGCATCGCACTTACTCTGCAAGGTTGCGAAAGACACAGCACTTCACCTCGCAGAAAGACAAGAGCCACAAAAGCATTGGTTCTCTACCACCCTCAGATCTCCCACGAAGCCACATACCACACTGACATGCAACTATTTCCTCGTTCCTTTATGATCACTCCGAATACATCCTGGAAATGTCTGACTAAAACGCAACTAATTGCAGCAATTCAAGAGTTAGACACGACACTGCAGCCCACTGGCAGTTACAGATGCGCAATTGTCAGTGAGCACACAGCGACGCTCGGGTTAATGTATTGAGCACATTCAAAACATTCACACTCGGTGACACTCACCCAGTATCATGTCCACATTTCGAAAAATACTGCAAATGCTTTAAATCTGATTTTGAACAAAAGTAAAACTCATCACGTCAGGCAGCATTTGGAGGGAGAAATGCAGAGTGACTGTTCCATGTCCAAGATACCGCGTCCGAACTCGGAACTATTGAGGGGAAAGGAATTTGCAGAGAAGATGGAGCAAAGGAAGGTGTTAATTCTGTTTCTCCCTCCACAGATGCTGCTTGAGGTGCTCATTGATTGCAACATTCCCTGACATTATTTCATATTTCCAGCACCTGACTTTTTCTCATTATCGTTTTTGTTCTCCAACGACGCTGCCTGACCGGGTGCACTTATTTGTGGAGAAAAGGGGACGTGTCGTTATAGAGCCGGATAAATCATTAGGGTTATAGATGGGGTAAATACACAGTCTTTTTTCCCAGGGAAAGGGAATCAAACACTGGAGGGCATAGCTTTAAGTTGAGATGGCAACGATTTAAGTGTCCTTGAAGGGCCAGTTCTTCAGGAGTGTGGTGCGTATTCGGAACGAGCTCCCTGAGGAAGTATTTAAGGCAGGGACAAAAATAACATGTAAATATATTGAGACAAGTGCATGGAAAGGAGATTGTTCCAGGGAGACGGGGACAATCGTGAGCAAATGGTATGAGCGTAGTTTGTCATCTTGGTCGGCAGGAATAAATTGGGCCGAATGTCCTATTTCGGTGCTGTATCATTCCGTGACAATGTCTGAAGCTGGAACTGGGGCAATAAAAGGCTAATATGGGGGAACCAACGGGACGAGCAGCATCTGCGGGGGGAGAGGAATTGTGGACATTTCGGGTCCGGACCTGTGTCCGTCTTGACGGCGACATTTTACCTCCCACCGCAGATGCTGCTCGACCTGCCGCACCCTCAGCAGTTGTGCCGAGTGCCGAACATTTATCCACCCGGTTGGAGGTGTTTAATCAAAGTCACAATTTGAGTTCTGCGACACAAATTGTTAACCCAACACGACGGGAATAATCGCGACACCAACTGGGTTCAGTTTCCCGTCAATCGCGGCGGGGGGTCAGTCCGGGTTATTTTACATCCGGGACATCCCGCGAGTCATCAAACCGGCGGCACCGAGGAGACAAAAGCCTGAAGTTTACTTGTGCAGATAACGCCGGCATTGTTGGAGGATGAATAGGCATAGCGACCCCATGAACCTGATCTGCACTCCCGCAGAGCGGCCTCGCTCCCGGAGCACTGAACGTTCGACGTCATAACGGTTCCGGACCCTGCCCCAAACTGAGCTCCGCCGGGGGCTTTCAGCGCGGCGCCGCAGCCCAGCTCCCGACACACCACAGCCGCGTCCTGCAGTTCCCAGCCGTAAGCATACACAGTTCCCCAGATTCCCTTGTGATGAACCTCCAGTCTCCCGGCGCATCGACTGCCCCCATTCACCAGCCTCAACTTCACGCTTTCTGGAAAACATTAAAAAATAAAAGATCAAAAGTTAACGCCGGTTTAAGCCGCGGGTCAGTCGGCGCTGCAACACACCGCTCCCTGCCCACCCCGTCCCAAATATTCACACTCCGCATGTACCGCGTGATGGTCACCCAGAATCTCAGGCTGTGGCAGAGCCCGAATGAACTATTAAACGTGACAAAAGCAGGCAGTAAGCTGGTGAACGTCTGGAGAACTGGGAAGAAGGCGGCTCCCAGGTTATCAAGGAGAGCTGCTCACTCCTCTTCATTCACCGGAGAGAGGCTGATGGGCTTCTCGGTTCAGTGTTTCGCTGTATTCAGTCTACATCAACCGGGCAGAGGAACCCAATATTGGTTGAAGGTGTGAAGGCATTTCTGGAACTGGACGCCAAAGTAAAAGTAATCGAACTGAAACTTCACATCAGGCCACTCTCAGCACTCAGAGATGGGACGAACAGTGGGAGTTGCTCTGAGCTGTGGGACAGTCTCAGCGGAGTAGTTTCTCTGCCGGCTGCCCTGCCGGGAGCGGACTCATTCTCGCTCCGCGTGAAGGCAGCAGTCACCTCTCAACTGGATCTTCAGAAATAATCTGTCTCAGTAGCCCAGCCCTTCTTACAGTGAAAGTTCAGCAAGATTACCTGACGGGTCAGGCTGACAATCCCCGGGACGGCCTGAAATGAGAAATACACAATTAGATTTGGCTGTGGGAGGAGTGTTGAGAGGAGGGGTTGCGATGTGAGGGCGGAGGAGGGGAGGCGGGGCATCAAACTAATGAAACTATCAGCCGGAAAAGTCTCAACTATAAACTTGAGCGGAATATACCGAACCGTTACAGAAGGGTGGTTTCACCTTCTCATCTGTTTGTTTTTAACGAAAGTATAAATGAGCCTCGGCAGCTGTTAATGCGCATCTTGCCTTCTTTGTAAAGATTTCTGGTTCAGATCTGCTGACATCTGGGCGTATTCACTCCTTGTGATGCCCGTGGTCACGTCTGTTTCATTCTGCTTCTCTGCAAGACCTGAGGATGGCTGCTGATGGATCTGCTGCTTTGAGATGCAGGGAACAATATAAAAGAGAAGTCAGGCTTTCGGCCCCTGGTGACTCTCTTAGCCCGTTTGTGACCTCTCAAATTAGCGCAACTCCACTGGCCTTTCAATGTTCCCCTGGAAATTTGTTCTGATGACATTCTAATTATTTATTCCAGTGGGATGGTGCCTTATGCAATCAACGGTGAAGCGACCCCTGTTTGTTCCCTTGCATTGCTTCTGTTTGTGGCGCTCATTCTGTCGCAGGCTTCGATTCTTATATATTTAAATTCAAAATGCAAACCAAAATGAACTGATCCGAATGCCACCCTCTTTCATCTTAACTGCTTGTGTTCTGACACTCATTGATTTCCAGATATTGCGAATGAACTGATGTCATTGCCTCCGCTAGGTCTGCAATGTTCCATTTTTCCTCAACAGATCCTGCTGCATAAAAGGCAATTGACCTGATCCCAGACCACTGAAGATACTCTGCTCCGACATATCCTACTTTCCAGCTGCTCCATTTAGTCATGGCGAACCTATTTTAAATCTTCTGATTTGTTTGTAGAGAATAACCCAGCGTTTATATATTGGTTCGTTCATACGCTGGATTATCCAGAAATAGCAGTGCATTTTGTTCTCATGCCTGAATGCTATTGTCACCTTTGGTCCAGTGACAGGCACTGCCTGACGCATTTTCTGTTTTCTTCTAAGGAACGGGAAAAGTATGTTCATGTTCACAACCTCAAGGAGACTGTAATAATATTTTGTGAACCTTGTTCGCGATATTGCCGCCTGTCCAGTTCACTGACTCGCGCCAACTCAGACTGTAGACAAGGAAATGATTGATGGACTGCAGAGCACCTTCATTGCTGAAGGGTTATGTCTCACTAAGTCAAAATATTTATAGATCCAGTCCAGTTGAGGATTGGAAATCATGGGGAATATTTTTGTCTGGCGTGCATAAAGACCACGTAATTGTTTCACGCAAGTTGAAGCAATATCATTCCATCTCCTACTGTTATTTTCCCCTACAATATGTATAGTGTAAAACTAACTTACAATTCTTAAAAGCAATTCTTAATTCGAAATTTATTTCTTAAAACCAAACTTCTAAAACGACAAAAGGAGGTCATTCAACCCCTCGGATCCATGTCAGGTCTGGAAGAACAAGCTCATTATTTCCATTACTCTCCTTATTTCCCTTCATCCTGCATTCGCTACATTCCACGAATGCCCATCAACTGTCCTTTGTCTCCTTTTTCTCATCCCACGAAGAATAATTTTTAGCAGCCAATTAATTTATCAATCAGCAAGGCATCGGCATGTGGTGGGAACCAGAACACGCGGCAGAAACCCCAATAGATCACACGCACAACGCACAAATTTCACGCAGGCAGCTCCGACGGTTAGACTCAAACCGGAGTCTCTCCAACTGCACGGTCGTAGCACGACCAGGATTGCGTGGAGGATATTTCCAGTTCGTTCAGCAAATTGAACCAGTGCATTAAGGCACCAGAGATCTGGGTTTAGTCCTGACCTCAGGTGCTGTCTGTGTGGATTATGCACATTACCCAAGTGACACTCCGGTTTTGCCCACTTGCCAAAGACGAAAGTTATGTTCAGTAAAATGGCCACTGTAAATCGTCTCTTGTATGTAGGTTAGTGGTAGAATCTGCGGGTGGATGTTGAGAAAGAGGGACATTTTAAAATAAGATTAATTTGGAATTGGGTTGTTGCTGTTCGGCGCAGACTCGATGGGCGGAGGGGCTATTTCCATGTTGTTTGTCTCCATGACCTTCTAACTCTATCTTCCGACAGTGAAATTAAGTCATCAGTGTTTCCAAGGTGAAATATCACGGAATAAAATGTTGTCATTTAAAGAGCCGCAGAAGAGAGTATATTTAAATGCCAATGTACATTGCAAATTACGCAAACTCGATTGATATTCAATTCAATTGCTGTTAGTAAGTTAATTCTGAACATTAACTGCAGTTTGCATTAGAGTGACATTCAGCATCGTTTAAAAACCTCTAAAAATACTTTACACATCTCAATGCCATAATGGTCAGTTTCCCTAAGAGTAAATCATTTGCAAGCGACATCTGCGATTAATTCAGACATATGCCTTGCATTCTGTTTTTTTTAAAAAAAAAATAGAACAGCCAATTCAAAAAACCAGCTAAAAGTCAAAAACACTCGATAGATTAGGCAGCTTCTGCGGAAAGAGAGACAGAGATCTCTTTTTATTCCGTTTTACTTTCCACAAATGCCGCCTATTCTGCCTGGACGTTAACTCTGTTTCTCCTTCCTTTAATACTACTGTTCGCCTGAGGATTCCTGTTCTATGACAGGGCTAACATTAAACATTTAACATAAAGTACGTGAAAGGAGGTAAAGGAACCATTCGCAATTTATCACGAAAATATACAGTCTGCGTTTAACCTGGACGGGGGCCTAAAGGAATGTGGAGAAAACTTCAACATCTCAGAAACTGCGAAACTTCACATCCACAGAATTGATCACGGGGAAGTGCACTGAGGAAATGGTTTGTTGCTTTTCTCCGGATGAACATAAGTGCAAATTGGAAAATTCAGTTTCATAGAAAATATCACACATTTGGGAGTAATTAAATGAACTGCATCACTGTTTGCAAATTTCAGTGTCATCATCCTTCGAACATTGTATTTAAGAATAATACCAAAATTAATGTTAATTTTAACAGTGTTCGCTCAAGATCAGATTGAGTTTAATAATGCAAACTGTGCAAAGTCTTTCCAGAAACATAATGATAGTCTTTAAACTCGATCACTTCACTGGATCAGATGGTTGTAGATTGAGCTCTAACTGATACTTACCAGTGATAGGAATGTGTGCGCGCGTTCAGTCAGTTACAACTGAAGGTTTGGCTGCTGTTCACACTAACCGAGTTATGTACTCCCGAATCCGCGGCACTGTTTTCCAACAGTGACTGCTCCCCAGTTCTGATAACCTCAGATAAATAATCTATTCAGAAATACAGCACAAAGGAGCTGGGGGCGGGGGGGGGCGCGGTTGGCGTTATGGATGGGGTATTTAGTGATTCTAAAGGAATATACTTGCTTTGTTTCGGCGCAAATTTCACGGTTTGCTGTTTGACAAAAACATCAATGGGAAGTTAAAACGTGTTAGTACATGTAATGTAATGGAAATACATGTACTCTCACCGGCAGAATGGAGCACTTGCCAACGCAAGGGAGAAATAACAAACATTCCAAAATAAGTAATTAATTTAACTGCAAAGTAGATACCAAACTTCATTGTTCTCTTTCCATCGTCATGAATTTGAATAAAATCACCCTACTTTCTGATCCATTCTGCCATTGCACTCTAATTATGAAAACATATTCAGAGTTGATTTGGACAGGTGAGTGATTCGCAAGGGCAAGACATATTCCAGCCGTTTAATATACCAGCATTGTTTCATCACAATATTAAAACTGAGAGACAAACAATTTTTACTATCCATACTACTCAACGTTCAGTAACAAAGCTATGAATTTACGCGATTGTAGATTTTAATAATAAGCACCGTGTGAATTGACAACCGAATACTTTCAATATTTTCACTAAACTCACAGTTCCAGATCTGCAACACAATTAGTGCCAGGCAGGACCGCAGCATTCTCCCGGTGGTCAGTTGCAGCAATGGTTCCAGAACTTCAACCGAGCAACCACTGTGGACATAGAATAGTCTCTCCAAAACCTTCTGATACTCCAATTGATCTGAAAGTTGTTTCTCCGACAACTGTTTTTCACAGTCTCTGATGTTTCTCTCCAAACAACCAATAGGTTTTCAGTGCGATTGAAGCGTGAACTGCAGTTTGCTGTAACGCACCAATGAGGAAAGAACCTGCCCATTAATGGATTTGACAGGTCCATCTTCTTTCATTCGCCTTCTTGTGAGAAACCAATGACCTGAGATAATCTAAGAAGGAAATGAGTCACCGACCCTATAAAAAAAACGTTTTGTCCACGCAGTTTACCGCTCTGGAAGACATTGCTCAGCCCATTGCAAAGATTATATTCCAGCTCACATTGGCGTTCTCCGTGACCACACTTCTCTTCATTTCCCACAGCTTCACCACCACCGAGCTTGGCTCTTTGGAAAAATAATTCAGCGATCCTGTCCCCACCCATACTCTCATCAACCGTTTGCAAACATCTCACAGTGCTGGGTGCCGGTTTAATTCCTTTTCCTTGCTGTCCAGTATCTATGTGAGAAAAAGAAAGCAAATATTTCATCTCCTCGTCCATCATTATCCAACCGTGTCTCTCAATGTCCACACATAATGTCTTACGTTATTTACATACAAAATGACTAAAAATAATGATGTCACATCCCCCCGTCATAAAAATTACTTTGCAAACATTTCTCAATATCCCGGAAGGGAAGAACATCGTCCAGTGCCCGTGATCATTTTCACGTGCCTTGAAAATGATCCATAATTGTGGGCTCTCAGCATCCCTCCATTACGTTCCCTGGGATCGTTATTTCCCTGTCTTCGTTTTATATTTATTTCACTGATATTCTCTCCCGCTCTCCCTGTCATTCACCTTGGCTTAAATTTTTTCATCTCCCTCAATTCATTATCTTCGTCCTTCTCCCCACTTTTGAGTGAATGGTGTAATTCTACCACAAACTGTTGACTGAGAGACATTTTTGCAAAATTTCCTCCAATGCAGGAAAGAAGCTCAGCTGCGAGGTCACAAGGAGTCTCCAATATGATATAGAATGATTAGCAGTTGAGAAAATGCAGCAGAAATGAGGAATCAGAACCGCTTGAAAGATTGTTTGCAAGGAAGGCAGGCTTCACGGCCGCGACCATTTTGATCGGGGCTGCTTTGAGTTGGTAGTGTAGCTGGTAGGTTAAAGTGCTGGCTTTGGTGAATTCCAGGCTTCATTGAAGAGGGTAAGTATCAACAAGGTAAGTGCAAGTTAGGTTGTTTGCTTCTCCTTAATTAAAATAGATTCTGTTTTATAAAATATGCTGTAATGGCTGTCAGTGGAGTGGTGTGCTCCAATAGACAGAAGTAGGAGATCAGGGAGCAGTTAAGACTCCTGAAGACTTTGAATGCAGGAGGTGTACACAGTTGCACCCGTCTCAGCAAAATGATTCAATTGGAGCGGTAGTTGGACACATTGACGTACAGACCAAGGCAGAAATATTTGCAGATAATGGATTCAGGGAGGTGGTCACAGCAGTGGTTCAGCCAAAGAGATGTTAGACTGCCGGCAGAGGCCTGTATGTATTCAAGCAGTCTCCTGCGGCTATCAACCTATCAGAGAACGATACCATTTTGGATGCTTTTGCAGTGGGCTGTCCACTCAGGGGAAAATAACAGTGGCAGTCAGAAAAGTGGCATCACGCCTGAGCAGGGTAGTACAACATCCAGTCCAGCAAAATTGATTGGTGATTCTATAGTCAGAGGTACAGACAAGCATATATGTGTCCGCAAATGAGACTCCACGATTACCTGTTGCCTCCATGGTGCCAGTGTATAGGATGTGCTGAGTGGGCAGAGGACGTTCTAAAAGGGGAGGGCAAGCAGCCCGGGGCCAATGTTGAGAGGGTCAGCAACATTATGTTCCTGGGGGTTCACTTAGCAGATGATCTGACCTCCACCAGTAACATTGCAGCCATCGTTTAAAAAGCCCAGCAGCGGCTTTACCCCCTCCGGAGACTCAGAAAGGCAGGCTTCCCTATTCCATACCTCATCACTTTTTACAGGGACACCATTGAAAGTATCCTGACCTACTGCCTCACCTCCTGGTTTGGTAGCTGTAAAGCTTACGAACAACAGCAGCTCAATAGGATGGTGAAGACAGCCAGCAGGATCATTGGTGCCCCTCTTATTTTTTTGATGGAGATCTATCAGCAACGCTGCGTTCGCAGAGCTACGGCCATCATTAAGGACTTTCATCACCCTTCTCACGACCTGT